>NC_079189.1:339337278-339937278 GCF_029499605.1 Hyla sarda | reverse complement strand
ACCAACAGATGCAATCTTACTATAAAAACAGCGCTACCATTAAGTTCTACTTTAAACACATTTTTACTGAGGAAGGGGTTGGAGGACTATAATTTCCAGCACCCCGAAACGCGTCTAAGTGTCTGGCACTGTTCACACATCCTGTACCAGTGTCCTGTCCACTAACCTACAGACTTTGGCAATAGAAGAGTTAATTCAGCCACATTCCGCCCTGCCTGGCGGCAATCATACTTTGGATCATCTTCACAGCCCATACTTCCCACGGCTTGGGTCTCCACGTGGGACGCCATCCCTGGACTGTCCACCGCTCCCGGGTGCTCCACTGCCGCCAGACCTAACGCTCCCGTGCTGACTGACACTCTTGCCGGAGTGTCAGTGCTAGTCCATCTGCAGACAGCGGCACCCCCCTGCCATCGGGATTCCAAGGGAGACGGGAGACTGCAGCGTGCCCCCCCACCATCGGGAAACAAGAGAAGTACAAGGCTGTGATATACAACAAAGAACCACCGAGCCGCCAGAAGCAGTGGTGAGAGATACTTTAACATCATTTGTATCTTTTTGTTACAAGTCCATTTATTGACTTTTTTTACAAGTTCATTCATTCATAAAAATTGGACTTCTATGGATCTACAAAGTTTGCGGACAAACGGACTTATTTGAACACTGTCATACAGGACATTATTTATTATTTTCCATTTTTTATTTCCATTTAATTTTATTCTATTTTTATATGATACCCTACTACGGCCCAGTGGGAATATCACCAGTTAGTGCCAGCTAAATGTGTTAATCTATTGTATATTTTATATTTAATTAAAACAATTCATATTAGTAGCGCTGTTATATCTTAAATTATTTCCACCCATACCATTATGCACCATACGTGGTGAGGTCCTAGAGGCATAAGCTGTAATTTACAAATCTGTTTAACTTTCTGGAGTCAGTTGATATAAAAAAAACAAAGTTTTTTCCTGGAATACCCTTTTAAATTCCTATTCATTCTCAATACTTTTAATGCATATTTATGTTAAACCCAGGTAGAAATACTATATGTTTGATTAAACCGAGAAAATATAAGTAATTTGGCCTTAGATGCTTATTCCACATCTAATTCCAACGCCTTTAATAGGTATTTATTTTAAAATACAGGTCAGCCCACCACTTGCTTAACATGCTAGGTATTGTAATGTTATAGATATTATGGTCTTTTTCTGCAGTGACACTACCTGGATTTGTAGTGTACCAACTGGACACATAAATGCAGGTGATAGGTCACTGTCTGCGGTCAGCCCACTGCTCACTGCTTTACTTAGCTTGCTTTATATTGTAATGTGATAGCTTTTATGGGCTCATTCTGCTGTCAGACTACTGGGATTTGTAGTGAACCAATTGTACATGGCAATGCAGGTAAAAGGGTCACTATCTATGGTCAGCCCACTGCTTTGTTTATTTTGCTTTGTATTGTGCTAGCTTTTATTTTACAGTCAGACTGATTGTTCAATGCACTGCAGGTGATTGGTCATTGAGATCATCCTGCTGCTCAGTGCTTTTCTTGCTTTTTATTGGATTTGTGAAGGCTTTCTAGGATCAGTTGTTCCTTTGTGATCTTTCTCTCAGCTTTCTCTCCAAGAAAGCGGCTGCAATGCAGGGCATAGAGCTTTATCAGTCTGTTAAACCCACCCCTATACTGTCTTCTGATTGGCCTGGGAGCTGTAAATCAAAATAATGCAATCAATAAGTGGGTAACCTGGGATCAAGGGATCTTGCTGCTACGTGCAAGGCATGCTGGACAATTCTGATGGCATCTCAGTATTCTTAATAATTCCTTTATTCATTCAGGCACCAAATGTGTTCCATATCTCTAATAATAGCATAGTTGCCAGACTCACGCAAATCGAGCCTGGCAAAGTTGAATGCTCTGCAAGCAGCTTTCACCCCAAAGTTCTGAGCGAGATCAGGTTTGCCGGCTCGGCTTGCTCAACTCTAACTAGGATATAATGTCAAGAAATTTTCCATTTAACCCCTTAATGATGCAGCAATTTTTCATTTTTTTTGTGTTTTCATTTTTTCCTCCTTGCCTTTTAAAATCCACAACTCTTCCAATTTTTCATAAATTTTCCATCTATAGGACTTGTTGTTAGCAGGACTTATTCTAATTTGTAGTTACATCACTCATTTTACCACAAAATATATGGTGAAGCCAAAAAAAAAATATTTGTTGGGCAATATTAAAAATAAAAACGCCATTATGACACTTTATATTTATTCTGTAGGTCGATGCAATTCCAATGACACCCAATTTATAGAGTTTTTTTTTATTTTGCTAGTGAAAAAAAAAAAGAAATTTTTGTAAGTAAAATAGTAATCTTAAAATTGTCCTCTTCTGACCTCTATAACTTTTTTATTTTACTGTTTACGGGGATCTATGAAGGCTAATTTTTTTTTGCCGTGATCTGTAACTTTTAACTGTACCATTTTTGTTTTTGATTGACTTTTTGATCACTTTTTTATGATTTTTTTTTTGGTATATGAAGTGACCAAAAATGCGCAGTTCTCCACTTTGGTATTTTTTCCCGTTTACACCATTGACCAAGTGGTTTAATTAACATTATATTTGAATGATTCAGACATTTACAAATGTGGCGATACAACATATGTTTATTTTTTATATTTTTATATTTATAAAATAGGAAGGGGGGGGGGGTTGATTCAAAATTTTATTAGGGGAGGGATTATACACATTTACTTTTTTAATACTTTTTTTTTTTTTATGAATTTTATATGGAATCTCTTGATTCCTAACACTGATCAATGCTGTGCACAGCATTGATCAGTGTTATCTGCGGCCTGTTGCTCTAGCATGCCAAAGCAGACTGGAGCCACAGAAAGAAGATCCAACAGCACAGAGGAAGGCTCCAGCCATCAGTTAAAGTGATCGGGACCGCATGATTGCCCCGCAGTTGTCTAGAGGGTTATTAGCCTTGCTGTGATGATCGCCACAGCAGGCTATTTATTGCCACCCTTGGCCATTAATTCCAGCTGGGAGGTGCGCAGTACCGAGTGGGATGATGTCACAATCCCGCTCCGTAGCTGCACCCTCCTTCCCAGGACGTACACAAACGTCCTGTGGAGGGAAGGGGTTAAAATGATTGCATTCATTTTTCTCTTATTAATGCATGACAATGACAAAGTGTAGAAGGACAACAGTAGACAGGATTCCTTATCATTCATAAAATTCAGGGGATACACCTATAGTGTTAGGGGATACACCTGTAGTGTTACCTTAGAGCAAATATTAATTTTATAAATTATCACAAAGCATCTGCATAATACTTCACCTCTAGTATTCACAGAATTGTGTTTGTCGTAGTCATCACACTATAATTTGCACAATTCAGGGTAAAACCTTTCATCTCTGTAAAGAAGAAGCCGCCCAGGAAGTAAGAATAATGCCCTAGTTTTTATAAGATTAGATTTTCACTCCATAAAAGAATTGCTTCCTTTTACACACTTGGAATTCTCTGTATCGTCTATGACAACATAATTATGTTTGATGGAATATTTGCTGCTATTTGTACATGAATCCAAAACAAGAGGATATATTTATAATTTTCTGCTTTCATGGAGAAACGATATGAGATTATGACAGGAAATATAAAATTAGATACCACATCATCTAACAGGTTTTCTGTCAGTTTATGTTGAACAATCATTAAAATAAAAAAGGATATAAACAAGCATGGAGAAATATTTTATGCCAAGCCTACAGTAATCTTTTGTCAATACACTTTTTTTTATTTTATTTTAAAATGTTTAATACCTTCCTGTCCAAGTTCTTGCCTTTCTTTAACCCCTTAAGGACCAGGCCATTTTACACCTTATGACCAGAGCGTTTTTTGAACATCTGACCACTGTCACTTTAAACATTAATAACTCTGGAATGCTTTTACTTATCATTCTGATTCTGAGATAGTTTTTTCGTGACATATTCTACTTTAACATGGTGGTAAATTTTTGTGGTAACCTGCATCCTTTCTTGGTGAAAAATCCCAAAATTTGATGAAAAAATTGAAAATGTTGCATTTTTCTAACTTTGAAGCTCTCTGCTTGTAATGAATATGGATATTCCAAATAAAAAAAATTGATTCACATATACAATATGTCTACTTTATGTTTGCATCATAACATTGACAATTTTTTACTTTTGGAAGACATCAGAGGGCTTCAAAGTTCAGCAGCAATTTTCCAATTTTTCACAAAATTTTCAAACTCACTATTTTTCAGGGACCAGTTCAGGTTTGTAGTGGATTTGAAGAGTCTTCATATTAGAAATACCCCACAAATGACCCCATTATAAAAACTGCACCCCCCAAAGTATTCAAAATGACATTCAGTCAGCGTTTTAACCCTTTAGGTGATTCACAGGAATAGCAGCAAAGTGAAGGAGAAAATTCACAATCTTCATTTTTTACACTTGCATGTTCTTGTAGACCCCTTTTTTTTACAAGGGGTAAAAGGAGAAAATTTATACTTGTATTTGTAGCCCAATTTCTCTCGAATAAGCACATACCTCATATGTCTATGTAAAGTATTCGGCGGGCGCAATAGAGGGCTCAGAAGCGAAGGAGCGACAAGGGGATTTTGGAGAGTACATTTTTCTGGCAGGGGGAGGGGGTGTGTTAGGGGGGGCGGGGAAGTATGTAGTGTGTGGTGCTTGGTACTTGTAAAAAGTGTACAACAGTAATAGAAAAAAAAAGCTGCGCCCCCCCCAAAAAAAAGGGGTGGCGCACACAGCTCCCTGAACCCATAATAGGACCCGGGGTAAGGGATCAGACCCTAATAGGACCCTGGGGGACCTATTAGGGGGTCGGGGGGGGGGGTTATTAAAAGAAAAAAAAAAGCTACGGCCAAAGAAAAAAAACGGATGGCGCACGCAGCTCCCTGAACCCCTAATAGGACCCGGGGTCAGGGATCAGACCCCAATAGGACCCTTGGGGACCTATTGGGGGGTCGGGGGGGGGGGGACTTTTTTTAAACTTTTTTTTTTTTAAACTTTTTTTACTTTATTAACTCCTACCTGTCCCTGCAATCCTCTGTCCCTTTTCTAAGGCTGGTGAGGGGGCTCCGGAGCTCCGAGGGGGGATCCACGGTCTTCTCCTCACTGCTGCACCTGCTGACTGAACACAGAGAGCAGGTGCAGCAGCGGGAAGGGACCATTAACCCCTCCTCTGCCACGCTACTATTGGTCAGACGATTGCCGGCCAATAGTAGCGTTGCTGGAGAGGTGACAGTATTGTCACCTCTTCCCAGCAACGGCAGGGGATTGGCCGCTGATCACCATCTAGTTCCGGGTCATCGGGTCACCACTGACCCAAATGACCGGAATCACCGCAAATCACCCGCGCGATTTCGCAGATGATCTGCGGTGATCGCCGACATGTGGGGGTCCCGTAACCCCCCTCGGCGTTTGCCCCAGACACCTGCTGAACGATTTCAGCAGGCGCCAGGACGTATGAGTACATGCCTGGTCCTTAAGACTCAGGGCACAAGGACGTACTCATACGTGCCTGGTCCTTAGGGGTTAATGGCCCTCAGATTGATCATATGTAGAATGGTACTGACTTTGGACCACTAAAGGCATGGCAGTCTGATTTGGACATTATAGTTAGACTGACCCTTTTTATATTTAACAGAATAAACAGAAAAAAAGGAGAAGGTCAGAGGGTCTCATATAATAATAAAGTCGTCATGTGGACAGGTCCTGGTATAGTTGAGTAAAATCACAAGTTACAAGCTACCATACCATAATGGCTTCATTGATTACCTTGGCCATTTGTTAGCAGCAACAATCTCCCTAAACCCAAATTACCCTCCCCAAAACCCTCCATCCCCAACTGTAGGGTGTAAAGGCAGAAGAGGCAAAAATCTAAAACCACACGAAAAAGTGTTACCTCCCAATTATTTACTGTTGAAAAACTTATTTTATTATAGTCCAAACATACAGTGGTCCCTCAACCTATAATGAGGCAGGTTCCAATATTTTTAACATACAATGGTCTTTTCTGGACCATTGTAACTTGAAACCATATTCCACATACAATGCTAGAAACTGTCCAGATCTGTGGAATGTGTCAACGGCTGCAAGAGCTGACCAATCAGAATGGGCATTTCACTGGTAAAACATCTGTATTACTAAAGTACATCCACTGACTCTAAAACGGCACTGGGGAGATTTATCAAAATCTGTGCAGAGGAAAAGTTGACCAGTTGCCCATACTTTTCTATGTAAGGACTTGCTTTATCTGTTTTTGTTATCTACTTATTTTTCTTCAGACCTCACTTATTCCTATTTTTGGATGCTATTTTGGATATTCAGAACCAATTACCAGGTTTCCATAGAGTTATGCTCTTATGCAAAGGTTTCAATTTACAATGGTCGTCCTGGAACCAATTAATATTGTAACTTGAGGGACCATTGAATAACACATTTTGAGGAGTCTAAATTACCCCTTTACAAAAAGAAGATACTTTAGTGTTATTGATCAACACTGCAACATTTCAGTAGAAACGCCTTTTTAATGCTACAGTTTTTACCATAACGTTGCCGATTGTAAATACAGGGACACCAGTCTTGAAAGGGCTATTTTGGATTTTTCTTTTGTGGATTAACTTGAACCTTGAACCAGCATCGGTGAAGCGTGCACCCATACACATTATTTTATTTGGACCATATCCTGTGCTACTTATACAGTATTTTGACTATTAAGTTGTCCACCAGATAAAGTAAAAGTACAGAATATATTCTGAGAGTCCAGCAGGAAAACTATTGTTTCCACATCCACACTCCATTGTCTGGTGTCCAATGTCTCTTTATTCAGAGTCTAACATTTATTCTAATCTGACATCAAAACTACTTTTTTGTATTTCAAGTTGAGGTTATGGAAATCCAGATTATAAAATTATACCTGAACAAGAAAACCGGAAATCTGCTGAATTGTCTCAAATATGTTCATGTAACTATACATTATATGTATCAGGTAAGGAGTTGAAAGATGTATGCCTGGTAGTCAATGACTCACAAAGCTGTTAATGTAAGCAAGGAAAATTAGCAAAACCTGCTAAGATTGCTTATTGTATTTATGCACGTCCTGTATTCAGTAATGACAAGCCACACCCAAGGCAGATGAAGAATGGTAAAAAAAATATTTCTTAAATCATAGAAAATCTAGTAAATAATCCTCTGTAATATCTCGCAAAAATACTGTACTTAAAATATGATTACATGCTAATCCTTTTACTATAGTCTATAACTCGGCTAGGAGAATGCTGTATTAGGACTTTTTAACTATGGTTTCTGTTGTTTTACCAATTTGTGCAGCTCTTGCAGAAAAGCTCATTGTATTGAAAATACTGTGAACTGTTTTCTTTGTCAGCTCTCAGACAAGATGAATTTTGGCAGTCAATGTACTAAATCCTTGTGCTTAAGATGTAATGAAGTGGTTACAGTACCTGGTGACAAAGGACTGAATACATGTTAAATCTAAAAGTGCTTGTAATATGGGATATGAAAACAAGCAAACAAAGAGTGTGGTTGTAGATAATTGCTTAGAAGAATGAATTTTAATAATATGCATTATACAAAAATACAACTATCTGCTATGTCAAAAAATAAATACATAAATAGTGAAAACTAGTTTTGACGGAATGCCTTTGTGAAAACTAGTATTGACTGCTTTTCCCCAGTGAAAACTGGTTTTCACTGAACATCTTTGTGAAAACTAGAATTGACTGCTGGAAACAGTTTAAACTCAGTCAGTTTTGTTAAAACTAAATTTCTCTACTTCAAACCAGTTTCAATTGACATTCAGTTTTTGATTAGCAGTAAATTCTAGTTTGTATGAAGGTGTTCAGTAAATAATCTAGTTTGTATGAAGGCGTTAAAAAAATATTCTAGTTTGTAAGGAGGCGTTTACTAAAAGCTAGTGTTTCAACAAAGGCATTCTGTAAAAACTGTTTTTAACTAGGAAAATAACAATCAATTCTAGTTTTCACAAAGGCATTCAGTCAAAACTACTTTTCACTGGGAGAGGGCAATCAACTCTAGTTTTCACAAAGAAACTTAGCCAAAACTAATTTTCACCGGGGAACAGCAGTCAATTCTAGCTTTCACAAAGGCATTCAGTCAAAACTAGTTTTCACCAGGGAAAACTAGTTTTAACTAAAAACTAGTTATATATATTGTGATGCTGTGGCAAGATAAGGGTGTATTTCTCTAGCTAACCCTGGAGAAACCTCCACCTGTGGCCTAGTTAATGAGGTAGCAGAAAGGGAAAGTGTGTTTAAAAGGAATTCAAACAGAATAATTTGGGCTCTCCCCAGAAGACAGCAAGGTGGCTGTAGGCAAGGGTCTTGGCGAGGAATGCACAGCCCGAGCTGTGAGTGGCCCCAAGTGTGGATGAGACACACAGCAAGACCTTACAAATGCTGTGTGTGAACAGTGAGTGGAAGGTTGCAGTAGGCATAAGTTTAACTGGCCTGGCAAAGCCTACCAGTTGATAGACAGGGCATGCTGGATTGTTTAGTTAGTGACTGGATGGTGTTGGGTTTGTTTTTTCCTGTCTTATGTTTTTATTTATCCTGCAACTTGTCTAATAAAGCTGACGAGGGACCGAACTTGCATTAAGTACTGCTGTTTGCCTGCTGATTGAAGTGAAATTGTGCCCTGTGGCGATATCAAGGATTATCCCAGAGCTATCCCCAGGGTGAAATCCTTACACTGTCCAGGCTTTCTGGGGAGTTGTAGTTTTGCAACACCTGGAGGCACCCTGTTTGGGAAACAATGATCTACATTATATAAAAAGTTTATTTTAAACAACAGGTACACTTTTAAAACATGACATTGCTGCTTCTCTTCTATGCCCTGCTCTGTCCTTGAGTGTACAAATGTTGCAGCCATCAAATGAAAATATGTGGCACACCATGCCACACCATGCTTGTAAAACAAAGCCTTGTGTAGCTACATTGACATAAATTATGATAGCTGTAATGAAAAAAGGCAAAATAATCTAAAAAGGCCAAAGTATAAACATTTTATCATCTTTACCCTTATGACTGAAGGTCAACTACCTATTCTTCTCAAGACATGTCCAGATGTCCATACCTAAGTAGAGCCTACAGAGTTGCAGAGGTGTGCTATCTGTAATGCTATTTTTATTTTCAGTACTTCTGTCTAGATATATCTACATGTATCACTTGCCCAAAAGTGAATAAAGGCAATTGAGCACTTTAATTGAAATTTTGGAAACATTTTCATACATTTACTGATTTACGGATATTGTATCTTTCTAGTTGTGTTTACTTTTAAAGCTTTTACATTTCTGACTTTTTATTCCTTTTCATGTGAACATGGCAAAATGTGAAATACAAACACAAATTTTTTTTTTAATCTGTGCTTACTAAGCTGGAAACAGGGGAAACTTTACCTAAACAAAATAAGCGGTATTATAACCCATATATTAAAAGTTGTGTTTTTTTAGGGAAATTAATTTTGAAATAAAATAACTTTCATAAAGTGAGCTGGGGAAGTTTGCAGTGTGTTTCATTTTCCTTTGGATATTTTATTGGATTCATATTTAATGGTTATAGTTTTGCTATGTATTTTGAATGAGGAAAGACAAGAAATATTTATTGTATAAATAAAATATGTAAGAAGTCATGAATAACACATGAAATAGATTTTTTTTCAGGTGCGTGCATCACGTATTAGAAATAATGTAGGCATACAGTGTATGCAAAATATAAGCCATGAATATCAACAGTCAATGTTCTATATGATCTGCATGAAATGTGCACCTGAGGATCTAAAAGAAATTTACATATATACTGTATACAGTATATATATCTATATGTGTGTATATATATATATATATATATATATATATATATATATATATTGTGACAATCCGTCTTGGGGATTAGCTCTGGGATCGTCCTGGACCACGCCACAGGATGCGTTTCTTCTCAATAAATCAGCAAACAAATGCTTATAATGCAATTCTGGCACCCTGCCAGTTTTATTAGACAGGTTGCAGGGAAAGAAATAAACAAAAAAGCAGGAACAAAACTAAATCCTAGACCGTCTGGTCACTGACTAAAGAGATCAGCTTGTCCTGACTAACAACCGCTGAGCTTCCCTCAGCCGGTTAAACATATGTCCCCTGCAACCTTCTACTCACAATTCATGTCACTCTCTTGAGCCACTCATAGCTCGGGCTGTGTACTCCTCAGCAGGCTCTGTCTCTTCCCTACAGCCCACATGCTGTCTCCTAGGAAGAGCCCACATTAGACTGAGTCTCCATCTCATATACACACCTCCCTTCCCTCCTGCCTCATTACTTAAGAAGCAGGTGAGAGCTTCTGCAGGGTGAGCCAAGGAAATACACCCTTTCCTTGCCACACTGCCACAATATATATATATACACACACAGGGTAGGCCATTTATATGGATACACCTTAATAAAATGGGAATGGTTAATGATATTAACTTTTTGTTTGTGGCACATTAGTATATGTGAGGGGGGGAACTTTTCAATATGGGTGGTGACCATGGCGGCCATTTTGAAGTTGGCCATTTTGAATACAACTTTTGTTTTTTTCAATAGGAAGAGGGTCATGTGACACATTAAACTTATTGAGAATTTCACGAGAAAAACAATGATGTTCTTGGTTTTAACATAACTATATTCTTTCATGAGTTATTTACAAGTTTCTGACCACTAATAAAATATGTTCAATGTGCTGTCCATTGTGTTGTATCACACACTGATAGCGTTTCTCCTGCGGTGTTGCTAGCACAGGCTTCCAGTATCCGTAGTTTCAGGTGCTGCAGAATGGGCAAAACAAAAATTGGAACAGGACCTTCAGTTTACGCAGAAGATTTTGTTCAGAGATGAGGCAAACTTTTATGTGAATGGTGAAGTTAACAAACAAAACATCCGCTATTGGTCTGACACTAACCCACATTGGATAGATCCCTCCAAGACTGCTGGAACACAAACATTGATGGTATGGTGTGGTATATGGGGTACAAAGATAATGGGGCCATTCTTCATCAATGGAAACCTCAAGGCCACTGGATATGTGAAATTGCTACATGATGATGTGTTTCCCTCTTTATGCAATGAAGCTGGCAGGTTCCCTGAGTTTTTCCAGCAAGATGGTGCACCACCACATTATGGATGTCAGGTCCGAGCATTCCTAGATGAACAGTTTCCTGGAAAGTGGATTGGTCATTGTGGGCCAGTTGAATGGCCCCAAGGTCTCCCGATCTTATCCCCTTAGACTTTTATCTTTGGGGTCATCTGAAGGCAATTGTCCATGCTGTGAAGATACGAGATGTGCAGCACCTGAAACTACGGATACTGGAAGCCTGTGGTAGCATTTCTCCTGTGGTGTTGCTATCAGTGTGTGAAGAGTGGGAGAAGAGGGTTGCATTGACAATCCAACACAATGGGCAGCACATTGAACACATTTTATAAGTGGTCAGAAACTTGTAAATAACTCATGAAAGAATAAAGTTACGTTAAAACCAAGCACATCATTGTTTTTCTTGTGAAATTCCCAATAAGTTTGATGTGTCACATGACCCTCTTCCTATTGAAAAAACAAAAGTTGGATTCAAAATGGCCGACTTCAAAATGTCCGCCATGGTCACCACCCATCTTGAAAAGTTTCCCCCCTCACATATACTAATTGTTACGCCGAGCGCTCCGGGTCCCCGCTCCTCCCCGGAGCGCTCGCAGCGTTCTCTCATTCGCAGCGCCCCGGTCAGACCTGCTGACCGGGTGCGCTGCGATATTACTCCCAGCCGGGATGCGATTCGCGATGCGGGACGCGCCCGCTCGCGATGCGCATCTCGGCTCCCGTACCTGACCCGTTCCCCGTCTGTGTTGTCCCGGCGCGCGCGCGCCCTAAGGAGCGGGGCCGCTGCCATTTAAAGGGCCGCTGCGCCACTGATTGGCGCAGCAGGCCTAATCAGTATTCTCACCTGTGCACTCCCTACTTATACCTCACTTCCCCTGCACTCCCTCGCCGGATCTTGTTGCCATTGTGCCAGTGAAAGCGTTTCCTTGTGTGTTCCTAGCCTGTGCTCCAGACCTCCTGCCGTTGCCCCTGACTACGATCCTTGCTGCCTGCCCTGACCTTCTGCTACGTCCGACCTTGCTCTTGTCTACTCCCTTGTACCGCGCCTATCTTCAGCAGTCAGAGAGGTTGAGCCGTTGCTGGTGGATACGACCTGGTTGCTACCGCCGCTGCAAGACCATCCCACTTTGCGGCGGGCTCTGGTGAATACCAGTAGCAACTTAGAACCGGTCCACCAACACGGTCCACGTCAATCCCTCTCTGGCACAGAGGATCCACCCCCAGACAGCCGAATCGTGACAGTAGATCCGGCCATGGATCCCGCTGAAGTCCCACTGCCAGTTGTCGCCGACCTCACCACGGTGGTCGCCCAGCAGTCGCAACAGATAGCGCAACAAGGTCACCAGCTGTCTCAACTGAACGTGATGCTACAGCAGCTATTACCACAGCTCCAGCAACAATCTCCTCCGCCAGCTCCTGCACCTCCTCCGCAGCGAGTGGCCGCTTCCGGCTTACGATTATCCTTGCCGGATAAATTTGATGGGGACTCTAAGTTTTGCCGTGGCTTTCTTTCACAATGTTCCCTGCACTTGGAGATGATGTCGGACCAGTTTCCAACTGAAAGGTCTAAGGTGGCTTTCGTAGTCAGCCTTCTGTCTGGGAAAGCTCTGTCATGGGCCACACCGCTCTGGGACCGCAATGACCCTGTCACTGCCTCTGTACACTCCTTCTTCACGGAGATCCGAAGTGTCTTTGAGGAACCTGCCCGAGCCTCTTCTGCTGAGACTGCCCTGCTGAACCTGGTCCAGGGTAATTCTTCTGTTGGCGAGTACGCCATCCAATTCCGTACTCTTGCCTCCGAATTATCCTGGAATAATGAGGCCCTCTGCGCGACCTTTAAAAAAGGCCTATCCAGCAACATAAAAGATGTGCTGGCCGCACGAGAAATTCCTGCTAACCTGCATGAACTTATTCATCTTGCCACCCGCATTGACATGCGTTTTTCCGAAAGGCGTCAGGAGCTCCGCCAGGATATGGACTTTGTTCGCACGAGGCGGTTTCTCTCCCCGGCTCCTCTCTCCTCTGGTCCTCTGCAATCCGTTCCTGTGCCTCCCGCCGTGGAGGCTATGCAAGTTGACCGGTCTCGCTTGACACCTCAAGAGAGGACACGACGCCGCATGGAGAACCTATGCCTGTACTGTGCCGGTACCGAACACTTCTTGAAAGATTGTCCTATCCGTCCTCCCCGCCTGGAAAGACGTATGCTGACTCCGCACAAAGATGAGACAGTTCTTGATGTATACTCTGCTTCTCCACGCCTTACTGTGCCTGTGCGGATATCTTCCTCTACCTTCTCCTTCTCTGCTACGGCCTTCTTGGATTCCGGATCTGCAGGAAATTTTATTTTGGCCTCTCTCATCAACAGGTTCAACATCCCGGTGACCAGTCTCGCCAGACCCCTCTACATCAATTCTGTTAACAATGAAAGATTGGACTGTACCGTGCGTTACCGCACGGAACCTCTCCTAATGTGCATCGGACCTCATCACGAAAAAATTGAATTTTTGGTCCTCTCCAACTGCACTTCTGAAATTCTTCTTGGATTACTGTGGCTTCAACGCCATTCCCCAACCCTTGATTGGTCCACAGGAGAAATCAAGAACTGGGGTACTTCTTGTCACAAGGACTGTCTTAAATCGGTTCCCAGTACTCCTTGCCGTGACCCTGTGGTTCCCCCTGTATCCGGTCTTCCTAAGGCTTATATGGACTATTCTGACGTTTTTTGCAAAAAGCAAGCTGAGACTTTGCCTCCTCACAGGCCTTATGACTGTCCTATTGACCTCCTCCCGGGTACTACCCCACCCCGGGGCAGAATCTATCCTCTGTCTGCTCCAGAGACTCTTGCCATGTCGGAGTACATCCAGGAGAATTTAAAAAAGGGGTTTATCCGCAAGTCCTCCTCTCCTGCCGGAGCTGGATTTTTTTTTGTGTCCAAAAAAGATGGCTCCCTACGTCCTTGTATTGATTACCGCGGACGTAATAAAATCACGGTAAAAAAACGCTACCCCTTACCTCTTATCTCGGAACTCTTTGATCGCTTACAAGGTGCCCACATCTTTACCAAACTGGACTTAAGAGGTGCTTATAATCTCATCCGCATCAGGGAGGGGGACGAATGGAAGACCGCATTTAACACCAGAGATGGACACTTTGAGTATCTGGTCATGCCCTTTGGCCTATGCAACGCCCCTGCCGTCTTCCAAGACTTTGTTAATGAAATTTTTCGTGATCTCCTATATTCCTGTGTTGTGGTTTATCTGGACGATATTCTGATTTTTTCTGCCAACTTAGAAGAACACCGCCAGCATGTCCGCATGGTTCTTCAGAGACTTCGTGACAATCAACTTTATGCCAAAATGGAGAAATGTCTCTTTGAATGTCAATCTCTTCCTTTCCTAGGATACTTGGTCTCTGGCCAGGGACTACAAATGGACCCAGATAAACTCTCTGCCGTCTTAGATTGGCCACGCCCCTCCGGACTCCGTGCTATCCAACGTTTTTTGGGGTTCGCCAATTATTACAGACAGTTTATTCCACACTTTTCCACTATTGTGGCTCCTATCGTGGCTTTAACCAAGAAAAATGCCAATCCCAAGTCCTGGTCCCCCCAAGCGGAAGACGCATTTAAACATCTCAAGTCTGCCTTTTCTTCCGCTCCCGTGCTCTCCAGACCTGACCCATCTAAACCCTTCCTATTGGAGGTAGATGCCTCCTCAGTGGGAGCGGGAGCTGTCCTTCTACAAAAAAATTCTTCCGGGCATGCTGTGACTTGTGGTTTTTTTTCTAGGACCTTCTCCCCGGCAGAGAGAAACTATTCCATCGGGGATCGAGAACTACTGGCCATTAAATTGGCCCTTGAGGAATGGAGGCACCTGCTGGAGGGATCAAAATTTCCAGTTATCATATACACTGATCACAAGAATCTCTCCTATCTCCAGTCTGCCCAACGACTGAACCCTCGCCAGGCTAGGTGGTCGTTGTTCTTTGCCCGTTTTAACTTTGAAATCCATTTTCGCCCTGCTGACAAGAACAATAGGGCCGATGCCCTCTCTCGTTCTTCTGATGCCTCTGAAGTAGAGGTCTCTCCGCAACACATCATTCCTCCGGACTGTCTGATCTCCACTTCTCCAGCTTCCATCAGGCAAACTCCTCCAGGGAAGACCTTCGTTTCTCCACGCCAGCATCTCGGGATTCTCAAATGGGGACACTCCTCCCACCTCGCAGGCCATGTGGGCATCAAAAAATCCTTGCAACTCATCTCTCGATTTTATTGGTGGCCGACTCTGGAGACTGATGTTATTGATTTCGTGCGGGCCTGTACTGTCTGTGCCCGGGATAAGACTCCTCGCCAGAAGCCTGCTGGTCTCCTTCATCCTCTGCCTGTTCCTGAACAGCCTTGGTCACAGATTGGTATGGACTTTATTACGGACTTGCCCTCATCCCGTGGCAACACAGTTGTTTGGGTGGTCGTTGATCGATTTTCCAAGATGGCACATTTTATTCCTCTTCCTGGTCTTCCTTCAGCGCCTCAGTTGGCAAAGCAATTTTTTGTACACATTTTTCGCCTTCACGGTTTGCCCACGCATATCGTCTCAGATAGAGGCGTCCAATTCGTGTCTAAATTCTGGAGGTCCCTCTGTAAACAGCTCAAGATCAAATTAAACTTCTCTTCTTCTTATCATCCCCAATCCAATGGGCAAGTAGAAAGAGTTAATCAGGTCCTGGGTGATTATTAACGGCATTTTGTTTCCTCCCGCCAGGATGACTGGGCAGATCTTCTACCATGGGCCGAATTGTCATACAACTTCAGAGTCTCCGAATCTTCTGCTAAATCCCCATTTTTCGTGGTGTACGGCCGTCACCCTCTTCCTCCCCTCCCTACTCCCTTGCCCTCTGGTTTGCCCGCTGTGGATGAAGTGACTCGTGATCTTTCCACCATATGGAAAGAGACCCAAAATTCTCTTTTACAGGCTTCATCCCGGATGAAAAGATTTGCTGATAAAAAAAGAAGAACTCCCCCCATTTTTGCTCCCGGAGACAAGGTATGGCTCTCCGCTAAATATGTCCGTTTTCGTGTCCCCAGTTATAAACTGAGACCACGCTATCTTGGTCCTTTCAAAATCAAGTGCCAGATCAACCCTGTCTCTTACAAACTCCTTCTTCCTCCTTCTCTCCGTATTCCCAATGCCTTCCATGTCTCTCTCCTTAAACTACTCATCCTTAACCGCTTCTCTCCCAAAGTTGTTTCTCCCACTCCAGTTTCCGGATCTTCTGACATCTTTTCTGTGAAGGAGATTCTAGCATCCAAGACGGTCAGAGGTAAAAGATTCTTCTTGGTCGACTGGGAGAATTGCGGCCCTGAGGAGAGATCCTGGGAACCTGAGGACAACATCCTGGACAAAAGTCTTATCCTCAGGTCCTCAGGCTCCAAAAAGAGGGGGAGACCCAAGGGGGGGTACTGTTACGCCGAGCGCTCCGGGTCCCCGCTCCTCCCCGGAGCGCTCGCAGCGTTCTCTCATTCGCAGCGCCCCGGTCAGACCTGCTGACCGGGTGCGCTGCGATATTACTCCCAGCCGGGATGCGATTCACGATGCGGGACGCGCCCGCTCGCGATGCGCATCTCGGCTCCCGTACCTGACCCGTTCCCCGTCTGTGTTGTCCCGGCGCGCGCGGCCCCGCTCCTTAGGGCGCGCGCGCGCCGGGTCTCTGCCATTTAAAGGGCCGCTGCGCCACTGATTGGCGCAGCAGGCCTAATCAGTATTCTCACCTGTGCACTCCCTACTTATACCTCACTTCCCCTGCACTCCCTCGCCGGATCTTGTTGCCATTGTGCCAGTGAAAGCGTTTCCTTGTGTGTTCCTAGCCTGTGTTCCAGACCTCCTGCCGTTGCCCCTGACTACGATCCTTGCTGCCTGCCCTGACCTTCTGCTACGTCCGACCTTGCTCTTGTCTACTCCCTTGTACCGCGCCTATCTTCAGCAGTCAGAGAGGTTGAGCCGTTGCTGGTGGATACGACCTGGTTGCTACCGCCGCTGCAAGACCATCCCGCTTTGCGGCGGGCTCTGGTGAATACCAGTAGCAACTTAGAACCGGTCCACCAACACGGTCCACGTCAATCCCTCTCTGGCACAGAGGATCCACCCCCAGCCAGCCGAATCGTGACACTAATGTGCCACAAACAGGAAGTTAATATCACCAACCATTCCCATTTTATTAAGGTGTATCCATATAAATGGCCCACCCTGTATATATATATATATATATATATATACATATACAACTCTCTCCTCAAGAAAACCGCACCAATTACGAGGTCCAGGTAGTGTGCAGGCTAAAAAGACGTTTTTATTGCATCAGAGTATAAAGTGCAACGTTTCGGCTAACAAGCCTTACTGAAGCATGGTTGAGAAAGGCTTGTTAGCCAAAATGGCACACTTTATGCTCTGATGCATTAAAAATACTTTTTAGCCTGCACACTACCTGGACCTCGTAATTGGTGTGGTTTCCTTTAGGGGAGAGTTGTGTTTGGATCCAGTATGACACACTGGAAGATAAATTCAGCACCAATTCATTTTTTCATCTAAAATAGCCTAGAATGCATATATATATATATATATATATATATATATATATATATATATTGATTACTTTTAGATAAGTTTTAGATATGTTATTGAGGTATGAACATGATAGTTAAAAGTTACATCATGGCATCCTCATTTGGACATACTGGATTTATCAAAGCTGTCTATTTACCGCTTCAATATAGACCAAACTACAGAGGGTACGGCTGGTCTATTGTGCGGCTCTTGATAAATTCTGTGCACTGACTTCGGAATCTACAGTTTAGACTGTATTTAAACCTGCTCCAGCATGTATTTAGACTGTGACTCCCTGTGCAACAATTTTAGATGGGAAAAAACAGTCTAAATCCTTTGATAATTACCCCCCCCCCCCCCACACTGTTTCAGCTGTCTCTGACTGTTCCTATCGGTGAAAAAGAGCTAAAACTTTTCTCCAATGATTGTCTTACTCCACATAACAAAGTAGTAGCTTAATAGTGAATGTCGTTAGGGGGGAGATTTATCAAAACCTGTCCAGAGGATAAGTTGCCTACTTGCCCATAGCAACCAATCAGCTCGCTTCTTTCATTTTTAACAAGGCCTCTGCAAAATGAAAGAAGCGATCTGATTGGTTGCTATGGTCAACTGAGCAACTTTTGCACAGGTTTTGATAAATCTCCCCCTAAGTCAATGAAAGAAATATAACCAAAAAAATAGCAAAAAGCAGCTGTTCAGTGTAAGCACCTTACCAACGTGTATAATAAATCTACTGGACTCTGATGGTTTGGAATGATGGGTTTAGGGCAATGGAACTTAATGTTAAACTTCAGTCAAAAACAATTGTTTAGCTTTGGAATAAAGTCAATGGCATAAAAAAATAATGCACCAAAATGTAGTTGTTGGAATTGAATGAAACTTTATATGTGTGAAAGTAATGATGATATATGTAAGTGATTACAATAGTAGAGTAAAAGGAGAGGCTTATTGGGGAAATCTGTAGAAATGAAAGGACGCTCTAGTATCATGTTGGACTGCACCTATCCTGGATAGAAGATGAGATAAGGTTAGGCCCAGAGGCATACAGATTCCATACTTTTGCCAAGCCTGTTCGCCAGCTTGGGCAGAATGGCCCAGATGGTGAGCAGTTTGTTAAAACGACTATCCCGCTTCTCTCAGTTCACCGATGTGCCAGCTTTCAAAGGCTGCGTTCACACGGCTGTCTGTACGTCCTGTTCTTTAACTGTCAATGAAAAAAAAGAGATATAAAAAAAATAGGTCCTAACAGATTACATTTTACAAGTATCCGTTTGCCATAGACTTCAATTTCAAATTTATTATACCCGTTGCTCTAGCTGCATGCACCATCTTTTCTCCCATAAAAAAAAACAAAAAAAACGTTAATAAGAGTAGACGGGTGCAAACGTTTGTGAACGGATTGAAAAATAAAAAAAGAAACACTGTCATCAATGGGATTTTTTTTTACTACCGTTAAACATCCGTTTTCAATATGCAATAACGGACCATGAACGGAAGAAAAATTACGTATACAGACGGCCGTGTGAATGCATCCAAAGTCTGTTAATTGGGAAAAATTTTTTGAATGCATGGTAGAGGTATGTATAGCAGTCAAGGATTTTTTTTTACCAAGAGTTACATTGCCCAAAAGTAGCCTTTGTGAGCCTTTTTTTTTTATATAAGGCAGAGGGGGAGGCCCTCTTGTGGTAAGACCTAGTATCTATTCAGACCTCATCTGGAATCATTTACACACCTGCCTGAGACATAACGGCATGCTGAGTTTTGAAGCAATCTGACAATTCTACCTGGGTCCAATGAGTGTTTACTGTATTTGCACCATCACTTGTAAGTTCTTTTACCTTCTGTACAGCATTAATGTCTGACCATGTGTCGCACACTGCATCATATTGGTATGCATGTCTTCCCAGAAAAAAGCCTCTTGTCAAGATGATGCACAAGAAAGCCTGCATGCGAATGCATCATTTGTTTTACTAGCCATATGCTTTCACCTAGTGGGAAAACCCCTTTAACACATGAGTATATTTGTACTTAAAGTCATACTTCTATTTTATTAGACTTGATTGTACAGATACATTTCTAGTCATTGTGAGTGATTGTTTGTTATTACAGCACATAGACATGACAAAATGTGACTTATATCTTCCTTATTAGTGGTCTCCACCCTATATTAGTAGACAGACAGCTTAATCCCCTTTCTTGCAAGACATGTTAATACCAAGAGTAGTGAACGTAGACGATGGCCTGCTCACACAAGTAAAACAGGTATATTATTAACAATTTTACATTAAGAGTGCTAGGACTGGACTTATAAAGCTACAGTATATGATGTCAATTTGTGCCATACTGTGATGCTGTCATTCAGAAAGCTTTTCTTCATATTGTATATAAACTTGATGAACTGGTTCTTTAAGGAAAGCATTGTATCCTAATGCAGGTCTGAACTGTAAATCCAGTTCTGATTCAACATAATATTTATGGGCTGCATTTCTTCTGGTTAATACAAGAGTATCTTAAAGCCTGGTGTTAATGTCTTAAAGGATGAGAACACACCATAAATACCTTGTATTACTTACTATACAATGTACAATGCTAAAAACAAACTGTGGAAAACACAAGCTGGTGTATTTTACAAATGGAATGTTGATGGTTGGACATCATATAGCTTGAGTGATAGGGTTCAGGCAGTTTTTACACTTCACGTAATCCAATGACTCTCAACATCACAACATATGATGAATCTGGTTTTCTGGGTTATGTGGTTATGCAAAAGTATTTTCCTTTCTTTCTCTAGTCGAGAGCTTGTTCTGAGTATTAAGTACATTTATTAAATGTTTCCAGCCATTTGACCCCCTTTTTGTACTCCCCTCTATCTCCAAATGTGGTCAACTGTTGCTACTCTGTTGCTACTCTGAACACTGTTACGCCTTAGAGGGTAAGGGAGTTAACTGTTTTTACACCAAAGTATATTTCCACTGTAAGTGCTTTAGTAATATGTCACATGTCCATCCATTGACCAAATAGTGCTGCCGTCTGTCCTGTCTCCGCCCTGGTCCCAGGGATAGAGGAAGGATCGGAAGAGCACATGTAAGTTAATGAGTTCGGGCCTAGCCAGAGAGGTGAAAGCATCTGTCCTGCAGCTCTCTTACCTTCAAAGGTAGTCTACATCTTCAACAATCCAGCATTGTTCCAGCACACTTTATCCTGCCTAGTGTGTCCCACTACAGAGGTTCTACAAGAGGTAGCATTAAGGAGATAGATAAAGGTGAAGGGCCTTATGGCAAAAAAATGGCTTAGTGTGCTATTCATATGAATCCGGCCTATTCAGCAATAGCTTTACGTCTGGGGATTTCCTTTCTGGATGTGCAAGTCATGTAACTCAAGGAAAAGTAAATGAGGGAAGGGACCCTTGCTCTGTTCACCATGGACCACCCTGGTGAAGACCCCTAATAGCTTGCTCAGGTACATTGAACTTAAAATCTAGTGCAGTGTTCATGTCACAAGTCTAAATCCTGCAACTAAATCACATCCCAATACAGTGAAGAACAAGCTGGGCTATTCCAGAGAGGGAACATATATCACCCAGGGAAGACCTCAGATCTAAACAAATCTAAATCTCAGTAGAACTACATATCTCAGTACAACTAAAACTTATATCTACACATTTCTTCTGTGACCAGTGTGCTAAAAAGTGTATCTTAAGAACTGTATCACCAAAACTGAAGTATATCAAAGTGTTATTTTTCGGTACTGAGATGGCACCTGAAGTAAAGTGCAAGTTGTTTTCTATAAATTCTAGCTTTTGAGGCTTTATTTTCGGCTTTGTGTATGGAAGACAGCTTATTTGAAATAGAGGTTTGTGGGAATGTACATTGCGATAAAGGGTTGCACAGCTTGAGCCTTGTGATACTACAACCCTCATCATACACTTCAGTCTAAACACAAATACCCTATTTCTGGCGTCACAAACTTGACATTTGCACAACCTGAACGTAAGAGTCTGCTATGCCCCCATACCACACATAACGGTCCCTCTCTCGCCGCAGTCGCCACCCTCTTGAGATGGAGACTCTGTGACTTTACTACTGGGGGGGGGGGCTGGCTTGATGCAGCATCTCTTGGTAAGCCAGTCCCCTTTGACAAGTCAGTATGACAAGCCCAATCTCCATGATTGACGATACACTGTCACATGATCTTCCCCCGCGGACACACAGAGCATGAAGAAGTGATCAATGCCCAGTATGTGCTTCTCCGTCTCTGCTTTCGCTCCAATCCCAGGTTGCGGCCAGTAGGAGTAAGCCGGCATTCAGAAGAGAACCTCCTTAAAGGGATACTCTGCCCCTAGACATGTTATCCCCTGTCCAAAGTATAGGGGTTAACATGTCTGATCGTGGGGGTCCAGCCACTGGGTACCCCTGTGATATCCACTGTAGTACTCCAGTCATCTGGTGCACGAAGCGAACTCCGTTCCGTGTCGTATGACTGGTGACGCCAGCCATCGCGCCCCCTTCACTCATGTCTAGGGCAGGAGTATTCAGCCGTCACGCCCCCTCCCATAGACATGAATGGCGGGGGGCATGGTGGCATGAACACAGGAAGCCCCAGGCTTCAGTGTTCATGAACGTTGCAGCGCTTGCCCGGAGATAGTGGGTGGTCCCAGCGGCCGGACCCCACGTGATCAGACATGTAATGCAAAGGAAAGGGAATAACATGTTTAGGGGCAGAGTACCACTTTAAGCTGCAAAACTAGCTTTTTACCAAGTGAGAGCAGAAAGTCCATTTATTGTTTTCCCTTCAACAGTGTTTTTATTAAGTTATAAAGATATTACTGCGGTAGAGTAAATAACAAACTTTTTCAATTTTACAAACAATAAGGTAAGACCCATGACAAAGGTAAAGAGAGTATTGCAAACCAGAATTAAATGTTAATGCTTTACTGTACTCTTTTTCATCTTAAGTCATTGTGGTACATTTTTACATTGCAAAAAATATGTGTTTACCTACATATGTGTACACAATTTACATACAAACCTACTCTGATAATTCCTAAACCTCTTAAAGTATTATAATATGTAACATTTATATGGCAGGAAGACTTTTCATTGGCCAGCATTGATGTGTACTCCTGTATCCCACAGGATGTGACATATTTTCATCAAAATATGACATCCATTGATTTTTTTCTCGTAGGATTTAAAGGGGTACACCAGTGAAAAACATTTTTTTTCTAATCAAAATGGCTCCAAGATATACATACTGTATTTGTAAATTACTTTTGTTTAGAAATATTAATTATTCCAGTACTTATCAGATGCTGTATAGTAGAGAGCAAGTTGTATTGTTATTTTCTGTCTGACCCCAGTGCTCTCTGCTGACACCTCTGTTTATGTCAGGAACTGTCCAGAGCGGGAGAGGTTTGCTATGGGATTTGCTTGTACACTGGACAGTTCCTTTCATGGACAGAGGTGTCAGCAGAGAGTACTGTGTTCAGACTGAAAAGAACAATTCAACTTCCTGTGGAGCATACCGCAGCTGATAAGTACTGGAAGGATTAAGATTTCTTAATAAAAGTAATTCACATATCTGTTTAACTTTCTGGCACCAGTTGATTAGAAAAAAAATACTTTTCACTGGAGTACCCCTTGAAAGCTACAAAGTTTTCTCTGGGTGTATGTTCAATCCAGCTATATTTTGCTCTGATTTAAACCACCATGAGGCAGATGGAGAGACGTTCATGACAAAAGGGGGCAGCCACTCCCCAATGCATTCAACAGAATTTGTCAGATTTTTTTTTGTCAGAAAGTTAAAGAGATTTGTAAATTACTTCTATTTAAAAATAGTTACTTTTCCAGTATGCTCCACAGGAAGTTATTTTCTTTTTGAATTTCTTTTCTGTCTGACCAGAGTGCTCTTTGCTGACACCTCTGTCCATGTCAGGAACTGTTCAGAGCAGGAGAGGTTTGCTATGGGGATTTGCTCCAATTCTGGACAGTTCTTGGCATGGACAGAGGGGTCAACAGAGACCACTGTGGTCAGATAGAAAAGAAATTCAAAAAGAAAATAACTTCCTCTGTGTCATAAAGCAGCTGATAAGTACTGGAAGGATTAAGATTTTTTAATAGAAATTATTTACAAATCTGTTTAACTTTCTGGCACCAATTTTTTTTCTTCCAGCGGAGTACCCCTTTAATTCCTTCCTTTCCAAAGTCAATTGCAGTAAAGAAAAATAGAGCTTTTCCCGTCACTGGTTCAACTTGGTTAGAAACTCAGACACAAGTTTATGTCCTAAAATATGTTTTATTAACCCTTAACGCATTTCTGGTATGAAAAGGACCCTCCCTCAGGTAAGGTGCTTACAGGTAGCAAACAAAGCTGACAATGAAATACCCTTGGAGTGTCTGGGTAAAGGTCACGTCAGTTAAGGAAATCACAAAGATAAAAGTCCTTTCAATATATTCAGTAAAAACATAAGATTTCCTAAAATCATTCCTGTAAACATATAAAAACTATTTACAAACATTAAAAAGGAGTACCATAACCCCTAGATCATATTCATATGCTGACAGGTTGTACCTACTATTGTTACACAGCTTGCGTAAGTCCCATGTATTACTATGAGGCCGTATTGCTGGCACGGACTTAGAACAGCTGGTCCCGTATTACTAGCGGGAGCGCTATGTGCTAGGAACATGGTTGAGAAGGGGCGGGGCTAGCTTCCTTAGGCGTATCTTCTCTAACCTGTATTGTTTAACTGGAGGTCCGCTGTATGGAGTGATATACAAGAGGAGCATAGTTGAGAAGGGGCCGAGATAGCTGCAAGATTCCACAGCCAGCGATCGCTGCCTTGATTGCTTTAGGTAAGAAAAAAACGGGCTTCGTTTGCCAGCACGAGCGCTCCGGTGCAGGAGTGACCAGTGGAGCGATATATGGTGGATTCGGGGTTTACGGTAGGAGGGGCCACTTACACATCGCATCTCTACCTATTTAGATGTTGGTACGTGTATGTAAAGTAATGGAAGAGCGAAAATAGACTCTGACAATTTTATTAGACAATCTAGTGGTTTCGATTGCTGTCTTCTGAGCTGATTTGGGGCCAGCAGATTTTTTAAGGATGGCGCCCTTCTGAAAGTGATCATATGTTTTTTTGGGATTATTTCTCTCAAAAAGTTGTCATTTTCCAGTATATACCAATCTTTCTATAGTATTTTCCTAATTGCTTGTGATGAGGAGCTATAGGTGGTAATAAAGTTGAAATCCCAGTTTCCAGTCGGTTGTTTTGTTTCTGTCCATGGCTTCAAAAATTCTTCCTAGGTTAGATTTTTTGTTCTTTAAAAGGCATCAGTAAGTAACTGTGTAGGATATTGTTTTGCCTTAAAGCATTTTCTCAGGATTCCTGCTTGTTCACGGAAGTCTTTGTTGCTGGTACAGTTCTTCCTTACTCTTTTGTACTGGGGGTAGGGTATATTCTCGAGCCACTTTTTATAGTGGC
Source organism: Hyla sarda (assembly GCF_029499605.1). Taxonomy (NCBI): domain Eukaryota; kingdom Metazoa; phylum Chordata; class Amphibia; order Anura; family Hylidae; genus Hyla; species Hyla sarda. The sequence continues at coordinate 339,911,991 of NC_079189.1, read as the reverse complement.
TGCTAGAGAAATCAATATAACTATTTGTATTGATTTTCTTAAAGAAAGTCGATGTGATGAATTTACCTTGGTCTTGGGTAATTATCAAATCCAAGAATTCAATATATTCGCTACTGGCCTGGATGGTGAATGAGATTCCCCAATCTCCAGCAGGACATTCATGGTGGATGGTGGTCCTCACCAGATAAATATCAGATTGTCGATATATTAGCGGTAGCATACGATAAGAGAGTATTTTCACCCCAAATGTGCTGGGCTTAGAAGGCCCTAATATAAATAAATTTGGATATGCGGGGGCCACTTTGGCCCCCATCACAGTACCTTTCCTCTGCTGGTACATGGCCCCGTTGTATCTGAAATTATTGTTTTCCAGAATGTACCTCAGTCCATCCAATAGGAATTGGCGTTGTTGTTCTGGTAACTCATAATCCTGTTTAAGAAAAAATTCAACTGCATTGAGTCCCAGTTGGTGGTCAATATTCGTGTATAAGGACGTGACATCACACGTGACCATAGTATAAGTGGAATCCCAGGCAAGGCTAGACAGTTGTTGTATGAGTTGGGATGAGTCCCGCAGAAAACTGGGAAAGGTGATTACATACTTCTCTAGATATAGATCGATAAAGTGTGCCAGATTGCTTGTAGGGGTATTGGTGCATGCTATAATCGGTCTGCCAGGTGGTTGGGTCAGGGATTTGTGGATTTTAGGTAATTTTGGGAAATAAAAGTACAGATGATTATGATGATTAACCCCTTAAGGACCAGGCCGTTTTACACCTTAGGACCGGAGCGTTTTTTGAACATCTGACCACTGTCACTTTAAATATTAATAACTCTGGGATGCTTTTACCTATCATTCTGATTCCGAGATTGTTTTTTCGTGACATATTCTACTTTATGTTATTGGTAAAATTTTGTCGATACTTGCATCGTTTCTTAGTCAAAAATTCCAAAATTTGATGAAAAAATTGAAAATTTTGCATTTTTCTAACTTTGAAGCTCTCTGCTTGTAAGGAAAATGGATATTCCAAATAAAAATTTTTTTTATTCACAAATACAATAAGTCTATTTTATGTTTGCATCATAAAATTTATGTGATTTTACTTTTGGAAGACACCAGAGGGCTTCAAAGTTCAGCAGCAATTTTCCAATTTTTCACAAAATTTTCAAACTCACTATTTTTCAGGGACCAGTTCAGGTTTGAAGTGGATTTGAAGGGTCTTCATATTAGAAATACCCCACAAATGACCCCATTATAAAAACTGCACCCCCCAAAGTATTCAAAATGACATTCAGTCAGCGTTTTAACCCTTTATGTGTTTCACAGGAATAGCAGCAAAATGAAGGAGAAAATTCACAATCTTCATTTTTTACACTCGCATGTTCTTGTAAACCCAATTTTTTAATTTTTACAAGGGGTAGAAGGAGAAAATGTATACTTATATTTGTAGCCCAATTTCTCTCGAGTAAGCACATACCTCATATGTCCATGTAAAGTGTTCGGCGGGCGCAGTAGAGGGCTCAGAAGGGAAGGAGCGACAAGGTGATTTTGGAGAGTACGTTTTTCTGAAACGGTTTTTGGGGGGCATGTTGAATTTAGGAAACCCCTATGGTACCAGAACAGCAAAAAATCCCCACATGGCATACCATTTTAGAAACTAGACCCCTTGGGGAACGTAACACCCCTTAATATCCCACAGGTGTTTCACGACTTTTGCATATGTAAAAAAATATTTATTTTTTTTCACTAAAATGTGTGTTTCCCCCCAAATTTCAAATTTTTGCAAGGGTTAATAGCAGAAACTACCCCCCAAAATTTGTAACCCCATCTCTTCTGAGTATGAAGGTACCCCATAAGTGGACCTGAAGTGCACTACGGGCGAACTACAATGCTCAGAAGAGAAGGAGTCATATTTGGCTTTTGGAGAGCAAATTTTGCTCGGGGGGCATGTTGCATTTAGGAAGCCCCTATGGTGTCAGGACCACAAAATAACTCCAACATGGCACACCATTTTGGAAACTAGACCCCTTGAGGAACGTAACAAGGGGTACATTGAGCATTTACCCCCCACTGGTGTCTGTCAGATCTTTGGAACAGTGGGCTGTACAAAATGTTTAATTTGCACAGCCCACTGTTCCAAAGATCTGTCAGACACCAGTGGGGTGTAAATTCTCACTGCACCCCTCATTACATTCCGTGAGGGGTGTATTTTCCAAAATGGGGTCACATGTGTTTTTTTTTTTTTTTTTTGCGTTTGTCAAAACCGCTGTAACAATCAGCCACCCCTGTGCAAATCACCTCAAATGTACATGGTGCACTCTCCCTTCTGGGCCTTGTTGTGCGCCCCCAGAGCACTTTGCATCCACTTATGGGGTATCTCCGTAATCGGGAGAAGTTGCATTACAAATTTTGCAGGGCGTTTTTCCCTTTTACCTCTTGTCAAAAGGAACAGTATAGGGCAACACCAGCGTGTTAGTGTAAATTTTTTTTTTTTTACACTAACATGCTGTTGTAGACCCCAACTTCACCTTTTCATAAGGGGGTTAAAGGAGAAAAAGCCACCCAAAATTTGTTAGGCAATTTCTCCCGAGTACAGCGATACCCCATATGTGACCCTAAACTGTTGCCTTGAAATACGACCGGGCTCCAAAGTGAGAGCGCCATGCGCATTTGAGGCCTGAATTAGGGATTTGCATAGGGGTGGACATAGGGGTATTCTACGCCAGTGATTCCCAAACAGGGTGCCTCCAGCTGTTGCAAAACTCCCAGCATGCTTGGACAGTCAACAGCTGTATGGCAATACTGGGAGTTGTCGTTTTGCAACAGCTGGAGGCTCCATTTTGGAAACAGTGGCGTACCAGACGTTTTTCATTTTTATTGGGAGAGGAGGGGGGCTGTGTAGGGGTATGTGTATATGTAGTGTTTTTTTACTTTTTATTTTATTTTGTGTTAGTGTAGTGTAGTGTAGTGTTTTTAGGGTACAGTCACACGGGCGGGGGATTACAGCGAGTTTCCCGCTGCGAGTTTGAGCTGCCGCGCAAAATTAGCTGCATCGCAAACTTGCAGCCTGATACTCACTGTAAGCCCCCTGCCCATGTGAATAAACCCTGTACATTCACAGGGGGGGGGGGGGCTCCAGCTGTTGCAAAACTACAACTCCCAGCATGCACAGTTTCAGTGCATGCTGGTAGTTATAGTTTTGCAACAGCTGGAGGCACACGGGTTGGGAAACACTGAGTTAGGAAACAGACAATGTTTCCCAACCAGTGTGCCTCCAGTTGTTGCAAAACCACAACTCCCAGCATTCTCAGGCATGCTGGGAGTAGTAGCTCGGCAACATCTTTAGAGCCAGATGTTGCCAAACTACAACTCCCAGCATGCTTGGAGTTGTAGTTTTGCAACATCTGGAGGACTACAGTTTGCAGACCACTAATACAGTGGTTCCCAATCTGTGCCCTTCCAGATGTTGCAAAACTACAACTCCCAGTATGCCAAAACTGTCCAGGCTTGCTGGGAGTTGTAGTTCTGCAACATCTGAAGGGCTAGATGTTACAGAACTACAGCTTCCAGCATGCCTGGACAGTAAGGGCATGCTGAGGATGTGTAGTTTTGCAACATCTGGAAGGGCACAGTGGTCTCCAAACTGTGGACCTCCGGATGTTGCAAAACTGCAACTCCCAGCACGCCCAGACGCCAAGGGCTGTCTGGGCATGCTGGGAGTTGTAGTTTACAGGGTCCCATTGCAGCAATGCATGTCACTTTACGGCGACGTGCATTGCTGTAAAGGGCCCGACCGCGGCTGAAGATCAACTCACCTGTCGCCGCTGCTGCCGTCTTCATCGCCGGGATCCGGGTCTTCAGGGATGAGGTAAGTTTTGGGGCCGGTCCCCAGCACTCCCCCGTCCCCCGCCGCGTTCTCCGGTCTTCCTCCCGTCCTCTCCGGACTTCAAGGGGCCGGGCAGGACGGGAGGAAGTAACCGCCCTCCCCCCTTGCGATTGGTCGGTTAATTAACTTACGCATCGCAGGGGATCGGAGGAGGTGGCAGGCTTGCCACCTCGTTCCTAGTCTTCAGCATGGTCCTGGCTGTCTGTGACAGCCGCGATCATGCAAAATTACCGGGCGGTCGGGTCCCAGAGACCCGATCAGCCTGGTATCGCCGCAGATCGCAAGGGCGATTTCCCTTGGAATTTGCGGCGATCGCCGACATGGGGGGCCTACATGGCCCCCCTCGGCGTTTGCCCTGGATGCCTGCTGAAGGATTTCAGCAGGCATCCGGTTCAGATCTTTGCCCGACGAGTGGCAGAGACCGGAAATACAACAGGACGTTCTCCAACGTCCTTGGGCATTAAAGCCCAGGTAGTGGGGACGTTAGAGAACGTCCTATGTCCTTAAGAGGTTAACTGTGAGAAATTGAAATTCTTGTTTATTGCGGATATTGTCCTGGTAGAATTCCATGGATTCTCCGGTAGAATTAATTGTCTGATAGTATCCTCTTGGCCTCCTTATGATATTGTTGGTAGCTCATAATTACTAGCCCTCCTTCTATGTCCTCTGGATGGAAGACTTGTTCTTGATTTTTTTGGAGCTGTTTGATGGCTTGTTTTTCCTGTTTGCTCATGTTAGGCTTTGTCTGTTTTCCTTTTGTTGTTGTTAAACTTTTTCATTCATGAGATACCACTTCATGAAATGCACTGATATATTGTCCTTGTGAGTGTACAGGATAGAACGTGGATGGGGCTTTTACTGGCTGATGAATGATATTTGGGTTGGATGGCAGAGAGGTTTCCTCTTTCTTCTGTGATTCTTTCAATGACATATTGAAATGTCTTTTTAGTGTTATTTTGCAGCTGAACCGATGCAGATCTAGAAATAATTGAAACTGATCTGACTGGTATATAGGACAAAAAGATAATCCCTTTTGTAACAGGGATAACTTATATGGATTCAATTCGTGTTATGATAGATTAAATATATTTATCGACTCTGTTTGTGTTTCCTCTTGAGCTACTACTGTTGCGGCATTCTTCCTCTTTTTACCTCCTCTTTCCTCTTGTTCTTTTTTTCTTTTTTGTGTTTTTTTCGGTCCTGTTTTTTGTGGTACAAAATTTGGGGCTATAGGGGAGGTTGATCTTTTTTGGGGGAAACCCTAAAAAATCCTCCTGAGAAGGTTGGTTCTTTTCAGCCTGACTGCTATTTGGGAGGCCCCCTGTGGCCGAATTCAGAACCAGTGCATGGGGATTCATGGAATTATCCACGGGGATTACATGTGTCCTGATCTCATCCTCCAGGGGGTTATCCCTTACTTCTTTGCACTGGTTATCACCTTCCTCATGGACGCTACTTCATAGCTCCTGTGTGCATGTGCGTTATGCCGGGCGAATGCACACTCTGTTTCCAGCTTTCACCCATTGCTATGATGACCGAGCAATGCGCATCTTTAATTTGCGCTCGTTCATACTTACTGTGCACTGGTATGCTCTTTTCAGGTACGCTATGCATCCCTGCTACTTTCGGCTAGCATGTGGCGTTCACACACCACGCTGCAACCGCCGCCTCACTATGTTTACATTCGCATGCAGAGCCCACCCTCCTCTCCATTCCTGTGAGTTATTTTTATATGATTTTCACTGTACAGTAATGTATTATATATGCACTTGCACATTATTGTATTTCTAAACTTACGATCCTGGTCAGTTTGACCCTTATATTCACTGTATGATCACTGTATAATTTATGTCAACTTATTGTTATGATTTGTATGTAAATCACACCCTCATGTTTAATTAATTGATGACATCACTTCCTTAACCATATAAATTGTATCATTTGCACTGTGTACATTGCTTGAGAAAGGCTGCATTGTTGCAGCTGAAACGTTGTCATATGCGGGTTGATGGAATAAATACTATCCACTTTTTTCAATATTTTGTAGTGCTGCAGGGAGGTATTGCGACTGTTCTGGCATTTCTGATTCCACATTCACTTGGGTAATTCCCTTAATGGGTGAATTAAATCTCAGGACGGGTTATTCTTTTTGTGTCGCCTCTTGGGTGTGGGTTTCCTCCAGGGTTGTTTTTTTGGCATCCACGCTTTGCTTTTCAGACTGCTTTGTTGCTCCCTTCAGTTGGGGATTTGTATCTTCCCTCTTTCTTTTATAGTTTGTATTAGTAAATGAAGGAACACTGCAAATCATTTATTTAATTCCCAGCTTCTCATATAGCTCCATTCTGCTCGACATAAAGGTATACTCCGCCCCTGGACATCTTAATAAGATGTCTGATCTCGGGGTGGTTTGGCCGCTTGGACCCCCCCCCCCCCCCCCGCGATCTCCAGGTGACACCCTAGCATTATGAGCATTTTTGTTCAGAATGCTGGGTATGGGTGGCCTTGGTTGTGACGTCCCATTACACCCCCTCCATTCATGTCTATGAGTGGGGACGTGACGTCTGTGGTTGCCTTGCCCCATCCCGTAGACATGAATTTAGGGGGCGTGACATTACATTGCTACCACGGCCACCAGAACCCAGTGTCCTGAACATAAGAGGCAGGTCCCCCACGATCAGACATCTTATGATCTTTTGGATGGGAGATAAGATGTCTAGTGGCGGAGTACCTTGTAAAGACCATCAGAAAACTTTTGACCTCTGTCATTGCCAACAAAGGGTATATCACAAAGTATTGAGATTAACTTTTTTTTATTGACCAAATACTTACTTTCCACCATAATTTGCAAATAAATTCTTTAAAAATCAGACAATGTGATTTTATGGATTTTTTTTCTCATTATGCATCTCATAGTTGAGGTATACCTATAATGAAAATTACAGGCCTCTCTCATCTTTTTAAGTGGGAGAACTTGCACAATTGCACAAAGGATAATGTTTTGCCAAAGATGTACAACATTTGAATTTTTTTTTATATCTGACTGCTCCCATTCAACCTCAACAACGCAGGACACATATTTACGTCTTGCACCGGCTCCCGCAATATAACGCAGTGATGTCCAGTATTAATCCTTCAGACGTGATGATCAAAGTTGACCGAAGTGAAACCGAAAGCATCCCAGCCGCTCAGTCGGGCTTTTCGGGACCACCACGGTGAAATTGCGGCATCCTGCACAGCTTGCAGAACACCAGGAGGATCCCTACCTGCCTACTGCATGTCCAGTTGCTGAATGACTGCTCTGTGCCTACAGGGGCTATAACATTGCAAAAAAAAAAAGTGAAAAAATAAAAAAGTGTTACTAAATGTGATTTAACCCCTTCCCTAACAAAAGTCAGAATCATCCCCCCCCCAAAAAAAAAAATAACTATGTAAATAAAAATAAATAGAAACATTTGTGGTATTGTCGCGTGCGTAAATGTCCAATATATAAAAATATATTGTTAATTAAGCTGCTCGGTCAATGGCGTACACGTAAAAACAAATTCCAAAGTTCAAAATAGCGTATTTTTTAAAAATTAATAAAAAAATATCAGAAAGTCCCATCAAAAAAAAAATGGTACCGATAAAAATGTCAGATCACGGCGCAAAAAATGAGCCCTCATACATAAAATAAAAAAAGTTATAGGGGTCAGAAGAGGACATTTTTAAACGTATAAATTTTCGTGCATGTAGTTATGATTTTTTCCAGAAGTACGACAAAATCAAACCGATATAAGTAGGGGATCATTTTAACCATATGGACCTACAGAATAAAGATAAGGTGTCATTTTTCCAGAAAAATGCACTGTGTAGAAACGGAAGCCTCCAAACTTACAAAATATCGTTTTTTCTTCAATTTTGTGGCACAATGATTTTTTTTTTCCATTTCTCCATAGATTTTGGGTAAAATGACTGATGTCACAGCAAAGTAGAATTGGTGGTGCAAAAAAATAAACCATAATATGTTTTTTTAGGTGGAAAATTGAAAGGGTTATGATTTTTAAAAGGTAAGGAGGAAACAAATGAAAATGCCAAATCTGAAAAATGCTGAGTCCTTAAGTGGTTAAAGGCTATCATGTTGAAGAGCAAGACGGCAATGGAGGCTGGAATGGAGGTGTATCCTCTTCAGCCATGAGTCTTGCTTTACTGTATGCAAAGTGTCCCAGGGGACGTTTTTCAACACAGCAATGCCAGGACATATGTTGCTCAAGGTACTGTGAGCAGCCTGCGTGGCCTAAACATGCTACCATGAACACCTACAGCTTAGGATCACAGTCCAAAATATTGCATAGACCTCCAAGAAAAAGTGCACCACATAAAACAAAGTAGAAAACAATATAAATCTTTATTAGAAATACAATGGTAGACATAAAAACATGTATTAAAAAATAAAGGCAATAAATACATCTCTGGAGACCAGATTAGAGTAATAAGCAAGACAAGGTAACATACAAAGATGGGGTATAATTCACAGCAAACAAGATGTGTATAGGTAACATTAACCCCTAGTGTACGTACACCCCATACTGCAATGAAATTAATAATGAATAGAAGTCCAATGCAGAGTCAATACCGGCATGCACTTACCCCAAAGTACATTTTGCTATTGTGCTTCGTCAGGGGGCATGTCTCCAGAGATGTATTTAGTGCCTCTATTTTTTAATACATGTATTTATGTCTAACATTGTATTTGTAATAAAGATTTTTATTGTTTTCTACTTTGTTTTGTGTTGTGCACTTTTTCTCGAAGATACATGCTACCATGGTCTACAGCCTCTCCAGACTTATGTCCCATCTAGCACATCTGAAATGTCATGGGTAAAAGCTGCCAGCTTCAAATCCTGATGGTTTTTGTTCCCAAGTGTATTCAGCGTGGCAGAACATTCCTCATGCAGCCACTAACAACCTCATTGATAGCATGCCCAGGCATGTAAATGTATGTATTTCTGCGTGTGGTGCTCACAATTCTGAATAAATCTAATTTTCAGTATTTTGTCCTCCTTATTAATCATTTGGATATAATTAATAAATATAATTAATGATTATTATGACTTGTGTGATTTTCCTAATTCCATGACTTTTCCCTCTGGGTGTTGGAAGTTCAATATTGAAGACATTTTTGGTCACTTTTAACATTAAGCAGTCACAGATCTTCATTATAAATGTAATACTTTTTCGAAGGAAAACAAAAAACCTCGGAGCTTTAATGCTGTCCGTCCTGTGTAGCTTAACACACAGAAATATAATTTGCACCAATAAATATGACACCACTAATCTGATTACTGTGCAGCGCTCTATTAGAAAACAGCCACAGTGGTGAAATAAACGTGCCAAACACCTGCCTGAAATGAGACCATTAAATTAGGTTTTGGCAGGACGTTACTTTGGATTGGCTTTTTCTCTTTTCAAACTACTGCAATTTGGACGGAGAACAAGATTTCAAAAATCAATGAGATACTGTATAATAATGTGGAACATGCTGCTTTAAAGGGTTATTGGCATGTAATAATGATATTTATGGCACCCTATCAGAACTTTGGGTATTATTACCTGCACATAGGTGCTCCTGCCATGTGAATAAAGCTACAAGTCATTGGGCGGAGGTTTATTTGAAGAAGAATTTATCGTAACAAATTGTGTCAGAGAAATATGACAGAAGAGTTTATTAATGGGAACACAACCCTCCAGAAACTACGTAGATAGCCAGGGGATCTCCATTGCTACAAACATTAATGTGGAAGCTGGTACAAGATGGAGACCTCTACCATAGGACACTGTCAATAGGATATACTGTATTATATATTTAGTACATCTTTTCTAAAAATGTATACAATTTATCTCTGTGAGCTTTTATGTTGTATCCAGCCCAAGCATTATTCGAAGGGCAAGCATTTGATTTGCAATGTGTCCTTGTGGATGCTGAAGGCTCTCTTCCATAGCCGGAGGCAAGTATTTATAATGGCCCAACCTATAAAGTTAGTAAGGTGTCAGTTAATCCACATGGAGAATTTAATAAAGATAAAACAGTGCAGCAGTTGCTGTTTTTGCTTAGGCTAGGTCCACAGAGTGTTTTTTAAGGCGTATTTCATTTGTAAATATGTGTATGCAAAATTGCGGGCAAATTGCATCACCATTTTGTGCTCTATGTAAGTCTATGAAAAAGTGGTTGTCTGTGCACACAATATTTAACCTCCCTGGCGGTATGATTATGTCAGGAATTTTGTACCAAAAGCGGTACCATTTTTTTGCATGGAAATTTGGTGTTATGTATTGTAGGCCTGCAATTCTCAGTAATTACTGTTACGCCGAGCGCTCCAGGTCCCTGCTCCTCCCCGGAGTGCTCGCGGTGTTCTCCTCCCTGCAGCGCCCCGGTCAGACCCGCTGATCGGGAGCGCTGCACTGACACTGCCGACGGGGATGCAATTCGCATAGCGGGACGTGCCCGCTCGCGGATCGCATCCCAATCCACTTACCTGTCCCACTCCCCGGCTGTCACGTCCTGGCGCGCGCGGCTCCGCTCTCTAGGGCGCGCGCGCGCCAGCTCTCTAAGATTTAAAGGGCCAGTGCACCACTAATTGGTGCCTGGCCCAATCAGTGTAATTAGCTTCCACCTGCTCCACGCCTTTTTAACCTCACTTCCCCTTCCCTGCATTGCCGGATCGTTGTTGCCCTTGTGCCTAGTGAAAACATTTCCTGTGATTGCCATACCAGTGTTTCCAGACCTTCTGCTGTTACCATTGACTACGAACCTTGCCGCCTGCCCTGACCTTCTGCTACGTCTGACCTTGCCTCCGGCGGGCTCTGGTGAATACCAGTAGCAGCTTAGAACCGGTCCACCGCTACGGTCCACGCCAATCCCTCGCTGACACAGAGGATCCACATACAGCCTGCCGAATCCTAACAATTACTTACTTAAACCTGACCAAAGAAGACTCTAGTAGACCTCTCAGATGTGATAAAGTTCGAAACATAAAATAATGAATTATAATCTAATAAATAATATAATTTTATTCAATAATGTAATAAATAATAAAATTTGTCAAACAAAGAAAATTCAGTAAACATCCTGGGTGTGGTAAATTTTGAAACATGGGACTGCACATAGACCGACGTCACAATCAGGGCAATGGAACCTGGTTTCTTTTCGGATTTTTTATATTATTTTTATATATTTTTTTGGATTCGAATTTATTTTATGGGCAGAAATAACAGCAAAAAGGGCAGGCGGGGCAGTGTAGGATGATCAAATGTCAAATCTGAGGTGATACAGTGTCAAGTCTGAGGTGATACAGTGTAATCTGACAGGATTTCACTGTATCACCTGACTTTATGTGTGTGTGTGTCACTTTTATGCTTTGAAACATTTGAATTTACCGCCCAGTTCCGCCCCCATGAGCCGCTGCGGCTCACAGAGACGGAACCAGAAAGTCAGATGGAGGCATCCGCCGGGGCTCTCACCGGCCATCACAGCGGGGACATCGCTGGATCGCCAGGAGAAGGTAAGGAGACTCCGCTGCCAGCTCCGTAATCTACCCTGAGCGTGGCTCGGGGTTACCGCTTCTGGCAGCAAAAATTAACCCCGAGTCACACTCGGGAATACTGCTAGCCTGGTTAAAATATACAGCCCCAAGGTGGCCATATTTTTTATATATATTGGGGGAGATTTATCAAAACCTGTGCAGAGAAAACTTGCCCAGTTGCCCATAACAACCAATCAGCTCGCTTCTTTCATTTATAAGAAAGCCTGTGAAAAATGAAAGAAGCGATCTGATTGGTTGCTATGGACAACTGGGCAAGCTTTCCTCTGCACAGGTTTTGATAAATGCACAGACAACCACTTTCCCATAGACAAACAGAGAGCACAGTAATTTTGTGGATGCATTTTTACAAATAAATGATGTCTGAAAATGCAAAACAAAAATAGAGAAAGAGAAACATAGCCGCACATCCACAGTTTGTATTTTGATCTACTTGCTTCTCAGCATAATTTCAAAAACTATCAGGTTTTTAGTATAGATTTTTATCAAAAAGTACAAGCCCACTCGCCACGTCAAGGCCACTTATTCAGAGTGGGCCCCTAACCTAACACTGGTGCAGTGCTGTGACCACCGCCTCCAAGACACCAAGCCCACAGGGGTTGTCTAAAAATACACTGTGGGAACCTAGCTTTATACCACCCACAAAAAAGTGATTCAAGATTAAAAAGCTATTGAAAAGCTGTATATACCCCCAAAATAGTACAAATAGCAGCTACACCAATAAAGCAAGCCCATAGACAACTCCTTCAATGGGAAAAAAGGAATGTTATAAGTCTTTAAAGAGAAGCTGACAGCTGATTTACCCAATACACAGGGTTATACTGTGGATGAACTTGAGTAAAATGATGTACCACTTACAAAAATAGGTAGAACTCTTTCTGAGTTACAGCCTCAGATGCTAATATGCAATCGTTTCCTATAGCGCAATGGAGAAGGGGTTGGCTTTTTGAACTTCCCTGCCTCCTCCCTCTGTGCTCCCATATGTCCGACCATTTGTCTTTACCTAATGACATGAAAGTCTGTGCTCACATGAGAGTTCTATTCTAGCAGAGCATTCACTTGGGCATAGGCTCTCATGTCATTAGGACGTGAAAGTGAAGATTTATGCAGATTCACCAAACGGTCGGGCATATGGGAGCAAACAGACCACCGATTTATGTGAGTAGGACCTCATTTTACTCAGGTTCACCCACAGTATAAACCAATGTATTGGGCTTAGTGCATGTGAACCAGCTGTCAGTTTCCCTTTAATTGCTTCCTCTTGTGTTATCCTGTAAAGCATAAAGAACGATATACATTTGGTATTTCCAGAATCTTACTGACCCACAGAACCAAGTTAACAGGTTATGCTTCTTACTCCTTGATTTATGCAGTAGAACAAATTGAAGAACAATGTCAGATTTGCTAGTACAAATAAAAATTATAACCGTAGCTCTCATAAAAAATATTTTTTCAACAATTTTTATTGTGCAGAAGTAACCCTAATAAGAGGGAGGGTTAAACCTTGTTTAAAGGCTTAGTGGAGCAGATGCCCTTAGCAGCCAAAATTTTTGAACACCAATTTACAGTATATATATATAGGATTATTATACATATAATAAACTGCTTGTAAATTGTAATAGTCTTTTTGTACTCATGCTTATGGATTAGGGTATGTTCACAATATGGAATCTCCGCTCACCAAATTCCGCAAGCAGAGATTCCATCGACGACCGCCACTGAAATCCTTTGGCGGTAGGACTGTGTGGCCTTGCAGTGCGCGCGCAATTTCGCCAAATGTTCATTCTTTTGGCAGATCAATTTCAGTGATGGAATTCTCTGCAGCTGAAATTGCAAAGTACAATTCCGCAGAAGACTTCACACCAATGCAAAGATTCACACCTTGGAATTTTGAGTGCAATTCCGCTTGTGAAAATTCCTTAGGAAATTTGTAGTGGAAACATACTCTTTCTTTATTAACCCCTTAAGGAATCGGGGTTTTTCCGTTTTTGCATTTTCGTTTTTTTCCTCCTTAGCTTTAAAAAATTATAACTCTTTAAATTTTGCATCTAAAAATCCATACGATGGCTTATTTTTTGCGACACCAATTCTAATTTGTAATAACATCAGTCATTTTACCCAAAAATCTACTGCAAGACGGGAAAAAAAATCATTGTGAGACAAAATAAAAATAAAAAAACAAAATTTTGTAACTTTTGGGGGCTTCCGTTTCTACACAGTAAATTTTTTGGTAAAAATGACACCTTCCCTTTATTCTGTAGGTCCATACGATTAAAATGAAACCCTACTTATGTAGGTTTGATTTTGTCGTACTTCAGGAAAAAATCATAACTACATGCAGGAAAATGTATACGTTTAAAATTGTCACCCCAATAACTTTTTTATTTTTCCGCGTATGGGGCGGTATGAGGGCTGATTTTTTGCGCCGTGATCTGAAGTTTTTAGCGGTACCATTTTTACATTGATAGGACTCATTGATAGATTTTTATTCATTTTTTCATGATATAAAAAATGACCAAAAATGCACTATTTTGGACTTTGGAATTTTTTTGCGCATACACCATTGACCGTGCGGTTTAATTAACGATATTTTTATAATTCGGACATTTCCGCACGCGGCGATACCACATATGTTTATTTTTATTTACACAGTTTTTTTTTTCATGGGAAAAGGGGGGTGATTCAAACTTTTATTAAGGAAGGGGTTAAATTATCTTTATTTTTTTTCTCACTTTTTTTTTGCAGTGTTATAGCTCCCATAGGGACCTATAAGGCTGCACACACTGATCTCTTACACTGATCACTGATCAATGATTCTGCCGCTTGACTGCTCATGCCTGGATCTCAGGCACTGAGCAGTCATTCGGCGATCGGACAGCGAGGAGGCAGGTAGGGGATCCTCCAGCTGTCTTGTAAGCGGTTCGGGATGCCGTGATTTCGCCGCGGCGATCCCGAACAGCTCCCTGAGTGAACGGCATGGTTTCACTTTCACTTTAGACGCGGCGTTCAACTTTAAAGGATTAATAGTGCGCGGCACCGTGACCAATGCTGCGCGCTATTAGCCACGGGTCCCGGCCTCTAACAATGCCGTGGCCCCGCTTCATAGATCGCGTACGTCATGGGTCCTTAAGAGGTTAAAGGGGTACTCCATTTTTTTTAAATCAACTGGTGCCAGAAAGTTAAACAGATTTGAAAATTACTTCTATTAAAAACTCTTAATCCTTCCAGTTCTTATTAGCGGCTGTATACTACAGAGGAAATTCTTTTCTTTTTGTATTTCTTTTTTGTCACAACCACAATGCTCATCTGACACCTCTGTCCATTTTAGGAACTGTCCAGAGCAGGATATGTTTGCAATGGGAATTTTCTCCTGCTCTGGACAATTCCTGACATGGACAGAGGTGTCATTAGAGAGCACTGTGGTCAGGCAGAAAAGAAAGCCAAAAAGAAAAGAACTTCCTCTGTGGTATGCAGCCGCTAATAAGTACTGGAAGGGTTAAGAATTTTTTATAGAAGTAATTTACAAATCTGATTAACTTTTTGGCACCAGTTGATAAAAAAAAAAAGAAAGTTCGGACTGGAGTACGGAGTTCCACCGGAGTTCCACCGGAGTACGCCCTTGCTCCCTGGTACTTAAGGACCAAGGGTGTACCTCTACACCTGTGGGAATTTCAGTCCCCGCCACGCAGCGGGCGGGGACTGGATCGGGATGCCTGCTGAAATCATTCAGTAGGCACCCAGTGCAAACCCCTGGCGATTTGCAGTGAATCCGGGCTGAGGATCCAATAGCCCGGAAAATAGGGATGATCAGAGCTGTCAGAGACAGCCCCGATCATCCTAAAGGATAGGAGTGAGGTGGCAGGGGTGCCACCTCCTCCTATCCCCTGCGATTGTCAGGTCAGAACTGACAAATCGCAGGGCAGGGGTGGGGGGGCTTGAAAGTTCATTTTCCCTGCTCTGCCTGCCCCTGGAAATCTGCTTCAGATCAGGGGAAGATGGCCGGCAGTTACCTGTGATCATGTGGGGACCAGGGACTGAAAGGACGGCAGGCAAGTGGCGGCGGCGACTTCAGAGGCAGCAGTGAAGATCGCTGTAAATTGATCTTCACTGCTGCTTCCAGGAGTTTAAAAACTACAACTCCCAGCATGCCCAGACAGCCTTTGGCTGTTTGGGAATGCTGGGAGTTGTAGTTTTGCAACATCTGGAGGGCCACATTTTGGAGACCACTGTGCAGTGGTCTCCAAACTGTGTCCTTCCAGATGTTGCAAAACTACAACTCTCAGAATGTCCAGACAGTCCAAGCATGCTAAAAGTTGTAGTTCTGTAACATCTGCCCCTTCAGATGTTGCTGAACTACAACTCCCAGCATGCCTGGGCAGTCTGGGCATGCTTGGAGTTGAAGTATTGCAACATCTGGAGGGCTACAGTTTGGAGACCAATATACAGTGGTCTCCAAACTATTCTCCCCCAGTTGTTGCATTACTACAACTCCCAACATGCCCTTTGGCTGTCTGGGCATGCTGGGAGTTGTAGTATTGCAACAACTGGAGGCACATTGGTTGGGAAACATTGTCTGTTTCCTAACTCAGTGTTTCCCAACCCGTGTGTCTCCTGCTGTTGCAAAACTATAACTCCTAGCATAATAAGGGGTATAGTGAGCATTTACACCCCACAGGTGACTTACAGATTTTTGGAACAGTGTTCCGTGAAAATGAAAAATGTAAATTTTCATTTGCACAGCCCACTGTTACAAAGATCTGTCAAATGCCAGTGGGGTGAAAATTCTCACTGCACCCCTGGTTACGTTTTGTGAGGGGTGTAGTTTCCAAAATGGGGTCACATGTGGGGGGTCCACTGTTCTGGCACCATGGGGGCTTTGTAAACGCACATGGCCTCAGACTTCTATTCCAACTAAATACTCTCTCCAAAATTCCATTGTCGCTCCTTCCCTTCTAAGCATTGTAGTGCACCCACAGAGCACTTTATATTCACATATTAGATATTTCCTTAAATTTCCCAAATAGTGTGCCATGTGGGGTGTTTTTCGCTGTTCTGGTACCATAGGGGCTTTCTAAATGTGACATGCCCCCCAAAAACCATTTCAGCAAAATTCGCTCTCCAAAATCCCATTGTTGCTCCTTCCCTTCTGAGCCCTCTAGTGCGCCCACAGAGCACTTTACATCCACATATGAAGTATTTCCTTACTCAAGAGAAATGGGGTTTTAAATATTGTGGGACATTTTCACCAATACTCCTTTTGAAAATGAAAAATTTGGGGTAACATCAGCATTTTAGTAAAACAAATTAAAAGTTTTGTCATTTTCATGTCCAACTTCAATGCAAAGTCATCAAACACCTGTGGGGTGTTAAGGCTCACTGTGCCTTTTGTTTAGTTCCTTGAGGGGTGTAGTTTCCCAAATAGTATGCCATGTGGGATGTTTTTTCTGTTCTAGCACCATGGGGGCTTCCTAAATGTGGCATGCCCCGCAAAAATCATTTCAGCAAAATTCGCTCTCCAAAATCCCATTGTCGCTCCTTCCCTTCTGAGCCCTCTACTGTGCCAACAGAGCACTTGACATCCACATATGAGGTATTTCCTTACTTGAGAGAAATTGGGTTACAAATTTTGGAAGGCTTTTTCTCCTTTTACCCCTTGTAAAAATAAAAAATATGGGTCTACAAGAATATGTTAGTGTAAAAAATGAAGATTTTGAATTTTCTTTCCACTTTGCTGCTATTCCTGTGAAACACCAAAGGGTTAACAAACTTTCTGAATGTCATTTTGAATAGTTTGAGGGGTGCAGTTTTCATAATGGGGTCCATTATGGGGTATTTCTAACCTAAAGACCCTCAAATTTACTTCACAACTGAACTGGTCCCTGAAAAATTTTCATTTTGAAATTTACTTGAAAAATTTGAAAATTGCTGCTATACTTTGAATCCCTCTGATGTCTTCAAAAAGTTAAAACATGTCAACTTTATGATGTAAATATGAAATAGACATATTGTATATGTGAATCAATATATCATTTATTTGGTATGTCTGTTTTCCTTACAAGCAGAAGCTTAAAAGTTATAAAAATGATAAATTTTAACATTTTTCACCAAGAAATGATGCATGTATCAACGAAAATTTACCACATAAATAGAATATGTCATGAAAAAACTATCTCGGAATCAAATGCATAAGTGCAAGAATCCCAGAGTTATTAATGCTTAACAGTGTCACAGTGGTCAGAATTGCAAAAAATGCTCTGGTCCTTGTGGTCAAAATAGGCTCAGTCCTCAAGGGGTTAAACACCAGAGCTGCATTTACAATTATTATGGTTGTTATTGGAAACAGTCAACAAGACTGATTCACACCTGTTGGCTAAACCTTTTTTTTATTGGAATTTGCTCAATCCTGTAGAGTCATAGGGTGCCAATGGCTGTCTGTCCATGCTGAGAGTTGTAGTTTTGCAAAATCTGGTGACACACTGTTTTGAAAACATAAGACCACAAGTGAATTATAACAAACAAAATAGTCCAGCGTTGTATAGTCGGTGAATTCTGAGGAATTTATTTCGAACAAAACGTACAGGTACAGTAGTATACTTGCAGCTGAAATGCGTCACTTACCTGTACCTGTACGTTTTGTTCTAAATAAATTCCTCAGAATTCACTGACTAAACAACGCTGGACTATTTTGTTTGTTACAATTCAGTTGGATTTGGTCTACTCCAATCCGCGACGTTGTAGGCTGCAAGGGAGACCTGGAAGCCACAGTACTTTGGATGAAAGCACAAGGTATACAATAAAAGGTAAAGGTATACAATAAAGTATACATTGTTTAAAATGTGAAAATTTAAATTTGTTTATTCCTGTCATAGGGGACATTTTTACTGCTTTTTGGTACACATCAGTAACCAGCCTTACGTGTCTGTCATTGGATGCAAGGACAGATTCCTTTTCTCTTTCTTGGTATGTTTATATTCCACGTTAATGTTGTCGGTTTGTTAACTTTTCTTAGAAGCCTCTGTTTTAAATTCACTGCTTGTTCAACTTGTAAAAACTGAAGGATTAGTACAACTTATTTCTAAGATAAACGAATGTCCAGCACTTGGTATGCGAATAAAATAATTTCCGTTTATTGAAGTTGCACAGGACAAACAGGTACAAGTGGTCTTTCTGACGCGTTTCGCGCTTAGATGCGCTTAGTCATAGAATAAAGACTTCACACTAAAGACATATTAAAATAGTATTTGTGAACAATCACGTGACTGATGGAAATCAGATATGTTGGAAAATGTGGTCCGGATTTTCTCTGGTACTTTCTCCGGGTTTTATCCACATTATAGTCCATCACTTTATTAATACATACTATATTTTTAAGTAAAAGACACACCGGGAAAATATCGGGAAAATATATAAGATAGAGATACATGTATTGAGATCTTTGTCTTCATATTATTATTAATGTGTTATTATTATTATTAATATACATGAAAACTATTTTATAATACAAAACTCCTCCGATAAAGAGTTTTGTATTTATTCATCAAAAAGGGTTAATGGATTATATTTATACTGTGAACCCAATAAGTAATAATTTTAATAAACAGTGATTAAATCCAATCTCCGATTCAATCCATCTGGATGTATCGTTTTCAAACAAAACATCCAGAAAGTTTCCCTGTTTAGCAAGTGTTTTCTAAGATCTCCCCCTCTTGGGTGTTTTTTAACCCTCTCTATGCCTTTGACGGTCAGGGTATCAGTGTTGCCTCCATGAGATTCACTAAAGTGTTTGGTTAAGGCAGATACCCCTACCTTCATACCCTTGGTATCTGAAATATGTCTGCGGACACGGACTTTTAATTGGTTACTAGTAGATCCCACATATTGCAGTCTGCATTGTGTGCAGGCTGCAAGATATACTACATATTCCGTACTGCAATTTATGTAGCTTAATATTGGATATGATATATTAGTAGTATAAGATGTAAAATGGTCTGTTTTTTCCATATAATTGCATGTTATACATCTGCCGTGTCCTTAGCCCACATTTCCTTTATATTTCAGCCAATTTATATTGCCCTGTTCAGACTTGGGTTTACTGCCGTGTCCGCAGACATATTTCAGATACCAAGGGTATGAAGGTAGGGGTATCTGCCTTAACCAAACACTTTAGTGAATCTCATGGAGGTAACACTGATACCCTGACCGTCAAAGGCATAGAGAGGGTTAAAAAACACCCAAGAGGGGGAGATCTTAGAAAACACTTGCTAAACAGGGAAACTTTCTGGATGTTTTGTTTGAAAACGATACATCCAGATGGATTGAATCGGAGATTGGATTTAATCACTGTTTATTAAAATTATTACTTATTGGGTTCACAGTATAAATATAATCCATTAACCCTTTTTGATGAATAAATACAAAACTCTTTATCGGAGGAGTTTTGTATTATAAAATAGTTTTCATGTATATTAATAATAATAATAACACATTAATAATAATATGAAGACAAAGATCTCAATACATGTATCTCTATCTTATATATTTTCCCGATATTTTCCCGGTGTGTCTTTTACTTAAAAATATAGTATGTATTAATAAAGTGATGGACTATAATGTGGATAAAACCCGGAGAAAGTACCAGAGAAAATCCGGACCACATTTTCCAACATATCTGATTTCCATCAGTCACGTGATTGTTCACAAATACTATTTTAATATGTCTTTAGTGTGAAGTCTTTATTCTATGACTAAGCGCATCTAAGCGCGAAACGCGTCAGAAAGACCACTTGTACCTGTTTGTCCTGTGCAACTTCAATAAACGGAAATTATTTTATTCGCATACCAAGTGCTGGACATTCGTTTGTGTTGGATTTACTGTGGAAGCCGGGGCGGTGCCGGCGGGTCCGAGACACAGGTGTGCGCATTGCAGGAGTGAGCTGTATCTTGCTTGGATACTTCATATGGCTACACCGCGTGTACGCGCTCCTCCAGCAGCTCCAGAGATGGAAGCAAGTGCCGCTATAGGAGACCAGGACACAGGAACACATGGAGCAACAGGTGGAACCCCCGAACAAACCATACTGAGAATGGAGCCCGATCGGGACGACAAAGCAAGGTCAGTGTTTGTTCGCTACGATAAAGGGGATGGTACACCTGCTCCAACGGACATGTTGTTTTTAATGAGAAAGTTGGAAATGTCCATGATAAAAGAATTAAAAGTATGGTGGGATCATAAGGCTTTATCCACCTACCTCACCGAGGATATAGTGCCGAGAGGATTACGCTTGAAGAAAAGGCCGGTCAAAATATATTCCCCTCAATTTGAAAATAAATGGGACAATGCCCTATTGGAGTGTTCGAAAAAATTGATCTCTTATATAATAGAGGAGGAAGAAAATGAACTGTGTGCATTGCAAAAAGAAGTGGAGGAAACTAAGAGTTTAGTGTCCACATTCCAAGTTCGTGAGGATTTCAAAGATGTGGAGAATAAAATATTAAACAAATTGGATACTGTGGAGAAGGACATTATGGACATAAAAAGAAATAAATTCAGTCGAGATACAAATGATTACAAAAAGGATCAGGTGTTTTCATGGTTCATGGATAAAGATAATAACAATGGACATAACCCTCGTTCCATTCTAAGAAAGTCAAAGAAACATAAAAAACGCAACAATAAAAACAAGAATAATGCCGCAAGACGTGTCAGTTTTTCTGATGTAGACACGTCCCAAGATGACTTTCACTATGGACTGTCAAGTGCATCTTCCGTGGACTCTGTCTCCATGACTCAAAGAGATCCTGAGTCAATGGGAGCAAAACCCAAGGTTCACCCAAACGGGGCGCGAGACGAGCGGGGCGCAAACATAAGAGGGGAAGAAAGATACCCCTTGCGCTCACTTGTAACACGCAGGACATTCCCGTGCTAAATTTATCAGCTTGTATACTGACAGAAAGTCAAATATCCCTTCTCAGTAAGGGTTTGAATTTCGTTCCAACCCATAGATTCAATTTGTTTAAAACCATATTAGATGTTAATAAATTTGCAAGAGAACTGACGTTGCGGAGACACTTTTTTTCCAACAGCATAGAGGAGAGCTTAAATGATGATGAGAGTAATCATGTTGCAGATATAAATATGTGTGTAAATTTCACAGATCAGAAAAATTTGCTTAGTCTTAGGTTGTTGGAGGGAGAGTCTCTTAGCACGTCAGATAAAATTGAAGGACGTAAGTTTCATACCACCAACCCTGATTTCTATCCTGTGGCTTCCCGTTCTGAAGCCCTGGACAGATATCAGGAGTTGGTGGAAAGGGATTTGGTAGATTTGTATGGATCCAGCATCGAGAGAAATGGTATGGGCAATCTAAACAAGGCAGAAAAGATAGCGCTTAAACAACTCACTGATAACAACTACATAGTTGTACGCAATGCTGATAAGGGGGGCAATATCATAGTTCTCGATGCTGATCTCTATGCCAAATTGAACCTCGAAATGTTGGAAAATGTGAGCATCTATAGAAAATTAAAGGAAAATCCAACACAATGGATAAAATGCAAATTAAAAAAGGTACTGAAAGAGGGGGTGGAGATGGGTGTCTTAACTGAGAAATTGGAAAAATTCCTGTATGTAGAAAATCCGACAGTCCCTGTGTTTCACTCATTGCCCAAGGTCCACAAGGGACTCTTCCCCCCACCTTTAAGACCTATAGTGGCGGGTATAGGGTCCCTTGTGGAAAGGTTGGGCGAGTGGGTGGATTTTCACCTCCAACCCCTAACTAAAATCACCCCAACGTATATAAAAGACACGGGACACACAATCGTGATGCTAGAAAATATGCAATGGGATAAAAGTTACACTTGGGTGACATGTGATGTAGTCGCTCTGTACCCTTCCATACCATGGAATAAAGGATTGGATGCACTCATTTTTTGTCTAGATCAGTTCAGTACATACTCCCCTGTCCTGAAGGAATTTCTCGTATTGGCAGTAGATTTTTTATTAAATCACAATTTTTTTATGTTTGATGAGAAGTTTTTCCTTCAGGCCAGGGGAGCTCCGATGGGGGCTAAGTACTTGCCATCGTTGGCAAATTTGTATATGATATTTTGGGAAATCAATTATATTTTTACAGAAAATAATCCCTTTCATGAGTGCATCCAATGGGTGGGGCGTTATATAGACGACCTACTCATGGTATGGAAGGGTACAGACAGTCAGTTTGAACAATTTGTTCATTATATTAACAATAATGATCTAAATCTACAGTTCACTGTACAATTGAATAAAGAAAAAATAAATTTTCTAGACGTAACCTTATATGTGGATAATGATAGGGTCATGTTCAGACCGTATCGCAAAGATACTGCGACTAATTCTGTATTAATGGCAACATCGTGTCACCCGAAACATGTGGTACGGAACATCCCATATGGAGAACTGTGCCGTACTAAAAGAAATTGTACGTCCAATACCATTTTTCTAGATGAAATGAAACAACTTAATCAAAGAATGAGTGAAAGGGGCTACACAAAAAATAATCTAGACATAGCTAACAAGCAAGCACATGATAGAGATAGGAACACCCTGGTAACAAATAAAAATAAAAATGGGAATGAGAACAAAAACTCTGTTAAAAAGAAAAAACCCACGTTCGTAACCGCAAATAGTGCACAGTTTTCTACTATTAAACAAATTGTAACTAAATACCTACCGGTTCTTGAAGTAGATACAGTATTGAGAGAAGTCATCACGGGTGGTATTAATGTAACCCCTAGAAGAGGCCAAACTTTGGGGTCAGTACTTTCACCCAGTTTATTTAGCAGTAAACCCAAGTCTGAACAGGGCAATATAAATTGGCTGAAATATAAAGGAAATGTGGGCTGTGGACACGGCAGATGTATAACATGCAATTATATGGAAAAAACAGACCATTTTACATCTTATACTACTAATATATCATATCCAATATTAAGCTACATAAATTGCAGTACGGAATATGTAGTATATCTTGCAGCCTGCACACAATGCAGACTGCAATATGTGGGATCTACTAGTAACCAATTAAAAGTCCGTGTCCGCAGACATATTTCAGATACCAAGGGTATGAAGGTAGGGGTATCTGCCTTAACCAAACACTTTAGTGAATCTCATGGAGGTAACACTGATACCCTGACCGTCAAAGGCATAGAGAGGGTTAAAAAACACCCAAGAGGGGGAGATCTTAGAAAACACTTGCTAAACAGGGAAACTTTCTGGATGTTTTGTTTGAAAACGATACATCCAGATGGATTGAATCGGAGATTGGATTTAATCACTGTTTATTAAAATTATTACTTATTGGGTTCACAGTATAAATATAATCCATTAACCCTTTTTGATGAATAAATACAAAACTCTTTATCGGAGGAGTTTTGTATTATAAAATAGTTTTCATGTATATTAATAATAATAATAACACATTAATAATAATATGAAGACAAAGATCTCAATACATGTATCTCTATCTTATATATTTTCCCGATATTTTCCCGGTGTGTCTTTTACTTAAAAATATAGTATGTATTAATAAAGTGATGGACTATAATGTGGATAAAACCCGGAGAAAGTACCAGAGAAAATCCGGACCACATTTTCCAACATATCTGATTTCCATCAGTCACGTGATTGTTCACAAATACTATTTTAATATGTCTTTAGTGTGAAGTCTTTATTCTATGACTAAGCGCATCTAAGCGTGAAACGCGTCAGAAAGACCACTTGTACCTGTTTGTCCTGTGCAACTTCAATAAACGGAAATTATTTTATTCGCATACCAAGTGCTGGACATTCGTTTGTGTTGGATTTACTGTGGAAGCCGGGGCGGTGCCGGCGGGTCCGAGACACAGGTGTGCGCATTGCAGGAGTGAGCTGTATCTTGCTTGGAAACTTATTTCTAAGGGTTCACTTACTTTTTCTTGCAACTGAATCACAGCCCAGAACAGTAAGAATATGTTCACACGACGCCAAAGGAAAGAATGTCCAGTGCTGGTGTTGCACTTAAAAGCTGATTTATTTTCTTATCATGGAGTCACAATACAGGTAAAGGAATGTCTGACGCGTTTCGCACCAGCCGGTGCTTAATCGGAATGTCACACGATGGAATGTCTATTCTTTTTGCAGATTTCGCTCGGAAATGCATTGCCGTATATGAAACGGCGCATTTCCGAGCAGTCCTAGCACCCGCCAGATTGTGCAAATGTGTGGAATGTCTGCCTGTGTTTTCCATGTGGACATTTTGCACATTTTATGTCACGAAAATTGCCCAAGACATCCATTCTGGCCCAAGAAGAGACACAAGTGAGTCCTAAACACCTCAGCATTTTTTTTTATGCATTTTTTCCTCGGTATGATGCACATGTTTTAATGGATCTTCAGGACTGAATTTTCTTCAGCTGTACTGCATGTCTCCATGTCTTGCATCTGATTGTACTTAGAGACAGTGAGTAGGTCCATTGCATCCAAGGATAACAGCAGCCCACTTGTTATACAGAATGCACATCATTGGGGGAGCTATATTTTATTTTAGTGAATTTTATGAGTAGAGACACAGCAGAGTTCAACACCAGAAGCAGTATCCACTGTACTGATAAATGGACAGGGTGAATTACCAGGTTTATGCTCCAAAGGCGCCATTATTTTGAATCAGAACAAGTTCAAGACTGAATTCAAGACAGGTTCACAGGATTCATGATACAGAATACACCCCCAGGTTCCATCAATTCAATAACCAGCACTAAGGTCACTACACAGGTGTCACAAATACTTTGCCCACCACAGTGATTGGTGAGCAATGATAACTTACCACATCAACCCCTTTAAGAATTCTCTGCTACTCTGTTACTTTATGGGATATGTAGTTCATCAGAACCAGGAGAGTTGCACATGGCCTTTGCTAACATAGCAGCTTGGCTTCAAGAACCTGAGGCCTACTGAGAGTTAATAAATGCATGACTAACCACAAGGTGACAGGATCCCTAATCCTTTATGTCATTCTCAGTGCTAGCTGACGACTCTTGGGATATAACTATGCCAGCTTCATTTATTTGCCAGAAATTAAATCATAACAGTTTTATTTAAGATATGTGTAATACCTTCCAGATCTCTCCTTTTTATCAACATCTTCAAAAGATTAAGTTGCCAATTTCGTTTTTTATGTTATCAAATGCATATGTTTTCCTAGTTGTTCTATACTGTTATAGCAAAGCAGCCAACTATTACATGGTACGATCTGATAGGGTCCCACTTTTACCTGAAATCACTTGTAAACTTTGTACATATTATCAATATTATTATCTAGTTGTTTGTGTGACAGTTGGAATAAGCATTCACTACACTAGACCATATATATATATATATATATATATATATATATATATATATAATTCATAGGTAAATCTTAGCAAAGTCTAAAATGATCCTTATCAACAAGTGACTGCATAAATAGGGAAGAAAGTGAACCATAAGGCCATATAGATAAGATGGCCCGCTTCCTAAAAATGTCATAACATATTGTGACACTGTGGCCAGGGAAGGGTGTATTTCCCTAGCTAACCCTGGAGAAACCTCCACCTGTGGCCTTTTTAATGAGGTAGCAGAAAGGGGAAGTGTGTTTAAAAGGAAGTCAGACAGAATAGTTAGCGCTCTCCCTAGAAGACAGCAAGGAGGCTGTAGGGAGAGGCAGGGGTCCTGGTGAGGAACACGCAGCCCGAGCTGTGAGTGGCCCCAAAGAGGGATGTGGATGAGACACACAGCAAGAGGCAGCAAACGCTGTGTGTGAACAGTGAGTAGAAGGTTGCAGGAGGCATAAGTTTAACTGGCAGGGAAAACCCTCCAGTCAAGGCATGGTGGATTGTTTAGTTAGTGACTAGACGATCTAGGGTTTTGTTTATTCCTTTCTTATGTTTTTATTTATCCTGCAACCTAGCTAATAAAGCTGGCAAGGGGCCAGACTTGCATAAAGTACTGTTGCTTGTCTGCTGATTGAAGTGGAAACATGTCCTGTGGCGGTGTCAAGGACAATCCTTGAGCTATCCTCAGGGAGAAATCCTTTCAATTGGTGGAGGATGCGGGCAGCACATGTCTAAGAGCAACCAACGGTCGAGTTGCAATGAAGTTGTTGCCAGGAGTAACCTACCATGCATGTTGGGACAAGTCCAGCTGTGGAGTGCAAGAGCATGACTGAGTCTGTGGTGAAAGCATTGCTAGGAGCAATGGATTGCATCAAGCGAGTGTGCGCTCTCTCAGATGAGGAGACAGGTGGACGGAGCACCTGTGCAGCGCAACAGCAGTTAGCCGTGTGGGATTATTTGTTTAGCAAAATTGGGTCAACGTTGAAATGCCATTGCTAGGAGCAACCAACGTGGACAGCAACCGGTTGTCGCCAAGAAGGATGCTATGGTGAGCACCTTGATGAAATTGGCTGCAGCTCAGCAAGAGGACGTCATCGCACCTGACTATACTCTGGTCAGGAGGCCAGAAAATATGGACATGAGGACCCGAGAGTTACTGGTGGGAAACTCCACTGCCTGTGGATTTGGACTGTCGCCAGGCTGTATCCAGAGTCATGCAAAACACAATAGCTGTTTGTGAAGACCCGACTAGAGCCTGTTGAGACTGTTCTGATTGACTTTGAAACCTGTTATGGGACAGTGAGCCATGTTATGGAGGTGTGTGCTGATCTTGACATAGAGATTATACTGGACAGAGACTTCCCATGTTTTTGGCAGTTGTGGAATGAGGAGAGTGTGCCAAAGAAACTGCACACAAAGGTTCCTGAGGTAATGATGGGTGGTGTGTCACTACTTGACTGTGTGAACTGTCCTGTAAATTTTGAATCTATGCAATGTGAAATGTTTTTTGTCAAAAATGTGTTCTGAAGTAACTGCTACCAAATCTGACAGGACAAAAGAAAACCTGTGTGAGCTGGTAGTAGGTGGTAAAAAGATGACTGTTTTGCTAGAGCCTAGGGGTATAATAAGTCTGGTGAAGCCTGACCCTGTCATAGTGTCTACATAGGCAGTTATTTGGGGTTGTAAAACTGTTAATGTCTGTTTTTCTACCCCCTGTGGTACTGTGAGTCACATGATTGCAATAGAGCCCTCCTAGGATGTAGTACTGGGGACGGATTTTCCATTTTTCCAGCAGTTATGGGAAGAGCAGGAACACCTGATAGGCCCACAACACCTGATAGGTAATGTCAGCAGTCACTATATATATGTCAGGTAGGGGTCTGCCAGACTGCTAGGAGAGCTGAAGAACAGACTGTGAGTCAAGTCCAGGAGGATCCAGAGACTCAAGTGACAAGTGTGCCTCTGTCTGAAAAAGAATCTTCAGTAAAACCAGAAACGGATCAGGTACAGGAACATAGGTTTCATCCTCCAGCTGAAGATGAGCCCAAGGTGGGGCTAAATTCGCACCGTCATCTGGAAGAGGTGATCGGAAAAAAAGCTACAGAGATGTCTGTGGATAATGCAGAAGTACTGAAGACAGTACACGTGGAGCTGGATGCTGCGCTTATGGTCAAGTACCAAGCGTGAGCATTAAACAAGACAAAGAATTGCATAGGGTTACACAGAAGTGTGTGTAGCCTGGGGCCACTTCCACTTATGCGGTCATCCAACTTAAAAACTGTCAATGTTTACAAATATGCTTGCATACATTGGGGGAAATTAATAATATGTTTTACCCTGGTTTTATGGTGTACATTTATCTTAAAGTTTGTCTCAGATGCTGTTTTGAGACTTTTCATTGCGACTTTTGCTTTATAAGGTTTTTCAAAAGGAACATACCAAGTCAGGATTTCAGTGGATATCCTGCAGTGGTCAGGAATTCATGATGTGCGAATTTTCAGTTTGTCTCATCTTTTGTCGCAACTTCGCTAACTTAGGCGTAAATCTACACGAGCCCTTGGCTTCCAAAACTGACTGCAAATAGCATTCTTAAAAAGTCAAACATTTTGTCGCTTGGAATAATAAGTTGCACAAAAAGTCGCAGAGGTGCACCATACAAAGTAGTGTAATGAAGTAAGAAATGTGATCAGCACCAGATTTATCACTTGCCCTGCACCATGTAATAAATCTGGTTCAGGTACACAGTTTCCAGCACATGAATTACTGCGGTAAAAAGACATTCACCTACCCCACTCTTGAAAAAATATCCCCCCCCCCATTATTCTCTTTGCCCATAGTGCTCTGGTCTGTATTACCAGTGCAGGTAAAGAGCTTCCTTTGTGCAGGGCCATGCTGGAACCTGGAGAGGAGAGTATCACACTGGAAATGAAATATGAAGAATATTACTGCCCTGGATTGCAAGGCATACTAAAATTAACTCCCTCCCTGCCCCAGACCAACAGTGATACAGACATTACATTTTAGAAAGTTGGCTTTAACCCTTAAAGGGGCTGACCCCTGCAGCACGAAAGCAGCGTTCAGAACATTTAGTTCTGAATGCTGACCAGTGGAGTACCCCTTTAACTACAGAAGACTACAGAGGATATTAGTTCTGACTCTTTACCTATCTTAGACCCCAGGGATACTACCATTAATTCCATTCAATACCACCCAGGAGGCTGGCATGAAGTCATTCCCCACCTCAGACCACCAAGAAAATTGGCAGTAAGCGCTTTACCCTTCTAGATCACAGGGAAGTTGGCAATAACCTCACGACTACACTAGAACACCCAGGGAGCTGGTAATAAGCTCTTCATTGTCTTATACCACAGAAGATGTTGGTATTAACTTTTGAATTAACCTTGACCACCAAAAAAATTAATATCCCCTTCATCCTGAACAACCATTCAAATGGCTGGATGTTGTCTTGTGAGGAGGCTAAACAGATTCTATTGACTGCCCAGGTTTATCTGTATTCTCTACAAAAAAAACTATGTATCTGGATCCACAACTGGGACACTATGTAGCACTTTGGAACAGTACACAACTGGGACACTGTGTATCAGTGTTTTATCTATGTAAGTTGAGATGCAGTACATTGTAACTTATTTCCAGGGTTATCAGTGTAGAACAGCAGATATCCCCTTCTCTTGAATGAGTGAATCATCCAAAATGAATGACAAAAGGTTTAGTGACATGCAGGCCTGAATCAATTCATTCATCTAGAATTGCTATAAGTCAGGACAGAATATGCATATTATATATGGAAAAACAACTTGATATATAGAAAAACAACTGGATGGGATTTCACATTATTTATGTTACGCCGAGCGCTCCGGGTCCCCGCTCCTCCCCGGAGCGCTCGCTACACTTCCCTCACTGCAGCGCCCCGGTCGGTTCCACGGACCCGGGGCGCTGCGTTACCACCTCCGGCCGGGATGCGATTCGCGATGCGGGTAGCGCCCGCTCGCGATGCGCACCCCGGCTCCCGTACCTTACTCGCTCCCCGTCAGTTCTGTCCCGGCGCGCGCGGCCCCGCTCCCTAGGGCGCGCGCGCGCCGGGTCTTTGCGATTTAAAGGGCCACTGCACCGCTGATTGGTGCAGTGGTTCCAATTAGTGTTTACACCTGTGCACTTCCCTATATCACCTCACTTCCCCTTCACTCCCTCGCCGGATCTTGTTGCCCTAGTGCCAGTGAAAGCGTTCCTTGTGTGTTCCTTGCCTGTGATTCCAGACCTTCTGCCGTTGCCCCTGACTACGATCCTTGCTGCCTGCCCCGACCTTCTGCTACGTCCGACCTTGCTTCTGTCTACTCCCTTGTACCGCGCCTATCTTCAGCAGCCAGAGAGGTTGAGCCGTTGCTAGGGGATACGACCTGGTCACTACCGCCGCAGCAAGACCATCCCGCTTTGCGGCGGGCTCTGGTGAAAACCAGTAGTGACTTAGAACCGATCCTCTAGCACGGTCCACGCCAATCCCTCTCTGGCACAGAGGATCCACCACCTGCCAGCCGGCATCGTGACAGTAGATCCGGCCATGGATCCCGCTGAAGTTCCTCTGCCAGTTGTCGCTGACCTCACCACGGTGGTCGCCCAGCAGTCACAACAGATTGCGCAACAAGGCCAACAGCTGTCTCAACTGACTGTTATGCTACAACAGTTACTACCACAGCTCCAGCAATCATCTCCTCCGCCAGCTCCTGTACCTCCTCCGCAGCGAGTGGCCGCTTCTGGAATACGACTATCCTTGCCGGATAAATTTGATGGGGACTCTAAGTTTTGCCGTGGCTTTCTTTCCCAATGTTCATTACACTTGGAGATGATGTCGGACCAGTTCCCCACTGAAAGGTCTAAGGTGGCTTTCGTAGTCAGCCTGCTGTCTGGAAAAGCCCTGGCTTGGGCCACACCGCTCTGGGACCGCAATGACCCCGTCACTGCCTCTGTACACTCCTTCTTCTCGGAAATTCGAAGTGTCTTTGAGGAACCTGCCCGAGCCTCTTCTGCTGAGACTGCCCTGTTGAACCTGGTCCAGGGTAATTCTTCCGTTGGCGAGTATGCCGTACAGTTCCGTACCCTTGCTTCGGAATTATCCTGGAATAATGAGGCACTCTGCGCGACCTTTAAAAAAGGCCTATCCAGCAACATTAAAGATGTTCTGGCCGCACGAGAAATCCCTGCTAACCTACATGAACTCATCCATCTTGCCACTCGCATTGACATGCGTTTTTCCGAACGGCGTCAGGAGCTCCGCCAGGATATGGACTCTGTTCGCACGAGGCGTTTCTTCTCCCCGGCTCCTCTCTCCTCTGGTCCCCTGCAATCTGTTCCTGTGCCTCCCGCCGTGGAGGCTATGCAGGTCGACCGGTCTCGCCTGACACCCCAAGAGAGGACACGACGCCGCATGGAGAATCTCTGCCTGTACTGTGCTAGTACCGAACACTTCCTGAAGGATTGTCCTATCCGTCCTCCCCGCCTGGAAAGACGTCCGCTGACTCCGCACAAAAGTGAGACAGTCCTTGATGTCTACTCTGCTTCTCCACGTCTTACTGTACCTGTGCGGATGTCTGCCTCTGCCTTCTCCTTCTCTGCTGTGGCCTTCTTGGACTCTGGATCTGCAGGAAATTTTATCTTAGCCTCTCTCGTCAACAGGTTCAACATCCCGGTGACCAGTCTCGCCAGACCCCTCTACATCAATTGTGTAAACAATGAAAGATTGGACTGTACTATACGTTTTCGCACGGAGCCCCTTCTAATGTGCATCGGATCTCATCACGAGAGGATTGAACTGTTGGTCCTCCCCAATTGCACTTCTGAAATCCTTCTTGGACTTCCCTGGCTTCAGCTCCATTCCCCAATCCTGGATTGGTCCACTGGGGAGATCAAGAGTTGGGGGCCCTCTTGTTCCAAGGACTGCTTAAAACCGGTTCCCAGTAAACCTTGCCGTGTCCCTGTGCTTCCTCATGTAACCGGTCTCCCTAAGGCCTATATGGACTTTGCGGACGTTTTTTGCAAAAAACAAGCTGAGACTCTACCTCCTCACAGGCCTTATGATTGTCCCATTGACCTCCTCCCGGGCACTACTCCACCCCGGGGCAGA
The DNA here is from genome assembly GCF_029499605.1 of Hyla sarda. Classification (NCBI taxonomy): domain Eukaryota; kingdom Metazoa; phylum Chordata; class Amphibia; order Anura; family Hylidae; genus Hyla; species Hyla sarda. The sequence continues at coordinate 339,880,003 of NC_079189.1, read as the reverse complement.
ATCTATCCTCTGTCCGTCCCAGAGACTCTTGCCATGTCTGAATACGTCCAAGAAAATTTAAAAAAGGGCTTTATCCGTAAATCCTCCTCTCCTGCCGGAGCCGGATTTTTCTTTGTGTCCAAAAAAGATGGCTCTCTACGTCCTTGCATTGACTACCGCGGTCTTAATAAAATCACGGTTAAGAACCGCTACCCCCTACCCCTCATCTCTGAACTCTTTGATCGTCTCCAAGGTGCCCATATTTTTACCAAACTGGACTTAAGAGGTGCTTATAATCTCATCCGCATCAGAGAGGGGGATGAATGGAAAACGGCATTTAACACCAGAGATGGACACTTTGAGTATCTGGTCATGCCCTTTGGTCTATGCAACGCCCCTGCCGTCTTCCAAGACTTTGTTAATGAAATTTTTCGTGATCTCCTATACTCCTGTGTTGTTGTATATCTGGACGATATCCTGATTTTTTCTGCCAATCTTGAAGAACACCGCCAGCATGTCCGTATGGTTCTTCAGAGACTTCGTGATAATCAACTCTATGCCAAAATAGAGAAATGTCTGTTTGAATGCCAATCTCTTCCTTTTCTAGGATACTTGGTCTCTGGCCAGGGACTACAAATGGACCCAGATAAACTCTCTGCCGTCTTAGATTGGCCACGCCCCTCCGGACTCCGTGCCATCCAACGTTTTTTGGGGTTCGCCAATTATTACAGGCAATTTATTCCACATTTTTCTACCATTGTGGCTCCTATTGTGGCTTTAACAAAAAAAAAATGCCGATCCCAAGTCTTGGCCTCCTCAAGCGGAAGACGCCTTTAAACGACTCAAGTCTGCCTTTTCTTCGGCTCCCGTGCTCTCCAGACCTGACCCATCTAAACCCTTCCTATTGGAGGTTGATGCCTCCTCAGTGGGAGCTGGAGCTGTCCTTCTACAAAAAAACTCTTCCGGGCATGCTGTTACTTGTGGTTTTTTTTCCAGGACCTTCTCTCCGGCGGAGAGGAACTACTCCATCGGGGATCGAGAGCTTCTAGCCATTAAATTAGCACTTGAGGAATGGAGGCATCTGCTGGAGGGATCAAGATTTCCAGTTATTATTTACACCGATCACAAGAACCTCTCCTACCTCCAGTCTGCCCAACGGCTGAATCCTCGTCAGGCCAGGTGGTCTCTGTTCTTTGCCCGATTTAATTTTGAAATTCACTTTCGGCCTGCTGATAAGAACATTAGGGCCGATGCTCTCTCTCGTTCCTCAGATGCCTCTGAAATTGAACTCTCTCCTCAACACATCATTCCTCCTGACTGCCTGATTTCCACTTCTCCAGCCTCCATCAGGCAAACTCCTCCAGGAAAGACCTTTGTTTCTCCACGCCAACGCCTTGGGATCCTCAAATGGGGTCACTCCTCCCATCTCGCAGGTCATGCGGGCATCAAAAAATCTGTGCAACTCATCTCTCGCTTCTATTGGTGGCCGACTCTAGAGACTGATGTGGTGGACTTTGTGCGAGCCTGCACTATCTGTGCCCGGGATAAGACTCCTCGCCAGAAGCCCGCTGGTTTTCTTCATCCTCTACCTGTCCCCGAACAACCTTGGTCTCTGATTGGTATGGATTTTATTACTGACTTACCCCCATCCCATGGCAACACTGTTATTTGGGTGGTCGTTGATCGATTCTCCAAAATGGCACATTTCATCCCTCTTCCTGGTCTTCCTTCAGCGCCTCAGTTGGCTAAACAATTTTTTGTACACATTTTTCGTCTTCACGGGTTGCCTACACAGATCGTCTCGGATAGAGGCGTCCAATTTGTGTCTAAATTCTGGAGGGCTCTCTGTAAACAACTCAAGATTAAATTAAATTTTTCTTCTGCATACCATCCTCAATCCAATGGACAAGTAGAGAGAATTAACCAGATCTTGGGTGACTATTTACGACATTTTGTTTCCTCCCGCCAGGATGACTGGGCAGATCTTCTACCTTGGGCCGAATTCTCGTATAATTTCAGAATCTCTGAATCTTCCTCCAAATCTCCGTTTTTCGTGGTGTACGGCCGTCACCCTCTTCCCCCCCTCCCTACCCCCTTGCCCTCTGGTCTGCCCGCTGTGGATGAAATTTCTCGTGATCTTTCCACCATATGGAAAGAGACCCAAAATTCTCTCTTACAGGCTTCTTCTCGCATGAAGAGATTCGCAGATAAGAAAAGAAGAGCTCCTCCCATTTTTTCCCCTGGAGACAAGGTATGGCTCTCCGCTAAATATGTCCGTTTCCGTGTCCCGAGCTATAAGTTGGGACCACGCTATCTTGGTCCTTTTAAAGTTTTGTGTCAAATTAATCCTGTCTCTTACAAACTTCTTCTTCCTCCTTCTCTTCGTATCCCTAATGCCTTTCACGTCTCTCTTCTTAAACCTCTCATCCTCAACCGTTTTTCTCCTAAATCTGTTCCTCCCACTCCTGTTTCCGGCTCCTCGGACATCTTCTCTGTCAAAGAGATTTTGGCCTCTAAAAAGGTCAGGGGAAGAACTTTTTTTTTAGTGGATTGGGAGGGTTGTGGTCCAGAAGAGAGGTCCTGGGAACCTGAGGACAATATCCTGGACAAAAGTCTGATCCTCAGGTTCTCAGGCCCCAAGAAGAGGGGGAGACCCAAGGGGGGGGGTACTGTTACGCCGAGCGCTCCGGGTCCCCGCTCCTCCCCGGAGCGCTCGCTACACTTCCCTCACTGCAGCGCCCCGGTCGGTTCCACGGACCCGGGGCGCTGCGTTACCACCTCCGGCCGGGATGCGATTCGCGATGCGGGTAGCGCCCGCTCGCGATGCGCACCCCGGCTCCCGTACCTTACTCGCTCCCCGTCAGTTCTGTCCCGGCGCGCGCGGCCCCGCTCCCTAGGGCGCGCGCGCGCCGGGTCTTTGCGATTTAAAGGGCCACTGCACCGCTGATTGGTGCAGTGGTTCCAATTAGTGTTTACACCTGTGCACTTCCCTATATCACCTCACTTCCCCTTCACTCCCTCGCCGGATCTTGTTGCCCTAGTGCCAGTGAAAGCGTTCCTTGTGTGTTCCTTGCCTGTGATTCCAGACCTTCTGCCGTTGCCCCTGACTACGATCCTTGCTGCCTGCCCCGACCTTCTGCTACGTCCGACCTTGCTTCTGTCTACTCCCTTGTACCGCGCCTATCTTCAGCAGCCAGAGAGGTTGAGCCGTTGCTAGGGGATACGACCTGGTCACTACCGCCGCAGCAAGACCATCCCGCTTTGCGGCGGGCTCTGGTGAAAACCAGTAGTGACTTAGAACCGATCCTCTAGCACGGTCCACGCCAATCCCTCTCTGGCACAGAGGATCCACCACCTGCCAGCCGGCATCGTGACAATTTAATTCAATATTTTCAGTAGACTGCACAAGATTAGAAAAAAAAATGGCTGCTTTCTTTAAAGAGTACCTGTCATGAGTCCTCCCAGTTCACCCCCCCCCCCACAATAATGATAAATCACCATCTGCCTTTATTTTATTAATTTTAAATTTTTTAGTTTTCTACTAGACATTGTTCTGTATCTTCTGCTCAGTCTAAATGCGTGCAAGGGAAGCTGAGATATTTAACACAATATTAAGAACAATATTCAGCACAGTATCCAGCACTATGCACGGAAGGCATCATGAATTTACAGTCTAGCTCAGCTCAAAGGGAAAGGGAGCTGAAATATTCATCTTTATACACTCTGTACGCAGTGCTGAGCTGAGGCCCACCTGCACTTGAGGTCCATACTTTGCTTGTTTGAAGCTTTGCTCCATTCACTTTAATGGAAGTGTGTTGCAATATACCAGACACAACCCATGAACAGATGTGGCACTGTTTCTGGGAGTAAGCAGCAATATATTTTTCAAAACTTTTACCTAACCATTATTGTATCCATACTTAAAGGGGTACTTTATTATTATATTGGCTATTATTTAAAAGTAATTTTAAATCCACTGATGTCTGAAAGTTATAGAGACTTGTAAATTACCTCTATTTAAAAATATTAAAGGGGTACTTCGCCCCTAGACATGTTGTTACCTATGAGGGGGTCCAGATGCAGGGACCCCCGCGCTCTCCGGGCCGGTAATGCGGCGTTACATTCATGGAAGCCTGGGGCTTCTGTGATTGTGACGTCACGCCACACCCCCTACATTCATGTCTATGGAAGGGGGGCATGACAGCTAGTACACAGTCCTCAGGCCTCCTCCCACAGACATGAATAGAGGGAGCGGAGTTCACTCCGTGCACCTAATGACTGGGGTGCCGCTGCAGAGATTGCGGGGATACCCAGCAGCCGGACCCCCGCAATCAGCCATGTTATCCAAAGGATAGGGGATAAGATCTCTAGCGACGGAATACCCCTTTAAGTATTTTACTACTGATGGTCTGCAATATGCCTTGAAGGAAGTTATGTAGTTCTGCCCAATCCTACACGGTGCTCCCTGCTGCCACCTCTGTCCATGTGAGGAGTGGACCTACCTATCCTGTGCATGAACAAGTCCCCAGTGTAAACTTCTCCTACACTGTATAGTTACTGACAAGGACAGATGTGTGACCAAGGAGCACTGTGTCTGATTGAAAAGAACTACATTGCTCATCCAGAGTATAAAGCAGCTGATGCCTGGTACCAATTGATTTGCAAATGTATTTCTCTGCAAAAACCCCTTCAAATGTCATTATCTATAGGAAATCTGATGTAATAAATGCATAACAAAAAGAATTCCAGAATTGTAAAATATGAGAGTATTCCACCTTATTTTTGGACAGGAGTCAGCTTTTATTCAGCAAATTCAAGTTTAATCTAAAAGCAGTTTTCTGCCAAACGTAGATTACTTAATCACTCAAATACTATTTAGCTATTTGTTTTCACTCATAATGTTAACCAGAGGAAGTTCCCTCGTCCAAGTCCACCATGAGTCCTTATTTTCAGGCCCTAAAATGACAGCACACTGAAACTTCTAGCAGTACTGGTAGTTCGAGGATAACCACATGTACCCTTATGTTTGGAATTAGGCAGTGTCCAGATTGTTTCCTTCTTAATGAACAACAGAATATAAGAAAAAGAAATTGTGTATTACGCAGTGTGACATTCTTAAACCATAAAAGCTAGCATTTAGAGACCAATTAAATAAACACGAAGAGTTAAACACGGATGCACAGTGCAGGCATTAAGCTAAAACTGATTCTTATTAACAAAGGTTATTTCAGGACAGGCAGTTCTTGTAAGCCCACTGAGATCTACTTAGTGGAATAAAAGTGGGCCAAATTCTATAACAACTGCGTAGACGGGAGCTTCACAACTTAGGGAGAGGGCAGGGACACTTCAAGTAAATATTTGGTCATGGTCGGATTCATGAACACTTTCCCAAAGGTCCAAAGGTGGGATTCCACATTCTAAGATAAAGCAAATACATCAATAATCCAGCATTTAGGGCCAAATTTACAAATGTTGAGCTAGATACAAAATATTATTTCTGTCAAATTATACTTATCCCTATATGCATGAAGAAAAACAAAACGTAAGATTACAAAAATCAACTAGTGCCAAAAGATATACAGATTTCTATATTTATGTTTAGAAAAACTTACGCCTTCCAGTATATGCCCTGTAGGAAATTGTGTAATTCTTTCCAGTCTAATCACAGTGCTCTCTGCTGCCACCCCTGTCCTTGTCTGGAACTTTGCAGAGCAGGATAGGTTTGTTATGGGGATTTGCTCCTGTTCTGGACAGTTCCTGACATGGACAGAGGTGTCAGTGGAGAGCACTATGTTTAATTGCCGAGACTACACAACTTCCTCCGGGCCATACAGCATCTTTTTGGCACTAGATCATTTAATAAAGAGTACTCCTTTAGGCAAAACAGTAATCTGAATCTTGAAAATACTAACATCAGATATAAAATAATAAGACTTAACATTTATAAATATCTTATTTATACACTCTGTAGTCTATAAGGGAACCTATAAATATTGAGTTCTAATTTAGACCTGCTGTGCTCACCTTTTTCTGTGTGCAGCCTCATGTAAACATTGCATTAACCATGTCTGTGGTCAGGCTCAGACTGGCATTTTCCTTCTCTGCCTCTAATGAATATTTAGTGATCAGTGTTACAGAGGAAAACCTTGCAGAACTCTAGTGATCAGTAGACATATTTTTAGGTAAAACTTTTTGTACAATTATTAACAAAACTGATTTGTTCCAAATGAATTTACTCATCACTATCTGGATGTATGAAATCATATGTTTGATACTAAAAACACAAGACACAAATAACTAAGTAGATAAATAAATTTGTATCTAAAATAGATACAAAATTGAAATCAATGCTAGGACACGTTTAAAACAGAGATAAAAATACTACTATCCTGTGATAAATGAGAAGTTAGGGTCTCCTGCTATCACCTTGTCTGGGCTCACATGACTTTATGTAGCCTATAAATGGTGGCTTTGATCCGAAAGAGGACCAGTTTTGTTCCCTGCTTCTCTTTACAATAATAAAGACAAGAGAGCAGAACAGAAATGTCACTGTCAACAAGCGCAAGCAGTCTAAAGGGTACAAGATTATGAGGGACATGTATGAATAATGGTGTAGCAATGTGTGATTTTATGTAGGTTTTTTTGCATCAAATGGAGCGTAGTTGCGCCAAAATTATCAATTGTCGTACACAAGTTTGTAATTTTGGCACAAATGTAGCCCTACAAAAGGCGCAGACCCCAGAATTCCAGGCAGTAAATCTGACTTTGGGACATTCTATTGTTGTAGCTATTTCCTCTGTCACTTTATTCATGGTGTAGATTTGCGCCTAAATGAAGGTATTTGCGCCTAAACTTGTGTCAAATCGAAAAGTCGCAATTGATGAATTCCAGACCAAAGAATGATTGTAACGGAAATCACGACTAACAAAGTGAAATCAGTGATTTTGTTCTAAACCATTTGGCGCAATTGTTTGTCGCAAAAAGTGACATAAAAGGAAATTTTAGACAAATCACAGTCAAAAAAACAGGGTAAAATCCTCCATACATACCCCCCTATGTCCTTGGCATCCTGATGTCAACAGTTAGAAATGTTATCAAGGCATTCACTGCTAAGGGAACAGTCAAGGTCACAGCAAAAGACCCATTCTATTATCTTTTCATGCCATTACAAGGTACCTGAAAATACAAGGAACCCTACAGTATTAGAGCTAACATGAGTGGCAAGGGTACGTTTCATATAACTGCTTTCCTTCCTAGTAACCTCATACAGAAGAAATATGGAACACGTACAGCTAAGCTTGCAAGATAATGACTGTAGTGATGGCAAATAAGGATTCAGAAGCATGGTCAACCTTTTTTTTTTTGGATGAAGGTTTGTGTAACTCCTTGTGTACACAGCTACTTTGGGCCTTAAGGACAAAGCCAGTTTTATTTTTGTGTATTTGTTTTTTCCTCCTTGCCTTCTAAAAGCCTTAACTTTTTTATTTTTCCATCCACAGACCAATACAGTGATCCCTCAACTTACAATGGCCTCAACATACAATAGTTTCAACATACAATGTTCTATTCTGGACCATTGTAAGTTGAAACCAGACTCAACATACAATGCCACGGACAGTCAAGATCTGTGAAACGTGTCAATGGCTGAAAGAACCGACCAATCAGAATGGGCATTCACTGGTAAAACCCCTGTATTCCTGAAGCGTATGTACTGACTGGTGTCTGGTAGCGCCCCCTACAGTACAGAGAGGTATTACATGTTCTGTACTACTCTTTACCTGTATCGGGTTAGCTGCTCCTTTGGACACCAGTGAGGGCGGCTCCATGTTACTTTTTTGGGACACTTTTTATGCTGTTCAGGACCCCGAAGAAGCTCCTGTCCTCTACATAGACCAGTGTTTTCCCAAGCAGGGTAGCCTTTGGCTGTCCGAGCATGCTGGGAGTTGTAGTTTTGCAACAGCTGGAAGCTCCCTGCTAGGGAAACACTGACATAGACAGTGATTTACAGCTCCCAGCAGATCTTTCTTACTTTCATATGTAAGGATTTGTTTTATCTCTATTAGTTATCTACTTATTTTTCTTTAATCCTCACTTTTTCCTATTTTTTGGATGATATTTTGGGGCTTCAGAACCAATTACCAGTTTTCCATAGAGTTATGGTCTCAGCATACAATGGTTTCAACATACAATGTCCATCCCGGAACCAATTAATATTGTAACTTGAGGGACCACTGTATGTGTTTTTTTTTTTTTTTTTTGCGAGACCAAATGAACTTAGTAATGAAACCTTTTATTCTACCATAAAATGTACAGCACAATAAAAAAAACAATACTTTTTTGTTGGTAGATTGAAATCCCAAATTTAGCAATTTTTGACAGGTTTTGGTTTTTATGCAGTGCATTTTACGGTTAAAATGACATGTTTTCTTTATTCTATGGGTCATTACGATTAAAATGATACCCATGTTTACATGCTTTACTATTATTACCTCAAACAAACAGAACTCGGACTTCGGCACAGAAGGTGCAACTGTGCAGTTAAAGGATTAGTGCAGCGAAAAATAACTTATCTCCTATCCAAAGGAAAGGGGATAAGTTATAGATCGTGGGGGGGGGGGGGGTCCGTGCGCTGGGAACCCCCCTAATCTCCTGTACAAGGCCCTGGCAGATTGCCGGAAGAGGCCGTTCTGACCCCCACAGGAACCAGCAGCTGGCACACCCCATCCTTGTATCTCTATGGAGTAGATAGAGTTTGTCACTTAGGTTGGTTGTCCTTTTATTACAGATGAGTGGTGGATATTTAAATTCATCAATTTTGGGAAAGGACCTATTTTGGAGATACCAATACCTCTTAACCATGTTATCTGCTTTTTTGTAGGAAAGGGGATGGAAGTTCCTGATGAATGGAACCCGTGGTGTGTCCAAGGGGGTTCTAGTGGAAGGGGCTCTCGCTTTTCCAACACTCTCTCTGGGTACCCCCATTCCCTAAATTTATTTATCAGGTCATTCAGTCTTATCTCCCTTACGTTTGGATCACACACGATACAGAGGAAATTCTTTTCTTTTTTAATTTCTTTTTTGTCTGGTCCACAGTGCTCTCTGCTGACACCTCTCTCCGTGTCAGGAACTGTCCAGTGCAGCAAAGGTTTGCTAGGGAAATTTTCTTCTGCTCTGGACCATTCCTGATACGGGCATCAGGTGTCAGCAGAGAGCACTGGGGACAAGACAAAAAAGAAATTCAAAAAGAAAAGAATTTCCTCTGTAGCATACATCTGCTAATAAGTACTGGAAGGGTAAAGATTTTTTAATAGAAGTAATTTACAAATCTTAGTAAGCAAAGAACAAAGGTGCCCTGCACTCCCCGCTTCAGTCCAGGTAATCCTGCTCCCATCTCGGGTCACAGCTCGAACACGGAGGACATGGACAGTGGAGCACTCAGAGCTTAGTCGCCTCTGAGCGCTCCACTGTCCATGTCCTCTGTGTTCGAGCTGTGACCCGAGATGGGAGCAGGATTACCTGGACTGAAGCGGTGAGTGCAGGGCACCTTTGTTCTTTGCTTACTATTATTTGGTGACTACGGTCTTTATTGTCCTAGCACCTCCGCTGCCAGGGTGGATTTCCAGACTAGCGGGATGCCGTCTCCATCTCGTGGTCTTAGGAGGCTCAAGGTATCGGTGCCACTTCTTTTTCTTTGTTACTACTAGTAATTTACAAATCTGTTTAACTTTCTGGCACCAGTTGATTAAAAAAAAAAATTAGTAAAAAATGAGTAACCAGTGATTCAGCATCTACTTGTGAATGCCAGGATTTCTTCTACCTACTGCATATGTTTACTGATCTGTGTGAGTATTCCTTTCTTTACGCACACGCAGATCCCAAATATGTTTAAAAAATGTTTTTGATTGCTGATGTCCACCATTACCGGCGAGTCCCTGGCTGCTGATAGAAGCCGGGAACTGAAGTGCATGATTAGAGCATCAGTCTGGTGCTTGCGTCCTGTACAGGAACGTAAATATACATCCTGATGCTTCAACCCCTTGGGGACGGAGGGTTTTCCAGTTTTTAAAAATCATAACCCTTCCAATTTTGCAGCTAAAAATCCACATGATGGCTTATTTTTTGCACCACCAATTCTACTTTGTAATGACATTAGTTATTTTACCCAAAAATCTATGGCAAAACGGAAAAAAAAAAGCAATTTTGTAACTTTTGGGGGCTTCCATTTCTACGCAGTACATTTTTCGGTAAAAATGACACCTTATCTTCATTCTGTAGGTCCATTCGATTAAAATTATATCCTACTTATATAGGTTTGATTTTGTTGTATTTCTGGGAAAAATCATAACTACATGCAGGAAAATTTATAAGTTTAAAACCCCTACATGACGGCGCATGCGCGCGGCTCACTGAGGCAGTCGCACCTGATGTGAGCTAACTGGCTCTTCCCTCCAACGAGATATCTTTGCATATATATATGGTCATACAAGAGACCCAGGATAGGACGGGATGTTCTGCATTTTCGCCAGCGGATGGGAGGACTCTCTGTGCCAAATATGCTTAAATATTATTACGCTGCTCGTATTGCCCAACTTGCCCTTATTCATGCCAAAGTTAACGTTCCTAGATGGGTTTCTCTGGAGGAATCACTGGTTGCCCCCTACTCATTATCAGCATTAATGTAGACCACATCCCCTGTTTCTGCACTTCTTCTGTCTTCTGCTATGGTTGTCCTACATGCTCTTTCTCTCTGGCGTCGGGTTCGCTTCAAGTTCTCTTTGCAATCTGTTCTCTCTCCACAACTCTCTTTCTTGCATAATCCTTCTTTTCCTCCCGGCCTTACTCCCTCTGCTTTTCTCTGGTGGCGTTCACACGGGATAATTTGTCTGACATTTGAGTGACATTTTAGTTGGTCATTCCCCACCTACTTTAGCTAACTTGGTCCGCCAACACACAGTGCCGGACAGGGAACTATTTAGGGCAAGACAAATCGTGTCCTTTTACTCATCACTGCTCACTAGGGATGCACCAGCCCCCACCTCATTTAAACAACATATGCTGTACTCCCCTGGCATGTCTGGTTTACTTTCTTTGATGTATGCTCACTTCAACTCACCACCACAAGACTCTAGACTAAAATTTATGCTAGACTGGGAGGGGGATACCCACTCGACTATCTCGGTGGCGCAGTGGAGAGATTGTTGCACCACTTCTGAATCACTGTATTGTTGAATCTTTTACGTTAACGACTGAAGATGGGCTTGCACTGTATTTCCTTAACTGGCTGATTGACTGGCTCTATACCTTTCTTTTTGCCTATTATGCATATCAATCTTCTATTGTACTGCTATACTACTTGTGTACCTGTTTGTTATGTTATTGGTTGGGTCTTCCTTTGTACTACTGTGTTGCACCTATGCTATTTCTCATGCATTCAATAAAGCTTCATTGTTGGATGGTTAAAACCCCTATAACTTTTTTCTTTTTTGTGTGTGTATGGGGTCGTATGAGGGCAAATTTTTTGCGCCGTGATCTGAAGATTTTAGCGGTACCATTTATGTATTGATTGGACTTTTTGATCACTTTTTATAAAATTTTTCATTATATAAAAAGTGACCAAAAATACGCTATTTTGGACTTTGGAATTTTTTTGTGCATACGCCATTGACCGTGCGGTTTAATTAATGATATATTTTTATAATTCGGACATTTCCACACACAGCGATACCACAATATTTTTATTTGCACAGTGTTTTTTTTTATTGGGAAAAGGGGGGTGATTCAAACGTTTATTAGGGAAGGGGTTAAATGATCTTTATTCACTTTTTTTTCACTTTGTTTTGCAATGTTATAGCTCCCATAGGGGGCTATAACACTGCACACACTGATCTTTTAGGAAACCATTGATCAATGATTCTGCCGCTTGACTGCTCATGCCTGGATCTCAGGCACTGAGCAGTCATTCAGCGATCGGACAGCATGAAGGAAGGTAGGGACCCTCCTGCTGTCTTTACAGCTGTTTAGGATGCCGTGATTTCATTGCGGCAATCCCGAACAGCCCCCAGAGCTAACCGGCAGTGCTTTTCTTTCATTTTTGACGCGGCGTTCAACTTTGAACGCCGCGTCTAAAGGGTTAATAGCACTTAGCGATCAGTGCTGCATGCTATTAGCCACGGGTCCTGGACGTTGTTAGAGTCTGGGCCCGACCCGCTATGACGCAACTGTATGCCCAAAACATAGTGTGAATGTAGCCTAATACATATAATATTTTATTTTAACCTTTCTTTTTCTGACCAAGAATATTTTCAACTCTCTGGTGCTAGTTGTAGGGTTACATTCATAGTTGCTCGCCATTTTTAAATTTACAGAGAGTCTGCTAAAAACATATTTTTTTCTGATGCCTTTATACAAAGCTGTGCTGCCAGATGCTTGTTTGAACTGTGCATGTACAGTGGTTTCTTTCCCATCAGCACAGTGGTTTCTGATGGGAAAGAAACCACTGTGCATGCAAAGTCCAAACAAGCATCCGGCAGCATAGCCATGTATAAACTAAGTCGTGCCATTATTGGCATGTATGCAGTAAGTGGAATGAAGCTCAGCTTGAACAGAGTGCGACTAAGGCGGTGGGAGTATATAAGCATCCACAGATTGCAGAACTGCTGTAAATGCTTAACATTTAGTGCTGAGCGTGAATATTAGAATAGCAATTTTTATCGTGAATATCAGCACTTCGCGATTTTGCGAATATTTAGAATATTGCTAAATATATTCGTAATGATGAATATTCATTTGTTTTGTTTGTTTTTTGCCAGTACACATCACAATGATGTGTACTGTGTAAATAAAAAGTGATTATCCCTCCCTGCTTCCAGCTTGTGGTCCAAAGAAGGCGAATATGCAGAAATTCACAAATATCGGGACTTCCAGAGGACACTGATCCCTTCCTTCTTTAAGCTTGTGGGCCAATGAGAAGGATGCAAATACAGTTGTCAGAGGTTAGCAACATCCCTAACAACCAATAGGAAAGTAGTTAGTTGAAAGATATAATCGTGCTTGCGCATTTTGCAAATTTCATTACAAATTTTTCATGAAAAATAAAGTGAACGAATATGCGAAATTTGCGAATATAGGACGAATATACGTCCATATATTCACGAAATATTGCAAATTCGAATATGGCCTATGCCGCTCATCAGTACTTACATTCTCTAACAGTCCTCCAGAGCAAGTAACAACCCAGCAGCAATGGAGAACATCAAACCTAAGCTTCAGCTTCTTCTGGGGGAAGAAAAAGTAGTCTGAAGAAGCAAATATGTTCTGAGCAGCATTCCAGACTAAAGAATGGAACAAGCGACATTCTTCCTGAATTAATGTATGTAGGGACAAGCAATTACTTTATATATTGTGTTACTTAACTATCCTGGGAATGGTTGCCTATATTAGAAGCTGTGAAGTACTATTGCATAATATAATGTATAATGTAAAGAGCAGTGTTAAATGAATGCAGATGTCTATAACTTGTGGCCCACTTGTATACAACCATAGCTGCAGTGCTGTGTCTTGAAGATTACTGAAGTATATAGGACCGGATTAAAGGGAGTGATGTGGACAATTGCTCCTCTGGCCCATCGCTCCTTTTTAAAAAAAAACATGTGTGTCCTGTTTTGGAGTCAGAGAAAGGTTATATGCCATGTCTCTGGATGTCATATGCACAACTTTTCTATCATTTTTAAACTGCTGAGGCAAACACAAGCTAAAAATAGATAGATAAAATATATATGTGTTCATACAAGAAGTAGCACGGCACTGTGCTTGTGGAGGAAACTAATGTGTTGGATATGCATCGGTGTAGCTGGGTGCTGCTCGTGGTGCTTTGACACAATAGGATTTTCATATGGTATTCAAAGAGAAGAGAAGAAATCGGCAACTCACCGTCTCAGCTGGTATGTTCTTCTATATTGAAGCATACTCATGTTACAATATAACAGAGGGAGAGGGTAGTGGGGGGATAGTGATGTGCGACCGAGCTCCTGTTTCGCACACTAAGTGTGCTTCCTCCGGCCAATGGCCACTACCCTCTCCCTCTGTTATATTGTAACGTGAGTATGCTTCAATATAGAAGAACATACCAGCTGAGACGGTGAGTTGCCAATTTCTTCTCTTCTCTTTGAATACCATATGAAAATATACCGTATTTATCGGCGTATAACACGCACTTTTTAGGCTAAAATTTTTAGCCTAAAGTCTGTGTGCATGTTATACGCCGATACACCCCCAGGAAAGGCAGGGGGAGAGAGGCCGTCGCTGCCCGCTTCTCTCCCCCTGCCTTTCCTGGGGTCTAGAGCCCTGCTGTCGGCCCTTTTCACCCCCTGGTTATCGGCGCCGCTGCCCGTTCTGTCCCCCTGACTATCGGTGCCGGTGCCGATAGCCAGGGAGAGAGAAGCGGCGCCGACAGCCAGGGGGAGAGAAGGGGCAGCGGCACCCATTGCCGGCGCCGCTGCCCCGTTGCCTCCCCCCATCCCCGGTGGCATAATTACCTGAGTCCGGTCCGCGCTGCTCCAGGCCTCCGTCGTGCGTCCCTGGCGTCATTGCTATGCGCTGAACGGCGCGGCGCATGACGTCAGAGCGCCGTGCATAGCAATGACGCCGGGGACGCACGACGGAGGCCTGGAGCAGCGCGATAGCCGGCACCGATAGTCAGGGGGACAGAACGGGCAGCGGCGCCGATAACCAGGGGGTGAAAAGGGCCGACAGCAGCGCTCTAGACCCCAGGAAAGGCAGGGGGGGAGAAGCGGGCAGCGACGGCCTCTCTCCCCCTGCCTTTCCTGGGGGTATATCGGGGTATACACGCGCACACACGCACCCTAATTTTTTCATGGATATTTGGGTATAAAACTTTTTTACCCAAATATCCTTGGTAAAATGAGGGTGCGTGTTATAGGCCGGTGCGTGGTATACCCCGATAAATACGGTATATGTGAATGGCCCCTTACTTAAGATAATTTGTACTATGGGCTCATGTCCTCTGTTTATGATAGCTCAGTATAGGAGCTAAATATTTAGAGCTAAGAACAAGCTTGGATCCCAACTTGTGAGATCAGAACCGCCTATTGTAAAGTAAATTGTTACAGGATAAGATGGAATTGGATCCCATCCTTTACACAAATTTGGGGCTCCTATATGGCCACAGGCTGGAGCCTTATCACTTAGTTTCCTACTGTGGCCCTAAAAATGCTGGGGTGCTTATGATTTATGCCTTAGGTGTTACATTATATAAATAATAAAAATAAAAAAACACTTCATTAAAGGTATTTCATCATTCATACAATTCATAAAACAAATCCATCCGTATCTCCCTAAAGAATCTATCACATTTGGAGGTCCTGCCAAACAGAAGAAACTTCTGGTCTCAGTTACATTGATACTGTATATGATGCAAAATAGAGGAAAAGTAAGGCTCTGGTACGTACAAGGAATTTTCAAACCACCACGGTTGCACAGGAAATAAAGATTTATTCTTTTTTTCCGCAGGTCCAACATTTACCTGTTTATTTGGTCTGCTCAGCGCCCTGGAGTCCTGTCTTATGAGACCTATTCTGTCTAAACTCTAGAAAGAGTCCTGGCTGTTGCAACCTTTTTCCATTTAAAAGGGGAACTCCAGTGAGAAAAATTTTTTCAAATCAGCTGGTGCCAGAAAGTTACACAGATTTGTAAATTACTTCTACATAAAAATCTTAATCCTTCCAGTACTCATCAGCTGCTGTATACTACAGAGAAAGTTGTGTAGTTCTTTCCAGTCTGACCACAGTGCTCTTTGCTGACACCTCTGTCAGTGTCAGGAACTGCCCAGAGTAGGAGCAAATCCACATAGCAAACCTATTGTGCTCCAGACAGTTCCTGACATGGACAGAGATGCCAGCAGAGAGTAGTGTTGAGCGGCATAGGCCATATTAGAATTTGCGATATTTCGCAAATATATGGACGAATATTCGTCATATATTTGCTAAATTCGCATAGTCGTAATATTCACGTTTTATTTTCGCATATGCGAAAATTAGCATATACAAAAATTTGCATATGCGAAAATTCGCATGCCAGTCTCACACAGTAGTATTAGAGCCTTCTTTACACCACACAAGCTGGAAGCAGAGAGGGATGATCACTGTGATGTGCACTGTGAAAAAAAAAAAAAAAAAAAAAAAAAAATTGGGAATTGCAAATATACAGTACTATATTCGTGAATATTCGTGAATAAAATTCGCATTGTGAATATTCGCGAGCAGCACTAGCAGAGAGCACTGTGGCAGACAGAAAATAAATTAAAAAACTTCCTGTGAAGTATACAGCAGCTGATAAGTACTGAGAGGATTAAGATTTTTAAATAGAAGTAATTTACAAATCTGTTAACCTTTCTGTCACCAGTTGATTTGAAATTTTTTTTTTTACACTGGAGTACCCCTTTAAAAGGGTTATCCAAGATAAGAAAAACAGAGCTGATTTCTTCAACCTGTCTACCTGTCCTCAGGTTGTGTTTGGTATTGCAGCTCAGTTCCATTGAAGTTAATTGAACAAATATGTAATACCACACACAACCTGAGGGCAGGTGTGGTGCTGTTTTTGAAAAAAATAAAATAAAATTATAATAATACATTTGCTCCATTTTGCTATTCCTGGATAACCCCAATAAGAATTATGATGACCACTGTGCTCATGGACATTTTCAGGGAAGCAATTATTTGTACTCTTTATCTCTCTATAAGGTCTACTTTGCTTTTATATGCATTATCAGCCGTGATGCCATTATATATGACAGTCGATCACTCCTAATAATGATACAAAGGACATTAATAGCCATTTATAGCCTCTCATGGCTGGGCTCCTAGTTAGCATTTCCAGCATGATAATGCTAGCATACGCATTGCAAGAGTTTGCTAGGAATGTCACCACCAGATCGTAACATTTCCTTTAAAATGGCTGTCATGTCCCCTCCCATAGGCTTGCATTGAGGGGGTGGGGTGTGACGCCATGAGGGGCAGGGCTATGACATCACAAGATCCCAGTGTCGTTTGTTCCAAACGCTGGGCAGTGGAGTACCCCTTTAATTCTTGTCAATGAGTGTACATTGCCTACAGCACTCCACTAGCTTTTTATCTCCAATCCTGTATCTAGATATTTTGTAATCTAGTGGATGTATCACAATCCTGTCATTTACAACAATACAGTAATCATAATGTAAATAAAAGGGGCATGGGTGTGCACATAAATGAAGCAGTATTTTCCCATATGATAAAAGTGTTCTTGTTCTCAGCCTGTGGATGTGCTGCAGTATTGTCATTACTCCACCTATTCATCAATACATGTTCCTTTGTCTCATAATGCCCTCTACGCCCTCATAATGCCCTCTATAAATGAAATGACAAGTCCTCGTTTACACAATGCCAGTACTTTTATGTATTGCACAACACCAACCACTACATGCGATGTCTCCGTAACACTCCTGTCCTGCTTTATATAGGATTGTTGGAGTTCATTATATATTGTTACTGGGTTGACTGTATTATTATCCTGTTCAATGCTTTGAAAAGTGTTTCTCACAATGTGAGAGGCTTAAGGAGCAGTCACGATCATTGAAGTTGATATTTTAGATTGTCCTATGTCATATTCGACCAGATCATTCTGGGAATGCATTCTTGTGCTCTGCATTTTTTCCACCTGACTAAGGCATATTATGAGAATCACATAGAATCAAGTGACTCATTTCTGCATTTGTTCTAAACGACTTCCTTCTATACAATGCATGCAGTATTAATACTTTTCATTGGTTGTAGGGTAGGGCATCTTCATGAGTCATTCTATTATATAAATGTTATGACCTTTCCTCGAAGAGTGCTTACGGCCTACACACAAGTGATGCAGATATTTTGGGTGCGGAACCAAAATATTTAAGAATAAAATTTGACAGGGATTAGGCTCCCATACATAAGACTTCCACAGGAAAGCAATAATGTAGAAGACCCTAAGAACTTTTAATAACATAGATAAAGCTAATGAGCCTCACGGAATACACATATTAAACTGGCATTTTCGTTTCAACAAACAATGCCTATTCATTCACTATTGAACAATTTAGCAACTGTTTACTATACTTTCTGCATTTGTGTTTGCTGCCATTGTAGTGGATCCTTTATTGTTTACATACAAAGCTGAATACCGTATTTTTTGCCGTATAAGACGCACTTTTTCTTCCCCAAAACTGGGGGGGGGTAAATTGGTGCGTCTTATACGGCGAATACACACCTATTGCGGCGGTCCCTGCGGCCATCAATGGCCGGGACCCGCGGCTAATACAGGACATCACCGATCACGGTGATGCCCTGTATTAGTCCTTCAGATGCGGCGATCAAAGCTGACTGCCGCGTCTGAAGCGAAAGTGACACTAACCCGGCTGCTCAGTCGGGCTGTTCGGGACCGCCGCGGTGAAATTGCGGCGTCCTGAACAGCTTACAGGACACCGGGAGGGACCTTACCTGCCTCCTCGGTGTCTGCTCCGTGCCGGGATCCCCTGCATGGCCGGCGCTCTCCTTTGACGTCCTCATGTCGTTGCGCACGCCGTCCCGTCATCCAATAGGAGCGGCGTGCGTAGTGATGTGATGACGGCCTCCCTGCCCTTTTGCTATCCTAATACTGCTCCTTCGTCTGTGGTTTGCTTATTTCTGTACTTTATTTAATTGTAATATTTGTACTATATTTATTTCACTTACTTATATTATGATCTTTTGTCATCCTTTACACACTACTTTGGAGTACTAGCTTTATCTGTATATTGGTATCAGGGCAGGGTTGGGGTTGGAGGGGTCATGTCCCCTTCCCCAGTGATGTTATCAGGCTCACCTATGAGCCTTTTTAAATGGTTTTAGATGTATGTGTCTCCCTTTTGTGGTTTCTATGAATAAAGTTTTTTTGTATTCATATTCATTTTGGGTGTGCACTGTTTGCAGCTCGCTTTTACTTGAATAGATATTATATGCCGGTGCGTCCTATAGGGCGAAAAATACGGTAAATCTTAAAATCTGTCATAAATTATCAAGCAGTCATGTTACTCAGTACAAGGGATCAGTCTCATAATCTGGGTAATTGTCACATGACCATGTCAGATTACCACACTGTGGAAGAAATTGATTAAAAAAATTATAACAATCATAGACCTTAAAGAGCATGAGAAATTGTTACACAAAGAACATTAAAAAATACTGTATATTAGATCACTATAGCAGTTACCTTTACCCCATACAGTGCTCCCGGTGCTCATCCAGAATAACAGAGCCAAATTCACAAAAGGAGATGTGCAGGAACTCTTTGAGTAAGCTTTATCACCTCCTCTAGCTGGATTTTTTTTTTTAGCACAAAAAGTCCTATAATCTTTGAATCTTCTGTTTTATTTTGATGTACTGAATTCATGTGTTCAAGAAATCGTGGGCTCCTTGTAACGGTTTTCATAGATCTTAAATGTTCCATTATCCTTACATGCATAGGTCTGATAGTTTTGCCTATGTAATATTTGCCTCAACTACAAATCAAGTTGTGTAAATTACTCCTGTGACCCTGACCAAAAAGCAAGAATGTCATCAACATAACATACGTATAATGCAAAATATTGTTTAAACGGATTGTAGAGTAGATTAAATCATCCTCCAGGGACCCCAAAATAATATTTGGGAATGTGGGGGCACACTGGCATCCCCATCACCGTACCATCCTTCTGGATGTACCAATCCCCATAGAATTTAAACACAGTATGACTTAGTACAAATTTCAACATCTCACATATATATAAATTACAAAAGCCTCACTGTATAAATGTAAGAAGTCCAGTCAATGTCTTACAGCCTGTAAACCCGCATCCTTTGGAATGCGGGTGTACAGGCTCTCGACTGGCCAGGGATAAACCCTGCTGCGATCCAAAATCATGTATAATATTTAATAAGTGGCTTGTATCCTGTATGTGTGATGGAATTGTTTTCAAAAGGGGATGTAAAATCCAATCCAAGTATTGCGAGATAGGCTCCTTTAAGGATCCCCTTCCTGCAACTATTGGATGACCTGGAGGTGCTTCAATATTTATATGTATTTTGGGGATCCGGTACCAGTAGGGTTTTTTTCAAAGGAAAAAGGCATACACGCCCCTAGTGATATGTCAAACAGTAACAATAAAATCATAAGCGAACCATGTGGGGTTGTGCTAAGAGCACAACACCTCAGTAGACATCTGTGGTGCTTGGATCTGCAGCCGTAGCTGGTCTGGAGTCAGCAACGCTGGTCCAGTGAAAAAATGCTCTGATCAGATGAAGTAGGTAGGTGTGGACACAGAAATATTGTCCAAAAAGCAGATTTATTGACACAAAGCAATACGTTACCGGTCCATAATGGACCCTTCGTCAGGCAGGTGCATACACAAGAATGGCAGGGGAAATAATGAATATCCTCATGATATCTACCAGCCTGACAGCTATTGATGTGTATGCTACTAATCCCGCCCCCCCCCCCCCCAACAGCACTACGGTACTGTAGCGCTCCCTTGCACTGCCGATGAACATTATGAGTGATCTGCTTGGGGGTCCCCCTCCTCTCGCGGATCACTCATCCTATGTTATCTGCAGTGTTAAAGTGCTTATACACGCCGCAAATACTACACATTAGTCCCACCCATTTTCCACCCGCGACGGCGGCATATCGCTCCTATTACAGCTTCACCTGTGATTTACCATGCTTGCTGCGATACTAGCGCAGCTTACTCCAAATACAAGAAAGCATTGGAATCAAAGTTAGTGAAATATACTTAATAAAAGTTTGCTTTCAACTTTGGTACACCTGACCTTACATTTTACTATATCAATACCTATGCTTTTAAAGATTTGTGATTTTATACATGTGATGTTCCTTCTCTGAACAAATGTGTGCACCTAAGTGTTTTATGAATTCCCTAATTGACGTGCCCTTTGTAAGGTCACCATGAGGATATTTACTGTTTCCCCTACCATTCTTGTGTATGCACCTGCCTGACGAAGGGTCCATTACGGACCGGAAACGTGTTGCTTTGTGCCAATAAATCAGCTTTTTGGACAATATTTCTGTGTCCGCACCTACCTACTTCATCTGATCAGCGCCTAGGAGCTTAAATTGTCTTTACTTCTGAGCAGTAGGGTTTTTTGGGAATGAAAAAAAAAAAATTCTGAAAATATTAAGTTCTACTCCCTTCCGTAATAAAGATCTAACTAAATCTTGATGATGATGTGTGGGGTCATGTGGTAACTTAGAATATGTAGTTGGATTAGATAACTGATGTTCAGCTTCTTCTAAATAATACTTCTTAGATAACAAAACAATTCTGCCCCCTTTGTCGGCAAGTCGCACTATTACATTTTGTTGGGAAGAAAGCCATTTCAATGCCATTTGATTTAGCATTCAAGATTTAACATCGTGCTGCACACATTCTAAAAATGTGTGAATGCTAGAACCTACAGGCAGAGGGGGTTGAAGGAGGATGGTTTACCTCCTGTAAAGGGAGAATAATCCCCATTTAACATCTATATTTCGCTATCCAGAACAATTTTAGCAATTCCACATAATTCTCACTAAAATTAGGGTTCAAATAAAAGCCCAATGATCTTTTTTTTGAAAATAGTATTGTTAGGTGGAATTAGATTTTCCTAGAATTAAGAAAAAACAAGAAGCAAGAATTGACATAGTAGTTTAAACTGCACGTTTGCTTTCTGGGATGAGGTCACGTGAGCATTGAATGAATATTATTAATATATTGAACAATACTTCATGTCTCAAATTCCAAACTGCATTTTGTGCAGTATATCCCTTCCAAGGAAAACCACAGGATCATGAAATGAAAGAGATTCTTCAGAATAAATATAACATTTCCTAATTTTCAACATTGCCAAAGCCAGGATTTCACAGAAAAGTATGTGCTTCATTCATTTATGTGTTTGTTTTACCTTAATTTTAAGTAAACATTTTAGATAACACAGGTACAAGTGAGCACAGTCAGGCAGTGTCTTACATTATGATGTATCTGTTACAGATTAAACTTAAAATGTTAATGTGACTCATTCACGTAAACTTTTAAAAGGCTGTCACGCCCCCTCCCATAGGCTTGCATTGAGGGGGCGAAGCCGTGACCTCAAAATGCTCTGGCCCCTGTTATCGGCAGTATTCAGACCCAGAGATCAGGCATCTTATACCTTATCCTTTGGTTAGGGGATAAGATGTCTTAGCGCCGGAGTACCCCTTTAAATTTTCGTCCAGCCATGTCAAAAGTTTAGATTGCACAGGGTATCAGTCCTCAGTGTGCTTCACTCCCTTTCTGGCCGCTCAATCCCACTTATTCATTTCATTCTAGTATATGGATAATCGGCCCCTTTTGACAAACAGCCACGAAGTGAATGGAGCAAATTGATTTTAATTTTTCTGTGCAAGTGTTTTGGCCTTCACAGGGGAATAGCCAAAACGTGTAGTGGATCCTAAATGAAAAATGAAAATAAACATTATGTGAAACAGAATTTTCCAGTAGGAAACCTCAAGGTTTTCCCATTATGCAAAGCTATCCTCTATCTACAATATTGGGGAACAACCATTTGATTGCAGGGGTATGTCTGCAGGAGCCCCCCAAAGATTCTGAGAATGAGGACCCAAGCCTTCTATTAGAATGGAGCATCAGCTGTGCTGCGGCTCCATTCATTCTCTATGTGAACTTCTGGAGATAGGTGAGTACTGCATACGGCTGTTTCTGCCCTCCATTCTAATGACTGTCACTCTTAGGTGAAGCTTTTTTTTTTACTAACACTTTTATAGAGAATATATTTTGGCCACTGCATTGTAATGGTTGTAATGGAAATATTTTGTCATGCATAATGTTAATATCTTAGGCAGACACTGGTTGTAATGAGGATCTCTGTGGCTGAAACAAAACTTTATGTGCTAAATTCACCATTTCAGTAATATATCATTTGGCTCCATTTCTTGCTCTGATCATTCTATACTGACTTTTACTTTATAACTATGTATGCCGCTGATATTTCTAATGTATTTCACTGTTTATTTTTTCTATTTTGGTTGTTTCTTCGACTATAAAATTGTTAAATGTTTGCAACTTACAACCTTACAGAGAACCCTATGCACTAAACACCAGCTTCACTCTTATGTAGTCTGATACACTGTAACAAACCCAGCAGCTGTATAAACAGGACTGAGTAATAAAAATGTCCCTGGTTTCTTCCCCCTTGTGATTGGTGGGGGTCCAATTTCATGGTTCCTTACTTAGGATATGTACAGTAACAATAACTTTTACATGTAAAAAAAAATGTACATGCATGTTATGGCAAGTTCTGTATTATTATTCTGATATACATTTATACTGTGTGTTTCTATTACAAATTACTCTCATTATTCTTTGCAACCAGCAAAATGGGTACTGTTTTATCCACTGGGAGAAGAAGGGGGTGAGTTAGATTAATAAAAATATTGGCACTTTTTCCAGATATTGTGTCACATATTTTTTTCAGTTGTGTGATAGTTCCATCGTTTGCTCTCTTTGGCTCAATGGCGCCGAGTTGCAATATCAGAAACAATCCATGGACCATGGTGTTACCGGAATAATAAGACAATGTCTTTCTAGTTCTAAATGACCCATTTAAAGCCTACATACATATTTTTCGTCATCTTACTTGACTTGCAACCCAACATGGTCATGTTTCCTGTAAAGGAATCTCACTACTCAATGTTAGTTCAGCTGGTTTATCCAGTGAGACAGGTGGTGATTGGCATCATATCTCTGAAAGCAATTTACTCGACATAAGAGAGTACACCTTAGTATTATTCTACATAGTTCTTTCCTCCACAAGTTTTTACTTGAATGTTTGTGTTTCATAATACTGAATGTACTGAAACGAGTCTTGCCCAACTACTTAATGCATGAATGTCCCTACTATGATGTAGTTGTTATGCCAGCGGATAATGCATATAAAGCAGTTTACTACTCCAACATAAATTATTGCTGTGTTTCTCTAGGGGGTGGCTATGGATGAGTTCTGTCTGCTAACAAATTTTAATAGTGTAAAGTTACCACATTGCTACTGCTAAGCCAAATAACTGTGGGAAAAGAAAATGAGACATCCATTCAAACAGATCACCATAAGTAATAGGGTTTACAGTTTCTGCGCACAAAGTCAATAGAAACAACTAGGCTCACTAGATATCATTGTGACGTTATAATCAGATACCTTCCCAGAATTTATATTCATTACTCAGTTTTAAGAGAAGAGATAATCACTGTCAAATTTTTAGACAATGCAAACAAAGACAGACTTCAAATGCACCAGATTTATCATAGTGGCATATCCGAAGACTGTCTAGTCTAAGTTTATAAACAAACAAAAGAATGCTCCATAGCATAAATCAGCAGGGCAAGGAGGATCGCTAAATGTAACTTGCGCTTACTCCAAGTTGTTGTGCACACTATACACAACAATGGATTAGAATGTGGAATATACAGTGTCCTCCTGCAGCCTTCCTGCCCGGGTGCAATGAATCAATCATGGGAATGCTTTAGAATAGAGACACAAGATCATCCTAGGCTGGAGAGACCGGCCCGGTCTGGTGGAACTCTCCAGCGCCAGATGATCCTGCGTCTCTATTCTCTCTATCCATGATATTCGGTGGGTTACTTAAATGGGCACTGTCACCTGTAAAAACTTTATTTTATGCGACAGAACACTTACTAATATTAACATTTGTACTTTCATTAAAAAATATGTATACTTTGGTGTAAAAATATTTTTTACCTTAGACCACTAGGAGTCCTCGATTAATGTCCATGCTGTCTTGGCCCGCTCACACTACAGTCTGAGTCTCGACCATAAGGTGTGCTAAGACAAAATCCAGGAAGTGTGGGCGGGACATGCAGGTTTCTGTACATAGTTGCCAGTATGTGTGGGCTCCTGCAACACAATTCTACAAAGGAGAGTGAGGGCTTACTGCACCGCATGTAAGGACAAGCATCATGTTTGTGTGGTGAGGGTGTGATGAATGAGAGATGGTATTACCCTAGGGGCAGATGGCAATAACCCCTTCGTATTTGTCAGGGCGTGGTTTAACCTCTCCACCACCCAAAGGTATACCACTGGATCCTGGGCTAGGTGCAGGGGCAAATAATAACGCTGATTCCAAGTTACGGAACAATGGCTGTTTTACAGAGGTAGACAGGTTTAATAGTCTTGACAGCTCCGTTAGGCCCAAGGAGGTGACAAGGGACTTCAGAGACTTTAGGGCTTGCTGGGACTTGTTGTAAATTTGGACAATTTGCTGCAGGCCCACGCTGACGTTGAACAGACTGATCTTGACTGAGTTGAATGGGACTGAATAGACTGACTTCACCCCGTATGTATCTTACCAGGTTTTGACGTTCACCTGTGGGGCACTGGATTAGTGGAAGCGTGTCTATGTGGTAGGCCGTGGGTCTCCTCAGGACACCAGACACTCTCATGACTTGACTTCACTGTATCTCAGCTAAGACTCAACTTTTAACTGACTAGCTAGCTCCTCCCAGGGTTTAAATCGGGTAGACTCTGGAGGGCTCCCATAGGTCACCTTATTAGTCACATGATCACTGGTAACTTCCTTGGTTAAAACACTTGGTAACAGTATTTAAAAGCAGGTAACAATATAAAGACATTATAATAGATAACACAAGGTATAATTAACCATTTACATTGCATAGATTAAAGAGGGACTCAGAGGACAGCAAGGGTACAGGGAATGCCCAGAATGAAAGGAATGCCCCGAATGAAAGGAAAATAGGCGAGAAGCAGAAAAGAGTAAATATTATAGACAGAAACCTGGCAAAATTGTTTAAAAAATCATAGCAGTCTCTTTTACCCTAGTTTTAAAACATTTAGGCCACATAAATAAGACTTTTTGTGGCCTAAAATCTGGCACATTTGCAATAATAAATCTGCCCTACTTTGTTTTTACTAAATATTTTAGCATTTTTTTAAAAACTTTCTAGTGGTAGCCTACAACTCCTTCCTGCCCTGCACTGTACAATTATAGCACTGGGGGCTAGGCTAGGCAAAGTGTTGCAAATGTATAGTGTGGGAACAGGGATTGCATACTCTGCACTTGAAAAACAGTAACATGCAGCTGACACCCTGCTGCAGAGTCCAGGATTAAAGCTAGTTTCAATCTATTTGTTTAACCCCTTAAAGGCCGTGGTCAACAGCAACAGCAGCATCTAAATGGTTAAACAGAGGGAAGGGTTGAGTTTTTCCACAACAATTTGTCACAAAAATCAGTGCCTGTATGCTGGGATGGCTGGGGCCTAATGGAGACCTCCAGGTCAGCCATATACAGTATGTACTCCATTTAGGCTAAACTTTCAATTACGGTCATATACATTGCTCTCTCTCTCTCTCTCTCTCTCTCTCTCTCTCTCTCTCTCTCTCTCTCTCTAGATGAACTGGATTATATCAGCTTTTTGCAAAATAAATGTAAAAGTAGTGTACAAAATGTAAAATACAATGAAAATAATATATAATAATGAAATCATGAAAAGCATAACATAAAAGTACAACATAATTGAAACCATACTACAAAAACAAGAAAACTGGTAAAAACATAATTGTACCCACAAAATAATGATATACTAATTGAGAGAATAGAATTGTCATTATCAGGGCCATCTCTACCACCAAATGGGGGTGAACTCTGTTGAACTCTGTTTGGGTGGTTGGTGTCCCCAAAGTGCTTAAAGAGTACCTGTCATGATCTTGTTAAATTTTACATTCACATGATAAACCAGCCCCTGCCTTTAGTTTTATTATTTTTTTAGTTTTCTACCTTGATATTGCTCTGCATTTTCTGCTCAGTCTCAGTTAGATTCACAGACTGGGAAGGGGCGTTACCCAGCAGGCATGACATCATCTGAAGCCATACAGGGGAGAACTTCCTGCCTCACTCTGCTACACACAGCCCAGAGCAGTTCAGTGTGAGCAGTGTGCAGGTGTGTCTCCTTGAGCTCTGCAGCCTTCCAGGCAGAGAAGCAGGTGTTCCATCAACCTTTCCCAGGAGTGTGGGAGCCTACTGGGAAGGGCCTTCCTGTATGGAGCCCCGGGAGTCCCAGGCCTCCACTTTCCATTCTAGGCTGGAGGGGGTGGAGAGCAAACAGCAACAGCCTTTGTTCCAGCCGGAGGGAGAAGATCAAGCAGAGTCTGCAGCAATGCAGGCTCTGCTTCCCAGGCGATGGGTGCCAGCCAGAGATCTGGTGGAAGGAAGGCGAAGAGGAAGAGTGTGGAGTTGTGGGCTGAAAGAGGGCCCAAGAAGTCCAGCACCAATCTACTGCTCCAGCATGACCGCATGGTTTGCTGAATACGATCACTGCGGTAAGGAGCTTAGGTTGCCCAGGGAGGATCTGCTTGGGGCTCAGAGCAGGCCTGAGCTGAAGAAAATAAATACATCCCTGTAGGCTGAGATCACAAAGCTAGAGGAGAGGAGGGCAGAGGTCCTGGGGGGGGGGGGCAGTCTCTTCAGGGAGAAACTAGAAAAGAGGATCGGTTTGCTGCCATGAAGTCCCCAGGTAAGGTAAAGGTGGATGATGACAGAGTAGTGGCGGTGAAGAAAGTGAGGATGGTGGTGAAGTAAAGGAGGAGGAATGAGTAGAAAAAGATGCTGTGCTTGTAGCTGCTCCATGTGACACCCAACCACCAAGACCACCCATGACAGGTGGCACATTGAGTGGGCCCAGGTGGCACTTCCTTCAAGTGATAGTGAGGAGGATGATGTGGAGAGTGAGGCTGGGGGATTATTGAGGGCTATAGTCATGCAGGAGTCCCCAGCCCACCTCCATAATTTTACCTTTGGTGATGATCTATGTGAGGATGTGGCAGTTAAGAGGAAGCTAAAAGACCCAAGAATCCGTGGAGTATGTGTTTCTTCCTTTCCAGCAGTCTGAGCCAGCTGCAAAGCTTATTCAGGCTGATGGGCCACCCAGACTGCCAGACCTAGTTCCTGTGGTGGAGCGGGGCCAGCATGGGGGGTACAGCATGGCGTCAGAAAAGGCTGCAGATGCAATAGATGGGAAGCCCACCCATCCTGCCAGTAGGGGAGGGCAGAATGGGCTTTTGGTGGGTAGTTCTGGCACTGCAGGACTGCCACAGGGTGGCTAGGGGCGTGTCCAAGTGCTTGAGGCAAGTTATGCTGCCATGTGCTTGGGGGGTGGTTACCCGAGTACTGTGGCATTACTGGCACTGCGGGGCACTCCCGTGTGAGGGGGGGGGGGGGAGTTTCCGGGAGTTCGGGGGCTTTCCGAGAGCGGAATGGAGAGGTGGTCTGGTCCCTCCCGACACCCGAGCAGGACAATAACCGTAGGAATGTGGTCCATATGATTTGGAGGGGCGAGGATGCGTGCCCGCCTCGCGCTAAAGTGGTTGAGCTCCTCCTCCAGATGGAATTTAGGGCGAGTGACATCTTTGCCCTGATTCACCCCTACTGTTGGTCCGAGTTTGACGTCAGTTTCGTTCGGCCAGAGGGTCTTGAACTCTTCTGGTCAAACTACGAAGTGGCGAAGAACGTGCCCGGCTGGCAGGGTTTCGCTGTAAAGGCGATCTCCCGTCAGAACTCGGTCAAGAAAGTGACCGTTTTGACCCGTAAAGAGTCACTTTCTTGTTATGACATCATGACCTGTCTCGAACGGTATGGGGATGTAACGGATATGCCCAAGAAAAACTTGCATGAGCACAGGATCTGGTCTGGGGCCTGGAAGTTTTCCATCAAACTCAAGCGTACAGGGAGTACGGTTGCCCACATTCCGTCAGCTGCCTTCCTTGGACGTGATAGGATCCAGGTCTTCTACCAGGTGCAACATAAGGTCTGTCACAGGTGTGGCAGCCCCACCCATTTTAGTGCAGCCTGTACTGTACAGGTCTGTGCTTTGTGTGGTGGGGTGGGTCATCTGGCCACATCCTGTAGGCAGATCCGGTGCCACCTGTGTGGTGTCCTCGGGCACCCTTTTAGCCGTTGTCCTAAGGCCTTCGCCCGTGCAGCGGCCGCTCCGGCTGAGGAGAGCTGTGAAGTTGGCTCGGCTGGGGAGGGTACGGGCAGGGATGAGGGTACAACAGGACTAGTGAAGAGGAAAAAGGGCCCTGCCAAACTAAGGCGGGAGGAAAATCGTAGGAGGAGTAGGGAGCTGGAGAGTGCCCAGGTGATGGGGGTAGCTCCGGCCCCTGCTCCTGAAGCTGGCCCTGTAACTCCTGAAGCTCTGGAGGAGATTGTGCTCAATGAGGAGATCAGGAGGCTTCGCAGAGAGGAAGACAATATGGCCGACCCTTCCGATTCCTCCTACTATGAGCGTTTATGAGAAGAGCAGGGAAAGGCCCAAAAAGAAAGACAAGGGCAAAAGGAAGGGGAGAAAAAGAGGTCAGAGCCCTCTGTTCCTTGTACTGCGGGCCAGGTCCAAAACAGAAGCCTCACTTCCCCCCTCATCCTCGATACCATCTCCTCCACCTCCTTGGAAGGGGAAGGTGAGGGCGAGGTGCATACGGAGAAAGAGCCTCTGGAGGGAACTGGGCCCTGTCCTGTCGAGGCACCTTCCTCGGAGGGCAGGGCTAGAACGGGGCTGGACGGAGATGGGGACCATATGGATCAATCAGAGTCAAAATAAAGATCTAAAAGTGGTCCTGCCCTCTAGTCATCTTTGGGGGAAAGCTGAATTTGTCCCTCCTGGAGGAATCGGAGGTAAAACTGTCCTTTGAGGATTTTCTTCAGAGTCAGGTACCTTTACTGGGCCTATGTAGTAGTAAGTCAGAATGTGGGAGATATTCAAGAAGCGGGTTGCGGGGTTCTTCCACTAGCTCTCGAGCTTTAGGTCCCTGAATAGGTATCACCTGAATAAGAGGAGGAAACTCGAACTTCTCATCTCGACTTGAGGTAGCTGAGAGGATATCTCCAGAGTGAAGTCCTTGCTGATGAGGTGTCAGTACGATAGGCATGCATCTTTGATTTTTGAGAGGGATTATGGGAGGTACCGCTTGCCCGACCCTTACAGAAAGGGTGGAGGTCTGTAGGAATATCACCGGTGACCTCGGGTAGAACAGGTCTTTGGAGTATGGCAGTCTTGGTACCAGTAGGGCCTCTCTCCTATGGAGAGGTTTTCATTTTGATGTGCCCTAGGTATTAGTGATGAGCAGCAGGGGCCATGATCGAATTCGCGATATTTTGCGAATATATGAACGAATATTCGCCCTATGTTCGCGAAATTCGCATTTTCGCTATGTTCGTTCTCTTTTTTTCAATGCAAAAATTCCCAATGAAATTTGTATAGTGCGCATGCGCCATTATGTCTTTCATCTAAATGAAGGGAGGGATCAGTGTCCTCTGACTGGAAGTGCCAATGTTCGAGAACATTTGCATATTTGCAAAAAAAAACAAAAAACGAATATTCGTAATTACGAATATATATCACTATATTCTAAATATTCGCAAAATCGTGAAGTGCCAACATACTCTTATTTTGGTTAGGGGCAGTGATAGGGTAAGTGTAGGGTTAGTTTAATGAAGGGATAGCGATAGAGTGAGAGGTAGGGTAGAGTTAGGGAAAGAGTTCAAATTTATTTATATCAGAATTGCCATCCTTTGATCCTGGTGGTGGGCTTATGCATGGACACACTAGCTTTTTGTTTTGTGTTTAGAATATGAATGTTGATAAGAGGCTTACAGACATTGAAATTGGGTTTATAAAGGGTTTGTATTGTTTGTATTATTCTTATGTGATTTGTTATGTTGTTCTGCATAGGTAAGTGGTTGGGTTTTAGTTAGGTTCAGTGGAGGATTTTGGGTGAAGCAAGAAAGGACTCACGTGCGGACTTCATGTTCTTTTTGGGTGGCCTGGAGTGGGTCAGTTATAGGACAAGACTGTACTGTTTGGATTCTGACCCTCACGTTCAGGTGGGGTGGTGTGGGTGATAGGTATAGTTAGACTTAATTTAGTGTATTAGGTTTGTCACTAATTATTTTATTTGCTTATAATTTAAAAATGTGTACAATGGGGGACATGTATCAAAGATTTTACCACTGTTTTGTGTGTATTTTTTTGCGCAAAATTCCCTTTTTTTGCGCATTTTTTGCGCACGTTTTGGTAGAGCATGTCCTCCAGATGTGGCCTAATCAGGGTACCTTGGAGCTGCATATATAGTACACATGGATTTATTACCTGCGTACTTTTCCTTTGCACAAAAAATTTTGACGCAAGTGCGTCTTTTTCCCCATAAATATAAGCCAACTTTAACCCCTTAACGACGCAGGACGTATATTTACGTCCTGCGCCGGCTCCCGCGATATGAAGCGGGATCGCGCCGCGATCCCGCATCATATCGCGTGGGTCCCGGCGCTAATCAACGGCCGGGACCCGCGGCTAATACCACACATCGCCGATCGCGGCGATGTGCGGTATTAACCCTTTAGAAGCGGCGGTCAAAGCTGACCGCCGCTTCTAAAGTGAAAGTGAAAGTGACCCGGCTGCTCAGTCGGGCTGTTCGGGACCGCCGCGGTGAAATCGCGGCGTCCCGAACAGCTGATCGGACACCGGGAGGGCTCTTACCTGCCTCCCCGGTGTCCGATCGACGAATGACTGCTCCGTGCCTGAGATCCAGGCAGGAGCAGTCAAGCGCCGATAATGCTGATCACAGGCGTGTTAATGCACGCCAGTGATCAGCATTAGAGATCAGTGTGTGCAGTGTTATAGGTCCCTATGGGACCTATAACACTGCAAAAAAAATGTAAAAAAAAAGTGTTAATAAAGGTCATTTAACCCCTTCCCTAATAAAAGTTTGAATCACCCCCCTTTTCCCATAAAAAAAATAAAACAGTGTAAAAAAAATAAAAAATAAACATATGTGGTATCGCCGCGTGCGTAAATGTCCGAAATATAAAAATATATCATTAATTAAGCCGTACGGTCAATGGCGTACGCGCAAAAAAATTCCAAAGTCCAAAAAAGCGTATTTTGGTCACTTTTTATATCATTAAAAAATGAATAAAAAGTGATCAAAAAGTCCGATCAAAACAAAAATCATACCGATAAAAACTTCAGATCACGGCGCAAAAAATGAGTCCTCATACCACCCCATACATGGAAAAATAAAAAAGTTATAGGGGTCAGAAGATGACATTTTTAAACGTATAAATTTTCCTGCATGTAGTTATGATTTTTTCCAGAAGTGCGACAAAATCAAACCTATATAAGTAGGGTATCATTTTAACCGTATGGACCTACAGAATAATGATAAGGTGTAATTTTTACCGAAATATGCACTGCGTAGAAACGAAAGCCCCCAAAAGTTACAAAATGGCGTTTTTTTTTCGATTTTGTCGCACAATGATTTTTTTTTCCGTTTCGCCGTGCATTTTTGGGTAAAATGACTAATGTCACTGCAAAGTAGAATTGGCGACGCAAAAAATAAGCCATAATATGGATTTTTAGGTGGAAAATTGAAAGGGTTATGATTTTTAAAAGATAAGGAGGAAAAAACGAAAGTGCAAAAACGGAAAAACCCTGAGTCCTTAAGGGGTTAACTGCACGTAGCAATCCTTTCTATTTCTGAAGGAAAGTTCTACTAAGGAACCACCAGAATGTTTTAACTTTCCTATCTCAATTCCTCATTTGGTTTGCTTTATATTGCTTTTTACTCCTTGGTTATTCCAAAGCACTTTTAAAATAATTTGCATATAGAATATTTGTTTACAGTTCAGTTATTCATTAGATCACTTGTATATTGGTATTGTTATTTTATGATCCAACAATTTAATACATTTATATAGGAAATGTTTGATAACTTATCATTGAACAAGCTCCGTCACATTAAATAGCTTTGTAATCCACTTAACACTGTAGATCATTCTCCTTTTATTTTTACAATTTACTGCTTTCTGTTATACTTTTCCCCAGCGCCCGGTAAGATGGTGGCTATCACTGATAGCCAGCCATCTTACCATGTGACCACGGGGGGTTTCATCCCCCCCAGCGATCGCTGCTATCAGCTAGTCAAATCTGACTAGCTGATAGCAGCGATTCGCTATGAGAATACTTAGCAGCGCGGTGTGTGAGTCCGGATCACGGGGATCGGGACATACACCGCTCTGCTAAGTGTCCCTTACCCGTCCCCCGGCGTCACTTACCCGGCCATGCGGTGTCCCGAGCGGTCTCGGTGCGAGCGGTGTCCTCCAGGCGGTCCTGGGGGTCGTGCGTCCCGGCGGTGAGTTTCCGGCAGCAGGGCGGCATCTTCATTGGCAGCAGTGAGATCACCGTAAAGCGATCTCACTGCTGCCTCTGGGAGTTTCAAAACTGCAACTCCCAGCATGCCCAGACAGCCTTTGGCTTTCTGGGCATGCTGGGAGTTGTAGTTTTGCAACATCTGGAGGCCCACAGTTTGGAGACCACTGTATAATGGTCTCCAATCTGTGCTCTTCCAGATGTTGCAAAACTACAAATCTCAGCATGCTCAGTCTGTCCAGGCATGCTGGGAGTTGTAGTTCTGTAACATCTGGAAGACCACAGATTGAAGACCATTATACAGTGGTCTACAAACTGTGGACCTCCAGCTGTTGTAAAACTACAACTCGCAGCATGCCCAGACTGCCCAAGCATGCTGGGAGTTGTAGATTGTCAACATCTGACCCTTCAGATATTGCCGAAATACAATTTCCAGCATGTCTGGCCATGCTGGGAATTATAGTTTTGCAACAGCTGGAGGCACACTAGTTGGGAAACATTGTTCCTTTCCTAACTCTTTTTCCCAAACTATAACGCCCAGCATGCACTGACAGACCATGCATGCTGGGAATTGAAGTTGTGCAACAGCTGGAGGCACACTGGTTTGGAAACACTAAGTTAAGTAAAAAACTTTCAAGTGTTTTGCAACCAGTGTGCCTTCAGCTGTTGCATAACTACAACCCTCAGCATGCACGGACTGCCAAAGGGCATGCTGGGAGTTGTAGCAGTATGCCTCCAGCTGTTGCATAACTACAAGTTCCAGCATGTCCTTCTGCTGTCACTGCATGCTGAGATTTGAAGTTTTTGCAACAGCTGGAGGCACACTGGTTGCGAAACACTGAGTCTGTTTCCGTGTTTCGCAACCAGTGTGCCTCCAGCTGTTGCAAAACTACAACTCACAGCATGCACGGACAGCCAAAGGGCATGCTCGGAGTTGTAGTTTTGCAACAGCTGGATGTTTCCCCCCCCCCCCCACTCCCCCCAATGTGAATGGACAGGGTACACTCACATGGGCGGAAGGTTTACAGGAAGTGCTGCAAAATTGAGATGCAGCAAACTCGCTGTGAACCCCCGCCCGTGTGACTGTACCCTAAAAACACTACACTACACTACACTTAAATAAAATAAGTAAAAAACACTATATATACACATACCGCTACACAGCCCCCCTCCCCTCCCCAATAAATATGAACAACATCTGGTACGGCACTGTTTCCAAAATGGAGCCTCCAGTTGTTGCAAAACAACAACTCCCAGTATTGCCGGACAGCCATTGACTGTCCTGGCATGTTGGGAGTTTTGCAACAGCTGGAGGCACCCTGTTTGGGAAACACTGGCATAGAATCCCCCTATGTCCACCCCTATGCAAAATCCTAATTTAGGGCTCAAATGCGCATGGCGGTCTCTCACTTTGGAGACCTGTCGTATTTCAAGGCAACATTTTAGGGTCACATATGGGGTATCGCCATACTCGGGAGAAATTGCCTTACAGATTTTGGGGGGGCTTTCTCTCCTTTTACCCATTATGAAAAGGAACAGTTGGAGTCTACACCAGTATGTTAGTGTATAAAAATAAAATTATTTACACTGACATGCAGGTGTTGCCGCCTACTTTACATTTTCACAAGAGGTAAATGGGAAAAAAGATCCCCATTTTTTGGGACACAATTTAGCCAGAGTACGGAGATACCACATATGTGGGCGCAAAGTGCTCTGCGGGCGCACAACAAGGCCCATAAGGTAGAGTGCACCATGTACATTTGAGGTGATTTGCACAGGGGTGTCACAGATGTTAAATGAAGAATAAGGACATTGGTATAATTGATGTGTTATAATTGGTGCAAAAAGTGGTATTATTGTGAGATTAAAACTCTACATAATGAAGAAAAAAAATTCTAAAACTAATAACGAGGACACATTTACTGTTTAGGTGCAGATACGCTGCAGACAAAGCTCCTACTAAATAGAGCTGCGGTGTAAATTTATGCTCTGAGGAGAATTCTAAATTTAAACGCAATTCAAGAAAGTAGCTGCGCAAGAATGATAAATCTAACGCAGCTGCGCCAAATTTAGACAACAGGCAGAGGGGTAAAAAACGTCTATTATACACTGGAAATGATACATGTCCCCCAATGTGTATATGTTGTATGTATAATCTTTGGGTGTATAGTTATGTTGGTAAATTATTTCATTATGGCAGTTGGACCAGCTTTCTTAAGTTGGAATAGGAAAAAAAGTTGACGTTATTTTTCAGTTATAGCTGTATGTGAATATATATGTATGTATGTATATATGTGTGTATAAAAAAAATTATTGGTTTAGTTTAGTATAATGCAAGTGTTTGTGTACTTAAGCTAGGAAAGTTGTGTGTGTAGTGAGTTGTGTTAGTAGTTATTAAGCAAAATAAAAACATCTTTCCAAGTATGAGTTAATTTATGTTGTAGCTAGTAATCTATCTTTATTTATTATGTTTATAAAAAAAAAAAATATATATATATATATATATATATATATTTATATCTATATATATTTATACATATAATTGGTTTAGTTTAGTACAATGCGAGTGTTTGTGTACTTAACCCCTTAAGGACCCAGGACGTACTAGAACGTCCTGGCACCCTGGGCTTTAAGGACCCAGGACGTACTAGTACGTCCTGGTGTTTCTCCGGTCTCTGCCGCGCCCCGGGCAGAGATCGGAAGCGGATGCCTGCTGAAATGCTTCAGCAGGCATCCAGGGCAAACGCCAAGGGGGGCCATGTAGGCCCCCCATGTCGGCGATCGCCGCAAATTCCAAGGGAAATCGCCCTTGCGATCTGCGGCGATACCAGGCTGATCGGGTCTCTGGGACCTGACCGCCCGGTAATTTTGCATGATCGCGGCTGTCACAGACAGCCAGGACCATGCTGAAGACTAGGAGCGAGGTGGCAAGCCTGCCACCTCCTCCGATCCCCTGCGATGCGTAGGTTAATTAACCGACCAATCGCAAGGGGGGGGGCGGTTACTTCCTCCCGTCCTGCCCGGCCCCTTGAAGTCCGGAGAGGACGGGAGGAAGACCGGAGGACGTGGTGGGGGACGGGGGAGTGCTGGGGACCGGCCCCGGTACTTACCTCATCCCTGAAGACCCGGATCCCGGCGATGAAGATGGCGGCAGCGGCAACAGGTGAGTTGATCTTCAGCCGCGGTCGGGCCCTTTACAGCAATGCACGTTGCCGTAAAGCGACATGCATTGCTGTAATGGGACCCTGTAAACTACAACTCCCAGCATGCCCAGACAGCCCTTGGCATCTGGGCATGCTGGGAGTTGCAGTTTTGCAACATCTGGAGGTCCACAGTTTGGAGACCACTGTGCCCTTCCAGATGTTGCAAAACTACACATGCTCAGCATGCCCTTACTCTCCAGGCATGCTGGGAGTTGTAGTTCTGTAACATCTGGCCCTTCAGATGTTGCAGAACTACAACTCCTAGCATGCCTGGACAGTTTTGACATACTGGGAGTTGTAGTTTTGCAACATCTGGAGGGCTGCGGCTGGGACACCATTACACAGTGGTCCCCAAACTGTTCTCCTCCAGCTGTTGCGTAACCACTACTCCCAATATGCCCTTCGGCTGCCTGGGCATGCTGGGAGTTGTGGTTTTGCAACAACTGGAGGCACACTGGTTAGGAAACATTGTCTGTTTCCTAACTCAGTGTTTCCCAACCCGTGTGCCTCCAGCTGTTGCAAAACTATAACTGCCAGCATGCACTGATAGACTGTGCATGCTGGGAGTTGTAGTTTTGCAACAGCTGGAGGTCCCCCCCCCTGGGAATGGGCAGGGGGCTTATAGTGAGTATCAGGCTGCAAGTTTGCGATGCAGCAAATTTTGCGCGGCAGCTCAAACTCGCAGCGGGAAACTCGCTGTAATCCCCTGCCCACGTGACTGTACCCTAAAAACACTACACTACACTACACTAACACAAAATAAAATAAAAAGTAAAAAACACTACATATACACATACCCCTACACAGCCCCCCTCCCCAATAAAAATGAAAAACGTCTGGTACGCCACTGTTTCCAAAATGGAGCCTCCAGCTGTTGCAAAACAACAACTCCCAGTATTGCCGGATAGCCGTTGACTGTCCAAGCATGCTGGGAGTTTTGCAACAGCTGGAGGTACCCTGTTTGGGAATCGCTGGCGTAGAATACCCCTATGTCCACCCCTATGCAAATCCCTAATTCAGGCCTCAAATGCGCATGGCGCTCTCACTTCGGAGCCCTGTCGTAGTTAAAGGCAACAGTTTAGGGCCACACATGGGGTATCGCCGTACTCGGGAGAAATTGCCTAACAAATTTTGGGTGGTATTTTCTCCTTTCACCCCTTATGAAAAGGGGAAGTTGGGGTCTACACCAGCATGTTGGTGTAAAAAAAAAAAAATTTTTACACTAACATGCTGGTGTTGCCCTATACTTTTCATTTGGACAAGAGGTAAAAGGGAAAAAAGCCCCCCAAAATTTGTAATGCAGTTTCTCCTGAGTAACGACATACCCCATATGTGGGCGTAAAGTGCTCTGGGGGCGCACAACAGGGCCCAGAAGGGAGAGTGCACCATGCACATTTGAAGTGATTTGCACAGGGGTTGCTGATTGTTACAGCGGTTTTGACAAATGAAAAAAAAACAAAACCCCACATGTGACCCCATTTCGTAAACTACACCCCTCACGGAATGTAATGAGGGGTGCAGTGAGAATTTACACCCCACTGGTGTCTGACAAATCTTTGGAACAATGGGCTGTGCAAATAAAAATTTTTGTACAGCCCACTGTTCCAAAGATCTGACAGACACCAGTGGGGGGTAAATGCTCACTGTACCCCTTGTTACGTTCCTCAAGGGGTCTAGTTTCCAAAATGGTATGCCATGTGGGGGTTATTTTTCTGTCCTGGCACCATAGGGGCTTCCTAAATGCGACATGCCCCGAGCAAAATTTGCTCTCAAAAAGCCAAATATGACTCCTTCTCTTCTGAGCATTGTAGTTCGCCCGTAGTGCACTTCAGGTCAACTTATGGGATACCTTCATACTCAGAAGAGATGGGGTTACAAATTTTGGGGGTATTTTCTGCTATTAACCCTTGCAAAAATGTGAAATTTGGGGGGAAACACACATTTTAGTGAAATTTTTTTATTTTTTTTTACATATGCAAAAGTCATGAAACACCTGTGGCGTATTAAGGCTCACTTAATTCCTTGTTACGTTCCTCAAGGGGTCTAGTTTTCAAAATGGTATGGCATGTGTTTTTTTTTTTGCTGTTCTGGCACCATAGGGGCTTCCTAAATGCAACATGCCCCCCAAAAACCATTTCTGAAAAACGTACTCTCCAAAATCCCCTTGTCGCTCCTTAGCTTCTGAGCCCTCTACTGCGCCCGCCAAACACTTTACATAGACATATGAGGTATGTGCTTACTTGAGAGAAATTGGGCTACAAATATAAGTATAAATTTTCTCCTTTTACCCCTTGTAAAAATTAAAAAATTGGGTCTACAAGAACATGCGAGTGTAAAAAATGAAGATTGTGAATTTTCTCCTTCACTTTTCTGCTATTCCTGTGAAACACCTAAAGGGTTAAAACGCTGACTGAATGTCATTTTGAATACTTTGGGGGGTGCAGTTTTTATAATGGGGTAATTTGTGGGGTATTTCTAATATGAAGACCCTTCAAATCCACTTCAAACCTGAACTGGTCCCTGAAAAATAGTGAGTTTGAAAATTTTGTGAAAAATTGGAAAATTGCTGCTGAACTTTGAAGCCCTCTGGTGTCTTCAAAAGTAAAAACACATCAATTTTATGATGCAAACATAAAGTAGACATATTGTTTATGTGAATAAAATAAAATAAATATTTGGAATATCCATTTCCTTACAAGCAGAAAGCTTCAAAGTTAAAAAAATGCTAAATTTTCAAATTTTTCATAAAATTTTGGGATTTTTCACCAAGAAAGGATGCAAGTTACCACAAAATTTTACCACTATGTTAAAGTAGAATATGTCACGAAAAAACAATATCGGAATCAGAATGATAACTAAAAGCATTCCTGAGTTATTAATGTTTAAAGTGACAGTGGTCAGATGTGCAAAAAAATGGCCGGGTCCTGAGGTGTAAAATGGCTGGGTCCTTAAGGGGTTAAAGGGGTACTCCACTGGAAAAAAAATAGTTTTAATACAACTGGTGCCAGAAAGTTAATCAGATTTGTTAATGACTTCTATTTAAAAATCTTAATACTTTCAGTACTTATCAGCTGCTGTATACTACAGAGAAAGTAGTTTCTTCCTACTCTGGACAGTTCCTAAAAATGACAGATGTGTCAGCAGAGAGCACTGTGGTCAGGCAGAAAGGAAATTAAAAAAGAAAATAACTTTTACTGTAGCATACAGAATCTGATAAGTACTGGAAGGATTAAGAATTTTTAATAGAAGTAATTTACAAATCTGTTTAAATTTCTGGCACTAATTGATTAAAAGAAAATGTTTTCCAGCAGAATACTCCTTTAAGCTAGGATAGTTGTGTGTAGTGAGTTGTGTCTGTAGGTATTAACCTCTTAAGGACACATCGTGTTCCTGTACGCCCTGCGCCGGTCCTGGTTTTTAAAACGGGATCACGCAGTGACCCCGCATCACACCGGTTCAGTCCCGGGCTGCTATTCATAGCCGGGACCTTGGGCTGATAGCGTGTTGCACTGATCGTTGTGCCGCACGCCATTTACCCTTCAGAAAATGAAAGTAAACACTTCCCGGCAGCTCAGTCGGGCTGATCTGGACTATCCCGATAAAATTGCGATGTCCTGAACAGCTAGGATGCGAGCAGAGGTCCCCTTACCTTTCTCTGTTGCGTCCGATCGGCGTTTGATTGCTCCAAGCCTGAATTACAGGCTTGAGCAATCAAGTCCCTATTACGCTGATCCATGCAAAGCTCTGGCTTTGCAGGGATCAGGGTAAAAGATCAGTGTGTGCAGTGTTATAGCCCCCTATGGGGAAAAAAATGAAAAAAAAAAGTTAATAAAAATCATATAAAGGGGTACTCCACCCCTAGACATCTTATCCCCTATCCAAAGGACAGGGGATAAGATGTCTGATCGCGGGGGTCCCACCACTGGGGACCCCCTTAATATAGCATGCGGCACCCACCTGTTTCTTGTCCAGAAGCGCTGGAGGGTCTGGGTCCCGACCTAGGGAACAGAAGGGGCCGTGACAGAAGTGACCCCTTTAACCCCTTCCCTAATAAAAGTTTGAATCACCCCCCTTTTCCCATAAAAAAAAACTGTTAATAAAAATAAACATATGTGGTATCGCCACGTGCGTAAATGTCCAAACTATAAAAATATATCATTAATTAAACCGCACGGTCAATGGCGTATGCGCAAAAAATTCCAAAGTCCAAAATAGCGTATTTTTGGTCACTTTTTATATCATAAAAATTTTTATAAAAAGCAATCAAAAAGTCTGATCAATGCAAAAATGGTACCGCTAAAAACTTCAGAACACGGTGCAAAAAAATGAGCCCTCATACCGGCCCGTACACGGAAAAATAAAAAAGTTATAGGGGTCAGAAGATGACAATTTTAAACGTATACATTTTCCTGCATGTAGTTAGGATTTTTTTCAGAAGTACGACAAAATCAAAACTATATAAGTAGGGTATCATTTTAATCATATGGACCTACAGAATAAAGATAATGTGTCATTTGTACCAAAAAATGTACTGTGTAGAAACGGAAGTCCCCAAAATTTACAAAATGACATTTTTTCTCCAATTTTGCCGGCCCCTTGTTGACGTCTCGCCCGCCCCCTTGTGACGTCTCGCCCGCCCCCTAAATGAAAGTCTATGGGAAGGGGGCACGACCGCTGTCACGCCCCCTTCCCATAGACTTTGGTAGTGGGGGCGGGTGTGACGTCACGAGGGGGCGGGCGAGACGTCACGAAGGGGCTGGGCGTGACGTCACGCCCGGCGGCCGCGAACATGGAAGCCCACACACAGCGTTCGGAGTAATGAACTTCCGGACGCTGTGAGCGGAGCTCCGAACTGCAGGACAGCGCACAACCCCTTTAACGACATAAATGTACGTTGTGGTACTTAAAGGGGTACTCCGGTGTAAAACTTTTTTTTTTATCAACTGGTGTCAGAAAGTTAAACAGATTTGTAGATTACTTCTATAAAAAAATCTTAATCCTTCCAGTACTTATTAGCTGCTGAATACTACAGAGGAAATTATTTTCTTTTTGCATAGCACTGAACAGTATTAGCAATCAAATGATTGCTATAAATAGTCCCCTATGGGGACTATTAAAGTGTAAAAGAAAAAAAAAAAGAAAAATGTCAAAAAATAATAAAAAGGGAAGAAATGTGAAAAATCCCCTCCCCCAATAAAAATGTTAACTGTCCCCTTTTCCCATTTTACCCCCAGAAAGTGTGAAAAAAAAAATTATAAACATATTTGGTATTGCCGCATGTGTTCGAACTATCAAAATATGTTATTGATCCCATATGGTGAACCGCATAATCATAAAAGAAAAAAAAATCTAAAATTGCTGCTTTTTTTGTCATATAATATTCCAAAGAAATAAAAAAAAATTAATTTAAAGTTTCATATATGCAAATGTGGTATCAATAAAAAGTACAGCTCACGGTGCAAAAAATGAGCCCTTATACCGCCACTTATACAGAATTTTTTTTGAAAATTATGTAATCATGGGTATCATTTCAATTGTATTGACCCACAGAATAAAGAAAACATGTAATTTTACCATAAATTGTACAGTGTGAAAACAAAACCTTCCAAAATTTACAAAATTTCCGTCTTCTTTTCAATTTCCCCACACAAATAGTATTTTTTTTATTTTATTTTGCCATAGATTTTATGGTAAAACGAGTGATGTCATTAAAAAACAAGCCCTCATACTCGTCTGTGGATGAAAATATAAAAGTGTTATGATTTTTAGAAGGCGAGGAGGAAAAAACAAAAATGCAAAAATAAAATTGTCTGTGTCCTTAAAGGGGAACTCCGGTGTAAAACTTTTTTTTCTTTTTTCAATCAACTGGTGCCAGAAAGTTAAACAGATTTGTAAATTACTTCTATTAAAAAATCTTAATCCTTCCAGTACTTATTAGCTGCTGAATACTACAGAGGAAATTATTTTCTTTTTGGAACACAGAGCTCTCTGCTGACATTATGAGCACAGTGCTTTCTGCTGATATCTCTGTTCATTTTAAAAACTGTCCAGAGTAGGAGAAAATCGCCATAGAAAACATATGCTGCTCTGTACAGTTCCTAAAATGGACAGAGATGTCAGCAGAGAGTACTGTGCTTGTGATGTCAACAGAGAGCACTGTGTTCCAAAAAGAAAATCATTTTTTCTGTAGTATTCAGCAGCTAATAAGTACTGGAAGGATTAAGATTTTTTAATAGACGTAATTTACAAAACTGTTTAACTTTCTGGCACCAGTTGATTTAAAAAAATAAAATAAAATAAAGTTTTCCACCGGCGTACCCCTTTAACCCCTTAACGACCACGGATGTAAATGTACGTCCTGGTTTGGCGGGACTTCCCGCACCAGGACGTACATTTACGTCCTGTGTATGACCGCGAGCATCGGAAGGGTGCTCGCTTCATACACGGCAGGTTCCGGCTGCTAGCAGCAGCCGGGGACCCGCCGGTAATGACCGACATCTGCGATTGTGCGGATGTCCGCCATTAACCTCTCTGATGCCGTGATCAATACAGATCACGGCATCTGCGGCATTGCGGCACTTTGATCGGATGATCGGATCGCCCGCAGGGATCCGATCATCCAGCATGACAGCCGGAGGTCCCCTTACCTAGCTCCGGCCGTCTCCCGGGGTCTTCTACTCTGGTCTGAGATCGAGCAGACCAGAGCAGAAGATCACTGATAATACTGAGCAGTGCTGTGTCCTATACATAGCACTGAACAGTATTAGCAATTAAACGATTGCTATAGATAGTCCCCTATGGGGACATAAAAAGTGTAAAAAAAAAGTTGAAAAATGTAAAAATAAAAAGTAGAAAAAAAGTGAAAAATCCCCTCCCCCAATTAAAATGAAAATTGTCAGTTTTTCCCATTTTACCCCCAAAAAAGCGTAAATTTTCTTTTAATAAACATATTTGGTATTGTCGCGTGCGTAAATGTCTGAACTATCAAAATATAATGTTAATGATCCTGTACGGTGAATGGTGTAAACGCAAAAAATTTAAAAAGTCCACAAATGCAGCTTTTTTGTCACATTTTATTTAAAAACAT
Source organism: Hyla sarda (assembly GCF_029499605.1). Lineage (NCBI taxonomy): Eukaryota > Metazoa > Chordata > Amphibia > Anura > Hylidae > Hyla > Hyla sarda. The sequence continues at coordinate 339,836,412 of NC_079189.1, read as the reverse complement.
TAATAAAAAATTATCTAAAAGTTTTATATATGCAATTGTGGTATCTAAAAAAAATGAAAATGCAAAAATAAAATTGGCCTGGTCCTTCAGGTGAAAATGGGCTTGGTCATTAAGGGGTTAAGGCCAACATGGGCTGTGTCCTTAAGGGGTTAAAGTCTGGGACAGTGGCTGCACATCTGCTCCTGTGTTACTTTTACTTCACGTTCGTACCAAGTAAATTGTCCATTGTTTGTTACGAATCTTCAGCCAGTTTAGTAACATCTAAGTGGTTATCAAGAGTCTTGGCATTTGAGGATGTATTTCCCGGTGCCCTTATACAAATGACTACTTCATTAAAGTCGTGATAAGTGGAGTTCACACAGTACTACAACCCCCATCATCCCCACAGATCCACACTACCACCACACTTATGGCATCAGGAACAAATTCACTGCTAGCCAAGTATCCCACACATAGTGACTGTTCATTTCTCATCCTCAGCTCATATACTACTTTGGCGCCACCACAAACTTAGTATCTTATATACAACCTTGGCTCCTCATTACAGGTAGTCCAGTTAAGGCATCTTTTCAGATATGACAGCTCTCTTAGCAGCAGTAAGAAAAGATGAGGCATGGGGGCTCACAGTCAAAATCTTTAACACTTACACTTGCCCTTGAGTAAAAGTGAGCAAAAAAGCAGTGGCAAGTTCTTCTAGTGAGTAAGCTAGTATGGGGTCACAATAGAATAACACCAGGGCTCAAGTCCTGCAGGAACGTTTGGGAACGGAGTTCCTGCACTCTTTCCATGGCAGAAACACTGCTCCCATTAGCAGGAGTCCTGCAGAACCAGCTCTTGAATGGAAATATTGGGTGAGTTCCCAGACTTTTTTTTCCAGTACTTGACCCCTGAATAACACCTCCTCATCACTATAGATGACACCTCACCACAGGCTCCCATCACTTGGTATAGCAATCGGTGCAGGTCAGTGCAGAGGATAGGTTAATGCAATGGGAATGGTAGCAGATTTTATGGGTATAAAAGTTACGATTCTACTTCCATTTTAATGCTTATTGTAATTCATTTCTGGGTCTGGTTTCAGGTTCATCAGCCCATTCTTTTTCTACAATCTGTAATTTATGTGTATTGACAGCTTTTGTAATGTTTTAGGAATGGTGAATATATATCCTTTCATCATTTGTTTTTTGTTAGTTACTTGGCTCCAATTTGTAAGACACATGGCTGTACATATCACAGGAGCCATAAGGATTTATACAAGGGCTGGGTTTTACTGATAAACATTTAGCGAAAAGGAACCCTTCTACTTACTGTACATAATGCAATGTTCTATTTTAATGAGCTTTGGAAGAACAGTGTGTATTAATCCTCAATAATGTTTTTTCCCCTCAAATAAGTTCCAGATGCCAACAATGTAATATTTAAATCAACTATTATGTAGGTATCTCCTCTATAGAGTCCTGCTTAGACATTAAGTATTAATGCACCCAAGCATTTGTCATTGTAGTTATTAAACCTTGTGGTGAATATTGAATCCTCATACTTAAAGCATCTATCCTAATAAAAATGTAAATAGTTAGATGCTGAGGAGGTTTGTCATCCATTCTCTTTCTGTCATATAAACTATTTTTCCTTTACTTGTAATGACAAGTAGCTCAGTTGACTGTTTCCAAAAGCAGCCTTATGAGTGTGTGTCCTTCAAAAGACAGCTCTTTGGAATGTACCGTAAAACCACACTAGCCAGGGCAATTTTAGCACGTTAATGGGTCCAGTGCAATGTTTTGATGAATGTTTTTCCCCTTACTGAACATTGCTCGTTATATTATTATAGCTGCACGGCCAATTAGACATTTTAGAAACAATGGGGGACATTTCTCAAAACCTGTCCAGAGGAACAGTTGGCCAGTTGCCCATAGCAACCAATCGCTTCTTTCATTTTTCATAGGCCCTTTCAAAAATGAAAGCAACAATCTGATTGCTATGGACAATTCAGCAACTTTTCGACTCAGTTTTGACTCACAAGTAATTTATTTTCTAAATTGAGTCATTTATTATGTCTTTGATGAAGGCTTTAGCTCAAAATATTTTTACCCAGACATCATTGTTTCCCAGATATCTTTAGTTCCTCCCTTTTCCAGCACCCTTACCACCTACTTCCCTACACTCTACACAAAGTCCCTGAACAGCCCAAATGAATAGTGTTATACAGTAGTGTTGAGCGGCATAGGCCATATTCGAATTCGCGATATTTCGCGAATATATGGACGAATATTCGTCATATATTAGCTAAATTCGCATATGGGTAATATTCGCGATTATTTTCGCATATGCTAATTTTCGCATATCCGAAAATTGCCATACACAAAAATTCGCATATGCGAAAATTAGCATATGTGAAAATTTGTACGCTAGTCTCACACAGTAGTATTAGAGCCTTCTTTACACCACACAAGCTGGAAGCAGAGAGGGATGATCACTGTGATGTGTACTGTGAAAAAAAAAATACGAATATTCGTAATTACGAATATATAGTGCTATATTCGCGAATATTCGCGAATTCGCGAATATGCGATATACGCAAATAATATTCGCATTGCGAATATTCACGAGCAACACTATTATACAGTCTCCTGGAAATAATAATGTCAAACAGATAATTCACTAAGCAGTACTTATGCCCCGAATTGTGCCCCTGACCACATGGAAACAGTGCTCAAATCATGCCCCATACAGTAAAAGTCCCCCTTTCAGGCAACACACAAAAGTGTCCCACTTTAGTGCTTCCCATAGCAGTCATGTTCTCCTTTTTTTGCCCAACATAGTAATATTACCCTTCACAAAGATAAAAAAAAAAAAAACCTTTGTCTCCCTCCAGTTAAAATTACCCTCTTATGCCCCCAAAATAATGAAAGCTTATACTAACCTAGCCTCTTACCTATGATGAGCAGAGAGGTCTATGATCCTCTTCTATGTCATTCATTTCTAGCATAGGTAGCACAATGTAGTGAGCTCCCCTACTGCTTCTTTCTGTGACAATCTCCTGTGTATAGGTACGACCTGTGATGTGTACTGGAAGAACACACGTAAGGATTGGATATAAAGAAAACGTAGTGCTGGAAAGGGCTGCTGCTCAGCTTAACACTCACATGTCCCAAGTAAAGCAGAATATAGTAGGTACTTAATGGGTAATGTAGCATATGGAGGAAGATAGGTAATTCTAGATTCAGGGATTCATTTTGTTTATCAATACAGGAAAAATGTATCTGTTTTCTATGATATTAGTGCAACAGTTCTTTAATCCATATTTTTAACAATGCACTTTTTAACAATAAAGAATTCCTAAAATAATGACAGCATAGGTGCACATAAATGCTTCTATCAGCATGTTCATACATGTGGTAATAATTACACAAGGTTATCACACTGACCAAGTATGTAGTAGAAAAGATACTGACGTTGACAAACTACGAAGAGTCGACTTCTTCCAACATTTAAAAGGAATGAACATCGAAAATTATATGGCTTTCAGATGTACAAGTAACTATTGGAGTCTAATATAGTTTTAATCTGCCTTTAGTGGGACAAGGGTTATGCTGACTTGGCCAACTCTCCAGGTATTTGACTTTTTACTGTCCAATAAAAGCTGTTTTCTGTGCTCACGGCCTTCACCTTTTAAGTCAGTTCCAGATACTTCAGTTTAGATTTGGATTTATTCTTGCCAATGACCTGGCAGGGTCACACAATAATTTAACAGTATGTTTGTATTGTTAGACAATACTTGCAGTATTTTGTACTCTTCTTTTTGGACCCTGAGTAAATAAAAAATAAAAAAAAGAAGATCATAAGATGCTTATTTAAAAGAGTCTTCCCCCATTGAATACTTATGGCATATGAATTGTCATATGGAACCTCCACCTATTGGAAATAAAGGAGTCCCGTGACCCATGTTTGACAGAAAAAAGTTGGCCATTGTCATTCACATAAAACAAATAACTTGACACACATTGAAGTGTATGAAAGTTGCAGAAAAATGTGATCAAGGGCTGTCTGTCACCTTATTTTTGCTTTGTTTCTGTATGTGATCTTGACTTGCAGAATAAGGAAGAAGTGGACTCTCCTTATAAATGTGAGCTTCAGAGGTTTCAGACACGAATAGCATTTAATATGGAAAAGAAAATTCCCCATCAAAATGTTTTTCGTTATGATTTATAGACGAGGGTTCTTAGAATTTCCTAATACAGTATTTCAATATACAGTAAAATGTTAAAGGTAAAGTTTAGGACATATGTAACGAAAAAACAAACAAAAACCAAGGCGCTCTCTAGTGTAATTATCCTTACGTAAGGCAGGTGAACATTATGCAGGAAAAAATTACTGCTTACCTTATGGTGTTGAACTCAGAGCTCAACACCTTTTAGCACTCTGTGACAATTTCACGGGGCTGCCACCGACCCGAGTCCATATAGGCAGAATGGACACCGAATGTAGAAACACTGGGATCCTCCATGGAGGATGGAAAGAGCGGGTCTCTGGGGCGCACACTGTGAGTACAACGGACAATTGTGGACACTGTGATGAAATAAAAACTGATTTATTAGATGACACGTTTCGGGAGCTTTGTCAAATCTGATCATATATGGAAACATACATTCTTTATATACACTTACAAATTTAAAAAACCTGAGAGTTTTTGAGCGTGATGGTCAAAATGGTCAGGGTGTCAAATCCTGTCAGGTTACGTTAATAAAACATTATAAGGACAATTTAGGTCCTTGCCCTTTCTATCATAGCGGGTCGGGCCCGGCCTCTATCAACGGCCAAGACCCGTGGCTAATAGTACGCATGCCACGCTCTTTAAACTCTTTAGACACGTCGTTCAAAGTCGATCGCCGCTTCTAAAATGAAACTAAACTGCTGCCGGTTAGCTCAAGGGGCTGCTCGGGATCGCCGCGGCAAAATCACAGCATCCCGAACAGCTGTAGGACACAAGGAGGGTCCCCTTACCTGCCTCCTGGTGTCTGAGCCCCGAATGAGTGCTCAGTGCGTGAGATCCAGGCAGGAGCAGTCAAGTGGCAGAATCATTGATCTATATTATCCTATGGGATTACAAAGATCAATGTAAAAGATCAGTGTGTGCAGTGTTATAGCCCCCTATGGGAGCTATAATATTGCAAAAAAAAGTGAAAAAAAAAAATTAATAAAACCCCTTCCCTAATAAAAGTTTAATTACCCCCCTTTTCCCATAAAAAAAAACCCAGTGTAAATAAAAATAAGAATAAACATGTGTGGTATTGCCACGTGCGGAAATGTCCAAAATATAAAAAATATATAGTTAATTAAACCGCGCATATTTTGGTAACTTTTTATATAATGAAAAATGAATAAAAAGCGATCAAAAAGTCTGATCAATGCGAAAATGGTACCGCTAAAAACTTCAGATTAGGGCGCAAAAAATGAGCCCTCATACTGCCCCGTAAAGATGACAATTTTAAACGTATACATTTTCCTGCATGTAGTTATGATTTTTTCCAGAAGTACGACAAAATCTAACCTATATAAGTAGGGTATCATTTTAATCGTATGGACCTACAGAATAAAGATAAGATGTCATTTTTACCGAAACGGAAGCCACCAAAAGTTACAAAATGCCGTTTTTTCTTCAATTTTGTCACACAATGTTTTTTTCTCCGTTTCTCTTTAGATTTTTGGGTAAAATGACTGATGTCATTACAAAGTAGAATAGGTGGCGCTAAAAAATAAGCCATCATATGGATTTTTAGGTGCAAAATTGAAAGGGTTATGATTTTTAAAAGGTATGGAGGAAAAAAACGAAAGAGCAAAAACGGAAAAACCCGGGTCCTTAAGGGAATATACACCAAATATAAATAACATTGACAGTAGATTAAAAGATGTACACGATTATTCCCTAAAAATATATGTGACCAGCAGAGAAGAACATATATGTTTCACATATTACGTGCGTAATTCAGTTTGTAAATGTAAAATATCGGAAGGATTCCATTAAGAGCTGTTAGGGAGACCTCCAAAATAAAAGCTAAGGAGTGGATTTATGTGTGGTCATAAGCTTCAAGCCAAATGGAGTCTACTCTTGATATTTAACAAACAGGTAAGTATCACAAAACTTCTGCTTTTTTTTATTTTAATTTCAATAACTTGGAAGAGGTATAAGGGTAAGTCCCTATACTGAAGCAGTAAAGAGAAAGCCTTGTGGTGCAGGCGGTAAATAGCTCCTTTGCTTGTTGGGGAAAGGTGTCGAGTTCAATTCCTGACAGGATGTGACACCCTGACCTTTAAGATGTCATCAAACCCGAAAACTCCCATGTTTTTTAAATTTGTAAGTGTTTATAAAGAATGTATGTATCCATTTAAGATCAGACTTGACAAAGGGGGCACAACTAATAAATCAGTTGTTATTTTATCACGGTGTCCGCGATTGTACTCACGGTGTGCTCCCCACAGACCCACTCTCTCCATCTTCCACGGAGGATTCCAGCGTTTCTACAAAGGTAAAGTTTAGGTTTATACTACACTTTGTTACTTGTTCTGTAGCAATGATTGGATAGTGTTCACATGCAGTACAAACATCTCAGTAGCCTGTAAAATGAATCATGGGAAAAATATGTCTTATCACTAATGCATTTCATATTGTTGTATGCCTTTTATATTATTTATATGAAATTACATACATTTCTCTTCCAACACCTATTATTTTACAGATAGGTAATTCCGCTTTCTCCAAAACCAATCTGAGGGAAACATCTGCCCAACAGCAGTAGGGGTTTACATTACATTTATAGCACAAGTTATTGGACACGATTCAGTTGGAAAACACTTGTGACTGGGCCTAAAATAAAAGTAATTTAATTTTATAGAACAAATTAATTTATTTGCTTTTTACCATTTCAGATCAACAGAGCTTATAGGGATATAAATGGTCTACTTATAATATCCATGAATTGTTTTTACAGTATTCCCTCAAAAGCTGGATTGTAATAAATGTGTCAAATCACTTCATGGGAGGCCACGTTTCATAAGAACTCAAATAAAATGTTCACGCTGTTAGAACAAGCCCTTAAACAATTGACATATAAAACTGCTGTAACATGAAGAACTGTTCTCTCTCGCAATTCCCACAAAGTGGGAAGGCTAGTCTAAAAATGTGCTAGTAGCACGCACAATGGTTATTACTGTTATCCATCGTAATGATCAAGCTTTCCTTGTGCTATATCTGTGCTAAAAATGGAAAGGGACCCTCCCCGAAAATTTGAGTTTCTTACAATTGTAAGTGAATTTTTTTCTTATAAATATTTGGCTAATTGAACAATGAATGAATAAAAAGAAGACCTAAATAATAATTGATGAAAAAATTACTATATTGTTATTATTATTAGTATTAATAATAATTATCATTATCATTAAACTATTAATAATAGTAGAGAAGTCATATTAAGATAAAGTAGAAAAACAAGCTAAATTATGTTAAGAAATACCATTTAGATGAACATATTAGAAGAAAATAGATCTTTTAGATTAGTGTTTCTGGAAATCACCAATCCAAGTACCCAGGATTACACACAGTGCAAATACCCCTGAGGGACATGGCATGTACCCCTGGGGCTCATGTACCAAATGTTGAGAAGCTATGTTTCATATGAGAGCAAACCCTCTGCTTTAGCATCAACCACCTATTCAAGTGATCACTTGGCAATAACCATTGAGCATGCTGTATTTAGGACTCCCATTATTCCTCCAATTGCTGCTATCTACAGTGGTTATTTTCCTGCATACAACATTGAAGTCCTGTGGTCAACAGAGCTAAATAAAGTTGCAGGAAAAGAAGGTCCTCTAGGTACAGATTTTCCTTTTTTCTGTTGCGGTATGATAACAAATGCCATTCTGGTGGTTGTCTTTTTTTTTTTAGGAAATAAAGAGTAGAAATACGCAGCACTCACCATGCAAACAAATTCTCTTATTTTGAAATGGTCGTCAGAAGAAATACAGGAGACAATCATTTTGTTTAGTTAACGTATGGGTATGTCCTGGAAAGGGGGGAGCAGCTATGGAGCGGGATTGTGATGTCATCCTACTCCATACCGTGTGGCACCAAGCTGGAATCAACAGCCAGGGGCCACACCTAATAGCTTGGCTATTAGCCCTTTAGACCCCGCGATCAAAGCTGATCATGGGACCTAAAGCCGGCAACTCTATGTTGCCGGCTGGTTGCTATGGGTGACTAGGACCACCGCAGGGAAATCGCATAGTCTCGATCACCTTAAATGACAGTCCCTACCGTCCTTCGTGCCAGTTAAAAAGGGCGATATCAGCCAGTTCAGTCGATATTTACTCCGTGTAATAGTGCCCTTAGGTTACAATCAATGCAATTCATCCAAGGTTTCAAACAAAATGCATAAAACATTAATGATTCTAAACCACTGGAAGCAGCTGCTATTAAAATTAGCTTAAATTGGGCACTGTCACTTTAAAGAAACTTTTGACATGTTTTAGATACAAAGTTACAATTTAAGTCTATGGGATTGTCTCGGTCAGTTGTACTTTTCTTCTTGCTCATTCTAACAATTGGTCGTGGTCTGAACATTCAAAGCTTTAGGACATGTCAAAAGGTTTTTAAAGTGACAGACACACTTTATAAAACATTATTTCATGTATGGCTGTGTGCCCTGTATAGAAATGATGGCTATAAAATTTGATCGTAGCCATGCCTTTTTACCCCAATAGGTTCAGGGACCCCAGCCATATGGGATCTTTATTGACATACACTGCTTACTAGAGATGAGTGAACTTTTCAAAAATTTGATTTCGTGATTCGCCGAATTTTTTGAAAACATTTGCTTTGATCCCAATTTATTAGTGGCAAATCTATTTTAAAAACAGCTATTTCTGGACTACAGAGAGCCTCAATAGGGGTGTAGAACACTTTGCTTTGTTCTAACACACATATGGAGTGTGCTGGGCTAGTGAAATAATACTGTTATTCAGAATGACATGCAGATTACAAGCATTGCATTTAGGATCACTGCCGCAGAGCGGCTCAATAACAGAGCCTGGAAGTGGCATCAGTATGAGGAGACCATATAGTGGCTGAATGACACAGCATGGAGGTTTTGGCAGCATGATGAGACCATATAGTGGCTAAATGACACAGCGTGGAGGTGTTGGCAGCATGAGGAGACCATATAGTGGCTGAATGACACAGCTTGGATGTGGCTGAAGCCTGAGGAGACCATATAGTGGCTGAATGACACAGCGTGGAGGGTTGGCAGTATGAGGAGACCATATAGTGGCTGAATGACACAGCGTGGAGGCGTTGGCAGCATGAGGAGACCATAAAGTGGCTGAATGACACAGCATGGAGGTGTTCGCAGCATGAGGAGGCCATATATTGGCTGAATGGCACAGCCTGAAGTTAACTGAAGCATGAGGAGACCATATAGTGTCTGAATGGCACAGCCTGGTGTTGGCAGCACCATAAGTAGACACTAGGACTTCATAATCCCTAAGATTAATAGATGAATTCTGAAATTCAAACCAAAGATTTTGGGTAGATAGTGCTACCATAACAAAAGTTTTATTCCCAGACCCAGGCCCAGCAGCATCAGTAAAGCATGTATTGCCTGAGTGACACAGCCTGTAGTTGGCTGAAGCATGAGGAGACCATATAGTGTCTGACTGGCACAGCCTGGAGTTCGCAGCAGCATGAGTAGACGCTAGGACTTCACAATCACTAAGATTAAAAGATGAATTCTGAAATTTAAACCGAAGATTTTGGGTAGCTAGTGCTACCATAACAAAAGTTTTATTCCCAGACCCAGCCCAGCAGCATCAGTAAACAATATATTGCCTGATTGACACAGCCTGGAATTGGAAGAAGCACGAGGAAACCATTGAAATTTAAGAATTTTAAATAGGAATTTTAGATTTTTTTCATTGAAAATGAGGATTTTGAAATTGAACTTTTAACTCCCAAGTTTTAGTGTCCTGGGCCTCGGTGTGTGCGTACAAAGGACCAAATCTAACAAGGAGTCACATGTTACATGGCAGCACAATGACAGAGCCTGGAGGTGGCATCAGTAGAAGGAGACCATATAGTCGCTGAATGGCAAAGCCTGGAGTTGGCTGAAGCATGAGAAGAGACCATATAGTGGCTGAATGAGACAACCTGGAGGTGGCATCAGTATGACTGCTTGGAGTTTGACTGCTTGGAGTTTGCTTGGAGTGCTTGGAGTTTGTGGCGGCATGGGGAGACCATATAGTGTCTGAATGGCACAACCTGGATTTGGCTGAAGCATGAGGAGACCATATAGTGGCTGAATGGCACAGCCTGGAGTTGGCTGAAGCATGAGAAGAGACCATATAGTGCCTGAATGAGACAGCCTGGAGGTGGCAGCAGCAGGATTAGGAGTCCTGAAAGTGACCTGTGACAGAGTGGTGTGGTGGATGGCAATACCAGTACCCGGTGACGAAGGTTGGTAAAAAAAGGTCTGTTGCGGAGGAATGTTTGTAACTGGCGAGCAGCGCCTTAAATCTGTTTGGCACTATCCATATTTGTGAAGTGCTGGTGTGGCACCATGGTCAATCTACTCTGATGCATCAGGCATTGGTGGTTGAAAATCATGGCTGATCCATGCCTGATTCATCTTCACAAAGGTCAGTCTCTCCACATTTTTCGTGGACAGACGAGTTCTCCTTAGGGTGACTATGGCCCATGCCCACTAAACACCCGCTCTGGTGCTAGTTGTGGCCACAAATCAAGTTTGGCTGGCCAGAAGTCCAGTGGATCTTCAAGGTGTGTTGGCATGGGCATGTCAAGGTATGCCACCACCTGCTGGTTCAGGTCCTGCTCCATTTCTACCTGCTGCTGATGAGTTGCTTCACTATGCGGGTGAAGAAAGCTACTCATCAGCAACTGTAGACTCAGGCTGCTGCTGATGGAACTGGAACTGCTCCTGCCACCCCAGCCCTCCCCAGCAGCCATGGCAGTGGAAGGTGAGCCCAGGGGGCCCCCCGATTCAGACTTGTGAGAGGATTGATGATGGCGCTGATAGGCATCGGCAAACTGACTACATAGGATTCCTCTGTTGTTGGTCACTTTGTCCTCCCTCTCAGTGGATGTAAAAAAGGCCCCTATTTTGTGGTGGCAGGGTCCAATAAGGTGGAGATCCAGAAGTCATCCCGCTGCCGAATGGGGACAATTCGGCTGTCACTATGCAAGCACGTGAGCATGCATCGTGCCATTTCTGCAAGTGACTCAGAGGGACTCCCTGCCTCCGTCTCCACTGGATACTACCACGGTGTGTCTGGGTCCTCTGTCTCTCCTTCCTCATAACCCTCTAGCTCCTCTGGCTGCTCCTGCTTCTCCACACCCGTCAGATTCCTAGAAAAAATGTCCATTTGGCGAAACCTAAACTGTGCTCCACTGCGCCCCTCCTCCTCCTCCAGTTCAGCCCCCACAAGGCCCATGTGGCCGTGAGATGTAGGCACCATGTCTCCAGTGCCCTGACCAGCCATCGTTTCTAACACGTGTTGTAAGAAATGAAGCAGTGGAATGACGTTGTTTATCCCGTAATCCTGGTGACTTACTAATAATGTGGCTTCCTCAATGGACCTGAGCAATCAGCAGGTGTCATGTATGAGCTGCCACTGGTTCACTTTGAAGTTACACAGGGGAGTACCCCTATCCACTTGGATCATCAAAAAATCGGTGATGGCTTTTCTCTGTTTGTACAGCATCGGTCCAACTTATGGAGGGTAGAATTCTAAAGTGTGGCAACGTCACAAATCAGACTATGTTGGGGGATACCGTTCTGACGCTGCAGCTCAAGGAGGGTGTGCTTTGCGATGTACGAGTGGCTGAAGTGCATGCAAAGTTTCCTTCCCATTGTTAGGATGTCTTGCAAATGGGGTGAGCACTTCAGGAACTGCTTCACAACCAGATTGAACACATGTGCCATGCAGGGCGCATGGCTCAGCCTTCCCAGTCGCAGCACATGCAAGATGTTCTTCCCGTTGTCAGTCACCATGGTTCCCATTTCCAATTTTCGGGGATTAAGTTATGCTCCGATTTCTTTAAGAATGACTTTTAGCAGTTCCTCCCCTGTGTGACTCTTTTCACCAAGTCTAACCATGTGAAGAACAGCGTGTCACCGCCGTGCCCTGCACACATGGTATGCTGAGGGCCATAAAGATTTGTCTGTGCAGTTGAGACTGAGGACACGATGGAGGATGAGGAGGCGGAGTCGCACACTGTCACAGGACCAATGGCCTGAGAGCGTGGAGGAGGAAGCGGCATGACATGTACAAGTTGGGGTTGTGGCTGTGCAGGAACCACATTCACCCAGTGAGCCTTAAAGGACATGTATTCTACCTGACCGTAATTACAGCTCCAGACGTCGACGCTGCCGTGCACTTTGGTACACATCGACAGGCTCAAGGACTGGCCCACCTTCTCTTTCACAAAATTGGGCAGGGCTGGTACTGCCTTAGCAAAGAAATGACGGCTTGGCACTCTCCACCTCTGCTCGGCACAAGCTATCAGTTCTCTGAAAGGTGCAGAGTCCACGACTTGAAAAGTGAGGGACTGCAGCACCAGCAACTTGGACAGGAGCACATTCAGCTTCTGCGCCGTTGGATGAGTGGGCACATACTGTTGTCTCTTGGACATGGCTTCACTGATGTATTGTTGTCAGAATGGCTGACTAAAAGTAGGAGGAGCAGGAGCATCTGGAGCGACAGAAGGAGGGTATGACACACAGCTCCCTTCGGCTGAGGTGGTGGAGCCTTTGCTGGCTGAAAGAGGGAGCGGCTTGCAGCTGGGTAATGCAGCAGGCTGGACCACTACATTGGAGCCACAGTTCTCTTAGGCCACATTATGGTGTCGAAGCATATGTTGATGCAGAGCCGTGGTGCCAACATTGGGACCCTGGCCACGCTTCACCTTCTGCCGACATATCTTTCATGTGGCTATGTGAACCTCCTCCGGATGCTTGATGAAAAACTGCAACACCGCCGAGTAGCTGATTTTCCCACCAACAGTCCGCACTAATTGACTGCTACTGCCGCCGTCTCCAGGAACCTCCCGGGAAGGTAGGTTGTGGCAAAGCAGGTGGTCTCCCCCGGGCACGTTTGGCTCCAGAATTTCCACTTCTGCCACCATGCTGACTGCCAACCATGCTACCATCTTGCTGGCTCAGCTGCTGCTTGACAGGCAAACTGCAACTCTCTTCTCCTGATGATGAAGCCCCTTCTGCACCCGGCTCCCAATTGCGATCGGCTTCATCATTATCAACAAGTGTCTGCACCTCACTGATGTCCTCCTCAGGTTCCTCAACAGTGTCTGCTTCAGGACCCTGAACCCTGCAACATCGCCTCCCATGTCACTCTCCTCATCACTACTTCCCTGCCTAGCGGAGGAATCGGCGGATGTCTCCTCCAATTGTTGGCTGGGCAGTAGCTGCTTACTGTCCTCTATTAGATTGTCCTCAGTGAATAGTGGAGCTGAACCCACAGCAGAAGATACTTCTGTAGGGGAGGGAACAGAATAGGCAATGGAAGGACAGGGACTGCTCCCGGGCCATGCCAACTGAGGGTTGTGTCTGAGGAACCCACCATCTGTTGACTGGGGGTGTCAGATGTCACTTGTGATAAAGTGGATGACCGTGCTAACCAATCGATGACGGCAGATGGGTTGCTGGTCGAGACATGACCGTTAGCTGATACTGGGAGCTCAGGCCTCTCGCTGCGACTCCTGCTGCCACTCGCCCCTAGTCTGCTGCGACCTCTACCTGATGAATTTAGGCCTCTGCCACTCCTCTGTGAACGTCCTGGCACTTCTCTGCGTGACATACTTATAGTGCGTATATGAGAGGAGTACAAAACGCTTCACTGTGCTTAAAACAGTATTTGTCTAGAAAAGCAGCAGGTGAATACTTTTGCCTGGACTTTCACAGTATCTAGGCCCTTGACAGATTAACAGGTACAAAATAGTACACTGCTTAGATGTAGGTATGGGGTATGCACTTATGAGGGCAGAAAAATGCGCTACTGTACGCTTAATAAACATATTGGAGTTAAACACCAGCCGGTGATTACTTTTAGCTGTCCTATCACAGTAGGTAGGCCCTTGACAGATTAACAGGCAAAAAATAGTACACCACGTAGATGTAGGTATGTGGTATGCACTTATGAGGGCAGAAAAATGTGCCAAAGTACGCTTAAAAAACGTATTTTGGTAAAATACCAGCTGGTGATTACTTTGGCCTGGACTTTTACAGTATCTAGACCCTTGATAGATTAACAGGCACAAAATAGTACATTACTTAGATGTAGGTATGTGGTATGCACTTAAGAGGGCAGAAAAATGCGCTACTTAATAAACTTATTGGATTAAAACACCAGCCTGTGATTACTTTTGGCTGTCCTTTCACAGTATGTAGGACATTGACAGTTTAACAGGCACAAAATAGTACACAACTTAGATGTAGGTATGTGGTATGCACTTATGAGGGCAGAAAACTGTGCTACAGTATGCTTGCAAAAATGTATTTTAGTAAAACACCAGACGGTGATTACTTTTGGCTGTCCTTTCACAGTATGTAGACCCTTGTCAGATTAACAGGTACAAAATAGTACACTATTTAGATGTACATATGTGGTATGCACTGATGAGGGCAGAAAAATGCGGTACAGTACGCTTATAAAAAACATATTCATGCACAACACCAACAGAGCACAACAGTGCTGCAGCACAAAAAAGCTGTGTACTAAACCCACAATTTCACACTGTGAAAGACTGTTAGGAATGGACTGCTGGGTATTATACCGTCTTCAGACTATTATAACCAGCAGATGAGTTGTTGTGGAGCAAAGACACAGAATTGCACTAAAAAATTATTCCTGCCTCCTCTGCTAAGGTTTATGAAGTTGAGACAGCTTGTTGAAATGTATGAGGCAAAACACAGCTATTGCCCCTCTCTGTAATACAATGCTGTAGAAAGGGACTGTGAGGTTAATGGCTACAGTAAAAAATCCTTTTCAGTTTAAAAAACACTGCTCTCTGTCCACCAGAACGCTGATGTGACTAGGAGGTGAAACGCTGCTGGAATAAGCTTTTCTGTGTAACACACACACACAGCGATGTCCGTCCTATCTGTATGCAGTGTAATGAATGATATGACGAGCCGCAAAATGGCTGCTGATTATATAGGGCTGTGATATCACAGGGGTGACTGGCTGCTGATAGGCTGCATCCTGCATGTGATTCAGGGTCCTCCCGCCTACTTCCCTTCCCGCCTTGCCTTCCCGCCTTCCCAGCGTTCCTTGCCCCATGTACTGACATGTGGATCTGCCATTTTAGATGCCCTGGAGCCTAGACTGCAGTACTGCAGTAAATGGAGTTTAAGGAAGCGATTTGAGCGATTGTTGTGAATCAATTTGGGTTTGTCAGCTTCGATTCGCTCATCTCTAGTGCTCACATTAAAATGTCACCTCAAACAGTTTAAAACAATAGCAATAGTACCCCTTGATGCGAATAAGAAGAAAAATCTGATGCATTGTTCTTCCTGAAAACAAATTTCCTTTTTTTTTTGTGTGTTTAACTAGGATAGTTTAAACTGTCCTAGATAAAAATAATGGGATACATTCCAAGTCTTTGTCAGTACCAGCTGTACTTTGTACATGAACTGTGAATCTTTACAGGTGACAAGATGACGATACTAAATTATTGCCAGGGGGGTAAAATGTATATATATTTCAATAAAAATGATGCTAAAAATGACAACAGAAACCACAAACTTTATCAAGATACCTTATGTGAACTCTGTAAGTATTAACTAGTTCATTTTCAAACTATGAAATATCTTATGAACCATATTATTATGTAGCCTGTATTATTATTATTGCAAAAGTGCAGATTGTGAAATTCATTGTAAATTATACTCTTGGGGATTTCCCAACACTTGGGTGAAAAATGCTGCATAACCACATTTTTACCTTGCTTTTCTAATTTATGACATTGAGAACCAAAGTACATATGAGTGCACAACATCAGAGATATATTTTATTATATAAAATGAACTTTCTTTCCCTTGCTTCTTATGTTTTTCCTTCTGCTGTCTATTCTTCCACTATTAGGTTTTTAGGTTTTTAGCGTACCTGTCATGTTATAACAGCTTTTCCTATGTTCCAAACGTCGACCATTGAGGAAAATGAGCACAGAGAGAGCCACATTGCCGCATACTTGTCTCCCTGCTCTGTGTCTATGAGACATTGACGGACCAATATATTTACACTGTAAGTCTGTCCAGGTCATGTGACACAGACTGGGGAGAAAATGCAGAATAATCCCAACTTGTTCTCATGATCCAACAGGGTCTTAAAACTGAGACCCTGACCAATAAAAACTTTATTTTTTGTTTTTATTTTTTTATGACTGGTACTATTTAAGCCAAGACAAGGTTTAACCCCTTAGAGACCAAGCCCATTGTGGCCTTAAAGGGTAGCTCCCACCATCCTATTTTTTTTTCTGTCCCTGCCTATTGCCAATCTATCCCTAACCCCCTCCCTGCTTTAAATTTTTCTTTTTACTATATTAAAAATAACTTTATGTCTGCCTGGTAGTGTGTTCACAACCAGGCAGACTTCCCCAGCAGGCACCACATCACTGATGCCTGCTGGGGACAACACTTCTGCCCCTAGTTTATCTACACAGGGTGCCTCCAGCTGTTCCACCACTACAACTCCCAGCTTGCCCTGACATCTATAGGCTGTCAGGGCATGCTGGGAGTTGTAGTAGTGAAACAGCTGGAGGCATCCTGTGTAGATAAACTTTAAGTTAGTGCCATGCGGCGCTACGGCGCTAGCCCGTTCCCTCCGTCAAAGCCCCCCCCCATACCCCTTTCCCTCTATCACAACAACCCCCCCCCCCCCCGCGTTATAGTCCGTTATTAATAACGGACGTTATTTTGTGACGGGAGAATGAATGGTATAAATAGTGCATGCACTATTTCTCCCATTACTATCTTCCGTCACAAAATAATGTCCGTTATTAATAACGGACTATAACGGATTAAAACGGATAATGTAAAAATCCCATAGACTATAATGGGATTTTCTAACGGACATTTAATGGCCGATTTTCAGGGTTTTCATAACGGAACATCAAACGGATCTTTATAACGGTTGAATTTTATAGTGTGAAAGCAGCCTCTGATTACTATATAAGTCTTGCTCTGGCAGTGCTCTCTCCTTATTTCGGGTCAGCACTGTGTTTTTTGTTTATGTCGGTTTATACTTGTTTATGCTCCATAATATTAATAAAGAGTACATGCAGAAAAAAATACTGTAGGTACAAAGAAAGAAGGATACATTATATTAGCCCTAGATTGGCTACTGTTAGCTGTAGAATTTCTACATGGAAATTGTGAATGAAACCAAATATATGGATGTGTTAGATACATATGTATACAATGTAGGGTGCTTGGTATAATATTATGGCTATTTTGAATGGAACTACTATAGTAACCCTATGGATGGCACTATGGCAAGGCCAGACATGGTGGCTTTATTTTTCTACTGCACATTTTATCACAAATATGTGGCAAATCCATGATGAATCATTGGCTCAATTTGGATGTATGCATTGCAACCATGGTGTTGTATGCTAAATGTGAATGGAGTTTTAAAGACCACATCCACATGGATGTACTATAAATCGACACAGAGTTCCATTGCGGAATATACACCAAAATCTGCATCAAATCCACAACATACAATTCATTATAGTATGAGCACCAACAACACTCATTTGCATATTATAATTTTTAAACATATCTCAGGAACAGCACCACGTAGGAAAAAAAGGTAAAGACAATTGTGATCAGCTTCACCCTGAACCTGAACCGTAAGTGTGCGTGACACTGCTGTCAGTTTCCCTTAATGCCAACATGATCGAAAGGTGTTAGAACACACAATACATCACAGTTAGGGCCGGTTCACACAACATTTGCAGTGTACGGGTGCCGGATCCAGTTGGGAGGAGTGAAAAGTGGCCTCTCCCCTACCCCAGCCGGATCCAGATGGAACCCCATTCATTTCAATGAGCCGACCGGAGTCAAACACTGACTCCGGTCGGCTCATTTTTGCCCTGTATACGGTACAATAACTGGACCTGAAACTGTGGTATACCACGGTTTTAGGTCTGGTGGGAAAACCGTATATGGGGCAAAAATGAGCCAACCGGAGTCAGCGTTTGATTCCAGTCCGCTCATTGAAATAAATGGGGTTCTGTCCAGATCCGGCTAGGGTACGAGAGTGGCCGGTTTTCACTCCTCCCAACCAGATCCAGCACCTGTACACTACAAACATAGTGTGAACCCAGACTTTGGCTGCATAACTGCTGAACAGTCTGAGTGCCCATGCTGACCTATGTCTGCTGTTGAATTGCGCCAGCAATGGACATTTGAGCATCAGAAGTGGACCAGAGATCAATGGAAGAAGATGGCCTGTTCTAATAAATTTCTTTTATGTGGATGGACAGGTGCATGTGCATTGCTTACCTGCGGAAAAGATGATGCCATGACACACATTAACACCTTAAGGACCACGGACATTAATGTACATCCTGGAGCAGAGGTACTTTGCTCACCAGGACTTACGTATACGTCTTGCACATGACAACGAGCATCGAGGCGGTGCTTGCATCATGCACTGCAGGTCCTGGCTGCTATTAGCAGCCGGGGACCTGCTGGTAATGGCGGACATCAGCGATTGTGCTGATGTCCACCATTAACCCCTCAGATGCCATGATCAATACAGATCACTGCATCTGCGGCAATGCGCATGTTTAAATGGATGATCGGATCGCCCGCAGCGCTGCCGCGGGGATCCGATCCTCTAAAATGGTGGCTGGATGTCCCTTCATCTGCCTTCGGCTGTCTCCAGGCATCTTCTGCTCTGGTCTGAGATCGAGCAGATCAGAGCAGAAGATAGCTGAGAACACTGATCAGTGCTATGCCCTATGCATAGCACTGAACAGTATTAGCAATAAAATTATTGCTATAGATAGTCCCCTATGAGGACATAAAAAGTGTAAAAAAAAGTAAAAAAATTTCAAGAAAAAAAGTCTAAAAATGGGAAAAATCCCCTCCCTCAATAAAAATTTTAATTGTCCCTTTAATTGTTCCCATTTTACCCCCAAGAAGCGGAAACATATTTGGTATCGCCGCATGAACAAAAGTCCAAACTATCAAAATATAATGTTAATGATCCTGTATAGTGAACGGCGTAAACGTAAAAAATAAAGAAAAAAGTGTAAAATTGCTTTGAGGTCACATTTTATAAAAAAAATTAAAATAATAAAAAGTGATTTAAAAGTTTCATATACTCAAATGTGGTATTGATAAAAAGTACAGATCACAGCACAAAGAATTAGCCCTCATACAGCCACGTATATGGAAAAAAATAAAAAGTTATAGGTGCTCAAAATAGGGTGATTTTAAACATACTAATTTTGTACAAAAAGTTTAAAATTTTTTTAAATACAGTACAATAATAGAAAAGTATGTAAAGATGGGTATCATTTTAATCGTATTGACCCACACAACAAAGAAAACATGTCATTTTTACCGTAATGTGAAAATGAAGCCCTCCGAAATGTGCAAGTTGTGGTTTTCATTAAAATTTCCTCTGTACATTTTATGGTAAAATGAGGGGTGTTGTTACAAAGTACAATTGGTCACGCAAAAATCAATCCATCATATGGATCTGGGGATGGAATTATAAAAGAGATATGCATTTTAGAAGGCGAGGAGGATAAAATGAATATGCAAAAACAAAATTGGCCTTGTCCTTAAAGGGGTATTCCAGGATTTTTTCATTTGACTATGCTACAGGGGCTGTAAAGTTAGTATAGTTCATAATATAGTGTCTGTACCTGTGTGTGACAGTTTTCTCACAATTCTTATGTGATTTTAACCCCAATATTTATTTTTAACAGCATACAAAATGACTGTTGTCTCAGATTTTCCCAGGTTGCAATGCGGCCGGGACCTGACTCACTAGTCAGCTGATGACAGGGAGCCTGTCTGCTTCAATGGGTGGAGCGATCGCTTGGTGGGAGAGAGATCAATCTGCAACTAATGCAACAGCTGTAGGCACCCTGATTGAAAACCACAGATCTTTTGAATGGATGCAGCTCATTTATGTTTTAATGAGTGGGGTGGCTGATGTGTGGGAGGGAGGAAAATGGAATTATGGGATTTGTAGGCAAAAAAAGAAAACTCAAACAGGAAACACCAGTTCACAAAAAGCTAGCCACAGCATTATGGTAATCTCACAACATAGCCATTTAGCCCCAAGACAAGCGCAGATCCTTCCTAAGCATGTCCATTACTGCCTGCCAGGTACGTACTAAAATCACCTTATGGTGGATAACCCCTTTAAGGTCAAAATGGGCTTGGTCCTTAAGGGGTTGTAGTGAATCTTTCTTTTTTTTTTTTTGATAATTTGAGGCAGATACTGATACATGATAATTTTTTATTTGTTTTATATTTTCTGATTGTATTTTCTTTCTTTCTTTTTTCTCTTTTGTACATTATTATAGGGTCAGTCATCTTGTCTTTTTTAAACAGCATTCTCAAATATGCATTACAGCAAGCCCCATGGATATAAACAACAATAGTCAGGAGCTATCCAATTGACATGAATAGAAACTATAATAAGAAAAACGGTCATCCTGTTATCCCACAATAAACCCAATATACTGGATTATAGTGTGGATGAACAGGAGGCCAATAAGGGGTCAGTGAGTTAAATACGTCCCTTCAGTCCGAAGGTCCACTTCTATCTTCGGTGAATTGCACACTGTAGGCGGGCTCACCGGGTGAATTTGAATATTCAAGATCGCTGGTCCCGTGAGTGCTCAGTAGGCGCAAGTGCTCACGTGACCAGTCACCGTGAATATTCAAATTCACCCAGCGGGCCCGCCTCCAATGCGCCATTCACCGGAGAAAGAGAAGTCTTGAGGAATAAAAATCTTGAAGGATCTGAACTGTTTTGGGGACATAACAATATTATTCAGGTGGTGTTAGTGTAATGGCTGGTCGGTGTATGGTCTGACCACCTTATTTTCAATATTACTTTGCTTTAATGGGTGATAGAACACCTTGCATTTACCTTCATACAGTATTTGTCAGTCATATAGCAGTTATGCTTATAATCGTTTTATAGTTGCATAAATACCCCTTTAGTGGTGTCTTTTTGCCTTTCATCTGTCAAACTGATTCGGAACACCATAGGATATCAGTGAAAAGATTAAATCTTTAAAGAAGACGTCCCCATGAATTAACATTTCCAGAATCAAAACTGTGTCAAAGCAAATTATATGTTGTCCACACTTGAATATATTTAGCTGTCAGATTTCTCAGCCTCCTTTGTTCAAAGACCCTACCGGCTGACACAGGTTCAGAAGAATTCTGCACCTGCACAGATGTTTTATATTTTATTTATGTTGATAATATGCATTTTTAATGACAGATTCTTGGTGGCAATGCAAGGTAAATCTATTTATACAAAACTCAATGGTGGTTATTTACTAAGAGTGGAGTCTAGTTTACTTTGTCGGAATTTTCCCAAGGTATTTACTAAGGTTTCCGTACATTTTGCACTTTTCCCTACGTTTTGCTTTTTTTTTTTTTTTTTTACACATGCTCTGATCTGTTGGATTTTTCCTCAGCTCAAATCCACGCCCCTATCTCTAGAACCCAAGAACAAAGAGACAGGATCATGTTAGTAAATAACCCCCAATGTGTGTATGTTTGTGTATGTATGTATGTATGTATGTGTGTATGTTCCAGCATCACTTCCAAATGGCTAAAGATATTAACATGAAACTTGGCACACATGTTACTTATATGTCAACAACAAACATAGGATAGGTGATTTAACCCTTACTCACCCCCATTTGCCAGGAGCGGGGTTTATGTTTAAAGTCCCATACAAGTCTATGGGAAATATATGTTACTGCATAACTTCCATACTTGGTCACATGTTACTTATATGTCAACTAAAAATATTGGATAGTTAATTGAATCCTAACCAACCCCACTTTGCTAGAGTCGGGGTTCTGGTTTAAAATCCCATGTAAATCTATGGGAAATGTATGCTCCAGCTCAACTACGGCTAGAGATATTTCAATAATACCTGGTACACATATTACTTATATGTCAAATAAAAATATATGATAGTTAAATTAGCCATAACCCACCCCCTTATGTGAAGGATGGGGTTTTTGTTTCAAGTCCCATGCAAGTATATTGGACTTCTGGTACCATACTCCACAAGCTCTGCTCTGCATCTCCTGGTGAATGTGTCAGTCCAGCTTGCAAGTCACACACCCTTACATGCCACCCCCATCTTGCAAAGACATGCCCACCCTTTAAGCCACACCCCTTTTATTTCCAACCCTTTTTGTGTATCAGTCTGGCTTGCAAATCCTGCCCACTCTCACAAAGCCACTCGCACTTCTATTTTTGGCTTACAATATCTTCATCACAACTCAGCCCCACCTGAGGACGGGATATGAGGATTAGATGTGGGGACAGAATATGGGGACAAGATATGAGGATAGGATATTAGGACAGTATATGACGTTGGGATATGAGGTCAGGATATGTGGACAGGATATGAGGTCGGGATATGAGGATGGGATATGAGGATGGGATATGAGGATGGGATATGAGGTCAGGATATGTGGACGGGATATGAGGTCGGGATATGAGGATGGGATATGAGGCCGGGGTATGAGGATGGGATATGAGGGCAGGATATGGGGATGGCATATGGGGATGGGATATGAGGACAGGGAAATGAGGACAGGATAAAAGGATGGGATATGAGGTTGGGATATGAGGACAGGATATGAGGACGGCATATGAGGATGGGATATGAGGTCGGGTTATGAGGTCTGAATATGCGGACAGGATATGAGGACAGGATATGAGGATGGGATATGAGGTTGGAATATGAGGTCTGGATATGAGGTCAGAATATGAGGATGGGATATGAGGTTTGAGTATGAAGTTGGAATATGAGGAGGGGATTTGGGGTAGGGATATAGGGACAGGATAAAAGGACAGGGATATGAGGACGGGATATAAGAATGGGATGTGAGGTCGGGATATGAGGTCGGGGTGTGTGGATGGGATATAAGGTTGGAATATGAGGAAAGGATTTTGGGTCGGGATATGGGTTCAGGATATGAGGATGGGATATGAGGACAAAACTTCCTCCTTTGTTGCTTTTTCTCCCCCACAAGGATTAGGAAGGAAATACCGGGCAACACTGAGTACTCAGCTAGTAGTATATGAAAGGTGGATCAACTTTTTGACATACTTTTAACTTTTTGATTTTCTCTGTTTTATGAAAATACAAGCACATATTTCTCCATAAATTCCCGATATAGAAGTACCAGCCACAGAGGCTCACTTTATGACTTAGTGAGTTCCCATATTTATCACTTGTAGACTTTGAAATAACACTTCTGAAGAATGTCTCCTGGCAGTGTATAAAAAACTGGTTTTCATCATTTTCCCAATCATCTGTGTAGGAATATACACTATTGACAAGGGAAATGGTAATGCCCAAATGTCAGAATGGCAGAATGCAGAGTTCTAATGAAAAGACACTTCAGAACTGATATTTCATATGGAATCTATTTATTAGAAGAAACATGTCAGGAGAGCTGACAGGTCCTCTTTAAGGCTAGGTGAACACAATTTTTTCATGCATATTTTATTTGTAAAAATGTGTCCGCAAAATCCCATTTTCATTTTTAACATTAATGTGCTTGTGAAAAATTAATCTATTTAAAAAAATTGGGACGCATTTCTGCAACTGTGCAAATAAGTGATTTGTCACTTATTGATATGGCAGTAAAATGCAGTTGTTTTTTCATCTAGAGTGCACAGACAACCACTTTCCCATAGACATACATAGAGCACATTTAACCCCTTCAGGACGGAGCCCATTTTGGCCTTAAGGACCGGAGCGTTTTTTGCACATCTGACCACTGTCACTTTAAACATTAATAACTCTGGAATGCTTTTAGTTATCATTCTGATTCCGAGATTGTTTTTTCATGACATAGTCTACTTTAACATAGTGGTAAATTTTTGTCGATACTTGCATCCTTTCTTGGTGAAAAATCCGTAAATTTGATGAAAAATTAGAAAATTTTGCATTTTTCTAACTTTGAAGCTTTCTGCTTGTAAGGAAAATGGATATTACGAATACATTTTTTTTTTGGTTCACATATACAATATGTCTACTTTATGTTTGCATCATAAAATTGATGAGTTTTTACTTTTGGAAGACACCAGAGGGCTTCAACGGTCAGCAGCAATTTTCCGATTTTTCACAAAATTTTCAAACTCAGTATTTTTCAGGGACCAGTTCAGGTTTGAAGTGGATTTGAAGGGTCTTCATATTAGAAATACCTCATAAATGACCCCATTATAAAACCTACACCCCCCAAAGTATTCAAAATGACATTCGGTAAGTGTTTTAACCCTTTAGGTGTTTCACACAAATAGCAGCAAAGTGAAGGAGAAAATTCACAATCTTCATTTTTTACACTTACATGTTCTTGTAGACCCAATTTTTAAATTTTTACAAGGGGTAAAAGGACAAAATTTTTACTTGTATTTGTAGCCCAATTTCTCTCGAGTAAGCACATACCTCATATGTCTATGCAAAGTGTTCGGCGGGCGCAGTAGAGGGCTCAGAAGGGAAGGAGCGACAAGGGGATTTTGGAGAGTACGTTTTTCTGAAATGGTTTTTGGGGGGCATGTCACCTTTAGGAAGCCCTTATGGTGCCAGAACCGCAAAAAAAACCCATATGGCATACCATTTTGGAAACTAGACCCCTCGGGGAACGTAACAAGGGATAAAGTGAACCTTAATACCCCACAGGTGTTTCACGACTTTTGCAAATGTAAAAAAAAAAAAAAAATGTTACCTAAAATGCTTGTTTTCCCCAAAATTTTTAATTTTTAAAAAGGGTAATAGCAGAAAATACCCCTAAAAATTTGAAGCCCAATTTCTCTTGATTCAGAAAACACCCCATATGGGGGTGAAAAGTGCTCTACTGGCGCACTACAGGTCTCGGAAGAGAAGGAGTCACATTTGGGTTTTTGAAAGCAAATTTTTTTCTGGGGGCATGCCGCATTTAGGAAGCCCCTATGGTGCCTGGACAGCAAAAAAAAAAAAACACATGGCATATCATTTTGGAAACTAGACCCCTCGGGGAACGTAACAAGGGGTTAAGTGAACCTTTATACCCCACAGGTGTTTCACGACTTCTGCATATGTAAAAAAAAAAAAATATTTTTTTTTACCTAAAATGCTTGTTTTCCCAAAAATTTTACATTTTAAAA
The DNA here is from genome assembly GCF_029499605.1 of Hyla sarda. Taxonomy (NCBI): domain Eukaryota; kingdom Metazoa; phylum Chordata; class Amphibia; order Anura; family Hylidae; genus Hyla; species Hyla sarda. The sequence continues at coordinate 339,810,949 of NC_079189.1, read as the reverse complement.
AAGGGTAAAAGCAGAAAATACCCCCCAAAATTTGTAACACAATTTCTCCCCAGTACCGTGATACCCCATATGTGGCCCTAAACTGTTGCCTTGAAATACGACAGGGCTCCAAAGTGAGAGCGCCATGCGCATTTGAGGCCTAAATTAGGGACTTGCATAGGGGTGGACATAGGAGAATTCTACGCCAGTGATTCCCAAACAGGGTGCCTCCAGCTGTTGCAAAACTCCCAGCATGCCTGGACAGTCAACGGCTGTCCGACAATACTGGGAGTTGTTTTGCAACAGCTGGAGGCTCCGTTCTGGAAACAGTGGGGTACCAGACGTTTTTCATTTTTATTGGGGAGGGGAGGGGGGCTGTATAGGGGTATGTGTATATGTAGTGTTTTTTACTTTTTATTTTATTTTTTGTGGTAGTGTAGTGTAGTGTTTTTAGGGTACAGTCGCACGGGCGGGGGTTCACAGTAGTTTCTCGCTGGCAGTTTGAGCTGCAGCAGAAAGTTTGCGGCAGCTCAAACTTGCAGCCAGATACTTACTGTAATCCTCCGCCCATGTGAGTGTACCCTGTACGTTCACATTGGGGGGGGGGGGGGGGACATCCAGCTGTTGCATAACTACAACTCCCAGCATGCCCGTTGGCTGTCGGTGACTGCTGAGAGTTGTAGTTTTGCAACAACTGTAGGCACACTGGTTATGTATCACGGAGTTTGTGACCTAACTCAGTGTTTCACAACCAGTGTGCCTCCAGCTGTTGCAAAACTACAACTCCCAGCATGTACGGTGCATGGTGTACGGTGACTGCTGAGAGTTGTAGTTTGCAACAGCTGGAGGCACACCGGTCGTGAAACACTGAGTTAGGTAAAAAAAAACTCTGAGTTTCACAACCAGTGTGCCTTCAGCTGTTGCAAAACTACAACTCTCAGCAGTCACCGACAGCCAACGGGCATGCTGGGAGTTGTAGTTATGCAACCAGCAGATGCACCACTACAACTCCCAGCATGCACTTTAGCTGTTTGCGCAAGCTGGGAGTTGTAGTTGTACAACAGCTGAAGGTACACTTTTCCATGGAAAAAATGTGCCTCCAGCTGTTGCAAAACCATAAGTCCCAGCATTCCCATAAGGGAATGCTGGGAGTTGTGGTGGTCTGCCTCCTGCTGTTGCATAACTACAGCTCCCAGCATGCCCTTTTTGCATGCTGGGAGCTGTTGCTAAGCAAGAGCAGGAGGCTGTCACTCACCTCCAACGATCCACGCCGGAGAGTCAGTCCCTCGTCGTCACCGCCGCCGCCGCTGCTCCTGGGGCCCCGATCCCAACATTGATGCCAGGGATCGGGGTCCCCAGCACCCGGGGTGCACGTCCCGCACCCGCTTACGTCCTCCGGAAGAGGGGCGGAGCGGGTTGCAGGAGTGACACCCGCAGCAGGCGCCCTGATTGGTCGCCCGGTAATCCGGCCGACGAATCAGGGCGATCGTGAGGTGGCACCAGTGCCACCTCACCCCTGCAGGCTCTGGCTGTTCGGGGCCGTCAGAGACGGCCCCGAACAGCCAGTAATTCCGGGTCACCGGGTCACTGGAGACCCGATTGACCCGGAATCGCCGCAGATCGCTGGACTGAATTGTCCAGCGATCTGCGGTGATCGCCGACATGGGGGGCATAATGACCCCCCTGGGCGATATGCCGGGATGCCTGCTGAACGATTTCAGCAGGCATCCGGCTCCGGTCCCCAACCGGCTAGCGGTGGGGGCTGGAATTCCCACGGGCGTATGGATATGCCCTCGGTCCTTAAGGACTCGGGATGCAGGGCGTATCCATACGCCCTATGTCCTGAAGAGGTTAATGTTAAAAAAAATCCAGACACATTTTCTACAAATGAAGTATACCTAAGAAAACACTGTGTGAGGAAACGTTGCCCAGTTGCCTATGACAACCAATCAGATTTCTTCTTTCATTTTTACAAGGCCTCTGCAAAATGAAAGAAGCAATCTGACTTTTCATTTACACAGGTATTGATAAATCTCCCCTAAGGCCAAGTTTCTACTTGTTTCTTTGTCCTGCTTTGTTTGGTTCGGAAAAAAAAAGATGCAGTAGTGATGGAAATTATTTTTTTTCACAAAATGTATATTTTTATAACAAAGTTTTAGTCATTTTTAATAAAGTGTGTTTCACTTTTTTTTTCTCTCTTTTTTGACATTTTTTTTAGGTAGTACTATTACTCCCAGCATGGAACACACTGTTCCATGATGGGAGTAGTAGTACCTGTACTAATAGACATATCGCCTAATGCGATCGTCTATAATATAGCAGAGATGCGGAGCATCTCTATACAGCGCTCGCATCTCTGCACTATACTTCGGGCCGGCCAGTGATGTTAATAGAAATTCACATCACTCATTCATATTTTCTGCCCAGAGTGGGGATTGGCCAGATGGTTGTAGCCAATCACAGCTCTCAGAGGGAAATATGAATGAGTGATGTTCTATTCACATGACTGGATGGAGTATAGTGCAGAGATGCGAGCCCTGTATAGAGCTGCTATATTATGGATGATCGCATCGGGTGTCAGGAGTGATATCCGCTGTGATCTGTCCTCAACTGCAGGTAATACTACTCCCGTCATGGAGAAAAGTCTGTTCCATGTTGGGAGCTGTAGTACCTGCAGTTAAGGAAAGATCACAGTGGATGTCACTTCTGACACCCGCTGTGATCCTCCTGTATAATGTATAGATGCGGGCGGCCGCTCTTCTATGGTTCCCTGCACTAATGTATATATATATATACCTATTCATATTTCCCACAGAGAGCTGTGATTGGCTGTAACCATCTTGCCAATCACAGCTTTCTGTGGGAAATATGAATAGGTGTATAAATACGGCAGTGAAGGGACCGTAGAAGAGTTGCCGCCCGCATCTATACATTATACAGAAGGATAGCAACGGACCCAGGGCGATCAATTAGTACTGGTACTACTACTCCCATCATGGAACAGTATGTGTTCCATGCTGGGAATAGTAGTACCACCTAAAAAATAAAGAATAAAAAGTAAAAACCACACACACTACATTTTTATTATTGTTGGCTATATTCTTAGGTCCCCACCCGCCCACATAAATTGATCCCTGTTTAAAAATGTAAAAAGAAAAATTTTCCATCACTACTGTGTCTTTTTTATTATGTTTTTTTGTAATGGTATCCTACGAAATGTTATTAAAAAAGGTATCTCCATCACTTTTTTGGATCGATAAGTCCAAAAGAAAATAAAACCGCCTGAAAAAATGCCAAAGTTAAAACCCACATGGCCTTTTTTTTGGCTTTTTTTTTTTTTACTGATGTAGACTTCTAAACGCTAAAAAAGAGTGAAAAAAAATGCCAAAAGAATAAAAAAAAAACGCCAAGTGGAAAAAGAATTTAGCGATTTCTCATTGATTTACAGCTAACATCTGGCCGCAGCATTTTTGGCCGAAAAAACTTCATGCGGCAGAATTGGCATTTTTCTTGGCGTTTTTCCAAAAACAAACAAACAAAGAAACCTTGTGTCTACCACAGATATCACTTCAGCAGAAACTCTACTATATGCAGGCCACAAACAAACTTATAAGTGTGTTCCATTGAATTTAACACAAGATTCCATAAGTGTCTATCACAGGCTTCCCCAACAAATGACTCACACATATTTTCCTGCATATTTCTGCCCCAGGTGCCTCCTTAGGGTTCGTTCAAATGGGCCTATTATTTGCGGAATTTTGCTACTATTGACTTCAATGGGTCATCCGAAAATCCGCAATAGAGGCAGTTTTGCAGATTTTCCTTTTGACCCATTGAATTCAATGGTAGCAGATTATCTGCTGCGGATTTTCCGCAGCAAATACGCTGCGGAAGTTCGGCAGGTAATCCACCTGTGTGAATGTACCCTTAAGAGTCTGTTAAGATTGTCTCTTCAGTGATCTTATACACATTAAGGCTGGAATTCCACTGAGGTTTTTTTTTAGCAAAAACACAGTAAAAAAAAAAAACGCCCATTTTGCCGCACATATGTTAGCGGCAAGTCAATAGTAAACTGCAAAATGCCAGATCCACTAAGATTTTTTCAGTTTGGCGTTTTTTTTTTAAATCTTTTTTTAATTTTTCTGCAATTTTGGGCTCAGAGGTTGGTTTTTCAAAACGCCCAACAAAACCTAGTTTGGCATTTTTTGCACGGAAATCATGGCCTTTTCCTCCCATAGAAGTCTATGGGAGAGCAAAAACGCCAAGAAAAACTCCATGTTGGTTTTAACTTTGGCAGTGGTTTTTATAATTTTTTGGACTTTAGCGATCCAAACAAGTGATGGAGATATCTTTTTTATAAAAATTTCGTAGGGTACCATTAAAGAAAAAAAAAGATACAGTAGTGATAGAAAAAATTGCATTTAACCCCTTAAGGATGCAGCCCATTTGGGCCTTAAGGACGCAGACAGTTTTATTTTTACGTTTTTGTTTTTTCCTCCTTGCCTTCAAAAAATCATAACTCTTTTCTATTTTCATAAAAAAAATTGTTTAAGGGCTTGTTTTTTGCACACAGTTGTCCATTGTAATGCCATCACTCACTTTACCATAAAATGTATGGCGCAATCAAAAAAAAAATACTATTTGTGTGGGGAAATTAAAAAGAAAACCGCAATTTTGCTAATTTTGGAAGGTTTCGTTTTCACACCGTATAATTTATGGTAAAAGTGACATGTGCTCTTTATTCTTTGGTTCAAAATGATTAAAATGATACCCGTGAAAACATACTTTTCTATTACTGTTGCGCTTAAAAAAAATCCCAAACTTTTTTACCAAATTAGCATGTTTAAGATCCCCCTATTTTGAAGACCTATAACTTTTTCCTTTTTCCGTATAAGCGGCGGTATGAGGGCTCATTTTTTGCGCCGTGATCTGTACTTTTTATTGATACCATATTTGCTCATATAAGACTTTTAATACATTTTTTATTATTTTTTTGGGAATAAAATGTTATAAAAAAGCAGCAATTTTGGACTTTTTTTTTACGTTCACGCCGTTCACCGTACGGTATCATTAACATATTATTTTAATAGTTAAGATATTTATGCACGCGGCGATACCAAATATGTATATAAAATATTTTTTTAACACTTTTTGGGGGTGAAATAGGGAAAATGGGACAATTTACGTTTTTATTGGGGGAGGGAGTTATTCAAATTTTTTTTACTTAATTTTTTTACTTTTATTTTTACACTTTAATAGTCCCCATAGGGGACTATTTATAGCAATCCTTCGATTGCTAATGCTGTTCAGTGCTATGTATAGGACATGGCATTGATCAGCGTTATTGGTCATCTTCTGCTCTGGTCTGTGGGAAGGCAGATCAGAGCAGAAGACTCCCGGAAGACAGCGGAGCCAGGTGAGGGGGCCTCTGTCTGCCATGCTGGATGACCGGATCACTGCGGCAGCGCTGCGGACGATCCGATCATACATTTAAGTGACCTTGATGCTGCAGATGCCGTGATCTGTATTGCTCACGGCATCTGAGGCGTTAATGGCGGACATCCACGGGATCGCGGATGTGCGCCATTACCGACAGGTCCCTGGCTGCGATCAACAGCTGGGACCTGCCGCGCATGAGACGGGCATCGCTCCGATGCTCGCGGTTATGCTTAGGACTTAAATGTACGTCCTGGTGCGGTAAGTACCACCTCACGTACATTTACGTCATTCGTTGTCAAGGGGTTAACGAAATTTATCTTTTGTATAATTACATTTTTATTAATGTACGTCCTGGTGCGGTAAGTACCACCTCACGTACATTTATGTCATTCGTCGTTAAGGGGTTAACGAAATGTATCTTTTGTATAATTACATTTTTATACATTTTTAAACAGGGATCAATTTATGTGTGCGGGCAGGGCAATAAAAATGTAACCGACAATAATAAAAAATGTAGTGTGTGTTTCACTTTTTTAATGAATTTTTTAGGTAGTACTACTACTCCCACCATAGAACACACTGTTCCATGCTGGGAGTAGTGGTACCTGCACTAATTAACAGATCGCCCCCGGGTCCCTTGCGACCCTTCTGTATAATGTGTAGATGCGGCTGGCCGCTCTTCTATGGTCCCCTGCACTGACGTATATATACACCTAGTCATATTTCCCACAGAGAGCTGTGATTGTCCAGATGGTTCCAGCCAATCACAACTCTCTGTGGGAAATGTGAATAGGTGTATATATACGTCAGTGCAGGGAACCATAGAAGAGTGGCTGGCTGCATCTATACATTATAACAGGAGGATCACAGCGGGTGTTAGGAGTGACACTCGCGGCAATCTGTCTATAAATGCAGGTACTACAACTCCCAGCATGGAGCAGAGTGTGCAATGTTGGGAGTAGTAGTACCTGCAGTTAAGGACCAGTCACCGCGGGTGTCACTCATGACATCCGCTGTGATCGTCCTATTTATTGCAGAGATGCGGAGCGACTTTCTCCTGCACTCTGCGCTGTACTCTGGCCAGTGATATGAATAGAACATCAGAGCTGTAATTGGCTGCAACCATCCGGCCAATCACCACTCTGGGCGGAAAATAGGAATGAGTGAAGTTCTATTCACATCACTGGTCAGAGTAAAGTGCAGAGATGTGAGCGCTGTATAGAGCTGCTCGGCATCTCTGCTATATTATGGACGATCGCATTGGGTGTCAGGAGTAACACCCAAGGCGATCTGTCCGTTAGTACTGGTATTACTACTCCCATTTTTAAATTTTTTTTTTTTTAAGCCTAAGTGGAAAAAACCTCAGTGGCATTCTAGCCTAATAGACTATTTTTGTACTTTGTAAAAACTAATGTATATCATAGGTGGAAACCAAGTTTTTCACAACTCTTAAAGAGTACTCCAGTGCTGGAATAATTTTCCCCTATTCAAAGGCCCAAAGTACAGGGGATAAGTGTCTGATCGTGGATCGCTGGCAAGGGGAAAAGTGTTCCTGCACTGGAATGCTCCTTTAAATAGGACGTGTGGTGAGGCCAATTATTATTATTTTTTAATAAAAATTACGTTTTTTACATTACTTCATAGTCTTGCGTGCCTTGATTGTAATGGTATTTTTACTTTCCTGTTACCCCTCTCCACCCCATTCCCAATATATAAAGGTTTTACGAGTTGGTTGACTACCTAAACTTTTCACTGAATTGTCAGATTAGTGGGAATTTTGTAATGACATGTCTGAAGACTAGATTTAATGGGTTGCCCCGTGAAAGTAGTAATTTCCATCACAACAGGCCCACTATTGTCTTATCTGAGAAAAGGCTTGCTGCTGTCTTAAAATCTGAAGAGTAGTATTATAAGCTTCCCTTCTTCACATCACTGGTCTGGTCCTTAGCAGACAGGAAAGGAGGAGGGACCATGGACAGATAGTCTTTGCATTCACAGCCTCTGATGTGATGTCACAGCTGCAAGCAAGGCAACTCAGTTGACAAGGTCGCTCAGTTGATACGGAGAAATCTGTGGCCAACAACATTATATTAGTAAGTTTCTTTTTTATACTTTTTTTGTCCTATACTTTTCCAAAAGTGCAGAGGAAAAGTTGCCTATAGCAACTAATCAGATCACTTCTTTAATTTTTTAAAAGTCCTCTGAAAAATGAAAGAAGCAATCTGATTTGTTGCTATGGCAAACTGGTCAACTTTACATAGTTACATAGTTAGTACGGTCGAAAAAAGACATATGTCCATCAAGTTCAACCAGGGAATTAAGGGGTAGGGGTGTGGCGCGATATTGGGAAAGGGATGGGATTTTATATTTCTTCATAAGCATTAATGTTATTTTGTTCCAGGAATGTATCTAATCCTGTTTTAAAGCTGTTAATTGTTCCTGCTGTGACCAGTTCCTGAGGTAGACCTTTCCATAAATTCATAGTCCTCATGGTAAAGAAGGCGTGTCGCCCCTTGAGACTAAACTTTTTCTTCTCCAGACGGAGGGAGTGCCCCCTCGTCCTTTGGGGGGGTTTAACCTGGAACAGTTTTTCTCCATATTTTTTGTATGGGTCATTAATATACTTATATACGTTTATCATATCCCCCCCCTCAAACGTCTCTTCTCAAGACTAAACAATTGTAACTCCTTTAATCGCTCCTCATAGCTAGTTTAGTCGCACGTCTCTGCACCCTTTCCATGTCCCTTGAGTCCATGCCTCTTTTTATACATGACAATATCCTGCCGGCTTTGGAAGCAGCAGCCTGACATTGCATGCTATTCTGTAGTCTGTGATCTACAAGTACACCCAGATCCTTCTCTACCAGTGACTCTGACAGTTTAATCCCCCCTAATACATACGATGCATGCATGTTCTTAGTACCCAGATGCATAACTTTACATTTATCCACATTGAACCTCATTTGCCAAGTGGATGCCCAGACACTTAGTCTATCCAAGTCATCTTGTAACTTATGCACATCCTCTATAGACTGTACCGCGCTACAAAGCTTGGTGTCATCTGCAAAGATAGAAACAGAGCTGTTAATGCCATCCTCTATATCATTGATAAATAAATTAAACAACAGCGGTCCCAGTACAGAATCTTGGAGTACAGCACTAATAACCGGGGACCAATCAGAGTACGAATCATTGACCACCACTCTCTGGGTACGATCCATGAGCCAGTGTTTAATCCAGTTACAAACTAAAATTTCCAAACCCAAAGACCTTAACTTACCTGTCAGACGTCTATGAGGGACAGACGTCTATGAGGGACAGTATCATAGGTCTACATAGGTTTTTTTTTAGAAATCTCCCCTTCTATGTATCACCATTGTCTTTCATTGTTATCATTGTTACTACACGTCCCAGAGCTAGAAATAGCGCAGACATTTTACGGGCATGAGAATTTTTTTCCCACACATATAAAATAAATCTGATCTTACAGGTGCAAACAAGTTCCAGTCTACAAAAAATAGTTTCAGAAAACAACCACAGTCTGACATAATGTATGGTGGAAAGCTGTTTTGGTCCCCTGTAGTATCGGGGAAAGCATGTAGTATAGCCTAGTATTTCTTACTATAATGTATTCTGCATAATTTCTTATACAAATAAGAGCTCTATGCATTTGTTGCTTCAGTACTTCTTTTTGAAATGTCTCCAAGAACTGTCATTCTCTGCAAGTATATGTCAATTCAAGGGAGTGGCTTTAATGAATCCCTTTGCTTGAAGGGTGTAAAACATTTCTCAAGTCAGGCATAGATGGGGTGATTTTATTTTTTTACATCTTAAAAACACTGGAAATGATCCAGAGCAATGAAACAGTTGGAATCATGCTTAAAATGTTTTGACCATACCTAATGATATACCATATTTTTCACCCTATAGGACGCACCGGCGTATAAGACACACCCAATTTATAGGTGCAAAATCTAAAAAAATAAAGATTTTGAACCCAATAGTGGTCTTCAACCTGCGGATCTCCAGATGTTGCAAAACTACAACTCCCAGCATGCCCGGACAGCCATTGGCTGTCCGGGCATGCTGGGAGTTGTAGTTTTGCAACATCTGGAGGTCCGCAGATTGAAGACCACTGCATAGGAGGTAATATGTGTCTCCGCTGCTCCGGACCGGTGCCCGCTGCACCGGATGTCGCTCCATCGCTGTCGCCGTGTCCCCGTCGCTCCGGAACGTCTCTGCTGCCGGCCAGGTATCCTCACTCTCCGTCGCCGCCATCACGTCGTTACGCACGCCGACGCACGTACGCGACGATGTGATGACGAGAACGGAGAGCGCCAGCCATACAGGGGATCCCTGAATGGAGAAGACACCGAGGAGGCAGGTAAGGTCCCTCCCGGTGTCCTGTAAGCACTAACCCGGCTATTCAGTCGGGCTGTTCGGGACCACCGCGGTTAAATCGCGGCGGTCCCGAACAGCCCGACTGAACAGCCGGGTTTGTGTCACTTTCCCTTCAGCTTTGATCGCCACGTCTGAAGGGTTAATACAGGGCATCACCGCAATCGGTGATGTCCTGTATTAGTCGTGGGTCCCGGCCGTTGATGGCCGCATGGACCGCCGCGATAGGGGTGTATTCGCCGTATAAGACGCACCGACTTTTCCCCCCCCAGTTTTGGGAAGAAAAAGTGCCTCTTATACGGCGAAAAATAGTAATTAAAATAGCAATATCACTGGACCTGTATAAAGGATTCTTTTCTGTACTTTATTGTCATTTTTATTTAGAAAAAAAGGATATGTTTATACACACTATTTCTGCAAAGATTTCAAAACAGTGTAATCTGTGGAATTGCAGAAGTTCTAAAAGCCAAAGGAGGCCCACTGTGTTACTTGATGGACAACTCTATTCAGTATCTATCTATCTATCTATCTATCTGTCTATCTATCTATTTATCTATCTATCTACAAAACAGAAGAAAAGAAGCAGCACTCCGGCTGGAGTGAAAAAACAGGCACTCGGTGCATGCAGGCTAGAGGTTCTGGATCCTCCGAGAATACCTCCGCACTCACAAGATGTTGTGTAGAAAAACTGGCTTTATCCCATAACAAACAGGCAACGTTTCGGCTGCGCAATTACAGCCTTTCTCAAGCAATTACCAAGTGGAAATGGTGGTATATATATGAACACAAGCTTGTAGCCAAAACAGTGATTGGTTGATTAACAATAGGTAACACCCGTGCATAAGACATGTGACCATACAAATTATCCAATAGAAACAATAAAAAATATTTAAATAATGCATAATACATAGTTATATTCATACAATGCTCATTAAAACTTACAACGGAGGTGGAGCAGGAAGAGGAAAGCATGCAGACGCCAGCAGGCACCATGACTGGAAGCCGGTGCCAGTCTGTGTTTGCGCGCATGCAAAACCACCGAACTGTGCTTGCGCGCATGTGAAACTATGGAACACTGGAGGAGCCAAAACAGCTGAGGCAGGAAGCGTGACTGCGCATGCATAGTAGGAGATATGGCTGCAGCGGCCATGTTAAAGGAGGGCAATTGAGTGGGCAAGGCTCAAAATGAATAGTGATGAGTGGCATTGCTCATATTCGAATTCGCAATATTTCGCGAATATGTAGACAAAAAAATTCATCCTATATTTGCGAATTTCGCGTATTCGTTATATTCACATATTCTAGGAAGAAAACAGTGAGGGGGTGGGCAACTTTACTATTGGTTGTTAGGGATGTTGTTGATAACCTCTGACAAGTGTATTTGCATCATTTTAGTTGGCCCACAAGTGAAAAGAAGGAATATGCGAATATTCACATATGCGAATATGCGCACATGCGAATATGCGCATATGCGGAAAAAAGTGAATATTCGCAATTTCAAATATATAGCGAATATTCGCGCCCAACACTAATAATGAATGCTATAGTATAGTGTAAATGAAACTGGCTACTACCAAGGACCTTAACTGCTCTGTTTAAATCCAGTATATGGTCTAGTGTGTAAAAGATACGCCAGTCCATAAAGCAACAATATTTGTAGAAGATAGATAGTTAGCCTAAAGAAGTGCAGAAGGCGCGCAAAGTAACTACCACTGCTGTCTCCTCGTCTCCCTCTCTCCCAGCTAGTCTGTCGGCATGTTATATCATATTTTAAATGATGAAATAAAGACGAAGATTTTACCTTCCTTTGATGGTGAGTGCCATTTTCTATCTACAAATATCATAATGAATACTATTGGATGAGAACAGTGCCCATATAGGGGTCACCCGATTGGTCATGGTGGTGCCTGTTAGTGATCCATAGCTGGATCTCCTGCTGCCTCTGCCCTGAAGCCCTGCTCATCACTTATTGCGATCTTCGGGTTGCTCTGATCCTCTTGGTGGTTCCTTAATCCCCCTTTATGCATGGAGTGTCTATATGGGCACTGTTCTCATCCAATAGTATTCATTATGAGTCTTGCCCACTCAATTGCCCTCATTTAACATGGCCGCTGCTGCCTCAGCTGTTTAGGCTCCCCCAGTGTTCCGTAGTTTTGCATGCGTGCAAGTGCAGTTCCATATTTTTGCATGTACGCAAGCGCAGTCTGGCACTAGCTTCCAGTCATGGCGCCTTCTGGCGTTTGCATGCTTTCCTCCCCCTGCACTGTATGAATATAACTATGTATTATGCATTATGTACATCTTTTTCACTGTTTCTATTGGGTAATTTGTATGGTCACATGTCTTATGCACAGATGTTACCCGTTGTTAATCAACCAATCACTGTTTTAGCTACAAGCTTGTGTTCATTTATATACCACCATTTCCATTTGGTAATTGCTTGAGAAAGGCTGTAATTGTGCACTCGAAACGTTGCCTGTTTGTTATGAAATGAAACCAGTTTTTCTACACTACTACTTGTGAGTGCAAAGGTATTCTTCCCATTGCTGTATCTATCTTTTCAAGGGGTAGAATATATAAGGTAGCAAGTAAAAAGTATTGGCAATACGAGATGAAAAGTGATTCAAGGAAAGACAACTAGTTCCAAGAAAAGACAACAGGGTACGTGGGTGGTCAAGGCACACTGATGCATATGGGGAACAAAGACTAGCATATCCAGTCTGTTGCATAAATGAAGTACTACAGCGCAAAGTATTGACAACATTAAGGGGTTAGTCCTACCAGCAACACTTATTTCCTACATACAGTCTATGTTTACTGGGGGAGGGGGGTCCCAGTGATGTTAGGAAAAGGGGTCTCAAGTCTCTATCAGAATGGAGCAGCGGGTAAATCTATGCACTTCCACAGACACTAAAAAATGAAAAAATATATAAACATGATAAATATGCTAATTTTACAATATGTGTGTAGAAAAAAGTTAAAAGCAAATAAATGTGAAACATTATACCATGTACCCATAAATTTACCGTAATTACAGCAACAAGGCAGGGGCGTAACACTGTGAGATTAAAGCCTCTAACAATTCATCTATAAATGTAAAATATTCAAAATGAATGATGTATGAATAAAACCATTCGGGCCATGTTCACACATAGAGTTGACTAGTTGCTTCTTTCATTCTGAAAAGGGCCTTTGAAAAGAAACGATCTGATTGGTTGCTATGGGCAACTGGTCAACATTTCCTTTACATAGGTTTTGATAAATCTCCCCTGTAGTCTTTTCATCAATATTTTGCTTAGTATTAACCAGTTCTAATTCTTACTCAAACCAACCCAAATTATCCCAGATCTTGACAATACCCTTCCTCAGTAAGGAACAAGGTGCTGACCTAGTTAGAGCCCTGTTTTGTGGGACCAAAAGGGTTTCTCCTTAAAGAGAGAGAAATGTGGAGGCCTAAGGGCATGTAAGGGAGTACAAGAACATGCACAGTCGTTTTCTGGTGCCACATTTTGGAGGTAGCATCTCTATAAATCAAGGCCTGGACCCTTTAAGATAAATGTAGAATGAATCCTGGCACTCTATGGTAGTTTTCCGAAAAGCTGAATTTATCTGTCTACCCTATCCACGAGCACCACATTAATTACAGTGCCGACCTTACTACTATTGGACACTTTAAGAAACTGTGGTAGAGGGTGTGTGAGGGCAGATGAAATTACCCTAGGGGCAGATGGAATTAACCCGTTGTATTCATGACGCCAGGGCATGGTTTATCCTCAATACCACCCAAAGCTATACCGCTGGATCCTGGGCTAGGCACGGGGGCAATAATGACTCTGATGCCAAGTTATGGACAACAGTAGCTTTACTGGACTGACAGATGGAACAGTCTAAACAGCTTAACCAGGCCCACGGAGGTGACTAGTGACTTCAGAGACCTCAGGGCTTGCTGGGACTTGGAGTGGACTGGGACATAATTGATGCAGGCCACGCTGACTTAAGACAGATGACTTTGACTTGAATGACTTGAATGGTACTGACTATACTCCAGTTGTAGCTTACTTGTAGACTTGTGGCTGCTGGACAGAGTTGAGGCCTCCTATGGACTCCAGACACACTCTTGGACATGACCTTGCTGCAACTCAGCATAAGGAGGAAGAGAGAGAGCAGAGGCTCCACCCAGGGCTTATATGGAGGAGACTCTGAGGGGTCCCAAAGGTCACCCTAAGGTCACATGGTCCCTGATACCTTACTAGGTTACACTCACATGACAACTGGTAATCACATGTTAACAATTCTTAAAGCTATAACACCTTTTATAAACATTATACAATATGATACAGGCAATATATATATATATATATATATATATATATATAAGGGGACAGGTGTAGAGGGGGCCCAGGGGTTACTGTAGGGAGGCTGCCGGACAGCGCAGAAGGGGTATGGGGATACAACTCCCATACTGGGCCACCACAAAACCTTAGAACATTTAAACAGCTGTTTACTGATGGGTAACTTTTTCTGTTAGCATACGTTCTGGCCTGGCGTATTAAATCCCCAGTCATGTTCTAGGCTTTTTAAAGGAGCCAGTTATTGACTTGAAGAGATGCTAGCGACAAAAGGTAGTACCAGAGAGCTACTTAAAGGGGTACTCCACTGGAAAACATTTTTTTTATTAACTGGTGCCAGAAAGTTAAAACGATTTGTAAATTACTTCTATTAAAAAATCTTAATCCTTCCAGTACTTATCAGCTGCTGTATACTACAGAGGAAGTTCTTTTCTTTTCAAATTTCTTTTCTGTCTGACCAAGTGCTCTTTGCTGACATGCTCTCTGCTGACACCTCTGTCCATGTCAGGAACTGTCCAGAGCAGGAGAGGTTTGCTATGAGGATTTGATCCTACTCTGGACAGTTCCTAAAATGGACAGAGGTGTCAGCAGAGAGCACTATGGTCAGACAGAAAGGAAATTCAAAAAGAAAATAACTTCCTGTGGATAATATAGCAGCTGATAAGTACTGGAAGGAAAAAGATTTTTTAATAGAAGTAATTTACAAATCTGTTTTCACTTTCTGGCACCAGTTGATAATTTTTTTTCTAATTCCCAGTGCAGCATGAAAAGCCTATAAGTTTCAATACCTGTTTTAGCCCTCTCCTCAAGGAGAAAAATTACCCCCTTGGTCACACATAATGGTGTTCGCCACTTTACTGGACAAGGTGTTGTTGCATACTGTGCATATTATCTGTTAGGATAATTGGATTTGTATGAACATTAATACATTTTGTTCGTATCTTCAGATATATCTGGATGTCTGCATAAGTAAATTTTCATATGAAAATCTATTTGCACGCCTGATACTTTTTTTTTTTGGGGGGGGGGGGGGTAAAATAAATAAATCTATAGGTTGGTCCACATAGTATAGGATAATTGTGGAACAAGATCTGCAAAGTGTCTTCCTGCACACGAGAAACTTTGCGTCATTTAAATAGAAAAAAATGGATTTGTTCTGTTCTCAAAGTGATGGATTCCACTACTGACTCTCTCTTATTACAATTTGATTCTAAGTGGTTTCTAGTACCTTGGCTCACAGGCCCAACCAGTGTTATGCCTCTTAGAAAGTTCTGCAGGGATAGATGGGGCATTTGCCTTCTTATGAATTATTCATCTAGAATTCTCCAACCACTGAAAATTTCCCTCAGCACTGAGCAGATCCAGAATCCAGAAAAGATTCAACAAGTTTCAAATTGTTCCATCTCAGCCAGTGATTCACTAAGCAGCAGTATGACATATCGGGCAATGATGCTTTTTGGTCCCCGCAGTCACGCTGCGGCTCATTGAGATACCAGAGCAGGACATTGGAGGAATCGCAGGAGCGCTGGAGGGCCCCGCCCCCTTAATGCATGTCTTGTATTGACTTGTATTGAGAGGGCGGGCTGTGACATCACGAGGGGTGGAGTCATGACGTCACAATGCTCCGGCCCCTGAATTGCCCATCGTTACGCACAGAGCGAGTTTTCTCTGTGCAGTAATGACAGCGGGGTGCTGCAGCTGAGATCCCGGGGGGTCACCAGCGGCGGGAACCCTGCAATCTGACATCTTATCCCCTATCCTTTGGATGGGGGATAAGATGTCTAGGGGAGGAGTACCCCTTTAACAATAAAGAGTTGAGGAAGAATGTGCTGTATTTACAGATCCTTCAGCCATATATGATGTTTTACATTATGTAGATTTTTATAATTTCAAGATGTTATTACTTTTCAATCTACTTAAATAGCTGTTAACATTTTTGATAGTGCACCTGTCACTATAAAAGGGAAAAAAAAACTTTTGACGTCCTAAAGACATATCAAAAGTTTTTATCGGTCAAGTCTGAATTATCAGATTACTACTGATCCATAGAACAAGCAGGGAGAAAAGCGCATCACTAAGTGCTTTACTCCCTACTTTTTGTGCTGTGCTTACATTGGAAGTTTGTCGCAGTCATGTTGCACAAAGGCAGGAAAGAATGCACTTTTCACACTTCCAGCTTGTTCTAGTAATTGCTCCCCCACTGGTCAAAACTTTTGACACGTCTGTACAACATTTAAAAAAAAATCTTAAAAGGGCCGGTGCTCATTTAAGTCATTTTAGGTCACATAACTTACTGTTGTTTATCTTATCTTTTAGTTATTTATATATATATATATATATATATATATATATATATATATATATATATATATATGAGATCAAATGCACCATCATATTCTATATCACATACATCACGTACGAGAAAATAACATACATTCCAAAAACATTTGCTGTAGGTCTTAACGATCATTCTTAACACATTGATCTATATCATTTTCTACACATTTTATTTTGAAATGTTTAGAATAAAGGTTGTAAAAAGAAAGGCTGGGCAATGCAAGACATGAGAAAGGATAGCTGTAAGCTAATATCTCTAGGAGTAACATTTTAAATAAGAATCTGAATATATATTCTAATATAACATTAGGTGAAGTGGTATCTTACTTAAAGGGGTTATCCACCATAAGGTGATTTAAGTACATACCTGGCAGACAGTAATGGACATGCTTAGGAAAGATCTGCGCTTGTCTTGGGGATAAATGGCTATGTTGTGAGATTACCATAACACTGTGGCTAGCTTTTTGCGAACTGGTATTTCCTTTTGCCTACAAATCCCATAATTCAATTTTCCTTCCTCCCACGCATCAGCCACCCAACCCATTGAAACATAAATGATCGGCATCCATTCAAAAGACCTGTGGTTTTCAATCAGGGTGCCTACAGCTGTTGCATTAGTTGCAGATTGATCTCTCCCCCACCAAGCAATCGCTCCACCCATTGAAGCAGACAGGCTCTCTGTCATCAGCTGACTAGTGAGTCAGGTCTCGGCCGCATTGCAACCTGGGAAAAATCTGAGAACAGTCATTTTGTATGCTGTTAAAAATAAATATTGGGGTGAAAATCACAGAAGAATTGTGAGAAAACCGTCACACACAGGTACAGACACTATATTATGAACTACACTAACTTTACAGCCCCTGTAGTATAGTCAAATAACAAAAAAATAAAAATAAAAAATATAAAATAAAAAAAATTCCCCTTTAACCTTTTGGATATTGCATAGCTTTAAGTCAATGCCTGCTACTTTAAGAAGCTGTAGAACATTACCAGGAATTTAATAAGCCAATGCAGACTATCTCCTAAAAGGGAAAGTTACCTATCTGTATACAGCTGTTTTGAGGGTTCATGCTTCACTGTTAATTCTGAAAAGAAGAAAATGCAAAGTAGCTTTCTGGTGCCACATTTTGGAGGTAGCATCCCTAAAAGTCAAGTTTGGACCCTTTAAGATAAATGTAGACTGAATCCTGGCACTCTATAGTAGTCTTCAGAAAACCCCTTTCTGCATTTATCCCCATCCACCACATTATCTACAGTGCCAACCTTACTACTACTGTACCTGTCAGCAACCAAATTTTCTAAACTAACTCAGATTATATTCCCTAACTACTTTAAACACCCCTCCTGCCCTTAAAAAAAAAAATTCTGAGCTTTAAAAAGCTCTGTATCATACCTTTCCCCTTGCTTACAGTGTGCAAGCTCTTGGCAGGAGAAAGTGGGCGTTCCCCAGCAGGCGCAACATCATTAAAGCCTGCAAGAGCTGTGCCTCACCATGCCCTGCATGGACTTCCTGAGTTTGGTCAATCACATGTCTTATAATTACATAAGAAACAATATATTAAAAGTACTCTTTAAGAAACCTTGGAATTTCAAAACAGCTGTTTACAGATGGGTCACTTTCTCTTTGAGCAGAGATTCTGGCCTGGCATCTTAAATCCCCAGTCATGTTCTAGGCTTTTTAAAGGAGCCAGGCATTGAATAGACAAGATGCTAGCAACAAAAGGTAATACCAGAGAGCTACTTTATTTCTTTCTTGACATAATTCCCAGGGCAGCATGAACAGCCTATAAGTTTCCATTCCTGTTTTAGCACTCTCCTGAAGGAAAAACATTACCCCCCCCCCCCCCCCCCCTTAGTCACATATCATGGTGTTCGGCATTTTACTGGACAAGGTGTAGCTGCACACTGAGCTATTTTGTCCAGTACTTTTACAGAATCAGTGATGGAGCCTCTGAACAGACCCACTGTTAGGCCATACATAATTTGCTGGTGAATACAGTAAGTTTGGTCTGTTTACCTTATACAAACTTTTTGCATAAATGTACATTCAAGAAAGAAAGACGGCATAGTAACTAGTAGACTACAATTGGTGTATTAAAATCAAGTTAAGTGTCATGGTATGAGATTGGTGCTGCTACCCCGATGTGTGCAACATAAAAAGAAAATGAGATGTGGATAAGTCCTTAGGAGTGTGTGTGGGACAACACATTTTTTTCAATTTCCAATAACAGCAGCTGAAAAGTAAGTGCATCCATTTACTGTGGTGCTCCATGCCAATAAATCATGTTTTCAGGTTAGTTTTTACCACAAAATTGCATTTGATGTATACTGCAATGGTGTATTACATCATAGGAAATGACGTAGGATCGCAAATTTCTATGCAAAGATTACAAAATGCAAAAAATGGCATCACATAACATATAGCATATCTTCACAACTTCTCATGATTTTATACTAATTTAATAGATATAAGACAAAAAAAAAATATCTGATTTGTATTTGGGATCTGTGGTAGACTTGGGGAATAAAGCCTTGTGGGGGTGTAGGGTAGTTGGGGTGTTGCTGTTCAGTATTATAAAGGGTGCTGTTCACCCTTGTCACTTGTGACGCCATTGTGAGGGTTAAAACTCTGTAGTGATGATGGGCCTATCGTCACCCTTCCCAAGAGCGATAGGGGAGTGTAAAATAAATGGATTGCCCACAGCAGTGCTGAACTTAAAACTTGCAGGAACTTTACTGAAGATTTTCTGTACATGCAGTATCGGTAACAGTCCGGATAACAGAGTCTTTATAGACAGCACAGCAGTGACTGACAGTTGCTTGGGACCAGAAAGTTCTCTTAAGATTAGGAGGATTAGATTTGCATAGATCTGCTGGATTTCGGGGTTGGATTAGGTCCAGAGATCTTGCGGAGATAGCGGGGAATTGTAAGAACTATCCGTCTCTAGCGTAGGCTTAGGCCGCAAGGCTTTGGCCTAGTAATTGTCTTGTAAGCTGCGGAGGTCCTACCTCGTCCAGAATCAGCAACCCAAGAGCAATGATGCTGCTTGCTTGGCAGCACAGGAACAAGAGCGAGACAAAATGGCGCAGCTCCCTTATTTGGGCAGGGGCTGGCCATTTTGGATTGGTCCATATCAGCTGTCACTCACCGTTACAATGGATTGTGGGTGATCACCTGACTAGAACCACCAAAGGTCCTTTAGCAAAACCATAGAGTTCTGTAACCCGGTCACATGGCCCGCAGGTCCTGCGACGCAAACAAGGTAAGAATATTAAATACACACCTTTACATTTATATTTATATTAATTATAGCTAACTGAGGGGTGACGAGGGGTTAACTAAGGAAGAGGACCCCCACTGTTCCTAGGGACTCTGACTTTGGGGACCTCACCACAAGGTAACGTATGTAATACGGTACCGGGACACCACAGATCCACATATGATTTTGTAAGCCCCACACATCAGACACAGTGATGTACTGCAATATAATGCATTCTCATCTGTTTTATTTTCAAATGCAATTTATCACCAAGCATGATGTGACACCACTAGAGCAAAATAATTCAATCGACACATTAAGGAAATGCGGTTTCCTTAATGTGTTTATGAATTATGTATTTTTTGTGGATTTTTTATAATAAAACACAAATTCAAAAGCAGTAGTTAACAGAATTCCTGACAAAAGCCGATTACTTTTTTATTTAGAACATTATTTTGTAAAAGTATTGTAAACCCTTCTGCCCAGCAATAATAAAAAAAAAAAAACATAAAATCCAGGTTGATAAGGCATACACAGCATATACCGAAGTACCAAAAGATCTCTAAGGCCGAGTTTACATATATTTGGCATACGGCATAGGTGAACTATCTTGACACAACTGATGACAACATGCATCAGTTGACATCAGTTGTGTAGCATCTGGTGTCCATTGATTCTGGACGCCGGAGAGGGGAGTGCAGCTTGCTGTCCAATGCCGTTCGGCTTTTCCAACCATCCGGCATCCAAACTGGATGATTGTGAACTGTCCCATTCGAATGGGATCAGTTCTGGCATCAGTATCTTTCTGGTTCATGCCGGAGGGAAACTCTGCCAGACAATTAATGTATGTGAAGGGGGCCTAAGTGGGTCCAGACACAGGAACAACAATGAACACCAAAGGTGAAACCAAATTTAGTTATTTTTGGAGTTGACTTTGGATCCAGTTACTTGCCACTAGGACCTATTTCTTATGAGTTAGACTGTGTTAATATATCTTGTAAGGGGTTTAGACTGTCCCTTGTAGACCTAGCTCTGTTGTCTAAGTTGAGAAAGGTCCTCAGAGACTTATTTTTAACAGGGCTGGTGTGTGTCCTCAGCTACGGATGGGAGAGGATGCAGGGTAGAAGAATGTGTTGATGTATGGTGTACAGTTGAAGTAGTCAGCACACAAAGAAGCAGAGACTGCAGATGAAGGAGCTGTTGGGACAATGATTAGCAAGACCATCAGGGAGCACAGAGAGGGAGTGTGGGACACAGCAGAGGCCAAATATGTGAAAGGCACAAACAGCACATAGAGAGGGGAAGACAGAGAGAGAACTGGGCAGAGTGGGAATAGTTCAGAACAAGAGGCTGGCCAATTTAAGGAGACTAAGAGCTTGTTCACTTTGTCATGTTCAAGGTCATAATTTGGTGCCAAACAACGAAGCCGAACAGACCCTTTTCACAATGGACACTGCCGGGTCCTGCCTGGTCCGGACAGATTCCATTGACTTGAATGGGGTCTATCAGGTGTCCAGTATTTTGAAGGAGTTTAACGGAGAAAAAAAATTAGCCATGTAGTTAGTGATGAGTGGCATATGCCATATTCGAATTTGCATTTTTTCGCGAATGTATGGACGAATATTCATCCTATATTTGCGAAATTCGCATATTCAATATATATTGGGTTATTTTCGCATGCGCATATGTGCATGTGGATAACTATCTACCTATCTATCTATCTATATTATATATCTATCTTTCTATATTATCTAACTATCTATCTCCTAATATTCTTTAGTGATGATATTCACGAATATGAGGATATTCGCAAATATTTGCATATTCTCATATTTGCGAAAATTTGCTCTCCAGTCTAATACAGTAAATAGTATTGGAGCCTTCTTTAGACCACAAGCTGGAAACAGGGAGGGATGAGATCACTGTGATGTGTTCTGTGGGAAAAAAAAATTATGTATATTCGTAATTGCGAATATATAGTGCTATATTCGCCATATTCAACGAATATGCGAATATGCAAAATTCGCTATAAATATTCGAATTGCGAATATTCTTGCTCAACACTACATGTAGTATTTGTTTTTCTGCCCAACTCCTGTCCTTTAAATGGGTTAAGCAATGGAGATCCCTTAAGCAGCGCTCAACAGCAGTGTGAACTACGCCTAAATGCCTGAGACTGAGCAGGCACAGAACCAAGTTTCACAGAGACAACAGCAGGGAAAGGCTTCTGAGCACAGAGCTGACTGGGGTGCAAACTCCAAGCTGACAGGTTTTCTTTGTTCCCCACCCATTGACTGCATTGTGACCCAAATCTTATCCCACCCGATACACCAGTGCACTTCCATCCCTCCCTTATTGCAGATGCTAAAAAATAGCTTGTGACGCCCCCTCGTGAAATCACGCCATGCCCCCTAAATGCAAGTCTATGGGAGGGGGCATGGCAGCCACCAAACCCACCTCCCATAGACTTGCATTGATAGGGAGGGTGTCACAAGATGTCACGAGGGGGGCTGGCCATGACATCACAAGCCTCCGGCGTAGAATCGCTAGTCATCCGGCATGGAGCGAAGTTAGCCCTGTGCTCAGGATGACTGGGGTGCCGCAGAAGAGATCACGGACCCCCGTGATCATACATCTTATCCCTTATCTTTGGATAGGTGATAACATGTCTAGAGGCGGAGTACCCCTTTAACAAGCTCTGGTAAAGTGAAAGCTTAGCTGTGATTGGTTGTTGTGGGCAAAATCTATTGATAAATCTTGACCTATGTGTGTATTAGCTTGTCAACTGGACAGTCACCACCATTTAGATCCCAATATGGAGAGCCTCAGGTTCACACAACATTGAGAACAATAGTGACCACCCCCTTGACAGTCAATAGACATGGTTGCCATCTTCGGATTGTCACCAATAGCTAGTGAATGGGAAAGGATAAAAAAATGAATCTATAAAAAGGTGGCTTTACGTGGATAATGGTGTTTTTGATGCTATACGTTATCCATTGAGATAGACCTTGGACTTCCTTTCTTCCTTGGTCTTTGAGTCCTAGAGTTTATAAAAAACAGATTTTTACTTTAACCTGTGAGCTCCTTAAATTTTCATAACAAAAAAACGTTATGATGGTATTAAAAGTGGACTTGTTCAATAGAGATGTGTAAACCCCTAGAATAATTTCCTTGGTGGGCTCAAAGTCTCATGCCATGTATCTACTATACTGAAATTACTGTATAAAGAAGATAACCCACATTTTTATAATAATAGTTTGACTGTGTTACTTTTACTGCTAACTTCATATTTTACACATCCCCGAAACAATTCCCCCCAGTTTGTTTAGTAATGTAAAAACAGAGTGAGAACACAAGAGGTATTGTGGAGCTCCACACTTCAAATCCCATCGCTCCCTCTATTAACCTCATGTAGCTGAGGAGCCACATGTGTTGTGATTTGTACTTGACCTATAATTGTAGTTGAGGTGATATCACATGTCACACCTACAGGAACCAGTTATGCATAGATTACTGTTACCTAAATGGGGATTATTCAATCCGGCTACCCACTTTCACCAACGTGTCATAGGTAAGTGAGCCACACAACAAAGGTGGATTGAACCTGTGTACAATGTAATGATAATTGTTTACATGCAGTGAGTATTTGGCAATGTTTATCCTGCATCTATATAGCCGAAGTCCCATAGAGCCAAAAGGGTCAGGTATGACCTCATCTGTTAGTGCAGCTGCTGATTCGTGAAGTCACTGGACAGGTCTGGTTTCCTTCTGTCGCAGCAGCTCATTTATCCCTCTGATACTTAGGAGACTCGAAGACCATTGCAGAATATAAGGTGAAAAAGCTTGGATCAAACAGCAAGAAGGTTTACCTGCTGCTGCGAGTGAAGGAAAACAGACCCATTGTGGTGGTCTGTAAGTCTGTCTTGCACTGATGAGATTAACTTCTTACGAGGAATTTTCATTGGAGCTAAAAGCAACTTTCATAGGCTCCAGTATTAAAAAAGAACAAATGAGACAACTGTTCGCTCAGTAATGTCAGATCTCACATCTTTAACATTACTGTTTACATTGGTTTCTGCTAGTGACAGTTATACAGTATGGGCTCTGGGCTGGATTATGAACTGGTGGCATCTGAAAATGTGGCTAGCATTTGAGAATGTATAGAAAATATATGATATTTATGTAAATAAATAAACTATTTAATTTACACTGTATCATTGTCATATTTACACTACTTTAAAGGGGTACTCCAGTGGAAAACATTTTTTTTTTCTAATTAACTGGTGCCAAAAAGTTATACAGATTGGTAAATTACTTCTACAGTAGAATCTCCCAATAGAGGACACTCATGGGGAATAAAAAAAGTGTCCGCTATTGAGAGATGTCCCATATTGGAGCAAAAAGGCTCAAAAACCTTTCTAAATGTCTGAATACTGTAGTAGCAATATTACAACACAATCTCCCAGTGAAGATTAATCACCCCTTATCCCCCCAATCATTTCATCCCCCCTTTATACCCTGAGTCACCTTATGACTTGTGCCAAATTATCCCCCATTACCCCCTGTGCAGCATAATTTCCCCTTGATCCCTACTGTGCTATGTCATTCCCCCTTTATTAACCTCTGTAAATTCATCACCAAAAGGGGGCAAAAGGGGAGAAAGGAGGAATTAACCAGCACAGGGGATCAAGAGAAAATGTTGTGGCACAGGGAGGGGGTAAAAAAAAGGGGGGGGGTGATTTGACAGAGAGAATAAAGTGGCGGGGGTGGGGATCAGGGAAGGAGGGGGTGAATGATGTGGCCGGCGGACGTACAGAAGCAGGAGACCTCTGAGGTCTTCTGCTTCTGTGCTGGGGCTGCTGCAGGGGGCTGCAGTGGGGGCCCCCTAGAGGTCTGGGCTCCTTACTGGGGTCTTTGCTGTACCCTCTGATGGTGACCCTCTGTACAGAGTAGTGCCGGCACCTAAGCCTTGTTGTTCCCTATTGAGAGTGTTTTGTTCCCTGTTGTTTCCTATAGAGTGTGTTTTGACACCTATTGGGAGTGTTTTGTCCTCTATTGGGAGTGTTATGTCTCCTATTGGGGAGTGTTTTGTCCCCTATTGGGAGTGTTATGTCTCCTATTGGGGAGTGTTTTGTCCCCTATTGTCCCCTATTGGGAGTGTTTTGTTCCCTGTTGTTTCCTATAGAGTGTGTTTTGACACCTATTGGGAGTGTTTTGTTCTCTATTGGTAGTGTTCTGTCTCCTATTGGGGAGTGTTTTGTCCCCTATTGTCCCCTGTTGGGTGTGCACGCGTCCACTATTGGGAATGTTCCCTATTCGGAGGGTGCAAATACATTAAGTCTCATGGGACTCTGCCGGGGAATTAAAAACTGTCCCCTATTGGGAGGTGTCCCCTATTGGGAGGCCTCCACTAAGGAAGATTTCACTGTATTTAAAAATCTTAATCCTTCCAGTACTTATCAGATGTTGTATGCTACAAAGAAAATTGAGTTATTCTTTTCTGTCTGACCACAGTGCTCTCTGCTGACACCTCTATCCCTGTAAGGAATTGATCAGAGCAGGAGAGGTTTGTTATGGGGATTTGTTCCTGCTCTGGACATTTCCTGACACAGACAGAGGTGACAGCAGAGAGCACTGTGGTCAGACAGAAAATAACTATACAACTTCCTGTGGAGCATACAGCAGCTGATAAATACAGGAAGGATTACATTTTTTTATTTTAAAATTTAAATTTTAAAATCTGTTTAACTTTTTGGCATCAGTTGATTTAAAAAAAAATAAAAATGTTTTCCATCAGAGTACTCCTTTAAGGTGCTCATCTAGTTTTAAATGCGAGACCTAATTGCCACGACAAGGAGAGCCTCATGCACATGGCTTTCCATACTTTACATAATTCCTGCATAACTGGAGAATCAACTCGTTTCTTGTGCCTGGACCTAAAAGGGCACATTGGAACGTTGGTTTACATTTGTTACAAATAGCTTTTGACGTATGGGAGTGCATAGGCAAGATACACTAAATTGCCATCCCAAAAAGATATAATCTAGCCAGACCCTTGAAAGATACTGAAATATAACTTGTACCAAGGATAAGGATATGACTACGAGGCTTATAGAGTTGTAGTATTGACCTACGATGGCCCCGACATATGATCATTTCAATATACGATGGCCTCTCAGAGGCCATCGCATGTTGAAGGCAGCATCAACATACAATGCTTTTTTTATGTCGGGGCCATCGCATAAACGGCTATCCGGCAGTGCTGTCTGCTTCAGCTGCCACCGGATAGCCGTTTACGGTGCCACGTGAGGTCCGCTGATGATCAATGTCCCTGTCCTCGGGGCTCCAGCGCGTCCTCTTCGGGATCCCCTGCATCGTCGGCGCTCTCTATCGTTGTCATCGCGTCGCTGTACACGCCGTCCCGTCATCCAATAGGAGCGGCGTGAGTAGCAACGTGATGGCGGCGATGGAGAGCAAGGATGACGGGGAAGCAGAGGCCTTGCCGGAGCATCAGGGACACCTCGGGGACGCGGCAACAGTGATGGAAGGCGACATCCAGGGCAGCGGTGACGAGCGGTGACGGTACGGAGCGGCGGGGACAGGTGAGTACAACTTCCTCTACCAGTGGTCTTCAACCTGTGGACCTCCAGATGTTGCAAAACTACAACTCCCAGGATGCCCGGACAGCCGTTGGCTTTACTTTACTTTCCATTGCACGGATCCCCCAACATACGATGGTTTCAACAAACGATGGTCCATTTGGAAAGGATTACCATCGTATGTTGAGGGACCACTGTATCCTTATTGCTTGTCTAGTGGCTAACTCACATATCAGAGTGGAAAGCATTCATGTATGTTTCCCTTTTATCTACAGCAGGGGATACTGTCAAATAGCAGACATTGTGGTAGAAATCCACACTTTTCCACTTGCAAACAAAGGGATTCTTTTTTTCCCCCAAAGCAAAGTATATGTATAAAATGTCTACTAACAGTCTATTCTAATTCCTGTATTTTGTAACAAAAAAAACCACAAGAATTTCATCTGATACAACATGCCCGTTAGACAAATACCTACACATCAGAAACATACCTGACATGTCCCCTATGACACACCTATTCTTCATGTGGCATTTGGATTTATAATGCTGGTTGCAGACGACATCTAGGAGAATTTATGACAATCTACAGAGCAAAACACAAACTATTTCTCATGAATTTTGCTGAGACCTTTAGATTTCACCAAAATCTATTTCTGAACAGTAGGCTTCATAGACGTGGGCCATGAATGGAACATGGAGTGCTTGTAACTAGAGATGAGTGAAGTTACAGTGATTCGATTCGTCACAAACTTCTCGGCTCTGCAGTTGCTGACTTTAGCCTGCATAAATGAGTTCAGCTTTCAGGTGCTCTGGTGGGCTGGAAAAGGTGGATACAGCTCTAGGAGAAAGTCTCCAGCCCACCGGAGCACCTGAAAGCTGAACTCATTTATGCAGGCTAAAGTCAGCAACTGCTGTAACTTCGCTCATCTCTACTTGTAACTCTATATGGTGGAGCTGGAGCTACTGTGTTCTGCCAAAGACAAAATGCAGGTGGGAATTATGATTATGACAATGACAAAATGGTGGAGATAGGCTGTTGTGATGTGTTCACGATCTACTTTCTCTATTGACAGTAGAGAGATGCCAGGCCCTTACACAGGCATTCCTGTCGCCTGATCCTCAAACACTGATTTAAAGGGGTACTCCGGTGGAAAACTTTTATTTTTTTAAATCAACTGGTGCCAGAAAGTTAAAAAGATTTGTAAATTAAAATAAAAATGAGACGAGAAAGTGGAGAGCACACTAAAGGCCAACTTCACCTGGACTGGAATGCGACTTGGTCCCGGTACCTAACTGTGTGTCTCCTGCGGGGTGCACACACACAAGCATGAAGTATCAACGGTAATGAATAAACAAATACATAGGTGCACTCACCGCTCAGCGGAGACAACTGCGTGGCGGGGTTCGGTTTACGGGGAGCTGGATCTCATCATCTGCTTAGGAATTGTGGTGCTCGGAGGATACGGCAGCAGTTTTGCCCGTGAGTGCGTGCTTCTTCCGGCCTCGGCCTGGTGAGTGCACCTACGTATTTGTTTATTCATTACAGTTGATACTTCATGCTTGTGTGTGTGCACCCCGCAGGAGACACACAGTTAAGTACCGGGACCACCACGCAGTTGTCTCTGCCGAGCGGTGAGTGCACCTACGTATTTCTTTATTCATTAACATTAGATTTGTAAATTACTTCTATTAAAAAAATCTTAATCCTTCCAGTACTGATTAGCTGCTGAATACTACAGAGCATTTTTTTTTTCTTTTTGGAACACAGAGCTCTCTGCTCATATCACAAGCAGAGTGCTCTCTGCTGACATCTCTGTCCATTTTGAGAGCTTTGTGTTCCAAAAAGAAAATAATTTCTTCTGTAGTATTCAGCAGCTAATAAGTCCTGGAAGGATTAAGATTTTTTAATAGAAGTAATTTACAAATCTGTTTAAATGTTTTGCACCAGTTGATTTAAAAAAAAAAAAAAGTTTTCCACCGGAGTGCCCCTTTAATTTACCCTTTGAAGCCAAATGATGAGCATCTTAAATATACTATGACATTCTGGCCTATCACTACAAGTTTTAGATAAATATTTTATTTGTGTAAGTTCCCTACACTGATACTACAGTTGAGCAATTTGTAATTTTAATCTAATAATTGCTGCCTTTACTTTGTTAATATGAGACAATAAAGTTCACATTTGGTGTTATCTCTTCAATATGTATTCATGTCACCAGTTTTGTCTCATGTAGAGTACAGCGGTTGGTGGGACCAATATAGAGAACCATTTAACCACAGTCATCAGTATACTTTTGTAGCATGGGAAGAAACCTGGAAGAAACCCACATAAACAAACGGGGAACATACAAACTGCATATACTTGTTGTTCTTGGTGTGATGCACATCTAGGACACAAGAGCAAGCCATACAATGCAAACCATGGAGCCACCGTTTTGCCCTTTATAGGTGTTCTTGAATGTAAGGAGACATTTAAATCGAGGCTTCACTCTTTTATTCTAGGTAACATTTTCTCTGTTTATGATAAAGTATTATATAGAGTGCTGCACAACTATATATAGCTGAGCTCAAAAAAGTGTCTATTGCTAGAATACTGCATGGGTGGCATGGGTCAGCATGGGTGACCTGACATAGCCACATGAAATGCAGGAGATAGATGCTACTAGATTGCAATGTGTTGACCCAACCCAAGTGTGTCATTGTTGTACACTCTGTAACATCCATGTTTGAAATGCTTCCCTATCTGAAATAGTTCCGAGCAGTTATTTCTCCTCTGAAGTGCTATTAGATAATGTTCCTACATTCCACACACCCTACTTTACCTCATTACCATATTGTTGTAAGTTCACCAGATACTATAATATATTGTTTTGCGGTAGGCTTGTTTAATACACTATTATATGTAAGAAGATATGACCTCAAGTGACTGAGGTGACCTCACCTGACTTTCTAGAACGTGTTTACACTTCTCTTATCAAGAACTGCTGATCAATGTGTGAAGACACAGCAAAGTTGGGAATGCAGAAAGAAACCTATTCAACGTCTGAAGTTTTTACTAAAATAATATAGAACTGTAAATGTTGTTTTAAAGGAAATAATCGACTGTAATTTAAAGCCATGGAAGCTTCTTTATTTTTTTTTTCTATTATAAATATTTAACAAACATATGGGGGATATTTATTGTGCTTTTTATGACTTCATATGCCAGATCTGTTATAGATTCTCTATAATAAAAATGGTAGTAGAGATAAAAAAGGAAAATACCCAGTAAAGAAATGCTTGAAGTGTCTACTATCCCATGTTTGTCTTTATCCACTTTTCATCCGTTTACTTTTCTTACTGACCTGAGCAAATTATTAAAAGAGTTGTCTAGGTTCATAAGAAAGAAAGTGATCCTGTGTAAGGGTACATTCACACGGGTATATTTTGCTGCAGATTTTTCTACCCATTGAAGTCAATGGGTAGCAAAATCAGCTGTTACAAATCTGCAGCAAAATATTCGAATGTACCCTTGAGCTGATATCCATCATAAATAGGATCATATGTTAAAAACCTTACAATATGTCTTCTATTTTTGTTTTTCCCCACGGGATCCAACTCATGGAATAGGGCAGAGTTTTATACTTATCCATCCAGCAAGCCCAGATGCCTACGTCCCAAAGGAGTCCAAAATGACAAATTTTTGGCCTCTGTTAGGTAAATGGGGGTCTATGGATGCATTCAGTGCACATGCTGGGACCTGTCCCAGCATTTGTGCTAAATGGATTTGTCTAGACATTGCTTAATTAATACAGTGGGAAAACCGCCTAAAGCAGCTCTTCATTGTGAAGACATTGAGAGACATCTACATGGATCCCAGTAGGTGGAACACAGGGCCATTTCAGAATTTTCAAATGTGAATGTGAGTTTAGATAGGTGGAGATTTCATTTGTTATCTCATGAAGACAGCCCTTTCCAATACTTAAAAGAGATTGAGAAAATGACCTTTTATTTAAATCAGGTTTTTATTTTTTCTGAATTTTTGGTGACATTTTTTCTAATTTCCAATTTTACTATCTAGATTTTTTAATAACCCTGAAATCTTGTTGTTTCCATTCTGGCCACTAGCTCTAAAACTAAACTGAGACTTCAGTTTCCCAGTAATGCCTTTCATCTCAGGAGCAAAATGAAAGGTGCACTAGCATATAGATAACACTGGCTCCACCACCATTCACAGCAGAGCTCAGCACCCCCCCTCCCCCTCTGTAGAATGAGCTCTTAAAAGGTCACAGAGATTGCTCAGTAGCATCTCCAATTCATGCTCTAAAGTATATCATTAAATGCTGTTAAAAGCAGCTCATGCAAGATGGCAGCCCCCATAATGTACAAAAAGTAAAAAACTAAAACAAAAAAAGCAGTTAGAAACAGATTAGAAAAATAGAATATGTTTCAGTACTTGTCTTTAAACAGGAAAAAAAATCTAGGTGATACATTTTCCTAAAGGAGTAGTGCAGTGAACCATAACATATCCCCTATCCAAAGGACCCCCTTTAAAGGAATTATTTACAGTAGTTCTGTAGTGAAACATAACTTATAGATCATGGGGTGTCCGACCCTTGATCTCCTAAACGGGGCCCCCGTAGTCTGCCTGAAGTGACCGTTCCAACCCCGCAGGAAGCCGTGGCAGACACGCCCCCTCCATGTATCTCTATGGGATACATGGAGGGGGCGTATCGGTGGGGCCCCGTTCAGGAGATCGTGGGGAGTCCCAGCGGTCGGACTCCCCGTTATCTATATCCTTTGTATAGGGGGATAAGTTAAAGGGTATGCTCACACAGGACGGAAACAGCGTGGATTTAACAGTGTGGAAAATCTACAATACTTCCACATCAATATATGCTGCAGAAACTCCACAAAGGATTTTCATGTGGATTATGTAAATGTTGTAGAAGTAAGAATATACAGTATTTGAAACCCACAGTTGCAGATTTTGCTGTAGATCCATAATGTTCCTGCAGCAAAATCTAGCGGAATTATTGCTGACTCAACTTCCCAACTAAAGTTGAAGAGAAAAATCTGCACTGAATTCCCATTATTTCCATACAGCCGATGAATTTCTGCTCAGATTTTGTGTGGATTTTTTATGCAGCATGTGGATACGGTTCTACATATCTCATCTTCTTTGCTGCTACCGTAATACACAGCAGATTATCTATCAGAGCAAATGTGAAATTCCTCTATATGTTCATTAATCAGACAAAAAATCTGTATTTTCCACATGCATTGAAGGCAGGCTGACTGTGAAATGAGTCGCCTTTGGAACAATTCCAGATTTTTCCGACTGAGATGCTATATAAATATCTCAGACTGGTTGAGTAGATAGGTAAACTGTGATCTTGTAATCTGACCATAGACTTTGTTTAAGATTTGTAAATGGCGTAGTATAAAGTCAACATTATTCACTTAAAGGAAAGGACCCATCTGAGGGATACAGGATAGGGCACCATCACATTCGTCTTGCTGATGTATACAATGAGATTTTTAGTAATTACCAATGTTCCCATTTGTCAGAGCTTGAAAGTTACTATTGTAAAGGCTGTTTCCAGTTAATGCAAATGCTGTTCATTCAAGACGACCGATTATCTGTAACCTAATAAGGGACAGGGATATTGAGTTAACGCTCATTTTTTGCAATGTAATTGATTGCTTTTACACATTGCCTGAAAACCCGAATTTCATGCATTAAATCTTATGTTAAACAAATTCTGGCATAATAAGTTAGATCCTAAAATATACAACTATGAAGGTAAATTATAGATGAAAAAATTGTTATTCCTGAAAAGATAAATAGATTAACAGCTGTGTATATACTCAAATATAGCACCAGATCAGACTGGGATGTACTATATTTCTTCTATATGGAGAATGTATTGTTCTTCCTCCTTTTACATTACTTCTGATATTACATAAAGCCATCTTCCATAATTTAATCATTTAGTTAGAGGTTATTTCCTCATGCAGTAATAGAACATAGACATTCCAATGGTTTGACTCTTTACATGATGAAAGTCACAAATAGAACATGGGTATTCATAACAAAAGGTTGAAATTGTTGGCGCATTTTGTGGATTCATCATTAAAGCATACCTATTATTAAAAAATCCCAATGTCTCCTCAAGCAGCCATGGCATTTTGCGTATAACTTTTCTATTTCAGGTAATATTCCTCCTATCTGGTTTATGTTTGCACATGTTTACTATCTTGGCGGGCTCTTCTTAAAGGGGTACTCCGGTGGAAGCTGTAACTTCGCTCATCTCTACTTGTAACTCTATATGGGGGAGCTGGAGCTACTGTGTTCTGCCAAAGACAAAATTCAGGTGGGAATTATGATTATGACAATGACAAAATGGTGGAGATAGGCTGTTGTGATGTGTTCACGATCTACTTTCTCTATTGACAGTAGAGAGATGCCAGGCCCTTACTCAGGCATTCGTGTCGCCTGATACTCAAACACTGATTTAAAGGGGTACTCCGGTGGAAACCATTTTTTTTTTCAATCAACTGGTGCCAGAAAGTTAAAGATATGATAATGTAAATGACTTCTATTAAAAAAATCTTAATCTTTACAGTACTTATTAGCTGCTGAATACTACAGAGGATAATTTTTTCTTTTTGGAACACAGAGCTCTCTGCTGATATCACAAGCACTGTGCTCTCTGCTGACATCTCTGTCCATTTTAAGAACTGTCCAAAGTAGGAGAAAATACCATAGCAAACATATGCTGCTCTGGTCAGTTCCTAAAATGGACAGAGATGTCAGCAGAGAGCACTGTGCTCGTGATTCAGCAGAGAGCTCTGTGTTCCAAAAATAAAATAATTTCCTCTGTAGTATTCAGCAGCTAATAAGTACTGGAAGGATTAAGATTTTTTAATAGAAGTAATTTACAAATCTGTTTAATTTTCTGGCACCAGTTGATTTAAAAAAAGTTTTCCACCGGAGTACCCCTTTAATATGGAGCTAGAGAACCGTGCAAGTGCATTGACCTATCAGATGCTTTCTCTGCCTGCTATTTCCTCTCCCCTCTTACAGCATGATTCTCACACAAAGAGTAGCATGCTCCCCCCTCTCCTCTCACAGCATGAGAGTCTCAAACAGGCTGAGGGACTGAATTCCAAAAGGTCAATGGGAATTCTGGGTAAGAGGATGTACAAAGCAAAGTTCTGTCTTAAAAGGAAAAATAGTGCTCTCTGGTGGTAGTATCCCTGTGAGTCAATGGTCAACTAATAAAAGAGCCTTAGAACATTACTAGGGATTTAATAACCAAGCCAGAATGTCTACCAGAAAGGAACATTACCCTTCTAGACAGTTGTTATAGGGTTGTTGCACCTAATTGCGTCACATAAAGGGCTAATGATGAACGTCAGCGTAATCGCTAAAATCTGTCATTGGTGGTGAGTCATAGCAGCTGGTACTCACCGGATATGAAGCAAGTTCAGCTCACTTTATAGTCCCCCTATTGCTTTTTGCCATCACTATTAGAACGTACTGAAATTGCAACACTTTTCTTATGACAGTTATCTTTTTTGTGATTTCTGCTATATTGATTCTAATGTAGCATAGGACTCAGCAATTACTACTTATGATTACTGTGTGTCACACTTTGCACATATTTCCGGTAAGTCTTCCTGTGACGAGAGAGGGGAGGACTACGGGATCTAGTCATGAAAAATCCTATTCTTCGCTGCAGAGTTACAGGTATGACTATAAAATACTTTAAAACTGATTATGTGATGTTTTTATTTTTCAAGATGACCTATAATGATCTACCGGATATGTCTTTAATATCCGCAACATCCAAAGACATGATTCTGCAAATTAATATTTCTACATACAGCTGAGTGATTGCTTTAGTAATATTTATATAACTATGTTATATTTGTTATGTATTGTTCCTGGGCCACGTTGTTTTCTTTGGCCAATCTTTCCTTTGTTGTAAATTTCTCAAAAAAAAAAAAAATCCAATAAAAATTATTTAAACCAAAAATGCATGCTAAGCTACATAGAACAAAAGAATTGGAGTGAGAGCCTATAGATCAGATGTTGAAAGGTTAAGGGACACTTTAACACCTTAAGGACCCTTGACGTACGCGTACGTCATGACACCCTGGTACTTAAGGACCCAAGACGTACGCGTACGTCATGGACAATTCCGGCCCCCGCCGCGCACCGGGTGGGGATCGGACCGGGATGCCTGCTGAAATCATTCAGCAGGCATCCCGTGCAAAGGCCCATGGGGATTATCAAACCCCCCATGTCGGCGATCGCGGCAAATCGCAAGTGAATTCACACTTGCGATTTGCGCGATTCCGGGTCATTACGGGTCTATGGTGACCCAGTGACCCGGAATAGAAGAGGGATCGCGGGTGTCCATGACACCCACAACCCCCCTGAAGAGATAGGAGTGAGGTGGCACGGGTGCCACCCCTCCTATCCCTGCTATTGGTGGTCTAGACGCGACCAACAATAGCAGATCGGGGGCGGAGGGGTTTACTTTCGTTTTCCCCGTCCTGCCCACCCACAATAGGCGTGACAGGACGGGGAAACCCAACAGGGACCGGCGCCAAAGATCCACTTACCGATCCGGAGGCTGCGGGCGATGGAGATCGGCGGGCGGCGCCGGAAATCGGCGGACGGCGACGTCGTGCGGCTGGATCCTACGGAAGCCGGTGAGTTGCCTAGCGACATCTGGAGGGTACAGTCTGAGACCACTAGATAGTGGTCTCTAACTGTAGCCCTCCAGATTTTGCAAAACTACAACTCCCAGCATGCCCAGACAGCTGTTTGGGCATGCCGGAATATGTAGTTTTGCAACAGCTGGAGGGCTACAGTTTGAGACCACTATATAGTGGTCCCTAAACTGTAGCCCTCCAGATTATGCAAAACTACAACTCCTAGCATGCCCAAACAGCTGTTTGCTGTCCGGGCATGCTGTGATTTGTAGTTTTGCAACAGCTGGAGGACCACAGTTTGGAGATCACTTTGCAGTGGTCTCTAAAACTGTAGCCCTCCAGATGTTGCAAAACTGCAAATCCCAGAATGCCCAAACAGCTGTCTCGGCATGCTAGGAGTTGTAGTTGTGTACTTCCAGCTGTTGCATAACTACATCTCCCAGCATACCCTTTGGTGATCAGTACATGCTGGGAGTTGTAGTTTTGCAACAGCTGGAGGCACACTGGTTGGAAAAAACACTGAGTTAGATAACAGAACCTAACTGAAGGTTTTCCAACCAGTGTGCCTCCAGCTGTTGCAAAACTACAACTCCCAGCAGGCACGGTCTGTCAGTACATGCTGGGAGTTGTAGTTTTGAAACAGCTGGAGGTTTGCCCCCCCAGGTGAACGTACAGGGTACATTCACATGGGCAGTTTTACAGTAAGTTTCTTGCTTCAAGTTTGGGCTGCGGCAAATTTTTTGCCGCAGCGCAAACTCCTAGCGGGAAACTTACTGTAACCCGCCAGTGCGAATGTACCCTAAAAACACTACACTAACACATAATAAAAAATAAAACACTACATATACACCCCCTTACACTGTCCCTCTAATAAAAATTAAAAATGTATTGTACGGCAGTGTTTCCAAAACGGAGCCTCCAGCTGTTGGAAAACAACAACTCCCAGCATTTCTGGACAGCCACTGACTGTCCAGGCATGCTGGGAGTTTAGCAACAGCTGGAGGCACCCTGTTTGGGAATCACTGGCGTAGAATACCCCTATGTCCAGCCCTATGCAATCCCCAATTTAGTCCTCAAATGCGTATGGCGCTCTCACTTCAGAGCCCTGTCGTATTTCAAGGAAACAGGTTAGGGCCACATATGGGGTATCTCCGTATTCGGGAGAAATTGCACTACAAATTGTGGGGGGCTTTTTCTCCTTTTACCCCTTATGAAAAGGAAAGTTGGGGGCTACACCAGCTTGTTAGTGTAAAAAAATAAAAATGTTTACACTAACATGCTGGTGTTGCCCCATACTTTTTATTTTCACAAGCGTTAAAAGGAAAAAAAGCCCCCCAAAATTTATAACGCAATTTCTCCTGAGTACGGACATACCCCATATGCGGTCGTAAAATGCTCTGCGGGCGCACAACAAGGCTCAGGAGTGAGAGCGCACCATGTACATTTGAGGCCTAAATTGGTGATTTGCACAGGGTTGGCCGATTTTACAGTGGTTCTGACATAAACGCAAAAAAATAAATACCCACATGTGACCCCATTTTGGAAACTACACCCCTCACAGAATGTAATAAGGGGTACAGTGAGCATTTACGCCCCACAGGTGTCTGACAGATTTTTGGAACAGTGGTACTTGAAAATGAAAAATTTAATTTTTCATTTTCACAGCCCACTGTTCCAAAGATCTGTCAAACGCCAGTGGGGTGTAAATACTCACTGTACCCCTTATTAAATTCTGTGAGGTGTGTAGTTTCCAAAATAGGGTCACATGTGGGGGGGTCCACTGTTCTGGCACCACGGGGGGCTTTGTAAACGCACATGGCCCCTGACTTCCATTCCAAACTATTTTTTTCCCAAAAGCTCAATGGCGCTCCTTCTCTTCTGAGCATTGTAGTGTGCCAGCAGAGCACTTGATGTCCACACATGGGGTATTTCCATACTCAGAAGAGAAAAGGGTGTCAAATTTTGGGGGGGCATTTTGTCCTATTACCCCTTGTAAAAATTTTAAATTTGAGGGAAAACTAGCATTTTAGTGGAAAAAAATTAATAAATCATTTACACATCCAACTTTAACGAAAAGTCGTCAAACACCTGTGGGGTGTTAAGGTTGACTGGACCCCTTGTTACGTGCCCTGAGGGGTGCAGTTTCCAAAATAGTATGCCATGGGTTTTTTTTTTTTTTTTGCTGTTCTGGCATCATAGAGGCTTCCTAAATGGGACACGTCCTCCAAAAACCATTTCAGAAAAACTCATTCTCCAAAATCCCACTGTCGCTTCTTCCCTTTTGAGCCCTCTACTGCCCCCGCCGAACACTTGACATACACATATGAGGTATTTTCTTACTCGAGAGAAATTGGGTTACACATTTTAGGAAGATTTCTCTACTTTTACCCCTTGTAAAAATTCAATAACTGGGTCTACAAGAACATGCGAGTGTAAAAAATGAAGATTTTGAATTTTCTCCCTCAATTTGCTGCTATTCCTGTGAAACACCTAAAGGGTTAACAAACCTTTTGAATGTCATTTTGAATACTTTGAGGGGTTCAGTTTTTATAATGGGGTCATTTGTGGGGTATTTCTAATATGAAGAGCCTTCAAATCCACTTCAAAACAGAACTGGTCCCTGAAAAATTTCGATTTTGGAAATTTTGTGAAAAATCGGAAAATTGCTGCTATACTTTGAAGCCCTCTGATGTCTTCCAAAAGTAAAAACATATCAACTTTATGATGGAAACATAAAGTGACATATTGTATATGTGAATCAATATATTATTTATTTGGAATATTAATTTTCCTTATAAGCAGAGAGCTTCAAAGTAAAAAAAAATGCGAAATTTTTTATTTTTTAATCAAATTTTGGAATTTTTCACCAAGAAATGATGCAAGTATCGACAACATTTTACCACTAACATAAAGTAGAATATGTCACGAAAAAACTATTTCGGAATCAGAATGAAAGTAAAAAGCATCCCAGAGTTATTAATGTTTAAAGTGACAGTGGTCAGATGTGCAAAAAATGGGCGTGTCCTACAGTGAAAATTGACTGGGTCCTTAAGGGGTTAAAGGGGTACTCCGCCCCTAGATATCTTATCCCCTATCCAAAGCTGCAACCTGTTGCACCCAGCGTTTGTTTACAGCATCAGAGGCTTGTGATGTCGCAGCCACGCTCCTCGTGATGTCATGGCCATGCCCCCTCAATGCAAGTCTATGGGACTCCCATAGACTTGCATTGAGAGGGCGTGACCATGACTTCACGAGCGGGGTGTGACCGTGACATCACTAGCCTCCACCCTACATCACCAGTCATTCAGCACGGAGCAAAGTTTGCTATGGGAAAAGATATCTAGGGGCAGAGTACCCCTTTAAGTCATTGTTATATTACAGTCTTTAAAATGTTTTTATATTATCAAAAATTTTTTTTATTTGTTTTTCTGCAGTGTAAATAAAATACAAGAAACACTTGATTTATAGGTGTCCATTTTGTTTTTGTTTTTTTTAAATGGACTGATCAGGGAATAAGTAGATTCATGAGAAAATGGCATGGGGCTCAAGAAAACATGCTTCTTTTTTGATCAAGGATTATTTGCTTTAATGATACTAGCCAGGTCCTGCTGTAACCTGACGTTACAATGCTCCTGCCCCCGTGATCGACAGTAATCAGACCCGGAGCGAACACGCTCCGGGGACTGATTACAAACGGGGTGCTGCGTGCAAGATCACAGGGGTCCCCAGTGGCGGGAACCCCGCGATCAGGCATCTTATCCCCTATCCTTTGGATAGGGGATAAGATGTCTTAGCACCGGAGTACCCCTTTAAGTGCATTTACCAGACACAGCAATGTTTCTGGATATCCTATTGCAACAGGGATCATATAATAAGGCCAGTAATATTAAACTTTTTTTTTTAAGCGTTATAATATTGTATTGCACTTTTGAAGTCGTAATTTTATCCAAATGCACCAGTGAACAACAATGCTTGTATGTTTGGCACAATACACCATTATTCAGGAGCCAAATTCTAATTCATGATATTTCACGAATATATGGACGAATATACATACTATATTCGCGAAATTCGCATATTCGCTATGTTTGTTTTTTCACGCGAAAATTCATAATGAAATTCGCATAGTGCGTATTCACGATTATATATTTTACCTAAAAGAAGGGAGGGATCAATGTCCTCTGACTGGAAGTGCCGATATTCGTGAATATTTGCATATTCACATATATTTGCATATTTGAAAAAAAAAAGAATATTCGGCATTACAAATATATATATATCCCTATATTCTAAATATTCACGAAATCGCGAAGTGCCGATATTCGCGGTAAGAATTTGCATTTTGAATATTCTCACTCAACACTACTTTTTAATTAATAGAATCAGTGTCGCAATGGGGTTTCTTGGGTCTAAAAGAGGAGATAATATTAAGGCTACCATCCACTCAGAATGGTAGATCAACAGATAAGAAATAGGCCCTAATGATAGAGCCTGAGCCCTTCAGAGGATCTAATGTAAGCAGTGGTGGGCAAATATGACCCTGAATAGTATGCAAGCTTGAACTGGCCAAACAAGGAGCCAAAGAAATCCTCAGAGGGCTACGCAATAAGAAGTGGGCCTTCTTCTTTTCAATGATCAAAGAACATCCCCCCCTGCATTCACCAATGCCCCTCAACATACACCCTAATGCATACACATTGCAGCAGCTTATGCATCTATATAGAAAACTGGGTAGTTTATTTAATAAACTACCCAGTTTACTATAAAGTTAGTTGTCTATGCAACATGGTTCATCTATTTTCTGGATCCCTGGCCACACACAACTGTCAATTGTGCCTGACTCTTTAGGATGCAGATACAGCTGAAATTTGTGATAGCTTGGGGGATGTAGGGTATGGGGAGTGTAGCTGTGCGGTTATTAAAGGGTGCTTGTTAACCCTTGCCATTCGTGACGCCAAGGTGAAGGGCTCCTCAGTAATACTTGTCCTACCACCACCCTTCCCAAGAGCGATAGGGAGGTAGATAACAATAGAATGTCCACAACCGGAGAGTTTTCTGAAACAGGTATAACTTTTACTGAAGATTTTCTGCAAGCTTCAATAACGGAACAGTCTCTTATGCATACAACTGCTTTCTTTGGAGATTGACAAAGGTTGGGACTTTAGCAAGTTAGAGTCTTTAAGTATCATGCGCTGTTCCACTGGATTTAGGGGATTAGTTGTGGTCCAGTAGTAACGCTAGTATTAGTGGGGGTAGTTTTGAACTCACTTAGTTCTGCTGAGGCCGGTAGGTTTTTCAGGCCTAGCGTGTCTTTGAAAGTTGCGCTGATCCGTCCTGCTAGTCTGGCATCCACAAGAGCAGCAACCCAAGAGAGCGATAATTAGCTACAGCTCACTTATATGGGCAGGGGCTGAACTAGTGCTAATTGGTCCATTACTGATGTCAATCACCATTACAAAGATTTGTGGGTAACACGTGACCCAAGGACCTCCTAAGGTCCTCCAACATACCATAGAGGAGATTAACATGGTCACATGACCGAAGGTCCTGCGACGCTAAACAAGGTAAGTACTATACATTTTCCTAGATATATACTATTATTAAATGTATACATATATTAACATTAGACAATTAGACTTAAGAAGAGGCGGCTAGGGGTTGTCCCACCTGAGGGACCCTACCTGAGCGTAGTTACTCTGACTTTGGGGACCTCTACACTAGGTACGGTATGTAATACGGTACCGGGCCACCACAAATCTATGGTGGAGCAGGGAGCAATCCAGTGCTGTGAAGGGGCACTAAGGGGATACCAATACTCTGGAAACACTAAGAGGACAGTATTATTGTGAGGCAAACTCTTTTATGGTGTAAGGGGGTAAGGGGAACACTGTTACTATATCATGAGCATTGTTTTACTGTGGGATGCATTATTACTTTGAGGGTTCGCTCAAGGGGCACTATTACTGTGTAGGACAAAAAGGGTAGTTTCATTGGGATGACTAAAACAAGCATTATTATTGTGTGCAAAAAAAATCAGGTACTACTGAGGGGACACTCTTACTGTGTAGGGCACTATGTAGGCCCTTAACCCCTTAAGGACACAGGGTTTTTCCGTTTTTGCATAACTCTTTAAATTTTGCACCTAAAAATCCATATGATGGCTTATTTTTTGCGCCACCAATTCTACTTTGTAATGACGTCAGTCATTTTAACCAAAAATCTACGGTGAAACGGGAAAAAAAATAATTCTGAGACAAAATAAAAAAAATAAAAAAATATGCCATTTTGTAAATTTTGGGGGCTTCCATTTCTACACACTAAATTTTTCGGTAAAAATGACACATTCTCTTTATTCTGTATGTCCATAAGATTAAAATGATACCCTACTTATGTAGGTTGGATATTGTCGTACTTCTGGAAAAAATCTTAACTACGTGCAGGAAAATTTAAACGTTTAACCCCTTAAGGATGCAGGGTTTTTCAGTTTTTGCATTTTCGTTTTTTCCTCCTTACCTTTTAAAAATCATAACCATTTCAATTTTCCACCTAAAAATCCATATTATGGCTTATTTTTTGCATCACCAATTCTACTTTGCAGTGACAGTAGTCATTTTACCCAAAAATTCATGGCAAAAAGGAAAAAAAATCATTGTGCGACAAAATCGAAGAAAAAACGCCATTTTGTAAATTTTGGGGGCTTCCGTTTCTACACAGTGCATATTTCGGTAAAAATGACACCTTATCTTTATTCTGTAGGTCCATACGGTTAAAATGATACCCTACTTATATAGGTTTGATTTTGTCTTACTTCTGGAAAAAATCATAACTACATGCAGGAAAATGTATACGTTGAAAAATTTCCTCTTCTGACCCCTATAACTTTTTTCTTCCACTTACAGGGCGGTATGAGGGGTCTTTTTTGCGCCGTAATCTGAAGTTTTTATCGGTACCATTTTTGTTTTGATCTGACTTTTTGATCACTTTTTATTAATTTTTTAATGGTATAAAAAGTGACCAAAAATACGCTTTTTTGGACTTTAGAATTTCTTTGCGCGTACGCCATTGACAGTGCGGTTTAATTAACAATATATTTTTATAGTTCGGACATTTACACACGCGGTGATACCACATATGTTTATATTTTTTTATTTACACTGTTTTATTTTTTTTATGGGAAAAGGGGGGTGATTCAAACTTTTATTAGGGAAGGGGTTAAATGACCTTTACTAACACTTTTTTTCCTTTTATTTTTGCAGTGTTATAGGTCCCATAGGGACCTATAACACTGCACACACTGATCTCTCATGCTGATCACTGGCGTGTATTAACACGGCTGTGATCAGTGTTATCGGCGCTTGACTGTTCCTGCCTGGATCTCAGGCACGGAGCAGTCATTCGTCAATCGGACACCAAGGAGGCAGGTAAGGGCCCTACTGATGTCCGGTAAGCTGTTCGGGATGCCGCGATTTCACCGTGGCGGTCCCCAACAGCCCGACTGAGCAGCCGGATCACTTTCACTTCAGACGCGGCGTTCAGCTTTGATCGCCGTGTCTGAAGGGTTAATACAGGGCATCACTGCGATCGGTGATGTCGTGTATTAAAATTGTCATCTTCTGACCCCTATAACTTTTTATTTTTCCGCATATGGGGTGGTATGAGGGCTCATTTTTTGCGCCGTGATCTGAAATTTTTAGCGGTACCATTTTTGTATTGATCGGACTTATTGATCGCTATTGAGCGCTATTTTGGACTTTGGAATTTGTTTGCGCGTACGCCATTGACCGTGCGGTTTAATTAACGATATTAGCGCTGCGGCGTATGGTATCCAGGCAAGTGCTCACTCCCGCCGCCTGCCTCCTCAGTGCGCCTGTGCAGTGCTAGAGGCAGAGAGCACACGTCCTCCCTGCCTCTAGTAACGGGGACTGTCCTGCACGCGTTTGCAGGAGAGAAGAAAGAAGAAGCAAGAGGATAGCAGGCATGGAGTACAGTACATAAATTATACAAGGTGCATATCTGAATAAACTTTTTTATTGGCTCACACGTTAGCTGAGCTGAGGGGCACATGCGCTGGTACCTGTGTGTCAATCACACAGCGGTCCCAACGCTGATCTATGGGGAGGTGGGCATGGCGCCTATCCGACTCTATGTGGCTGCAATTAAAAGGATTTTTTGGGGTGATAAATTTTGGCAGAAATAAGGAAAAAACTGTGCTGTACACACCATCTGCACACAGTACAAAGGTTGTGTGTAGGTTATATGGCCCGGAGTTCATAACTGTTGTGCTTTAAAGGTATGGTACTTTTACTTCCTTGGTTACTATTTGTATAACACTATTATTCTGGAGTGCACTATTTTTGCAGCAGGAGAGCAATATCAAATGCGCTAGCAGGATCAGAAGGTTATGGTTATAAGTCAACTATGTGATGAAAAAGCAAAATCCAAACATAGAGTGTGTGTGTATAACCATTATATGTAGATTATATTTTTGCTCTAAATTTGTATGCAGTTTATGCAACTTTTTTGTTGCTTTTCAAGTAGACAATTTTCTCACAGTGGATAATCAAACTGGTTTATTTCCTTTGTCTATTTGCATTGTCACGATGCCGGCTGGCAGGAGGTGGATCCTCTGTGCCAGAGAGGGATTGGCGTGGACCGTGCTAGTGGACCGGTTCTAAGTCACTACTGGTTTTCACCAGAGCCCGCCGCAAAGCGGGATGGTCTTGCTGCGGCGGTAGTGACCAGGTCGTATCCACTAGCAACGGCTCAACCTCTCTGACTGCTGAAGATAGGCGCGGTACAAGGGAGTAGGCAGAAGCAAGGTCGGACGTAGCAGAAGGTCGGGGCAGGCAGCAAGGATCGTAGTCAGGGGCAACGGCAGGAGGTCTGGAACACAGGCTAGGAACACACAAGGAAACGCTTTCACTGGCACAATGGCAACAAGATCCGGCGAGGGAGTGCAGGGGAAGTGAAGTATAAATAGGGAGTGCACAGGTGAACACACTAATTAGAACCACTGCGCCAATCAGCGGCGCAGTGGCCCTTTAAATCGCAGAGACCCGGCGCGCGCGCGCCCTAGGGAGCGGGGCCGCGCGCGCCGGGACAGGACAGACGGAGAGCGAGTCAGGTACGGAAGCCGGGGTGCGCATCGCGAGCGGGCGCCACCCGCATCGCGAATCGCATCCCGGCTGGAGACGGTATCGCAGCGCACCGGGTCAGAGGATCTGACCGGAGCGCTGCAGTAGCGAGAGTGAAGCGAGCGCTCCGGGGAGGAGCGGGGACCCGGAGCGCTCGGTGTAACAGTACCCCCCCCCTTGGGTCTCCCCCTCTTCTTAGAGCCTGAGAACCTGAGGAGCAGACTTTTGTCTAGGATATTGTCCTCAGGTTCCCAGGATCTCTCTTCAGGACCACAACCCTCCCAATCGACCAGAAAAAAGGTTTTCCCTCTGACCTTCTTGGAGGCTAGTATCTCTTTTACGGAGAAGATGTCCGAGGAGCCGGAAACAGGAGTGGGAGAAACAAGTTTGGGAGAGAAACGGTTGATGATGAGTGGTTTAAGAAGAGAAACGTGAAAGGCATTAGGAATACGAAGAGAAGGAGGAAGAAGAAGTTTGTAAGAGACAGGATTAATCTGGCACAAAATTTTGAAAGGACCAAGATAGCGTGGTCCCAATTTGTAGCTAGGGACACGGAAGCGGACATATTTAGCGGAGAGCCATACCTTGTCTCCAGGAGAA
This sequence comes from Hyla sarda, assembly GCF_029499605.1. Classification (NCBI taxonomy): domain Eukaryota; kingdom Metazoa; phylum Chordata; class Amphibia; order Anura; family Hylidae; genus Hyla; species Hyla sarda. Next base: position 339,766,142 of record NC_079189.1, on the reverse strand, counting down.
AAAATGGGGGGAGCTCTTCTTTTCCTATCAGCAAACTTCTTCATGCGTGATGAAGCCTGTAACAGAGAATTTTGGGTCTCTTTCCATATGGTGGAAAGATCACGAGATATTTCATCCACAGCGGGCAAACCAGAGGGCAAGGGAGTAGGGAGGGGGGGAAGAGGGTGACGGCCGTACACCACGAAAAATGGAGATTTGGAGGAAGATTCAGAGACTCTGAAGTTATACGAGAATTCGGCCCATGGTAGAAGATCTGCCCAGTCATCCTGGCGGGAGGAAACAAAATGGCGTAAATAATCACCCAGGACCTGGTTAATTCTTTCCACTTGCCCATTGGATTGAGGATGATATGCAGAGGAAAAGTTTAATTTATTCTTGAGTTGTTTACAGAGAGCCCTCCAGAATTTTGACACGAATTGGACGCCTCTATCCGAGACGATCTGCGTGGGCAACCCGTGAAGACGAAAAATGTGTACAAAAAATTGTTTTGCCAACTGAGGCGCTGAAGGAAGACCAGGAAGAGGGATGAAATGTGCCATCTTGGAGAATCGATCAACGACCACCCAAACAACAGTGTTGCCACGGGATGGGGGTAAGTCTGTAATAAAGTCCATACCAATCAGAGACCAAGGCTGTTCGGGGACAGGCAAAGGATGAAGAAGGCCAGCGGGCTTCTGGCGAGGAGTCTTATCCCGGGCACAGACAGTGCAGGCTCGCACAAAATCCACAACATCCGTCTCCAGAGTCGGCCACCAATAGAAACGAGAGATGAGTTGCACGGATTTCTTGATACCCGCATGACCTGCGAGATGGGAGGAGTGACCCCATTTGAGGATTCCGAGGCGTTGGCGTGGAGAAACGAAGGTCTTCCCTGGAGGAGTTTGCCTGATGGAGGCTGGAGAAGTGGAGATCAGGCAGTCAGGGGGAATGATGTGTTGCGGAGAGAGTTCTACTTCCGAGGCATCTGAGGAACGAGAGAGAGCATCGGCCCTAATGTTCTTATCGGCAGGCCGAAAGTGAATTTCAAAATTAAATCGGGCAAAGAACAGAGACCACCTGGCCTGGCGAGGATTCAGCCGTTGGGCAGACTGGAGATAGGAGAGGTTCTTGTGATCGGTGTAAATAATAACTGGAAATCTTGATCCCTCCAACAGATGCCTCCATTCCTCAAGTGCTAATTTAATGGCTAGAAGCTCTCGGTCCCCGATGGAGTAGTTCCTCTCAGCCGGAGAGAAGGTCCTAGAAAAAAAACCACAAGTAACAGCATGCCCGGAAGAATTTTTTTGTAGAAGGACCGCTCCAGCTCCTACAGAGGAGGCATCAACCTCCAATAGGAAGGGTTTAGATGGGTCAGGTCTGGAGAGCACGGGAGCCGAGGAAAAGGCAGACTTGAGCTGTTTAAAGGCGTCTTCCGCTTGAGGAGGCCATGACTTAGGATTGGCATTCTTTTTGGTTAAAGCCACGATAGGAGCCACAATGGTGGAAAAATGTGGTATAAATTGTCTGTAATAATTGGCGAACCCCAAAAAACGTTGGATAGCACGGAGTCCGGAGGGGCGTGGCCAATCTAAGACGGCCGAGAGTTTGTCTGGATCCATTTGTAGTCCCTGGCCAGAGACCAAGTATCCTAGGAAAGGAAGAGATTGACATTCAAACAGACATTTCTCCATTTTGGCATAAAGTTGATTGTCACGAAGTCTCTGAAGAACCATGCGGACATGCTGGCGGTGTTCTTCTAGGTTGGCAGAAAAAATCAAGATATCGTCCAGATATACAACAACACAGGAATATAAGAGATCACGAAAAATTTCATTAACAAAGTCTTGGAAGACGGCAGGGGCGTTGCACAGGCCAAAGGGCATGACCAGATACTCAAAGTGTCCATCTCTAGTGTTAAATGCCGTTTTCCATTCATCCCCCTCTCTGATGCGGATGAGATTATAGGCACCTCTTAAGTCCAGTTTGGTAAAGATGTGGGCACCTTGGAGGCGATCAAAGAGTTCAGAGATGAGAGGTAGGGGGTAGCGGTTTTTTACAGTGATTTTATTAAGACCGCGGTAGTCAATGCAAGGACGTAGGGAGCCATCTTTTTTGGACACAAAGAAAAATCCGGCTCCGGCAGGAGAGGAGGATTTGCGGATAAAGCCCTTCTTTAAATTTTCCTGGATATACTCAGACATAGCAAGAGTCTCTGGGACAGAGAGAGGATAAATTCTTCCCCGGGGTGGAGTAGTGCCCGGGAGGAGGTCAATAGGACAGTCATAAGGCCTGTGAGGAGGTAAAGTCTCAGCTTGTTTTTTGCAAAAAACATCCGCAAAGTCCATATAGGCCTTAGGGAGACCGGTTACAGGGGGAACCACAGGGTCACGGCAAGAAGTACTGGGAACCGGTTTAAGGCAGTCCTTGGAACAAGAGGGGCCCCAACTCTTGATCTCCCCAGTGGACCAATCCAAGGTTGGGGAGTGGTGTTGAAGCCAGGGTAATCCAAGGAGAATTTCGGAAGTGCAATTGGGGAGGACCAAAAACTCAATTTTCTCATGATGAGGTCCGATGCACATTAGGAGGGGCTCCGTGCGGAAACGTATGGTACAGTCCAATCTTTCATTGTTAACACAATTGATGTAAAGAGGTATGGTGAGACTGGTCACCGGGATGTTGAACCTGTTGATGAGAGAGGCCAAAATAAAATTTCCTGTAGATCCGGAATCCAAGAAGGCCATAGTAGAGAAGGAGAAGGTAGAGGCAGATACCCGCACAGGCACAGTAAGGCGTGGAGAAGCAGAGTTGACATCAAGGACTGTCTCACCTTTGTGCGGGGTCAGCGTACGTCTTTCCAGGCGGGGAGGACGGATAGGACAATCCTTCAGGAAGTGTTCGGTACCGGCACAGTACAGGCAGAGATTCTCCATGCGGCGTCGTGTCCTCTCTTGAGGTTTCAGGCGAGACCGGTCGACCTGCATAGCCTCCACGGCGGGAGGCACAGGAACGGATTGCAGGGGACCAGAGGAGAGAGGAGCCGGGGAGAAAAAACGCCTCGTGCGAACAAAGTCCATATCCTGGCGGAGCTCCTGACGCCTTTCGGAAAAACGCATGTCAATGCGAGTGGCTAGATGAATGAGTTCATGTAGGTTAGCAGGGATTTCTCGTGCGGCCAGAACATCTTTAATGTTGCTGGATAGGCCTTTTTTAAAGGTCGCGCAGAGGGCCTCATTATTCCAGGATAGTTCTGAAGCAAGAGTACGGAATTGTACGGCGTACTCGCCAACGGAAGAATTACCCTGGACCAGGTTCAACAGGGCAGTCTCAGCAGAAGAGGCTCGGGCAGGTTCCTCAAAGACACTTCGAATTTCCGAGAAGAAGGAGTGTTCAGAGGCAGTGACGGGGTCATTGCGGTCCCAGAGCGGTGTAGCCCATGACAGAGCTTTTCCAGACAGAAGGCTGACTACGAAAGCCACCTTAGACCTTTCAGTAGGAAACTGGTCCGACATCATCTCCAAGTGCAGGGAACATTGAGAAATAAAGCCACGGCAAAATTTAGAGTCCCCATCAAATTTATCCGGCAAGGATAGTCGTAGGCCTGAAGCGGCCACTCGCTGCGGAGGAGGTGCAGGAGCTGGCGGAGGAGATGATTGCTGAAGCTGAGGTAGTAGCTGCTGTAGCATCACGGTCAGTTGAGACAGCTGGTGGCCTTGTTGCGCTATCTGTTGTGACTGCTGGGCGACCACCGTGGTGAGGTCGGCGACAACTGGCAGAGGAACTTCAGCGGGATCCATGGCCGGATCTACTGTCACGATGCCGGCTGGCAGGAGGTGGATCCTCTGTGCCAGAGAGGGATTGGCGTGGACCGTGCTAGTGGACCGGTTCTAAGTCACTACTGGTTTTCACCAGAGCCCGCCGCAAAGCGGGATGGTCTTGCTGCGGCGGTAGTGACCAGGTCGTATCCACTAGCAACGGCTCAACCTCTCTGACTGCTGAAGATAGGCGCGGTACAAGGGAGTAGGCAGAAGCAAGGTCGGACGTAGCAGAAGGTCGGGGCAGGCAGCAAGGATCGTAGTCAGGGGCAATGGCAGGAGGTCTGGAACACAGGCTAGGAACACACAAGGAAACGCTTTCACTGGCACAATGGCAACAAGATCCGGCGAGGGAGTGCAGGGGAAGTGAAGTATAAATAGGGAGTGCACAGGTGAACACACTAATTAGAACCACTGCGCCAATCAGCGGCGCAGTGGCCCTTTAAATCGCAGAGACCCGGCGCGCGCGCGCCCTAGGGAGCGGGGCCGCGCGCACCGGGACAGGACAGACGGAGAGCGAGTCAGGTACGGAAGCCGGGGTGCGCATCGCGAGCGGGCGCCACCCGCATCGCGAATCGCATCCCGGCTGGAGACGGTATCGCAGCGCACCGGGTCAGAGGATCTGACCGGAGCGCTGCAGTAGCGAGAGTGAAGCGAGCGCTCCGGGGAGGAGCGGGGACCCGGAGCGCTCGGTGTAACATGCATTTTACGTATTCAGAACCAGGACAACCAGTTGCTGCTCACATTGTCCTGCACTGTAGAAACTGGTAAGCTATTAATGAAGAATGTAGCGTGTGCATTAATAAAATATTCTGGTGATCATTCTGATATCACATGGGAAAAATTATCTGATCATCACATTTGTGTAGAACATTTCTAACAAAGCAGACAGAGAAGAGCTTTTACTTTTAAATAGGCGCATTTTATTGGTAATAATGTGTGAAATCTGGCAGTAAGAACAAGACAGGTCTATTCAACTCCATGCAAAATGCTCATGATAAAATCTTACACCCTCTGGGATTTTGAAGGAATTTCTTAGAATATGGAGCCCTTGCATCCATAATTAAATCATTTTGGCATAAAAAGGTTAGACAGTTAAACTGGATTATGTTAGGACCACCAACTACCAAATCACAGTACATGTTGATTTATCCTAGGCAATTACATATTGTGCAACCATTCTTATACCTTACAATTATGATAAAAATAGACTTTAATACAAAAAAAACTTATATTGCTGCTCTCAATTCTATTCTATATGTACAGTATCTCACATAAGTGAGAATACCCCTCATATTTTTGTAAATATTTTATTATATCTTTTCATGTGGCAAAACTGAAGAAATAATACTCTGCTACAATGTAGTATGTACAAAGTAGTGGGTGCACAGCCTGTATACCAGTGTTTAGTGTTGTGTGCCCTCAAAATAACACAACACACAGCCATCAATGGCTATACCTTGGCAGCAAAAGTGAGTACACCCCTAAGTGGAAATGTCCACGTTGGGCCACCATTATTTTCCAGCACTGCCTTGTGCCTTGTGGGCATGGAATCCTTTCACGCTTCATGTAGACATCACGGAGCTGGTAGATGTTAGAGACCTTTTACTCTCCCACTTTCCATTTGAGGATGCACCAGAAATTCTCAATAGGGTTTTGGTCAGGAGACATGCTTGGCCCATCCATCTCCTTTACTCTCAACTTTTTTAGCAAGACAGTGGTCTTCTTGGAGGTGTGTTTGGGGTTGTTATCATGTTGAAATATTGCCCTATGGCCCAGTCTCCCCTTAATAAACTGTAACTCCCCAGTACTAGCAGCACTCAGACATTGCCAAATTGTGACACTCCCACCACCATGCTTGACAAGACACACTTGTCTTTGTACTCCTCACCTGGTTGCTGCCACATACACTTGACACCATTTGAACCAAATAAGTTTATCTTGCTGTCGTCGGACCACAGACATGGTTCGAATAATCCATGTCCTTACTCTCTTGTGCATTATCTTTATGAGAAGCTTCCTTCTGGGACAACAGCCATACAGACAAATTTGATGCAGTGTGTGGCATATGGTCTGAACACTGACAGACTGGCCTCTACACTTTCAACCTCCGCGGCAATGCTGCCAGCACTCATACATCTATTTCCCAAAGACAACCTCTGAATATTACACTGAGCATGTGCACTTAACTTCATAGACTATGGCAAGGCTTGTTTTGAGTGGAACCTGTCTTGTGAAAAAGCTTCATGATCTTACCCACCATGCTTCAGCTTAATTTCAGTGTCTTGGCAATCTTTTTATAGTTAAGGAGGCCATCTTTGTGTAGAGCAACAATTGTTTTTTTCAGATCCTCAGAGAGTTCTTTAACATCAGGTGATGAACTTCCAGTGACTATAAGTAGAGATTGTGCGCCTGATAACACCCCATTTAAGACGCCTGCTCCCCATTAACACCTGAGACCTTGCAACTCGATAGCGATGTCGCGAACATAAAATTTTCGTTTCACGAAAGTGAACTTCCGCAAAAGTTTGCGAACCGGGCGAACCGCCATTGATTTCAATGGGCAGGCGAATTTTAAAACCCACAGGGACTCTTTCTGGCCACAATAGTGATTTAAAAGTTGTTTCAAGTTGACTAATACCTGGACTGTGGCGTGCTGGAGGGGGATCCATGGCAAAACTCCCATGGAAAATTACCTAGTTGATGTAGAGTCTGGTTTTAATCCATAAAGGGCATAAATCACCTAACATTCCTAAATGGTTTGGAATAACGTGCTTTAGCCCCCTTTAGGCCGCACATAGAGCCCTCTCTGTATTTTCCCTCTCTGTATTTTATTTTTGAAAATCTAAGTTTAAAAATCACACGCAACAAGCGTTCCTTGGTGTAATGGTTAGTACTCTGGAAAATTCAAGTTTAAATGATCAGAAAGTCCAGAAGACTCTATGATGCAGGACGGTGAAATCCCTTTCCAAATAAAATTTTTCATCAAATCAAGATGAAAGCAGTGGCCAGAAAAATTGCAGCAGCAGACAAAGTGCAGCACAAGAGTCCAGAAAAATTAGGCATGTACACATGGCTGAAATATTAGAACAAGCGCATATACAAAAGTCCAGAAGACTCTATGATGCAGGACGGTGAAAATCACAGAGAAATCCTTTTCAAAACAACATTTTTCATCACATCAAGATGAAAGTAGCGGCCAGAAAAATTGCAGCAGCAGAAAAAGTGCAGCACCAGAGACCAGAAAAATTTGGCATGTACACATGGCTGAAATATTAGAACAAGCGCATATCCAAGAGTCCAGAAGACTCTATAATGCAGGACGGAGAAACAGACAAAGACATTCTTTTGTAAATAAAATTTTTCATCAAATAAAGAAACAGAGTTCATCCCTCTGTGTATTTTACTTTTGAAAATGTAAGTTAAAAAATCACACGCAACAAGCGTTCCTTTGTGTAAAGGTTAGTACTCTTGAAAATTCAAGTTTAAATTATCATAAAGTCCAGAAGACTCTATAATGCAGGGCGGTGGTGCGGTGTGACTCTCCGCTTTGAGGCAAGTCAACCTCAAGATGGTGTGACACTGCCGTATCCGGGATGTGGAATAGCACCTGGGGAGCTGGGGGTGGGGGGGGGGGGTGGGGGGTGTCGGTGATGTGGAGCAAGACGCAGCAGTGGAAGAGGATGGAGTAGGAGGAGTAGAGGAGGTGGCAGCAGGCCTGCCTGCAAGTCGTGGCGGTGTCACCAACTCCTCTGCAGAGCCACGCATTCCATGCTTGGCAGCCGTCACCAGGTTTACCCAATGCGCAGTGTAGGTGATATACCTGCCTTGACCATGCTTTGCAGACACGGTATCAGTGGTCAGATGGACCCTTGCCCCTACACTGTGTGCCAGACATGCACAATGGAGTAAAGGTTGGGGATTGCCTTTTGTGCAAAAAAATTTCGGCCGGGTACCTTCCACCTCGGTGTCCCAATGGCTACAAATTTTTTAAAGGCCTCAGACTCCACCAGCTTGTATGGTAAAAGCTGGCGGGCTAGCAGTTCCGACAAGCCAGCTGTCAGATGCCGGGCTAGGGGGTGACTTTGAGACATTGTCTTCTTGCGCTCAAACATCTCCTTGACAGACACCTGACTGTGGGCAGATGAGCAGGAACTGCTCAAGACGAGAGACGGAGAGGCAGATGGTTGAGAGGGGGCAAGGAGGGCAGCAGTGGTTGACCTGGCTGAAGATGCTGGACCAGGAGGAGGATGGCGGTTTTGACTTTGTGTGCTGCTTGTACTGACGTGTTGATCCCATAGGCGTTTGTCATGTGACATCATGTGCATTCGCAAAGCAGTTGTGCCTAGGTGGGTGTTGGACTTCCCGCGACTCAGTTTCTTCTGGCACCAGTTGCAAATGGCCTCGCTGTTGTCACAGGCAGACACACAAAAAAAATGCCACACTCTTGAGCTCTGCGATGACGGCATTCTGGTGGTGGCAACAGCATGCGTTGATTGGCATCCCGTCTGGCTGACCCCAGGTGCCGATGCATGCTGTCTGACTGTGCCACTAGCTCCTTGCGACGACCTCCCCCTGCTTCCAACTCGTCTCCTCCTCCTCTCTGTCTCCCCATCTGAACCTTCCCCCTCTTCTTCTCTTCTAGCAGGCACCCACATGGCATCCACGGACACATCGTCATCATCAACACCTTCACCGCTATCTGACACCTCAAGAAAGGAAGCAGCAGCGGATACAACATCCATCCATACGTCCATGTGTGTAATGCTGCCTGACTGAGACATATCCCTGTTAACTACATCCTCTGGCAATAATGGTTGCGCATCACTCATGTGTTCAAACTGATGTGTAAATAACTCCTCTGACGGATCAAGTAAAGCTGCTGTGGTGCTAGTGTTTGTGGTGGTAGCAGGCGGGGAAAGTGGTAGCATGAGAGGTGCCCGAAGCTAAGCTAGAGGAGGGGAAGGATGGTGCGTCAAGGTTCCGATCGGAAGCTGTAGCAGATTGGGTGTCTGAACTTTGGGGGTTCAGGGTACATGGCCTCTGAACACTGGCCATTCTAGGGCCAAAGGGAATCCCAGCACCACGACGGCCCCTGCGGGGTAGCCTTCCTCTGCCTGTCATTTTTTGGTTAAATTTGCATAAGTGTCACACCAAATGTGATTTGCACTAGGGTGACACAATTTGCCCTGCAGGCAAAAAAAAAAAACTGGCAACTGTGACGTGAACTGACAGTGACGACTGGTTTTACTTAACAGCCAAAAAAGGTATTTTTTTATTTTATTTGCACAACTGTCACACCTAATGTGATTTGCACTAGTGTGATAATGAGCAAAAAAGCTTGCCAGCGGAGTTCCCCTTTTAAGCAGTGGTCCCCAACCAGGGTGCCTCCAGCTGTTCCAAAACACACGGACTGATATATTTCAGCCCTTTGAATACTGTAGTAGTTAGTTGCTTTAAAGAAAAAAAGCTTGCCAGCGGAGTTCCCCTTTTATGCAGTGGTCCCCAACCAGGGTGCCTCCAGCTGTTGCAAAACACACAGACTGATATATTTCAGCCCTTTGAATACTGTAGTAGTTAGTTGCTTTAAAGAAAAAAAGCTTGCCAGCAGAGTTCCCCTTTTATGCAGTGGTCGCCAACCAGGGTGCCTCCAGCTGTTGAAAAACACACAGACTGATATATTTCAGCCCTTTGAATACTGTAGTAGTTAGTTGCTTTAAAGAAAAAAAGCTTGCCAGCGGAGTTCCCCTTTTAAGCAGTAGTTCCCAACCAGGGTGCCTCCAGCTGTTGCAAAGCACACAGACTGATATCTTTCAGTCCTTTGAATATTGTAGGAGTTAGTTGCTTGAAGGAACTTAAGTTTTATACTGGAGTACCCCTTTTAACCAGCGGTTCCCTCCCAACCAGGGTGCCTCCAGCTGTTGCAAGACACACGGACTGATATATTTCAGCCCTAAAAAGGGCTTTTTTGGGTGCTGTCCTTAAAGCAGATGTTACACTAGTGCTTTAGAAGTAAACTGGACCCTGAATACACAACCTAGCAACAACCTAGCTATCGCTTTCCCTATTACAGCAGGAGCAGCTTCTCTGTCCCTCCACTTCCTAAGCCTGCAGCATGCCGAATGAAGGTAAAATGGCGTCCGTGCAAAAGGTAGGAGGGTCTGGAAGGGAGGAACTGCTGCTGATTGGCTGTAATTTGTCTGCTGACTCTGACTCACAGGGTCAAAGTTTACTGCAACGTTAAAGTATAGGGGGCGGATCGAACTTCACATATGTTCGCCCGGCGATGTTAACGCTGACATGCTAAATTCGCCGGCGAACAATTCGCAACATCTCTACAACACGAATGAGTCACATGACACCGGGGAGGGAAATTGACTATTTGAGCCCAATTTAGACATTTCCATTTTCCAACATAATATTTACAAAATATTAACAAAAATGTGAGGGGTGTTCTCACTTATGCAAAAAGTATCTTGCATAAGTGAATAAGATTTTGTCAAAATGTTATTATATCTTTTCATTACTGTACATTACTGTACATTACTAGTTCCTATTCCCTCCCCCCTCACTTGGCTGAGCATCGCTGCTTAAGTGCTTGTGGACTATTCTGTATGGACAGCTGTATACTGTATGCAGCCAGAAGCCGACCCCTTACCCTCCTGGTTATTGTCTGTTCTGTATACTTCTGTAGCCTCAACTCAAGGATGACATCATGATCCCTAGAGGCTTAACTACAGAAGAAGATACAGTAGAAAACAGTCAGGAGCTCAGATGGGTAAGGGTGGGTTCACACCACGTTTTTGCAATACAGTTTTGTAACAGGTTTTTGATAAAAAAAACGGATTCCTCAAAACCTGACTAAACTGTATCAAAACGTGTGTGCAAATTTTTATCTGTATACGGTTGAAAACGGTATACGGTTTGAAAAATTATGTTCGGTTGCATCCGTTTTTCAAGAAAAAATCGTATACGTTTTAAATTTTTCACTCCATTATGAATAAAGTTTGAAATGAGCAAAGCCAAAAACCATATGGTGAAAACCGGATGGAACCTTACGCACATACGGTTCTGTACGGTTCCCATTGACACCCATGTTTAAAAAACGTATACGGTTTAATACAGTTTTTCACCCGGACCAAAAACCGTGGTAGGCCACAGTTTTCTGTCTGGAAAAAAAAAGTAATAAACTGTATGGTTTGAAAAACATAGACAACCGTATACAATATGGTGCAAACGGTTTTGAATGGGAAGTCTATGGGCACAATTTTCTGTACAGTTGCATACATTTTTTTTATGAAACCATATGCCGAAACCGTATAGTAAAATCGTGGTGTGAAAACACCCTAAGTGAGATTTTCTTTTTTTTTCTTCTAATTTTGAAAAAAGCATGTTAAAAACGTTATGTGCTAACACTGCCTGAGATCATTTTGAGGGCATTATACCCTACTGGGAAGAGCGACCAAATCGTACAATAATTTGCGTTTTCCCTATTTTCTCATTTCAGATACATGTACCCCATAAACTACTTTAGATTTGGTGGATTATGTTGATGATCAGCATCTTCTTTTAATAAACTGCATACCAAAGGATGTGTGGGGGTGTATAATTAGATGATGATTATAAATAAGCTGGGGCTTACCGTTAGATTGTCAAGCAGCTATCAATAACCCCCCACTATTACTCTGATCCCCACCACCACAGGGGTACCAGGAAGAGCTGGGTACCAACAGTTCCAGGGCATCGAAAATTGTGTGGTAGCAGGTTGGCATTATATTGTTTTTGGCCCTCCACTGCCTAAAAATCTTTGACAACTTCAGCCTGCTGGTACCTAGTGTAATAGAGTACCAGTGTAATAATGGGGGGGGGGGGGGGATGTAGCGAAAGCTGTTGAATGGGCTAACATTAAGCCTCAGCTTATAAATGGTCCCCATCTATGAGAAGGATTCTGCTAATAAGGTAAAGTTAAAAATATACCCCCACCCCCCAAAAAAAACCTTGTTAGCCATTTTTTTAAATTGAAAAAAAAAAAATGAAAGCTGCTTATATATAAAATTTGAAGTAGTACAGGATATATGTTCACACATAACGTTTAAACCACAACAAAATGACGACAGGGGTAGTTGTAACCACCATGGATAATACAATAAATCCCAACTGGACTACTAGTAAATGTCTCCACTTGACTACTAGGGATTATAGTTGTCACTTCCAAACTGCAGACCCCAAATTGGACCACCAAAAGCAATTATGGAACAACCATTTTGACCCATACATTTTTACACTTTTTTTAATATGGGTCCAGCTGCTGATAGCATCTTAAACCACCAAGGTAGGGCAATAACATTATATGCAGAATTTTTTGCTGACCTCAAGCTTTTGGCCAGTAAGACTACTCATGTGCACTAGACTAAGGTGGAATATCTCCGTGCGGAATTCCGCATTGGATTTCTGCTAGAGATTCCGGAACAGCAGAGTCCCTGCAGAATTCTGCTGTACACACTGCTAGAATTTCCATGCCAGATGTTGATGGCACGAAAACTCCATTTTCTGTGTCTGAGCAAAGAATGAACCTGTCCCGCACTCTCTGGAATGTCTGCACAGAGATTTTCGATGCAGACATTACGGTAATGTGAACATAGCCTATATCTGCATCAGAAACTACATGCTAGCTATTCTATCAAATGTAAACTAAACATACAGTTACTTTATATAGTATGTAAATGGCCTAAATGACAAAATGCACATGGTTGTGAGGTTGGTGGAGGAGAGAGGTATGTACAAAGGGGGCACTAAAACATTCAGTATGTCTATGTGGTAAATTGTTATGAAATTGTACATCAGTGCGACACACAGTATCCTATGTGTAACTTTTCTAGTAGGCCGTGCATTCCTCAGTGAAACACTGTTCATATGCTAGGGTATATTTTAGCATTAGTCTGAGCGTGTAAATATGATGAAAATTATCTGGAGTTAGAAATTGTTATCGTATAATTGCTGCATGCTGGGAATTGGAATAAATAGGCTGAAAAAACATTGGCTTTCTATTTTTATACATTGTAATATTTCATCACTATCTATAAATGTATCTGGTGAATTCTAAGCTATGTATACATACATTTTGTTTATCCAGGCCAGATTTAGTAACCTCCACCGGATATGGTTGAAAGAAATGCCTCCTATACATCAACCAATGACAGCATCAGATATTCATTGCATTTAGTTTTACCGTTATTCACCATTTTACATCAGCAGATAAAGATATTCACTTCCCACTTCAACAATATATAAATGTACATAAAGTACAGTAACAGAGCTGCTACATGAATATCCAGACTTATTTATATAACTATACATGCTGGGGCCTTTTACCTAATAGAGTAGAGGAAACTACTTACCTACCTACTGTAGACTTCTACCTAATGGGGGATTCCCTGCCTACCTACCCACCTATCTACTGAAAGGGAGGGGGAATTACCAACCTACCTAATGGGGGCTTTTACCTGATTGCCCCCCAAGGTGGCATCTACCTAATTGATGGAGTACTTACCTACTGGGGGCTTCTAATGCGGGGATTGTCAACCCACCACCACCCAATCCCTCTAGCCTTCCCCCAACACATTTACCTACACATTAATATTATGCATGGAACCAAGTGCGGCACTATTTGGGGCACTGAGGGTAGGGAAAAGTTGGGGAATGGGTTGGAAAAGTATGAAGGCTAAGATATTTTTCTGGCAGACACTGCAGAGACAAGTCATGGTTGGTAGAACAAAAGGAAAGAGAATAACTCCAAGAAGAGGCTACCGGTAGGTCACTAGATGTCACTGCACTGTACTCAATTATATGGTGTGCAAATCCTATGTAGCGCTGTAATCACCACTATATGGTCACTGTATGGGGAGATTTATCAAAACTTGTCTAGAGAAAGAGTGGTGCAGTTGCTCATAGCAGCTGATCAGATTGCTCCTTTCATTTTTCCCAGGACTTTTTAAAAATGAAAGAAGCGATCCGATTGCTTGATATGGGCAGCTGGGCAACTTTTCCTCCGGACAGGATTTAATAAATCTCCCCCATTGGTCTGTGTATAGTGCTTTTTAACCCTACAAGACAGGGGGAAGCCAATATGGCCCCCTCCTGGACTACCGTCCTGTATGCAATGAAAAAGATAACCCACATGGCAACTTCCACAGGGGCACCCCATGTTGGCAACGGAACGCTTGGAGACTTGGTGGACACCGTACCTCTGAAAACCATCTTGATAATTGACCTATCCTTTTCTATTGCTGGTATCTGCTGCTTAAGGGCAGCATTACTTTATCTCAATTCATGCATATACTCTTTTTGTTGCAATCAGATTATGCATGGACAAACCAAATTTAGCTCCCATATCTCTAGAGAAGTATTCCTGATTAAACACCGCCACACGTGCCAAAGCAGCTACATAATATATCTCATCCAATGCACAGTTTGTTCACTCCAATACATAGGTCGCACTACCCAAGCATTACATTTAAGACTGAATCAACATCGTCTCAATATAAAGAAAAAATTTCTCCTTCATGGACTATCCAAATATTGTACCTTTCTCCATCCCGAACACCCAGCTCCAATACGGATTACCCCCATTGATTTTGTGTCATACAATACTAACAACAGATTCAAACAACTCAAATGCTTGGAGACATATTGGATCTATAAGATGTCTGCCATCATCCCGAAAGGGCTGAATGAAATTAGTGAAGTCATCATCTAAACACTTAACATCTGCCATTGCATTCTTACAGTGGTTCTAAATCAATCTTACTAGAGTCACCAAACATACATGCCTTTATTACAGTTCACATATGTTTCGGAAGATCCCTATTTACAGTCCCAGACTGTTGCACTCCCCCTTCTCTTTCATATTATCATATACTACTACCCATGTGCAATTTCTGGTTCATCTTAATGACCTTTTTACCTGTCGCAATGTATACTACCATCGCCGGCACCTTACCAGGTCCCTCCTATGTGATGCACATCGGTGAGATAAATCATCTCCATGGATCCCTAGAGGGCGCTGTCCAATCAGTCCAATTGGTTTTCCTATATTGAGCTCATTGTAACTCCGATACCATTTAATTTTAAAATTAAAATTTTTAATTTTCATGATGTGAATATCATTTTTATGCTTATTCGTTTCATCCTTAAATTGTTTGCATTGTTTTTAAGAAATGTACTACGCGCACAATTGTAAATATTGTACCATGTTTTTACCTGTTTGCCATCCAGTGTCACAACCCGGAACAAATTTGGGTCTCTGGGTACTTATGTACTGTTCTCATCATTATGTGCATACCTGACGAGGAGACCAGTCCGGTCTCGAAACGCCTTATGTTAAGCGTTGTTTTATCCTATTCACACAATAAAACTACCTGCACCATCAAGTTTTATTCTGCTTCTTTGATGGTCCAGCGCTCTAATGATGTCCCTGTTTTCCCATCCCGGAAGTAGTCTCCATATGCTGAATGAGTTCCAGTACGAAACCCTCTATACCAGCAGGACGTGTGTGCGGCTGACCACCTTCTGACATTGTGATTACAGGTGTTGTGCTCTGAGCATAACACCATTTGGTAAGAGACAAATACCCTTCCTCTCTCCTCTACATTCCCCTACCTGATGATCTACACCAGGTACGCACCACCTTGTTCTTTTCTATTTTCCTACCATTCCCATAGAGATAGCAGATAAACAGATCTCTGTGGGGAGGAGAGGCATCTAGTAGTTAGTAGGATGGATCTGGTAGCTCATAATGTTATTTTGTAGTTCATAGGAAGTCAGTAATTACATATATAGATGCAGTTGTACTGGAATAAAACAAATGAACTGTATGACTAGCAATGGTGAGTGTGCATAATATAGAACAAATAAACCCCAAAAAGGGAGCTAAGCTGCAGTAACCCACCACAGCCACTACAAAATGTACAGATCTGTCTGCTTCTAGCTCCATCCACTGTGTAATGGAGGCCCAGCAGCTCTGCCAAAGATCTGAATAGCAGGGCACCAGGTGATGGCACCCCACCAAGATATTGATAACATAAACTGAAGATATGCCATCACAGGACAGAAACATTGCCAATTTTTAAAATAAATTGATAAAAACTAACCACGACAAATTGATAGTATTTCAGTCCTGTGTGAAAGCACCTTAAGACACCCCTTAATAACATCAAGCAAAAATGTACATCCTGTTACCCTGGTACTTAAAGGGGTACTCCGATGAAAAAAAAAAATTCAGATCAATTTGCTCCAGAAAGTTAAACAGATTATTAAATGACTTCTATTAAAAAATCTTAATCCTTCCAGTACTTATCAGATGCTGTATACTACAGAGGAAGTTGAGTTGTTCTTTTCAGTCTGATCACAGTGCTATCTGCTGACACCTCTGTCCATTTTAGGAACTGTCCAGAGTAGGAGCAAATCCCAATAGCAAACCTCTCCTGCCCTGGACAGTTCCTGACAAAGACAGAGGTGTCAGCAGAGAGCACTGTGGTCAACTGAAAAGAACAACTCAACTTCCAATGGGGCATACAGCAGCTATTTGAAAAAAAAGTTTTCCACCGGAGAACTCCTTTAAACCATTGACTTTTCCCTTATGCAGTATCCTGTCTGCTTGTAGGGTGAAGGTTTAGGCTTTGCTTTGGCTGCAGAGTAGCCCCATTAGCCCCATTCTTAACTACCAGGCTCTCTGGTATGTTTCCGGCACACAATTCATGTTGAGATATAACTGGTGAAAAATAAATTTATGAATAAACTACAAAAGAATTGGACGCAGATTCCTCACAAAATAAGTATGTTTGAAATTCCCATATTCTGACCCCTTATAACTTATTAATATATGGGGCTGTTTGAGGGCTTTGTAAGACAGCAAAGGAGAGAGGTAAGGCACTGTGAAGGACTTGTAGTCCCAAATGGATGCTCAGCTCCAGGAGACTCGACTCCACGTCCCAAGTTCCAAACAGCAAAATGAAGAATGAAGCGGCATTCCTAAGGATTCAATCTAAAAGTCGTGCTTTATTCATCCATCAGTACAAGATGCAATGTTTCGATCCACAGTCAGGTATCTTTTTCAAGCATGCTTGAAAAAGATCCTGACTGTGGATCGAAACCACGGTGTAAACTTTAAAAAAAAAAGGTTCAAAATTGCTGATATTTTAGTTAAATCACATACCAGATAAAAATGGAATATAACATGATCAAAAAGTCATATATACAGTACAAATGTGAAAATGAACACTGAAGCGAAACTCCACTTTTTGGATTGAATTTTTTGGAGTGCCGCTTCAGTCTTCATTTTCACATTTGTACTGTATATATGACTTTTTGATGATGTTATATTCCATTTTTATCTGGTATGTGATTTAACTAAAATTTCAGCAATTTTGAACCTTTTTTTTTTTTTTTTTTAAGTTTACACCGTTAACTATACGGGGTCACTAACATATTTTAATAGTTCAAACAATTATGCATGCAACGATATCAAACATGTTAATATTTTTTTTTATTGTAAAATGGGAAAGTGGGGGGGGGGGGGGGGATTAAAATCTGGTATTAACCCCCGGGGCTAGATGGTATTAACCCCAAGTGTTTGTGACGCCAGTGTGGTTTTCACCACATGCCCGGATTCTCCGCTATCCCAATTGCTAGAAGTGAAATGAGAGTCCACAACCAGTTATGGTCAAACGGAGGCTTTATTGAGTAGAAGACAGGTGTAATTATCTTCACAGCTAAGGCCAGGATTCCCAGAGAGGAGGCCAGGACCCAGAGGACCTCGCAGCTTGCTGGACCAATATACTTGTAGATAACTTGATTTGAAATTAGACTTGACTTGACTATGTGCAGGACTTAACTACTCGTAGTGAAAGCAGACATAGACTTGAGACTTACTGGAATGACTGTAGCTTTTGGGGTCTTCCAGATGCTGATCACTTTCACTGAGATCTCTGGTGGTTGCTGTGCTCAGTAGCAGATGGAATCGGTTCTTTAAAGGTAGCATAAGAGCTAAGAGACTGAATTGTAATGGCCGTCCCTATATATAGTGGGGGGGCTGGACTAAAGCCCATTGGTCAAGCTGCGGGTCATAGGTTAAGCTGGTGCTCTCAGGGAGAACATGTGACAACAAATCATGTGACTGCATAACATAACATATGACAGACTTACACAGGTCCTTGAGACCTCCCACAGGTCCTCTATACTACCTATACATAGGGATCCTGTGTAAGCATTAAAGTCACACACACACCTTTATAAAACCAACAGGGGGAAACCTTGCAAGGGAGCCCCCAGGTCACTGAGGGACACAACCTGACAGGGCCTAAGGGTAGTACAGGACCATGTCCTGTACTGGGACATCACAGAGTAACTTAAATAATGTTTGCAAACTTTTTTGGCCCAACTTCAATTCACAAGTCAAGCAAAGAGGTAAAATAAACAAACCAGAAATATTTGTGACAATTTGTTATAAAACATGTCCCATCAAGACACATACAGTTCTACCTTGCTTGTGTCTGACTATAAGCCAGTAGCTTGACTCATTCATCTTGCTATAGGCATATTTAGTTTGGCAAGCTGGAAGCTTTGTCCTGACAGGTAGAGCTATTATCAAGAGCTATAGGTACATTTCCAGTGTTTCTTGTGTACTTGTTCTTTTAGTACAGATGTAGACATTTAATTAGTAATAATTTATTCTTCATAAAGTGGAGGGGAAAAATTGGCATGCACTGTGATTATATTCCTCCGAGATATTTCTTAAGAAAAACAATAACAAGATTATATAAATTGGGTTTTTGCATGAAATGTGAAACTAGCTGTCATAGTAAGAAAGGAGACTAAGGCAGGAGATATGCATAACAAGGAATCTCAAATTCAACTGGTGGGCCATGGCTCTGACACAAACATGGACCGTTGAAGGGTTATCCCAAGCAGAGGTGTAACTTTAGCTTCTGGATCCTGGTGCAAAATCTGTAAAGGGGCACCAATTGCTATTTAAAATACTGGTCTTTTATAGGGAACCAGGGCCACAATGCAACTGCTATCTCTGCACCCCTTAGAGTTAGGCTTCTGATCTCAAGATTTATCTGCTATCCACAAGATTGGGCATATCCAGTAGAACTGTAGGAGTCTGACTGCTGAGAGTAATCTCTAGATTTTTTTGTAACTCTGTTAGGCCATGTTCACTTGTCAGAATTTCCGTGCTGAATTCCGCATTGAAAACTGGCACGGAGATTCAGCAGCAGCAGGGTCCCGTTGAATTCAACGGGATTCTGCTGCTCTGTGCACACGGCAGAATTTTCAGTATCCACTATCCGCACAAAGAATGAACATGTTCTTTGTGCACAGTCTGCACGGAATGCATAGCCATTTATGAGATGGCGCATTTCTGTGCGGTCCTAGCGCCGGCATATTATGCCGGCACCCCACAGTTTGGGGGAAACATCTGCACAGAAATTCTCCGTATGGACATTCCATCGTGTGAACATAGCCAACAAAGTGTTTAGGCTCAGGGTTTTTCAGCTTGGTTATGATGTTAATATTGTCACAGATTTTGGACTGAATTGACTTAGTCCTTGTACAATATTCACCTTTCTTTTGGTCAACATTTTTCTTTGGTGTTTGTTTTCATAACTTTCCTTCAGTTTTACAGTCTGATCTACAGTGGTTTAACAATTGCAGCCACATGGGGTGCAACCATGACTGGACCTGGGGAAATGATAATACATTTGCTCAGTTACTTGCCACAGCCCATGAGAGGTTTGGGACACACTGAGAACATCAGTGTCATGGACAAGGTGGTACAATGACATCACTGTAGAGTGCTGCTAAGCCCTACCTACCTTTGAAAGTGCATACAGTGGCATTGTGAGCCTTAGGACTGGACCATGGAGAAATGGAAGAAGGTGGTCTGGTTTTATGAATCAGATTCACATCATGTGGACGGCTGTGTGTAAATTTGTATTTCGCACCAGAATACCTTATGGGAAGAAATAAAGGCAGTGGAGGCAGCATGATCCCCTGGACAATGTTCTGCACGGAAACCCTTTGACACAAACAACTTACCTAAACTGTTGCAGACCAAATATACACATTCATGGTAACAGCATTCCCTAATGATAATGGCCTCTTTCAACAGGATAGTGTGCCTTGCCACACTTCAAAAAATGTCCAAGAATGGTTTGAGGAACAGGACACAGAGTGTCATGACAGAGTGTCAATTCTGATCCATGGAGGACCCACCACATTTTGTACAGGATCTGCTGTATCTTGGTTCCACAGTTATATACAGTATATTACATATTAATAAAACTATGTTACCACTGGTGACCAAGGAGCACACCTACAATGGTGACCAAGAAGGGTATAATCATAGACATTAGATAAATGTTGTCTGAAGCTGCCAATTTTGGAGGGAGCAGACAGCCATCTAATGTGTATGGCGGCCTCTTAACAACTTTCATAATATTATCTATATTAGACATAGTATGTTGAATTTCAACTGCCAGCGTCTTACCCCCCTCTATCCATTCAGTATAAGATAAGCATCTAGAGTAGGGATCAGAAGAGATAGATGTGAGAGTGTGGTTTGACATATGAAAGGTAAGGACAATTTTTTATGGGTAAATAGACAAGTTTTTTTTATTATTATCTTCAATAAAATAATAAACTTCTCAAATATAATTTACAAAGGTCCTTGCATAGTTAGCAATTTTCATTCTAAGCTGCTACTAAACCATGTAGCAATGTCTGTAATATTAGAGAATACTGTGCTCTATGCCTACGATAATGGAAATACAACAATATAGAATGTACCACAAGAAATTTGAAAGCCCTCATGGGATTTGTAACTGGAAAGAAAAAACTGTACTTGGTATTGAAATTTATATTAATCCATCAGGAGTATACAAAAATGTAACATAGTAACATAGTTCATAAGGTTGAAAAAAGACCAGAGTCCATCAAGTTCAACCTATATTGTTACATGAATATGTCTTACACATAGTGGGTGGAGACTATATAACAGGTAAGCGAGCAACAGGAAGCTGTCACCGGGGCCTGAGGAAACGACAATCAGTGTGAAACAGTGCCTGCCGTCCAGGTGAACGCTCCTGCCTCTACCTCTGCTCGTACTCGTGGGGAAGAAGTCTAACTTGTGTTCTACATGAACTGTGAACTGTGAATAAATCCGTGGCAGCAGGAACTTTCAGATGTGTGCTCGGTTTTTTCCCCTTCTCTACATTGAAGTGTTTGTACCTGTACACATTGATACGTGAAGCATCTCTGTTTTCCCTGGTCTGCAAGAACTCACACCCCACTAATTTTCCCAGCAGTGTTACATATTTTGCTCTACTAGTGGTGCCCAGCTTCCTCTTTTTTGTTGGTTTGCTACAGTGGAGAAGAATTTGTTTAATATATTAGCTTTTTCCTGATCCCCGTTTATAATTTCTTCCTCATCATTTTTTAAAGGGCCTACACTTTCATTTTTGACCTTTTTGCTATTTATATAGTTAAAGAACATTTTGGGGTTAGTTTTACTCTCTTTCTGTCTCTATTATTGTGGCTTTTATCTGTTTTTTTTTTTTTCTTCATATTTTACATTTTTCTCCATAGCTTTTTAATGCTTCTTCACTGTCGTCCTGTTTTAGTAGTTTAAATGCTTTATTTTTGTCATTTATTGCCCCTCAACATTTTTATTCATCCACATTGGTTTTCTTCTATTCCTGACCCCTTTATTCCCATAAGGTATTTACATCTTACAGTGAGAATTTAAGATATTTTTAAAAGTCTCCCATTTAGTGTCGGTATTCTTATTTTTTAGGACATTCTCCCAATTTATATTTTTAAGGGCTTTTCTGAGTTGGTTAAACTTTGCCTTCCTAACGTTCATTGTTTTTGTGGCCCCTCGAGAGGTTCCCTTATTGCAGAACAAAATGTGGACAAGCCTAATTACAACATTCCCAAAGGTGCACTTTTTCCTACAGCTGCATTTTTGAATTTATGCCAAAGTAGGGAACTCAATACTACATAATAAAATGGTTTGCTAACAAGAAAATGAATCACAAATGCATGGCTGAAAACAATGTGCGTAACAATTATGTCCAGTTACCTAAAAGATGTAGCATGTGGCCTCAATACTAAACAGTGCATTGGATAAACTACAAAACAAATTACAACAAATGTAAAACATAAAAAAGAAAAAGGTTGAACACTTATGTGCATTGTTGATTTTTGACAGACAGAAGTAGGTATATAGCTAAAGAGAGGTGAAAGAAATTGTTCAATTCCTCTGCAGTGCCTACCAATAGACCGCAGATGTGATGGATCAATGCAGGACATGTGATTAGTCCCTAGGGGGTCCCTAAGGGCTATTCACATGGCAGAATTTCTGCTTCTGTTTCTTCTTTTTTATTTAATTTTTGCACAATTTTGTAAGGGCTGCCATCTTGCCTGAACTGTTTTCAACAACATTTAGTGATATGCTTTACAGCAGAACCCATGGACAGAGGCAACAATAGACTGAAGATTTCCCATTCAGATGAATTTGAAATGCTAATGAGCATTCTCTGTGACCTTTTAAGGGGTCATTCTACAGGGAAGGCTGAT
The DNA here is from genome assembly GCF_029499605.1 of Hyla sarda. Taxonomy (NCBI): domain Eukaryota; kingdom Metazoa; phylum Chordata; class Amphibia; order Anura; family Hylidae; genus Hyla; species Hyla sarda. The sequence continues at coordinate 339,743,712 of NC_079189.1, read as the reverse complement.
ATTGTGCCCTGCTGTGAATGGTGTTAGATCCAGTGTTATCTCTCTACTGGTGTCACCTTTTACTGTACACCCATCTGTGCTGAGAAGAACTGCATTACTGGGAAATTATCTTTACAGAAGAGGAAGTCTCATCTTAGTTTAAGACAGAGTGGCCAGATTGAAAACTGCAAGATTTCCGGATTATTATGAAATATAGATAGAAAAATTGAAAACTAGAAAAAACATTGCCAACAGAAAAATATGGTTAACAACAGAACCTAACTTAAAATATAGGTTGTTTTCTGATAGATAACACATTCAATTTAACTGCAGCAGGAATTTCACTTTGTGTGTTTTGTTTGCTTTAATATGTATTTATTTATTTAGGTATTTTGGAGTGGCAGATATTTATGTTCACATTTTTTTGGTTTTTCTGTAAGGTATGGACAGAAGTAATAGCAATGCACCCAAATTGGTTGAGTGTCTGCTACCTTTATATTTATGTGTATGACCAAAAAAAGATCTCACCGCAGCACACAAAATAAAGTGAAAGAAATATAGCTATTATATAGCTATTACTATGCCCTGCTCGAATAAAAATGCTGCCATAGGGTAAACAGCTGCCATGATGGCATGAACTCGGTTGGCCACAATGTTAACACAATATAGACACACCAACAGCTCACCTCCACCACCTGCACCTGTGCACGGGCCTGATCAGCAGCGCCCCTGACCACGTGTATGCACAAGAAGGAAAAACGGTCCAGCCCAGGTTTGCAGATAAAAGCAGTTTCTTTCTTTATTGGGCTGTGAACAGACAGAACAAAAGCCTACGCGTTTCGGACCTACTCCAGGTCCTTAGTCATGGCATGTACACACATTAAAACAAAGTTACTTATATATAAAAACGATATGGTCATGTGATCGATCATCAACTAGAATAGAGAGAGCTGTAGAAAAAATGGCATGGATCAGTAATATCCTACAAAAAGTGGTGTGGATCCAAAAAGGGAAGTCAAAGCTAGATGCAACAATGGATTATGTTAATCATGAAAGGCATATGAATGAAACAGACTCTTGTGCCGGATATATTTTACACATTTTAAGTTTCATGTATATTAGCATCCCAACGGTATCATTTAAGCACATCTCAGGAAATAAGAAAAGATTTTATAGAGGAATAAAAAGGAAGAAGAATACCACATATATGTGCACTATTGTGGTATTCAACAGAAAACCTTTTTACGCGTGTGTGTGTACATGCACAGGAACACACTACTGTGTATGCAACCTGTGCATGCACTGCCACACTAAGCATTATTACCATAAACAAAAAGTATTGCCAAAGACCAGTACACACGTCAAGTATTCCTCAAGAATCCTAGCAGGATAGAATTAAATCCTGCCTCCGGTTCATACTTTGTGGCGGACACGTGTCCAGCTGGAACATCCAGAAAGACTCCCGATTCAGGAGTGCCCTCCGATGATCCCCTCCTCTGGTATGTCTAAAAACCTTTTCTATTCCTACTATTTGCAAAGAATTTACATTGCCTCCGTGAGCATCCCTGAAGTGCTTCGACAAAGACGACACACTAAAACCGGTCCCTCTAGCATCAGAAATGTGTCTCCTGATCCGGCACTTCAGGGCATTCACAGTACAACCTACGTACTGAATATGACATACCACACAGGTTGCTAAATACACAACGTGTGTAGTATTGCAGTTGATATATGTTTTTACTTCATATGTCCTGTTGGTACTGCATGATGAAAACGTGTTGGTGACCTGCATATGATTACATGTGACACACTGTTTGTGTCCGCACTTCCAACTGCCCGGAAAATGTAACCATGCTGGTTTACTCTTACTTTTATTGGGGTCCACAAACAGACTCGGAGACAAACGGGAGCCCAAAGGAGGCCCCCACTTTGCTACGACCTGAAGGGAGCATACCTCAAAACTCCGAAGGACTGGATCTTGCTCTAAAATGGGCAAATATCTTTTCATAATGTTCTTTATAGCGTAAAATAGTTTACTGTAAGATGTGATGAACCTTGGTAATAGTTTTGTACTGTCCTTATAATTTTGTCTAAACTGTCTCCTATCTTTAGATTTAATAAATTTTTCTCTATCCAGTAGCTTGACTTTTCGACGTGCCTCTTGTAAAACCTGGTCACTATACATTCTTTCTATAAGCCTTTCATATAGTTTGTCTGATTCCTCATCAAAAGTGGTCATATCGGTGCAATTTCGTCACAAACGTACCCACTCACCATATGGGATGTTTTTTTACCACATGGTGATGGTGACATGAAGTTTCCTGCTAAATTGTATTGCCGGCAACCTCTTTGCGGAATAAAGAAGTTCTATTTTTCCACCACTTCCTTTCAAGATCAAATCCAGGAAAGAGATTTGGTCATTTGAAAAAAGTGCTGTAAATTTAAAATTTAGATCGTTTCCATTAATATAATGAATGAAATCATCAAATCTGTCAGAGTCATTTTTCCATATTAATACCAAATCATCGATATATCGACCTATCCATTTGATGTCACTATGGAAAGGGTTGCTAGGGGCAAACACGTATGTCTCCTCCCAATGTATCATATATATGTTCACATATGATGTTCGCATAAATGTGTAAAATATATCCGACACAAGAGTCTGTTTCATTCATATGCCTTTCATGATTAACATAATCCATTGTTGCATCTAGCTTTGACTTCCCTTTTTGGATCCACACCACTTTTTGTAGGATATTATTGATCCATGCCATTTTTTTTAGAGCTCTCTCTATTCTAGTTGATGATCGATCACATGACCATATAGTTTTTAGTTTTTTTTAGTAACTTTGTTTTAATATGTGTACATGCCATGACTAAGGACCTGGAGTAGGTCCAAAACAACCAAATAAAGAAATAAACTGCTTTTATCTGCAAACCTGGGCTGGACCATTTTTCCTTCTTGTACAATGTTAACACAAGCCTGTATGTCCATATGTCCATTAGAGGTATAGTGGGGCAAAAAAGTATTTAGTCAGCCACCAATTGTGGAAGTTCTCCCACTTACAAAGATGAGAGAGGCCTGTCATTTTCATCATGGGTATACCTCAACTATGCGAGACATAATGAGAAAAAAAAAAATCCATAAAATCACATTGTCTGATTTTTAAACAATTTATTTGCAAATGATGGTGGAGAATAAGTATTTGGTCAATAACAAAAGTTCATCCCAATACTTTGTTATTTACCCTTTGTTGGCAATGACAGAGGTCAAACGTTTTCTGTAAGTCTTCACAGGGTTTTCACACACTGTTGCTGGTATTATGGCCAATTCCTCCATGCAGATCTCCTCTAGAGCAGTGATGTTTTGGGGCTGTCACTGGGCAACATGGACTTTCATTTCCTTTCAAAGGTTTTTTATAGGGTTGAGATCTGGAGACTGGCTAGGCAACTCCAGGACCTTGAAATGCTTCTTACGAAGCCACTCCTTTGTTGCCCGGGCGATGTGTTTGGGATCACTGTCATGCTGAAAGACCCAGCCATGTTTCATCTTCAATGCCCTTGCTGATGGAAGGAGATTTTCACTCAATATCTCACGATACATGGCCCCATTCATTCTTTCCTTTACGAGGATCAGTCGTCCTGGTCCCTTAGCAGAAAAACAGCCCCAAAGCATGATGTTTCCACCCCCATGCTTCACAGTAGGTAGGGTGTTCTTTGGATGCAAGTCAGCATTCTTTCTCCACCAAACACGACAAGTTTTTACCAAAAAGTTCTACTTTAGTTTCATCTGACTATATGAGATTCTCCCAATACTCTTCTGGATCATCCAAATGCTCTCTAGCAAACTTCAGATGGGCCCAGACATGTACTGGCTTAAGCAGGGGGACACATCTGGCACTGCATGATTTTAGTCCCTGGTGGCATAGTGTGTTACTGATTGTAGCCTTTGTTACTTTGGTCCCAGCTCTCTGCAGGCCATTCACTAGGTCCCCCCGTGTGGTTCTAGGATTTTTGCTCATTGTTATTGTGATCATTTTGACACCACGGGAGATCTTGCGTGGAGCCCCAGATCGAGGGAGATTATCAATGATCTTATATGTCTTCCATTTTCTAATAATTGCTCCCACAGTTGATTTCTTCACACCAAGCTGCTTGCCGATTGAAGATTCAGTCCTCCCAGGCTTGTGCAGGTCTACAATTTTGTTTCTGGTGTCCTTCAACAGCTCTTTGGTCTTGACCATAGTGGAGTTTGGAGTGTGACTGTTTGAGGTTGTGGACAGGTGTATTTTATACTGATAACAAGTTCAAACAAGTGCCATTAATACAGGTAAAGAGTGGAGGACAGAGGAGACTCTTAAAGTAGAAGTTACAGGTCTGTGAGAGCCAGAAATCTTTCTTGTTTGTAGGTGACCAAATACTTATTTTCTTCCATAATTTGCAAATAAAATCTTTAAAAATCAGACAACGTGATCTTTAGAGATGAGCGAATTTTCGAAAAATTCAATGCGTCCAATTCCTCGAATATTCTGAAAAAATTGGGTTCGTTCCCAATTTATTTGCACCAAATCTGTATTAAAATTGGCTATTTCTGGCCTACAGAGAGCCTCAATAGGGGTGTAGAGCACTTTGCCTTGTTGTAACATGCATGGGGTGTGTGCCGGGTTAGGGAAATAATACTGTTATTCAGTATGATATGCAGATTATAGGCATCGCTATTAGAATCACTGTCGCAGAGCGGCACAATGACAGAGCCTGGAGGTGGCAACAGTATGAGGAGACCATATAGTGGCTGAATGACACAGCATGGAGGTGGTGGCAGCATGAGGAGACCATATAGTGGCTGAATGACCCAGCCTAGTGGTGGCAACAGCATGACGATACCATAGGGCCTCACAATTGAAAAGATTAAAGACATTTTTTAACATTTAAATTGAAGATTTCAAATAGATGAACCTAAAAAGTTTTATTTAATGTGCCAGCAGCATGAAGAGACCACATGGTGGTATAGTGACACAGCCTGGAGGTGGCGGAAGCATGAGAAGACCATAGTGGCTGAATGACACATCTTGTAGTTGGTGGCAGCATTAGGAGACCATATAGTGGCTGAATGACACAGCCTGGAGTTGGCGGCAGCATGAGGAGACCATATAGTCGCTGAATGAGATAGCCTGGAGCTGGCATCAGCATGAGGAGAACATGTGGTAGCAGTATGTGACAGCATGAAGGTGGCATCAGCAGCATTAGGAGTTCTGAAAGTGACCCGGTGACATAGTGGGGCGGTGGAGGGCAATAACAGTACGCGGTGACGAAGGTGGGTGAAAAAAGGAGAACTTGGCATTAGATGTGTGGCATCAGGCGGGTGGCAGGATCACAATAGTAGCTGAGGCAGGTAGCCAGAAGAAAACGATCTATTTTGTAAAAGTGTTAGTGAGCACAAGTAAGTATTGAGGATATGCATTACGTAAAACTTAACTTTTAATAATATTCTTAGGATAAAATATATGTAACCAAAATTTTTGGGAAATCAAACAAAAGGAAAGCTGTGCAAAAAACACTATGTGCCACCTACACCACCAAGTATTGCTATGATGCAAAGACCTATAAAAGGTGGAAGGGAATAATGTATGGTTCATTGTAACCGGTGGGGTTAAAAACTTCCCCTGTAAGGCCCATTATTAATTTCCTTCTTGGCAAATGTTACTCGTGCTAAAATGGGCGGCCCCACACAGGAACCTCTCCCTATTTTCACCTGCAAACGCTGCCATTTCCCAGGGTTTTTAGGTGGAAATAGGGAGAGGTTCCTGTGTGGGGCCGCCCTTTTTAAGATGAGTAACACTTTCCTTGAAAAGGTGGAAGGGAACAGCGTATTGTCCATTGTAGCAGGTGGGGTAAAAAATTCCCCTGTAAGGCCCTACTCTTGCCCTATTAATTCCCTTCTTGGCAAGTGTTACTTGCCCTAAAAAGGGTGGCCCCACACAGGAAACTCTCCCTATTTCCACCTAAAAACATTGAGCAAAGGCAGCGTTTGTAGGTGGAAATAGGGAGAGGTTCCTGTTGGGGCCGCCCTTTTTAGGGCGAGTAACACTTGCCAATAAGGGAATTAATAATGCAAGAGTAGGGCCTTACAGGGGAAGTTTTTACCCCCAACGGTTACGATGGACCATACGTTGTTCCTCTCCACCTTTTAGAGGTCTTTGCATCAAATCAATACTTGGTGGCGTAGGTGGCACATGGTGTTTTTTGCACACCTTTCCTTTTGTTTGATTTAAAAAAAAAAATGTGAGTACATATATTTTATCATAAGAAAAGTTACGTTTTAGCTAATGCATATCCTCAATACTTACCTGTGGTCTTATGCCGAGGAATGTCTGTAACTGGGGAGCAACACGTTAAAGGGGTACTTCACTGGAAAAAAAAATTTTTAAATCAACTGGTGCCAGAAAATTAAACAGCTTTGTAAATTACTTCTATTAAAAAAATCTTAATCCTTCCAGTACTTATCAGCTGCTGTTATGATCCACAGGAAGTTATTTTCTTTTTGAATTTCCTTTCTACCTGACCACAGTACTCTCTGCTGACACCTCTGTCCATGTCAGGAACTGTCCAGAGCAGGAGAGGTTTGCTATGGGGATTTGCTCCTACTCTGGGCAGTTCCTAAAATGGACAGATGTGTTAGCAGAGAGCACTGTGGTCAGGCAGAAAGGGAATTAAAAAAGAAAGACCTTCCTGTGGATTATACAGCAGCTGATAAGTACTTGAAGGATTAAGATTTTTTAATAGAAGTAATTTACAAATCTGTTTAACTTTCAGACAAGCAGTTGATTTAAAAAAAAAAAAAAAAGTTTTCCAGTGGAGTACCCCTTTAACCCCTTAAGGACCCAGCCATTTTACACCTTAGGACCCGGCCATTTTTTGCACATCTGACCACTGTCACTTTAAACATTAATAACTCTGGAATGCTTTTAGTTATCATTCTGATTCCGAGATAGTTTTTTCGTGACATATTCTACTTTAACTTAGTGGTAAAAATTTTTGGTAACTTGCATCCTTTCTTGGTGAAAAATCCCAAAATTTGATGAAAAATTTGGAAATTTAGCATGTTTCTAACTTTGAAGCTCTCTGCTTGTAATGAAAATGGATATTCCAAATTTTATTTTATTCACATATACAATATGTCTACTTTATATTTGCATCATAAAATTGACGAATTTTTACTTTTGGAAGACATTAGAGGGCTTCAAAGTTCAGCAGCAATTTTCCAATTTTTCACAAAATTTCCAAAATCTCAATTTTTCAGGGACCAGTTGAGGTTTGAAGTGGATTTGAAGGGTCTTCATCTTAGAAATACCCCACAAATGACCCCATTATAAAAACTGCACCCCCCAAAGTATTCAAAATGACATTCAGTCAGCATTTTAACCCTTTAGGTGTTTCACAGGAATAGCAGCAAAGTGAAGGAGAAAATTCACAATCTTCATTTTTTACACTCGCATGTTCTTGTACACCGAATTTTTGAATTTTTACAAGGGGTAAAAGGAAAAAATGCATACTTATATTTGTAGCCCAATTTCTCTCGAGTAAGCACATACCTCACATGTCTATGTAAAGTGTTCGGCGGGCACAGTAGAGGGCTCAGAAGGGAAGGAGCGACAAGGGGATTTTGGAGCGTACGTCTTTCTGAAATGGTTTTTGGGGGGCATGTTGCATTTAGGAAGCCCCTATGGTGCCAGAACAGGAAAAAAAAAACACATGGCATACCATTTTGGAAACTATACCCCTTGAGGAACGTAACAAGGAATAAAGTGAGCCTTAATACCCCACAGGTGTGTCACGACTTTTGCATATGTAAAAAAATGTTTAAAAAAATTCAATAAAATGTGTGTTTCCGCCCAAATTTCACATTTTTGAAAGGGTTAATAGCAGAAAATACCCCCCAAAATTTGTAACCCCATCTCTTCTGAGTATGGAGGTACCCCATAAATTGACATGAAGTGCACTATGGGGGAACTACAATGCACAGAAGAGAAGGAGTCATATTTGGCTTTTTGAGAGCAAATTTTGCTCGGGGGCATGTCGCATTTAGGAAGCCCCTATGGTGCCAGGATAGCAAAAAATACCCACATGCCATACCATTTTGGAAACTAGACCCCTTGAGGAACGTAACAAGGAATAAAGTGAGCCTTAATACCTCACAGGGGTTTCACGACTTTTGCATATGTGAAAAAATAAAATTTCACTAAAATGTGTGTTTCCCCCCCAAATTTCACATTTTTGCAAGGGTTAATAGCAGAAAATACCCTCCAAAATTTGTAACCCCATCTCTTCCGAGTATGGAGGTACCCCATAAGTTGACCTGAAGTGCACTACGGGCGAACTACAATGCTCAGAAGAGAAGAAGTCATATTTGACTTTTTGAGAGCAAATTTTGCTCGGGGGGAATGTCGCATTTAGGAAGCCCCAATGGTGCCAGAACAGCAAAATAACCCCCACATAGCATACCATTTTGGAAACTAGACCCCTTGAGGAACGTAACAAGGGGTACAGTGAGCATTTACCCCCCACTGGTGTCTGTCAGATCTTTGGAACAGTGGGCTGTACAAAATTTTTAATTTGCGCAGCCCACTGTTCCAAAGATCTGTCAGACACCAGTGGGGTGTAAATTCTCACTGCACCCCTCATTACATTCCTTGAGGGGTGTAGTTTCCGAAATGGGGTCACATGTGGTTTTTTTTTTTTTGCGTTTGTCAAAACCGCTGTAACAATCAGCCACCCCTGTGCAAATCACCTCAAATGTACATGGTGCACTCTCCCTTCTGAGCCTTGTTGTGCGCCCCCAGAGCACTTTGCGCCCACATATGGAGTATCTCCGTAGTCGGGAGAAGTTGCATTACAAATTTTGGGGGGCTTTTTTCCCTTTTACCTCTTGTCAAAATGAAAAGTATAGGGCAACACCAGCATGTTAGTGTAAAACATTTTTTTTTTTACACTAACATGCTGGTGTAGACCCCAACTTCACCTTTTCATAAGGGGTGAAAGGAGAAAAAGCCCCCCAAAATTTGTAAGGCAATTTCTCCGAGTATGGCGATACCCCATATGTGACCCTAAACTGTTGCCTTGAAATACGACAGGGCTCCGAAGTGAGAGCGCCATGCGCATTTGAGGCCTGAATTAGGGATTTGCATAGGGGTGGACATAGGGGTATTCTACGCCAGTGATTCCCAAACAGGGTGCCTCCAGCTGTTGCAAAACTCCCAGCATGCTTGGACAGTCAACTGCTGTCCGGCAATACTGGGAGTTGTTGTTTTGTAACAGCTGGAGGCTCCATTTTGAAAACAGTGGCGTACCAGACGTTTTTCGTTTTTATTGGGGAGGGGAGGGGGGCTGTGTAGGGGGCTGTGTATATGTAGTGTTTTTTTACTTTTTATTTTATTTTGTGTTAGTGTAGTGTAGTGTTTTTAGGGTACAGTCACACGGGCAGGGGGGGTTACAGCGATTTTCCCGCTGCGAGTTTGAGCTGCCGCGCAAAATTTGCTGCATCGCAAACTTGCAGCCTGATACTCACTGTAAGCCCCCTGCCCATGTGAATGTACCCTGTACATTCACAAGGGGGCGGACCTCCAGCTGTTGCAAAACTACAACTCCCAGCATGCACAGTCTATTAGTGCATGCTGGTAGTTATAGTTTTGCAACAGCTGGAGGCACACGGGTTGGGAAACACTGAGTTAGGAAACAGACAATGTTTCCCAACCAGTGTGCATCGAGTTGTTGCAAAACCACAACTCCCAAACATTCTCAGGCATGCTGGGAGTAGTAGTTCGGCAACATCTTTAGAGCCAGATGTTGCCGAACTACAACTCCCAGCATGCTTGGAGTTGTAGTTTGCAACATCTGGAGGACTACAGTTTGCAGACCACTAATACAGTGGTTCCCAATCTGTGCCCTTCCAGATGTTGCAAAACTACAACTCCCATTATGCCAAAACTGTCCAGGCATGCTGGGAGTTGTAGTTCTGCAACATCTGAAGGGCCAGATGTTACAGAACTACAACTCCCAGCATGCCTGGACAGTAAGGGCATGCTGAGAATGTGTAGTTTTGCAACATCTGGAAGGGCACAGTGGTCTCCAAACTGTGGACCTCCAGATGTTGCAAAACTGCAACTCCCAGCATGCCCAGATGCCAAGGGCTGTCTGGCCATGCTGGGAGTTGTAGTATATAGGGTCCCAATACAGCAATGCATGTCGCTTTACGGCGACGTGCATTGCTGTAAAGGGCCCGACCGCGGCTGAAGATCTACTCACCTGTAACCGCCGCCGCCATCTTCCTCGCCGGGATCCGGATCTTCAGGGACGAGGTAAGTACCGGGGCCGGGCCCCAGCACTTCCCCGTCCCCCGCCGCGTCCTCCGGTCTTCCTCCCGTCCTCTCCGGACTTTCTGGGGCCGGGCAGGACGGGAGGAAGTAACCGCCCCCCCCCCCTGCGATTGGTCGGTTAACTAACCGAAGAATCGCAGGGGATCGGAGGAGGTGGCCGGCTTGCCACCTCGCTCCTAGTCTTCAGCATGGTCCTGGCTGTCTGTGACAGCCGGGATCATGCGAAATTACCGGGCGGTCGGGTTCCAGAGACCCGATCAGCACTGTATCGCCGCAGATCGCAAGGGCGATTTGCGGCGATCGCCGACATGGGGGGCCTACATGGCCCCCCTCGTCGTTTGCCCTGGATCCCTGCTGAAGGATTTCAGCAGGGATCCGCTTCCGATCTCCGCCGGGAAAAGACATGACGTATGCATACGTCATGGGTCCTTAAGACCCAGGGTGTAATGACGTATGCATATGTCATGGGTCCTGAAGAGGTTAAATCTGTTTTGCACTATCCATATTTGTGAAATGTAGGTGTGGCACCATGGTCAATCTACTCTGATGCATCAGGCATTGGCGGGTGGAAATCCTGGCTGATCCATGCCTGATTCATCTTCACAAAGGTGATTCTCTCCACATTTTTCATGGACAGATGAGTTCTCCTTGGTGTTACTATGGCCCCCGCCGCACTAAACACCCACTCTGATGACACACTACTGGCCGGGCAGGACAGCTTTTCCAGGGCAAACTCTGGCCGCCCAGAAGTCCAGCAGATTTTCAAGGTGTGTTGACATGGTCATGTCAAGGTATGCCATCACCTGCTGGTTCAGGTCCTGCTCCAGGCCTACCTGCTGCTGATGTGTTGCTTCACTATGCGGGTGAAGAAAGCTACTCATCAGCGACTGTAGACTCTGGGTGCTGCTGATGGAGCTGGTACTGATCCTGCAACCCCACCCCTCCCCAGCAGTCATGGCAGTGGAAGGTGACCGCAGAAGGCCCCCCAAATCAGACCTGCGAGAGGATGGACGATGGCACAGATAGGCATTGGCTAGTAGGTCAGTTTTTTCTCCCTCTCAGTGGGTGTAGAACAGGCCCCCATGTTTTGCCGGTTGCAAGGGTCCAATAAGATGGAGAGCCAGAAGTCATCCCGTTGCCGAATGGTGAAAAAACATCAGTCACTACCCAAGCAACTGAGCATGCAATGTGCTATTTGTGCAAGTGACTTGGAGGTACTCCCTGCTTCCATCTCCACTGCATACTAGCAAGATGTGTCTGGGTCCTCTGTCTCGCCTTCCTCATAACCCTCTAGCTGCTCCTGCTCCTCCTCTCCTGTCAGATAACTAGAAAAAACATCATCTCACGAAACCTTTAACTGTGCTCCACCGTGCCCCTCCCCCTCCTCCTCCAGTTCAGCCCCCACAGGGCTCATGTGGCCGTGAGATGTAGGCGCCATGTCTCCTTGAACAGCGTTTCCAACACGTGTTGTAGTAAATGAAGCAGTGGAATTAAGTTGTTCATCCCATAATCCTGGCTAATAATGTGGCTTTCTCACCGTTCCTCCCCTGTGTGACTCTGTTCGCCAAGGCAAACCATGTTAAGAACAGTGTGACACCGTTGTGCCCTGCACACATGGTATGCTGGAGGGGTACTGCGACTTGTCTGGGCAGTGAAGGCTTAGGACACGGTGGAGGATGAGGAGGCGGAGTCGCACACTGTCACAGGACCAACGGCCTGAGAGCGTGGAGGCGGAATCGGCATGACCTGTCCAAGTTGCTGTTGTGGCTGTGCAGGAACCACATTTACCCAGTGGCCGCAAAGGACCTGTATTTTCCCTGACCGTAGTTACAGCTCCACATGTCGGTGCTACCGTGGACTTTGGTACACACCGACAGGCTCAAGGACTGACCCAACTTCTGTTCCACAAAATTGCGCAGGGCTGGTACTGCCTTCTTCGCAAACAAATGATGGCTTGAGTCCACCCCTTGAAAAGGGAGGGACTGCAGCACCAGCAACATGGAAAGGAGCGCATTCAGCTTCTGTGCCATTGGATGACGCATACTGTTGTCTCTTGGACATAGCTTCGCCGATGGATTGCTGGCGGAATGACTGACTCGAAGTAGGAGGAGCAAGAGCATCTGGAAGAATACACAGCACCCTTCGGCTGAGGTGGTGGAGCCTTGGCTGGCTGAAACAGGGAGCGGCGTGCCACTGAGTAATGCAGCAGGCCGGACCACAACATTGGAGCTATGGTTCTCCCAGGTCACTTTTTGGTGACGCTGCATATGTTGACGCAGGGCCGTGGTGCCAACATTGGGACCCTGGCCATGCTTCACCTTCTGCGACACATCTTGCATGTTGCCGGGTTAACCTCCTCCGGATGCTTGATGAAAACTGCCACATTGCCGAGTAGCTGATTTTCCCACCAACAGTCCGCACTGATTGACTGCTACTGCCGCCATCTCCAGGAACCCCTGTTCCACTACCTCCCGGGAAGGTAGGCTGCCGCGAAGCAGGTGGTCTACCCCGAGCACGTTTGGCTCCAGACTTTCCACTTCTGCCACCATGCTGACTGCAAACCATGCTACCATGTTGCTGGCTCAGCTGCTGCCTCACGGGCAACCTGCAACCCTCTTCTCCTGATGATGATAAAGACCCTTCTGCACCCATCTCCCAAGTGCTATTGGCTTCTTCATCATCGAGTTGTGTCTTCACGTCAATGATCTCCTCCTCAGGTTCCTCAACAGTGTCTGCTTCAGGAGCCAGAATGCTCACAACACCACCTCCCACGCCACTCTCCTCATCACTACTTGCCCACCTAGCGGAGAAGGCGGTGGACGTCTTCTCCACTTCTTGGCTGGGCAGTAGCTGCTGACTGTCCTCTAGAATGTCCTCACTTAATAGTGGAGCTGAACCCACAGCATAAGATACTTCTGGGGGGGGGGGGGAGGGAACAGCATAGGACTGAGGCAATGGGAGGACAGGGACTGCTCCTGGGCCATGCCAACTGAAGGTTGTGTCTGAGGAACCCCCTGACTGATGACTGGGGGTGTCAGATGTCACTTGTCATGAAGTGGATTACCGTGTTAACCAATCAATGACAGCAGATGGATTGCTGGTCGAGACACGACCACTAGCTGATACCGGGAGCTCAGGCCTCTCGCTGCGACTCCTGCTGCCACTCGCCCCTAGTCTGCTATGACCTCTGCCTGATGAATTTAGGCCTCTGCCACTCCTCTGTGCATGTCCTGGTACTTCTCTGCCTGACATACTTAGTGCGTATATGAGGGGAGTACAATACGCTCCACTAAGCTTAAAACAGTATTTGTCTACAAGACCAGTAGGTGTGTACTTTTGGTTGACCTTTCACAGTATTTAAGCCCTTAAGACTTTAACAGGAACAAAATGGAACACCACTTAAATGTACATATGTGGTATGCACTCATGAGGGGAGGACAATATGCTCCAGTGCACTTTAAACAGTATTTGTCTACAACACCAGCAAGTGTGCACTTTGCTGGCCTTTCACAGTATCTAGGCCCTTAAGACTTTAACAGGAACAATATGGTACACCACTTAGATGTACGTATGTTGTATGCACTTATGAGGGGAGGACAATGCGCTCCAGTCCGCTTAAAACAGTATTTGTCTACAACACCAGCAGGTGTGTACTTTTAGCTGGCCTTTCACAGCATCTAGGCCCATAAGACTTTAACAGGAACAAAATGGTACACCACTTAGATGTTCATATGTGGTATGCACTTATGAGGGGAGGACAACGCGCTCCAGTACGCTTAAAACAGTATTTGTCTACAATATCATCAGGAGTGTACTTTTGCCTGGCCTTTCATAATATCTAGGCCCTTAATACTTTAACAGGAACAAAATGGTACACGCACAGGTTACACTTAATAGAGGACAATACGCTTTTAGTGCTCTGCTCACCCTAACTGGCTACTATTAGCTTTTCAGTTGTTGTACACACCAGTGCTGCAGCACACAGTTGCTGTGTCGCTGTGTGTACACCTCTGTGCACTTTCTCTCTCAATCTCACTCCCTTCCCTATCAGTGCTTCTAGGCTGTATTTGGGCTTGAGGTGAATCGCTGCTGTAAAAAAGCTTTTCTGTGCAACACACTGCTCTCTGTCCCTCTCTGCAATAGAACGCTGATGTGACTGGGGGGTGAATCGCTTCTGAAAAAATGCTTTTCTGTGCAACACACACTGCTGTCTGTCCCTTTCTCTCTAATAGAACGATGATGTGACTGGGAGGTGAATCGCTGGGGTAAAAATGCTTTTCTGTGCAAGACATACTGCGGTCTGTCACTCTCTTAATGTAATAGAACGATGATGTGACTGGCCGCAAGATGGCTGCCGATTACATAGGGCTGTGACATAACAGGGTTGGCTGGTTGCTGATAGGCTGCATGCTGCATGTGATTCAGGGTCATCCCGCCGACCCCTTGTTCTCACCTTCCCAGGATTCCTTGCCCCATGTCCTCACATGTGAATCCGCCATTTTAGATGCCGGTCCCTGGAGCCTGGACCGCACTAAATAGAGTTTAATGAAGCGATTCTCACGATCAAATTGCGTCAATATTCACTTCGTTCCAAATCAAATTTTTCCTGAAATTCGTAATGAATTTGGATTCATCGGATTCAATTCGCTCACCCCTAGTGATTTTTATGGATTTTCTTTTTTTCATTATGTGTCTATGTGTTGAGGTATACCTATGCTGAAAATTATAGTCCTCTCATCTTTTTAAGTGGAAGAACTTGCACAATTGGTGACTGGCTAAATACTTTTTTGACCCACTGTATAAGAGGACCCAGGGTGTGCCAAGAAAATATTTCCAACTTGCCATGTCCTTTTCCAATGCTACTTACTCTGTGTAAGAGACCAGCTGATAAGAAAACAATGTATCAGCTGGTGCTTTCAAGTCTTCTAAATATACATATTCCCCATATGCTTGTATGTCACCCAGTTATTTTGTGGGGAATAAGATTGACAATAGTATTAATTGAGTGAACAAAGTTTGCATCCTTAAGCTTTTATGGCTTCTTTATACCTTTAAGCACTTCACTAAGCAAGTATTTAATGAATGAAGTTCAATTTATTATAACTAATCTCTGTATGCTGCAAGTTGTTTGCTGTAAGCTTTGCTAAACCTGTATTACATCCAGCCTGTTGTATTGCTCTCCCTATCACATACAGTATTTATTAATAGATACTATAAAGATTAGATACAGTCGGAAGCAATATTGCCAATTCTATAAATCTGGCTATTGGCTGGTGCTGAATCACCGTGGCATCTGTGTATATGTCCAGTATACATACCTAATAGTTAACACAGCAGTGGGTGAAAAGTTTAAAAAAAATTTGAATTGACACCTCCCCCCCATAGAACTTAGACCTGTCATCCTCATCTGGCTAGCTTCTGTCCTCCCACTGTCAGCTTGTGTCCCGCTACTGTCAGTGAGGACAAGCTGGGAGTTGTAGTTTTGCTAATGCTAGGGGAGATGTGAGCAGACAGCATACTGAGGGAGGGGGCGGAGACCTGCACAGTGAGGCCACACCCCTCCCTTTGAGAGGAATTCAGACTAGTGAGCTAAATTAAAAGTGTAATAAAAGTGTAATAAATAAAGGTGCTAGACACATAAGAATTAGATGCACGTGGTCAGGATTAGGTACTGAGTGTTATATAAAAAAAAGAAAATTTGGGTTGGATCTGACAGGTACGCTTTAAAATACTCCTCCACTGACCTGGGACATGGGGGCGTTATCATTGCTTTTACCCAGTTTTTGTGGTGTAATTTTGCTGCAAAGTTTGTCTCAGATGCTGTTTATAAACTTTTCATTGTTACTTCTGCTTTAGAAGCTTTTTCAAAAATTGCAGAGCCTTAGTATGGTTACATTTTTGAAATGGTCAGTAATTTTTTTTATGTGCGATTGTTTCACATTTTGTCGCAAAGCCCTCAATGTGTCACAGATCTACACCAGACCAGAGATAACTTCAGTGGGCAGCATGTTTATAAAGTCTCACATTTGTTGCTCAAGTTAAAAAGTCACACAAAAAGTGGCAGAGAAGGCACCATAAAAAGTAGAGAACTCTATGTTTCACATGCCCTGCACCATTTAATAAATTTGGCACACATACACAGTTTCCACCACACAAATTTAAGGGGTAAAACGATATTCACCTACACCACTCTCGATGAATTTCCACCATACTGTACATTGTATGCCTCTTGAAAAGTGAGCACTCCCATATATAGGGGGAGATTCATCAAAACCTGTGTAGAGTAAGAGTGGTGCAGTTGCCC
Source organism: Hyla sarda (assembly GCF_029499605.1). Lineage (NCBI taxonomy): Eukaryota > Metazoa > Chordata > Amphibia > Anura > Hylidae > Hyla > Hyla sarda. Next base: position 339,727,053 of record NC_079189.1, on the reverse strand, counting down.
ATAGCAACCAATCAGATTGCTTCTTTGATTTTTATAAAGGCCTCTGAAAAATGAAAGAAGCGAGCTGATTGATTGCTATGGGCAACTGCACAACTCTTCTTTTACACAGGTTTTCATAAATCTCCCCCATAGTGTAGTGAGTGGGCAGCTATGTATACAGAATCAACACTCACCTTACAAATTCTGTACACATTCACTGGCCCGGGTGTGAGAGTTCTCCTACTGGTGAATGTAGTAAGTTGGGGGCAATGCATCCAGCAATGCATACAGCATCACCACTTAGCTCACCAACTCTGGATTTGCTGGGCCTGGTACAAAAGCAGCAATACACATAGTACAACATATGCATTATATATACTTGTCTGGTTCAGACCCGCTTGGTACCATGATGTTTCACCACTGTGTATATATTGGCAGCTGCTACATATATATAGATAATCCAAATTAAAAGTGGAACTGTCAGCAGTTTTTTTTACGTTTTTTTATAAACTAAAAGCATGACTAAGGGTGCATTCACACGTTTGTTTTTGCCGGTTTTCTGCTGCGTATTTGAAAGTGGGCGGGCTCTTCTCGGCTGTCCGTAGCAGATTTTCCGTGGCGGAATTTACGTTGCGGAAAATCTACCGCAGTCCCTTCTGACTTCAGTGGGGCTTGCGCCGGATTTTCCACAGCGTAAATTCCTCCGTGGAAAATCTGCTGCGGACAGCCGAGAAGAACCCGCCCCCTTTCAAATGTGCAGCGGAAAACCCGCAAAAACAAATAGCGCGTGAACGCACCCTTTTAGGGCTTTTGACCCTGAAAAGCCACAGAGGGCATTGCCCTGGGCTACAAAAGTCCAGCAAATTTCATCCCATCTACTTGATAGCAATGCCTCTCAAGGGAGATTACAAGAACCTTCTGACACGTCCGCTGTAAAGGGGTTGTTCATTCTTAGAAAAACAGAGCGTATTTCTTACAGAAACAGGTTGTGTATGCTATTGCAGCTCAGTTTCATTTAAATGAATGGAGCCCAGTTGTAATACTACAAACCACCTAAGGACAGGTACAGTGCTGTTTTTGGAAGAAATCAGCTTTGTTGAGCCTAAATTGGAATAGTTAGGTATTATATTTACATAAAGGAATATAAAAAGGTCACCACTGCACAACAAGATAAAAAGCATTACAGATATTGGACAGACCAAACAGTACAACCTAGTCGTGTCAAAGTTTCTGTTCTACTTTACCATTAGTTCCACAATAACCATATTCCATTCTCCGTACAGTTACCGCACTGTCAATAGAAATCTGATTATTTTGTTAAACATTCTCAGGTGTTCTAATACCATGGGAAGAGAGAGACCTGTTCAAAAGACTTCCTTGTCTTAATCCCTTTACCTACAAAACACACACTGATCTATTTTGTAAACCCACTGCTGGACATATGAATTGTTAACCAGTGTTTGCTTTAAAGCAGGACCCTGATGACAGCCGCAGAATGGCAGGATTATGATGTCACATCAGTAATTATACTGTAAACATGGGATATAGTGGAAAGAAGACATGAAAAGGAACCGTGAATGCTGTTGCTTAGCAGCAGGGAATACAGTGTGTAACTTAAAACCCCAATTTTTCCTGCACAGATGTCTTGCTTGCTCTTATGCCAATGGGAGTTTCAGTTTCAATTTATTTGGTTTTATTTGGCCACTTAGCGGAGCCGATTGTTAACAATAAGCAAGCCATCAAAATCTCACTTATATCATGATTGATTCTCATGCTCCTTTTTATGGTGCATGTGTCACATTGTGCATTTGGGAAACTCATTTAGCTCCCATCATGTTGAGGAGATGGGCTCACTTTCCCCTACAGTAAGCATTAAAAACCAGTCATTTATAGCTGGAAAAGTTAACCTCTTTACATTGCTCCAAGTCGTGTTTTATACCTGCACAGCTGACACTGTCCGCGCATGCAGCCCCTACCATGTTGAAGCTATTTCTCGTAAGGCAAACTATAAATTAGGGTGGTCTCATCAAGGATTAGCTGGATCTGGATTGAATTAAACCTGGTTGCATTGTTAGTTGGATATGTATTTTTCCATGGTTTGATTTCTTTAAGTATCTGTTATTACATGCAGGCTTTGCTGTTTCTGGAGTGGCACTAACACAGACCATGTTTCAGCTGCTTTTAACAAGTGAAGTTGCCTTAACTTAATATATATTTTCTAATTTGGCCTTGACTCAAGGAAAATCTATATATCTGATTTCGTATGTTACACATGCTAACGTCACCAACACATCTCTTGGCGGTGCAGCAGGGGCAACAGAAGTGTCTCGTGCTATCATATGTCACATAGCATGACTGGAAGGTATGACTGCATTCTTACATTATTGTATATCACTACCAGCCTTAAAATGGTATAAGAAGTAAGGAGGACCGCAGATTATTCTCTGCTCAGCATATATAAAGTATTTTATTACCTTTAGATCCAAATGGTCAGGCCAACACTATAAAGACAGAACTTTTTTTGTCAGGTGGGACATAAACATAAACTTAAAAATAGGAAAAACCAAGGTCCAGGAACTTCGTGTTTAATTTTATTCAGAAAGACTAGATAGACAAAAACCCTGTGTGTGTGTGGGGGGGGGGGGGGGGGGGGAGAGGGCTATGGTTTACCATTCACCAAGGCCAGACGCTTGTGTCTGGTGCTCTGTCCCTGCTCATCTTAATGAGGGATCTTCTGACTTTTTGATGGGTTCCAGAAGAAATAGGAAGCCCTACAGGGGTCCCACTACTCCAGTAGTCCTTATCTACAACTTATTTGACCCATTGAGGGTGCACCAGTGAAGCAGGCTGACTAAAGTGGCTGGTGACTTCGCCTGCCCCTGTGTACCTGCTGCACCAACCACCTCTGCCGTCATTGTTAAATGCGCAGATCCTGCAGGGACATCCAGAATTGCAGGTGCCTGTGGCTTTTCTTCCTTAGAAACAAGATTTGACATATTTAGCAATTGATCTGAAAGACGCCTGGGATAAGGATTTTTGTACTTCATGCTAATTAGAATGATATTAAAGCCCCCTATACCATCTGAAGGAGCAAGACTACTTTTTTTTTCTTCTTTTTTTCGCATGAACATGAGCCAGAGTGCAAACTAGAAGTTGGTACATTTTTTTGCAGTTCTAAAGCACCTCCTTTTCCCAGGAAGCCAAGTTTCCCTTTGGTGGAAGCGGTGAAAGCCATAGTGCCAGGCTTAAGAGGGAGGTGGGCCCATAAACTGACTATGCTTGGAGTAAACCCATGGAAGTAGGTAGAAAAATGTACTCCTTCAGTAGCTTCACCCATAGTCATATGGTCCTTGATGGAAAAGCTGTGTCGTATGGGCAATACCAGGGGCCAGTGGGCAATTACAGCAGCAGTATGTCTGACTCCCAGCCTGCTCCCAGTTCACTCCAGTGTGGCCAAGCACACATTGATGTGTGCCCCTAATGTCAGCAATCGCCGCAAATCGATGATCAATTGAGATCGTCGATTTGCGGCGATTCAGGGTCAATCTCGTCCCCGGGGACACAGAAAAAAAGGGTGGTAGGTGCCGTTTGAGCAAAAGAGCATGCTGGGAGTTTCAGTAGTGTGCATGCTGAGAGTTGTAGCTTTGCAACAGCTGAATGCACACTAGTTACAAAACACAGAGTTTGTTACCTAACTCAGTGTTTTGCAACTAGTGTTCCTCCAGCTGTTGCTAATTACAACTCCAAGCATGCACTGACAGACAGTACATGCTGGGAGTTGTAGTTTTGCAATAGCTGGAGGCACACTGGTTGCGAAACACAGTTAAGTAACAAACTCCCAGTGTTTTGCAACCAGTGTGCTTCTAGATGTTGCATAACTACAACCCCCAGCATGCACAGGCAGCCAAAGGGCATGCTCGGAGTTTTACTAGTATTCCTCCAGCTGTTGAATAACTACAAGTCCCAGCATGTCCTTGGGCTCTCACTGCATGCTGAGAGTTGTAGCTTTTGCAACAGCTGGTGGCACACTGGTTGCCAAACACTGAGTTAAGTAACAAACTCTCAGTGTTTTGCAACCAGTGTGCCTCCAGCTGTTGCATAACTACAACCCCCAGCATGCACGGAAAGCCAAAGAGCACGCTGGGAGTTGTAGTTTTGCAACAGCTGGAGGTTTGCCCCCCCTCCCCCTCATGGGAATGTACATTCACACAGGCGGGTGTTTATAGTGAGTTTCTCGCTATAAGTTTGAGATGCAGCAAATTTTCAGCTGCAGCTCAAACTCCCAGCAGGAAACTCACTGTAAACCCAGCCTGTGTGAATGTACCCCAAAAACACTACACTACACAAAAAGAAAGGAAAACACTACATACAGTATACATATGTCCCTACACAGTTATCCCCCCCCCCCCCCAATACAAATCAAAAACATCTGGTTTGGCACTGTTTCCAAACAACAACTCCCAGTATTGTTAGACAGCCATTGAAGGCACCCTGTTTGGGAAACTGTGCCGTAGGGTAATTTCGGTATCGGAGGTAAGTGTAATTCTTGCATACAGGTCAATCTCTCTGCAAAACCCTAATTTAGGCCTCAAATGCGCATGGTGCTCTCTCACTTTTAGTGACACATATGGGGTATTTCCATACTCAGGAGAAATTGCCTAACAAATTTTGGCAGGCTTTTTCTCCTTTTACACCTTATGAAAAGGTAAAGTTGGGGTCTACACCAGCATGTTATTGTAAAAAAATAAAAAAATGTAACAGTAACATGCTGGTGTTGCCCCATAATTTTCATTTTCACAAGAGGTAAAAGAAAAAAAAAATTGTTGACGCAATTTCTGCTGAGTATGGAAATACCCATTATGTGGGCGTAAAATGTTCTCCGAGCACACAACAAGGCTCAGGAGTGAGAGTGCACTATGTACAATTGATGCCTAAATTGGTGATTTGCACAGGGGTGGCTGATTTTACAGCGGTTCTGACATAAACCCAAAAAAATAAATACCCACATGTGACCCCATTTTGGAAACTACACCCCTCACGGAATGTAACAAGGGGTATAGTGAACCTTAAAACCCCACAGGTGTTTCACAAATTTTCATTAAAGCTGGATGGGAAAATGAGAAACAACATTTTTTTTCACTAAAATGCTGGTGTTACATTAAATTTTTCATTTTCACAAGGGAAAATAGGAAAAAAGCCCCCCAAACTTTTAAACCCCATTTCTTCTGAGTATGGAAATACCCCATATGTGGATGTAAAGTGCTCTGCGGGCGCACTACAATGCTCAGAAGAGAAGGAGCTCCATTGGGCTTTTGGAGAGAGAACGTGTCCGGAATTGAAGGCCATGTGTGTTTACAAAGCCTCCATGGTGCCAGAACAGTGGACCCCCTACATGTGACCCCATTTTGGAAACTATAGCCCTAATGGAATGTGATAAAGGGTGCAGTGAGCATTTGCACCCCACAGGTGTCTGACAGATTTTTGGAACAGTGGTCCATGAAAATTAAAAATAGAATTATTCATTTGCACAGCCCACTGTTCCAAAGATCTGTCAAATGCCAATGGGGTTTAAATGCTCACTGCACCCTTTATTAAATTCTGTGAAGGGTGTAATTTTTAAAATGGGGTCACATGTGGCCCCCCCGTCCACTGTTCTGGCACTATGGGGGCTTTGTAAATGCACATGTCCCCCAACTTCCATTCCAACCAAATTCTCTCTCCAAAAGCTCAATGGTGCTCATTCTCTTCTGAGCATTGTAGTTTGCCAGCAGAGCACTTTACATTCACATATGGGGTATCTCCATACTCAGAAGAAATGGTATTACAAATTTTAGGAGGCTTTTTCTCCTATTACCCCTTGTGAAAATGAAAAATGTGGGGTAACACCAGCATTTTAGTGAAAAAAATAAAAACTTTCATTTTCATGTCCAATTTTTGCGGAAATTTGTCAAACACCTGTGGGGTGTAAAGGCTCACTGTACCCCTTGTTACATTCCTTGAGGGGTGTTGTTTCCCAAATTGTGTGCCATGTGGGGTTTTCTTTGCTGTTCTGGCACCATAGGGGCTTCCTAAATGCGACATGCCCCCCAAAAACCATTTCAGCAAAATTTGCTTTCCAAAAGCCAAATGTGACTCCTTCTCTTCTGAACATTGTCGTGCACCCGTAGTGCCCTTGACGTCCATACATGGGGTATTTCCATACTCAGAAGACATGGGGTTACACATTTTGGGGGGCATTTTCTCCTATTAATCCTTGTACAAATGTAAAATTTAGGAAAAAACTGTATTTTAGTGAAAAAATATTTCATATACACATCCAACTTTAACGAAAAGTTGTCAAACACCTTTGGGGTGTTAAGGCTCATTGTACCCCTTGTTACATTCCTTTAGGGGTGTACTTTCCAAAATAGTATACCATGTGGGGCTTTCTTTTTTTTTTTTTTTTTTTGCTGTTATGGCACCATAGGGGCTTCCTAAATGTGACATGCCCCCGAAAAACCATTTCAGCAAATTCACTCTCCAAAATACCATTGTCATTGTCTGAGTCCTCTAGTGCACCCACAGACCACTTTACATCCACATATGAGGTATTTGCTTACACTAGAGAAATTGTGTTACAAATTTTGGGGTGATTTCTCTATTTTTACCCCTTGTAAAAATTCAAAAACTGTGTTTAAAAGAAAATGCGAGTGTGAAAAATGAAGATTTTGTATTTTCTCCTTCAATTTGCTGCTATTCATGTGAAACACCTAAAGGGTTAACACACTTTCTGAATGTCATTTTGAATACTTTGAGGGGTGCAGTTTTTATAATGAGGTCATTTATGGGGTATTTCTAATACGAAGGCCCTTCAAATCCACTTCAAAACTGAACTGGTCCCTGAAAAATTCAGATTTTGAAAATTTTGTGAAAAATTTGAAAATTGCTGCTGAAATTTGAAGCCCTCTGATGTCTTCCAAAAGTCAAAACATGTCAACTTTATGATGCAATCATAAAGTAGTCATATTAGCCCAATTTACTAAGAGTGTCGGGTTATTTTCAGAGTGCTTTTTTCCCAGACAATTTTTTCTCACATGCGTATATCAATGTTTCACACATGTCAACAAAATTCTGTCGCACAATATAAAATTCTGTTGCACTGGGAAAAAAAAGTGTCACACAGGAAAAATAAAGCGTAAAGCATATAAATAAAGCAAAGTAACTCTGCACCAGGATGCAACTTTACATTCATGGTCGTTAATGGGTTAACAAACAAAAAGTAAAAAAAAAAAAAAAAGGAAATGTAATATAAAAAGCTAGTAAGGAGACAAAGTAACAGGATTTTCAAAAAAACCACATGTTTTAACAGATTCCCCAAACCTCAAGGCAGTCAGGTTTTCAGGTTCAGTAATTAACTATTTTTCTGGTGGGTTTTTAGATACAACTATCGGGTTTTTAGGAAAATATCGGGAACACACCCCTAATTATGCAAACCACGCCCCTTTAGTCGGGTTAAAAAAATACTCCAAGTAATTGGAAAACTGTCACAGAGGACGTGCAACACAAATTGTGTTGCATAACCCGATAAAAAGAGTTGGGATCATGTTAGTAAATCAGGGCTATTGTATATGTGAATCAATATATCATTTATTTGTGATGTCCATTTTCCTTATAAGCAGAGAGTTTTAAATGAATAAAAAAATTCGAAATTTTGACATTTTTCATCAAATTGTCGAATTTTTCACCAAGAAACGATGCAGGTATCACTGAAAATTTACCACTAACATGAAGTAGAATATGTCACAAAAAAAACAATCTCGGAATCAGAATGAAAAGTAAAAGCATCCCAGAGTTACTAAAAAAGTGACAGTGGTCAGAAGTGCAAAAAATGCTCAGGTCCTTTACCTGTTGGAGACAAAGGGCATACAGGTACACCCTTGCTCCCTGGTACTTAACCCCTTAAGGACACATGACGTACTGGAACGTCATGTGTCCGCTCCCAATCTATAACGTGGGGCCACGGCTAATAGCGAGCGGCATTGATCGCATTGCCGCGCTCTATTAAAGGGGTAGTCCAGTGGTGAAAAACTTATCCCCTATCCTAAGGATAGGGGATAAGTTTGAGATCGCGGGGGGTCCGACCGCTGGGGCCCCCTGCGATCTCTCTGTACGGGGCCCCGGCTCTCTGCTGAGATAGCGGGTGTCGACCCCCGCACGAGGCGGCGGCCGACACGCCCCCTCAATACATCTCTATGGCAGAGCCGGAGATTGCCGAAGGCAGCGCTTCGGCTCTGCCATAGAGCTGTATTGAGGGGGCGTGTCGGTCGCCGCCTCGTGCGGAGGTCGACACGCCCCCTTCCCGCGGGCTGTCGGGGCTCCGTACAGGAGATCGCAGGGGGCCCCAGCGGTCGGACCCCCCGCGATCTGCAACTTATCCCCTATCCTTAGGATAGGGGATAAGTTGCTCACCACTGAATCACCACTGGACTACTCCTTTAACTCTTTAGACACGGCGTTCAAAGTTGAACGCTGCGTCTAAAGTGAAAGTGAAAGTGTGCCGATTAGCTCAGTGGGCTGTTCGGGATAGCAGCGGCGAAATCGCGGCATCCCAAACAGCTTACAGGACCAGCAGGAGGGTCCCTACCTGCCTCCTCGCTGTCCGATCGCCGAATGGCTGCTCAGTGCCTGAGATCCAGGCGGCAGAATCATCGATCACTAGTTTCTTATGAGAAACCAGTGATCAATGTGAAAGATCAGTGTGTGCAGTGTTATAGGTCCCTATGGGACCTATAACACTGCAAAAAAAGTGGGAAAAAAAAGTGAATAAAGGTCATTTAACCCCTTCCCTATTAAAAGTTTGAATCACCCCCTTTTCCCATAAAAAAAAAACAGTGTAAATAAAAATAAACATATATGGTATCGCCACGTGCGGAAATGTCCGAATTATAAAAATATATCGTTAATTAAACCGCACACGGTCAATGGCGTGCTCGCAAAAAAATTCAAAAGTCCAAAATAGTGCATTTTTGGTCACTTTTTATATCATGAAAAAATGAATAAAAAGCGATCAATAAGTCCTATCAATGCAAAAATGGTACCGTTAAAAACTTCAGATCACGGCGCAAAAAGTTTGCCCTCATACCGCGCCATACACGGAAAAATAAAAAGTTATAGGGGTCAGAAGATGACAATTTTAAACGTATTAATTTTCCTGCATGAAGTTATGATTTTTTCCAGAAGTACGACAAAAACAAACCTTTATAAGTAGGGTATCATTTTAACCATATGAACCTACAGAATAAATATCAGGTGTAATTTTTACCGAAAAATGTACTACGTAGAAACGGAAGCCCCCAAAATTTACAAAACAGCGTTTTTTTTCTTCAATTTTGTCTCACAATGATTTTTTTTTCCATTTCACCATAGATTTTTGGGCAAAATGACTGATGTCATTACAAAGTAGAATTGGTGGTGCACAAAATAAGCCATCATATGAATTTTTAGGTGCAAAATTGAAAGAGTTATGATTTTTTAAAGGCAAGAAGCAAAAAACGAAAATGCAAAAATGGAAAAAAACCCCGGTCCTTAAGGGGTTAAGGACCAAGGGCGTACCCGTAGAAATTACGGTCACTGCCGCACATGGGGCGGTGATCGTAACGAGATATCTATCAGCAGCCATCCAAGCACATCGCCTAGGGGGGTCCTGAGACCCCCCTTGTCGGTGATCACCGTGATTTGTCGGTAAATTCTGACCGGCGAATCACGTCTTTGGTGACCCGATCGCCAGGAAAATAATGGCGATCAGGGCTGTCAGAGACAGCCCGATTACCATGAAGGATAGGAGTGAGGTGGCAGGGGTGCCACCTCCACCTGTCCCCTGCCATTGGTCGGTCAGGACTGGCCAACCAATGGCAGGATGAACGGGCGGGTTAAAGTTGAGAGCCGGGGTACGAGGGTGGCAGGGGCTGTGGGTGCTGCTGGAGCTACTGGAGCTACTTACCGGTGTACACCAGTGATCAGGAGCTGCCGTGATCAGCAGTGGGGCAGCTGTGATCAGGAGATGTGGCTGTTGCGGCGCGGCGGCGGAGACAGCAGGCGGCAGTGAAGATCGTTGGTGAGTGATCTTCACTGTGGCCTTGTAAAAGTTATCAAAACTACAACTCCCAGCATGCCCAGAAAACCAAAGGTTTTCTGGGCATGCTGGGAGTTGTAGTTTTGCAACATCTGTAGGTCCACAGTTTGGAGACCATTGTGCAGTGGTCTCCAAACTGTGGTACTCCAGATGTTGCAAAACTACTACTCTCAGCATGCCCAGACAGCCAACGGCATGCTGGGAGTTGTAGTTATGTAACATCTGGCCCTTCAGATGTTGCAGAACTACAACTCCCAGCATGCCTGGACAGTCTGGTTATGCTGGTAGTTGTGGTTTTGCAACACCTGGAGGTGCAGTGGTTTCCAAACTGTGTCCCTCCAAATGTTACAAAACTACAATTCCCAGCATGCCCAGACAGTCAGGCATGCTGGGCGTTGTATTTCTGCAACATTTGCAACTTCAGATGTTAATGAACTACAACTCTTAGCATGCCTGGACAGTCTGGGCTTTCTGGGAGTTGTAGTATTGCAACATCTGGGGGACACAGTTTGGAGACCGCTGCACTGAGTTCCAAACTGTGCCCTTTCCAGCTGTTGCATAACTACAACTCTCAGCTTGCTGTCAGTGCATGCTGGAAGTTGCAGTTTTACAACATCTGGAGGGCCACAGTTTGGAGACAACAATGGTCTCCAAACTGTGGCCCTCCAGATGTTGTAAAACTACAACTCAGCATGATTAGACAGTCAGTCATGCTCGGAGTTGTAGTTCTGCAACATCTGGCCCTTCAGGGCACGGGCACTGAGCAAAAAACGCCAAATCAGGGGTTTATAAAACCTCCCTTAGTGACATCACTGGACCAGATATGTTAGGAGCGGATTGGTTGTTATGCCATCCGCCCTATCCACAAACTATCATTAAGATTGATGTCAACACTAGCCTATCAGTTCATTTTTGCCTCTAACCAATCAGCTGTTTATTTGAATACACGGAGCGTGGTAGAATCAGCTCCGTCCTACGTATCTGCGCAGTGATCCCTGCGCCGGCACTTGTACTCAAATCCACTTCTTATTCGTGTGCAGTGACATCTGCGCGAGGTCTTAGTCTCAGATTGGTATCGCTCGCACTTCTCATCACTCCATGGCTGCGCGGATCTCATGCACGGCCTCTTAGTCTCATTCTGGGAATAGATTCATCTATGTTTGATGGTATGTTCTCTCTTTACAGATCGTTGTGTTCGGAATATTTGTAGTTATTACAGGGTTATGGAGTATATAAGCATTATGTTTTGTATAGGAGGATATGTGGCTCCATTTCTATTGTTTCAATTGGATATGTATGTATATCATAAAGATGCTATTTAGTGATAATTACCATATTATCTCTACTAGGGCCATATCAACTGCCATAATTTTATGTTCTTATATCAATAAATCTTCCTCCCGTCACTCCATATTCTCTGATTTCTCTACTTCAAAGAGGTTATATATTGAATCATTCCGCTAGATTGAATTTATTTATATATGCATTCCTCATATTCCTTCTCATTATATATCATATTTTCCTCTCTTCCACACATCTTATTTTTTTTCTTTTATCATTTTCTTTACTTCCCTTTTCATATGTATATAGAGGCTCATTTGACATTTTCATTCTTATTTTTTCTTTCAGATAGTTCTCTTCTCTCGTTCACTTGCGGAGAACTCAGTTCCTTCCAGTGACCATACATCATCTTGGCTTGTGTGAGTATAATTTTAATATTAACATAGTATTCCTCATTTCTATTTCTGCAGGACAATATTAGACAAATGGTAAGAAGGTAAATCCTTCATTCAATCCATTCGGACTCAAACTTTTTAACCTCTGAATTCATTTTGCCTCTTCTCTAAGTAGTTTTTTATCCAGATTCCCCCACCTGGGGCCCAGATTCCCCTTAGTCATCCCCCCAAATTTGAGAGTTGTCAGGTCCCCTCCATGTATTTCGCGAACATGCCTGGCTAGTGGTGTATCTATTCCAGTGCGGATAGTACTTGGATGTTGGGATATCCTCCCCCTTAGTTGCTGCGTGGTTTTACCTACGTATAGCTTGGTACATCCGCACTGGGCAATATACACTACCCCTGTGGTCTGGCAATTAATGAATTCTCTGATTTTATAACTCCTGTTGTCAACTGGATTGGTAAATTATTTTACTTTTGGCATAAATGCACAAAAGGTACAGTTACCACATGGGTGGGATCCCTTGACCATGGACTGTAGCCATATATCTTCTTTTTTATCCTGGAACAGGCTGTGAACAAGATGTTCCCGTCTGTTTTTCCCCCTCCTATATGTGACAGATAGGAAGGGGAAATCACCTCTTTTAAATCCCCGTCTGCTAATAATATGGGCCAATACTGACGTAAGATGTTCATTATCTGTCCATTGTTCCCATCAAACATGCCAATACACCGCACAGTCTTTATTGGTTCAGCAGGCTGGGGTTTACTTTTGAGGAGTTCTTGCCTCGGGGTGTCTCTTGCCCTTGCAAATCCTCTATGGAGCACTCTTTATGGATATCCTCGTTTAATAAATTGTTTATGAAGTAATTGGCTTTCCTGTATAAAGCCCTCATAACTTGAGCAATTCCATCTTGCTCTAAGATACTGGCTTATTGGAATTCCTCTCTTGAGGGGGCTAGGATGGTGACTGCCCCACTCAAGGAAACTGTTGGTAGATGTTGGTTTTCTATAAATCCAGGTTTTGACGCTGCCTTCAGATTCCATAGAGATCTCTAAATCTAAAAAATTAATTGTGTTTTCGTGTATTTCAGACATGAAAAACATGCCAATGTTATTAGTGTTGAGTGCTGAAGTGAATTCATTGAACAATGTGATAGTGCCATCCCAAAATAACAAAATATCGTCAATAAAACAACCCCAAAATAAAATGTGCTGAATGAATTGATTGAAGGTGTCCGTGAAAACTATAGTGTCCTCCCACCACCCTAGAAAAAGGTTTGCAAAATTCGGTGCACATGCCGTGCCCATAGCTGTGCCTTTGTGCTGTAAATAAAAGTGACCATTGAAAATAAAATAATTATGTGTAAGGAGAAACTGAAGAAGTGTCAAAATGAAATTATTGTGCTCTGTGAACTGTGTTCCTCTAATGCACAAAAAGTGTTCTACCGCCCTTATCCCAAGTTTGTGTCCAATATTAGTGTATAATGCCTCAATATCAAGGCTGGCAATATATGTGGAGGGCGTGAATGAGATCTCTTGCAATCTGGAGACAGCGTCGCCCGTGTCTCTAATATATGAGGGCAAGGTGCAGACAAATGGGGCTAACATCTGGTTCACATAACTACTGATACCTTCTGTGAGGTTATAATTTCCGGAAATTATGGGTCATCCAGGTATGGGTGTCTTCCTTTTATGGATCTTGGGCAGCGCGTACATAGTTGCCAGTGTGGGTTTAGGATTAAGCATAACCTCTGTGATTATATGCTTTACTTTTGCATCCGTTAGTATTATTTTTAATTCTGTCAGGAATTGTCCTGTTGGATTAGATTCAAGGCGTGGTAACCTTTGTACCATCTCAACGTAATCATTTTTATCTAAGATGACAATATTGCCCCCCTTATCGAAGGGCTTTATAATGATTTGTTTATTTTCCCGTAACTCAATCAGAGCCCAGTTTTCACCTGGTTTTAGATTACTAACTCCTCTTTTTGGTCTCAGTTTCTCCAGTTGTGTGGTAACCATCTGCACAAATATATTAATGTTATCAAACTGGCTGAAATTAGGAGTAGTTCGAGATTTGGGTTTAAGGTCGGAGAATGGTGGGTTTGGTGTTCTTACTCCACTATCATTTTCCTCCAGTAGATCATATAAATCCGACACCACTTGCATATCACGTCTTGATGTCTGATTAATGTCTGACTCTCGATGCTTATGAACCTTGTGTAAGGCCAGTTTCCTAGCGAATAGGTTAATATCCTTAATCCATTCGAAGGAATCATATGTTGGAGTAGGGGTATACGATAAGCCTTTTTTAAGTACCGCCTCTTGTTCTCTGGTTAATATATATGATGACAAATTACATATCTGCATCTCCCCGTCATTTTCACTACTCATTTGGTTTTCGATGGATAGGCCCATTTCTCCCTGTCGCGTAATTGTATGCCCTCCCCTAAAAAAGATTGGCTCATATTTGGTACATATCCTGTTGTAATTTGTGCCGCTGTAGTGGCTACTGGTGGTTGTACCAGGGGAGTTATTTGCAATGCAGAGGAATAGGACGATCGTTGCTGTTGACAAGAGGTTTCTCTATAATTTGGTATCTGATTAGATAATTGAGGTTGGGTTGATGTATGGGCTACGTTTCCCTGGTTGGAATTGGGTTGAGCCGGGCCTCTCTGATTAAAACGTTTATATTGAGGTTTCCTCCTACTTCTGTTTCTAGGTTGTCTGTTAAATTGCCCCTTAGCAATATTCTGGCCACTTGTAGAGCATTTTTCTGCCCTCATCAGTGCATACCACATACCTACATCTAAGTAGTGTACTATTTTGTACCTGTTAATCTGTCAAGGGCCTATATACTGTGAAAGGACAACTAATAGTACACACCTGCTGCTATTCTAGACAAATACTGTTTTAACCCCTTAAGGACCCGGGGTTTTTTCGTTTTTGCATTTTCGTTTTTTCCTCCTTATCTTTAAAAAATCATAAAAAATCACCAAAAAATCCATATGATGGCTTATTTTTTGCTCCACCAATTTTACTTTGTAATGACGTTAGTCATTTTACCCCAAAATTTACAGCGAAACGGAAAAAAAAATCTATGTGAGACAAAATTGAAAAAAAAACGCCATTTTGTAACTTTTGGGGGCTTCCGTTTCTACACAGTAAATTTTTCGGTCAAAATGACACCTTCTCTTTATTCTGCAGGTCCATACGGTTAAAATGATACCCTACTTATGTAGGTTTAATTTTGTCGTACTTCTGGAAAAAATCAAAACTACATGCAGGAAAATTTATACGTTTAAAATTGTCATCTTCTGACCCCCTATAACTTTTTTATTTTTCCGCGTATGGGGCGGTATGAGGGCTCATTTTTTGTGCCGTGATCTGAAGTTTTTAGCGGTACCATTTTTGTGTTGATAGGACTTATTAATAAAAAATGCACCATTTTGGACTTTGGAATTTTTTTGGGCGTACGCCATTGACCCTGCAGTTTAATTAACAATATATTTTTTTTAATTGGGACATTTCCGCATGCGGCGATACCACATATGTATATTTTTATTTACACAGTTTTGTTTTTTTTTATGGGAAAAGGGGGGTGATTCAAACTTTTATTAGGGAAGGTGTTAAATGATCTTCATTCACTTTTTTTTCACTTTTTTTTTTGCAGTGTTATAGCTCCCATAGGGACCTATAACACTGCACACACTGATCTTTTACATTGATCACTGGTTTCTCATAAGAAATCAGTGATCGATGATTCTGCCGCTTGACTGCTCATGCCTGGATCTCAGGCACTGAGCAGTCATTCGGCAATCGGACAGCGAGGAGGCAGGTAGGGACCCTCCGGCTGTCCTGTAAGCTGTTTGGGATGCCGCGATTTCGCCGCGGCTATCCCGAACAGCTCCCTGAGCTAACCGGCATGGTTTCACTTTCATTTTAGACGCGGTGTTCAACTTTGAACGCCGCCTCTAAAGGATTAATAGCGCACGGCACCGCGATCAATGCCACGCGCTATTAGCCACGGGCCCTGGCCGTTGTTAGAGGCCGGGCCCGACCCGCCATGATGCAGGGCCAGGTACGGCCTGGGTCCTTAACAGGTTAAGCGTAGTGAAGCGTATTGTACTCCCCTTATATACCCACTAAGTATGTTAGGCAGAGTAGTACCAGGACGTTCACAGTGGAATGGGAGAGGCCTAAATTCATCAGGCGCCGGCAGAGGTGACAGTCTCAGCGAGAGGTCTGAGCTCCCGGTGTCAGCTAGGAGTCATGTCTCAACTAGCAACCCAGCAGCCGTGATTGATCGGTTCACTCGGTCATCCACTTCATCCCAAGTGACATCCGACACCCCCAGTCAACAGTCGGTGGGTTCCTCAGACTCAACCCTCATTTGGCATGGCTCTCATGCTGGTGCTGCCACCTCAAGGCTCTGTCATTGTGCTGCTCTATGGTCTCCTCATGCCAATGCTACCACCTCCAGGCTCTGTCATTGCGCTGCCATGTGATCTTCTCATGCTGATGCTGCCACCTCCAGGTTGTCTCATTGTGCTGCCATATGGTATCCTCATGCTGATGCTGCCACCTCCAAGCTCTCTAATTGTGTTGCTCTATGGTCTTCTGATGCTGATGCTGCCACCTCTAGGCTCTTTCATTGAGCTGCTCTATGGTCTCCTCATGCTAATGCTACCTTCTCCACGCTCTGTCATTGTGCCACCATATGGTCTCCTCATCCTGATGCTACCACCTCCAGGCTCTGTCATTGTGCCGCCATATGGTCTCCTCATGCTGATGCTGCCACCTCCAAGCTCTCTAATTGTGCTGCTCTATGGTCTTCTGATGCTGATGCTGCCACCTCTAGGCTCTCTCATTGAGCTGCTTTATGGTCTCCTCATGCTAATGCTACCTCCTCCAAGCTCTGTCATTGTGCCACCATATGGTTTCCACATGCTGATGCTGCCACCTCCAAGCTCTCTAATTGTGCTGCTCTATGGTCTCCTCATGTTGATGCTGCCACCTCCAGGCTTTCTAATTGTGCTGCTCTAGGGTGTCCTCATGTTGATGCTGCCACCTCCAGGCTTTCTAATTGTGCTGCTCTAGGGTGTCCTCATGCTGATTCTACCTCCTCCAGGCACTCTCATTGTGCTGCCATGGATACTGCAAAACATAATTAAGGTGCTGGTCCCTAGTTTCAGAATTTCCTCTGCATTAGGGTCACTTTCAGGACTCCTGATGCTGTTGCTGCCACCTCCAAGCTTTCTCATTCAGCCACTATATGGTATCCTCATGCTTCAGCCACCTCCAGGCTGTGCCATTCAGCCACTATATGGTCTCCTCATGCTTCAGCCAACTCCAGGCTGTGCCATTAAGCCACTATATGGTCTCCTCATACTGTTGCCACCTCCAGGCTATGTCATTGTGCTGCCATGTGAAATGTGACTCCTTGTGAAATTTGTTCCTTTGTGCCAACACGCCGGGGCCCGGGACACTAAAACTTGGGAGTTAAAATTTTTATTTCAAAATCCTCAATTTAAATTTCAAAATCTTAAATTTAAATCTCTAAATCTTACATTTCAATGGTCTCCTCATGCTTCTGCCAACTCCAGGCTGTTCCATTCAGACACTATATGGTCTCCTCATGCTTAAGCTAACTCCAGGCTGTGCCATTCAGACACTATATGGTCTCCTCATGCTTCAGCCACCTCCAGGCTGTGTCATTCAGCCAATATATGGTTTACTGATGCTGCTGGGCCTGGGCCTAACAAGTTTTATGGTAGCACTAGCTACCACAAATCTTCAATTAAAATTTCAAAATTCATCTTTTAATTTTAGGGATTGTGAAGCCCTAGTGTCTACTCATGCTGCTGCCAGCTCCCGACTGTTTCATTCAGCAACTATATGGTCTCCTCATGCTGCCAACACCTCCACGCTGTGTCATTTAGCCACTATATGGGCTCCTCAAGCTGCCAACACCTCCACACTGTGTCATTCAGCCACTATATGGTCTCCTCATGCTTCAGCCTCATCCAATCTGTTTCATTCAGCCACTATTTGGTCTCCAGGCTGTGTTATTAATCCTATATATGTTTTACTGATACTTAAGCTACCTCCAGGCTGTGCCATTCATCCAATATATGGTTTACTGATGCTTCAGCCAGCTCTAGTCTGTGTCATTCAGCAACTACATGGTTTAGTGATGCTGCTGGACCTAGGACATTACCTATATATGTTTATGGTAGCAATAGATACCATACATCTTCAATGGAAATTTCAAAATGTATCAATTAATCTTAGGGGTTGTGAAGCCCTCTTGTGTACTCATGCTGCTGCCAGCTCTAGTCTGTGTCATTCAGCAACTACATGCATTAGTGATGCTGCTGGGCTTAGGACATTACCTATATATGTTTATGGTAGCACTAGGTACCATACATCTTCAATGGAAATTTCAAAATGTATCAATTGATCTTAGGGGTTGTGAAGCCCTCTTGTGTACTCATCCTTCTGCCAGCTCTAGTCTGTATCATTCAGCAACTACATGCATTAGTGATGCTGCTGGGCTTAGGACATTACCTATATATGTTTATGGTAGCATTAGGTACCATACATCTTCAATGGAAATTTCACAATTCATCATTTAATCTTAGGGGTTGTGAGGCCCTATTGTCTCCTCATCTGCCGCCAACTCCAGGCTGTGCCATTCAGCCACTATATGGTCTCCTCATGCTGCCAAAAACTCCAGGCTGTGCCATTCAGCCCCTATATGTTTTCCTCATGCTGCCACAAACTCCAGGCTGTTCCATTCAGCCACTATATGGTCTCCTCATGCTGCCACAAACTCCAGGCTGTGCCATTCAGCCACTTTATGGTCTCTCCACATGCTTCAGCCACCTCCAGGCTGTGCAATTCAGCCACTATATGGTCTCCTCACGCTTCAGCCACCTCTAGGCTGTGCCATTCAGCCACTATATGGTTTCCTCCTGATTCAGCCACCTCCAGGCTGTGTCTTTCAGCAAATGCATGGTTTACTGATGCTGCTGGGCCTGGGCCTAATAATTTTTATGGTTGCACTAGCTACCATAAATCTTCAATTAAAATTTCAAAATTAATTTTTTAATCTTAGGGATTGGGGAGCCCTAGTGTCTACTCTTGCTGCTGCCAATGCCAGGCTGTGTCATTCAGCAACTAAATGGTCTCCTCATGCTACCAATACCTCCACGCTGTTTCATTCAGCCACTATATGGTCTCCTCATGCTTCAGCCAACTCCAGTCTGTGTCATTCAGCCACTATATGGTTTCCTCATGCTTCAGCCACCTCCAGGCTGTGTAATTCAGCCGATATATGGTTTACTGATGCTGCTGGGCTAAAAAAAAAAAATATGGTAGCACTAGCTACCATAAATCTTCAATTTAAATTTCAAAATTCATCTTTTAATCTTAGGGATTGTGAAGCCTTATTCTCTACTCATGCTGCTGCCAGTTCCAGGCTGTGTCATTCAGCAACTATATGGTCTCCTCATGCTACCAACACCTCCACGCATTGTCATTCAGCCACTATATGGTCTCCTCATGCTGCCAACACTTCCACGCTGTGTCATTCAGCCACTATGTGGTCTCCTCATGCCTTAGCCAACTCCAGGCTGTGCCATTCAGCCAATATATGGTCTCCTCATGCTTCAGCCACCTCCAGGCTGTGTCATTCAGCCAATATATAGTTTACTGATGCTGCTGGGCTGAACAATTTTTTGGTAGCACTAGCTACGATAAATCTTCAATTTAAATTTCAAAATTCATCTTCATGAATCTTACGGATTGTGAAGCCCTAGTGTCTACTCATGCTGCTGCCAGCTCCAGACTGTGTCCTTCAGCAAGTATATGGTCTCATCATGCTGCCAATACCTCCACGCTGTGTCATTCAGCCACTATATGGTCTCCTCATGCTTCAGCTACATCCAAGCTGTGTCATTCAGCCACTATATGGTCTCCTCATGCTGCCAACACCTCCACATTGTGTCATTCAGCCACTTTATGTTCTCCTCATGCTACCAACATCTCCACGCTGTGTCATTCAGCCACTATATGGTCTCCTCATACTGATGCTACCTCCAGGCTCTGTCATTGTGCCATACTGCGGAGGTGATTCTAAGGCAAGGTTCAGACTACGGAATTTTCGTCTACAATTCCGCTTTGAAATTGCAGGCGGAAATTCCGCTTGCTAAAATGCATAGTGTAGTTAATGGGTGAATTTGGGTTCGGAATTTGTGAACGGAAAATCCGCTTGGAAATTTCCACCTGAAGAATGGTGGTGCTCTTTCTTCAGGCGGAAATCCGCACGGAACACGTTGCAGTCTATTGGAGACTGCAGTGTCCGGGCGGTCATAGCGCCGACTCTGTAGTCTGAACCGAGCCTAAGAGTGATGCCTGTAATCTGCTTGTCATTCTGAATAACAGTATTATTTCACTATCCCAGCAAACTCCATATGCGTGTTTGAACAAAGCAAATGTTCTACACCCCTACTGAGAGTCTCTGTAGTCCAGAAATAGCCATTTTTAATATAGATTCACCACAAATAAATTTGGATCGAACCGTTTTTTCCCGGAAAATTTGGCGAATCGGCTGAATCAAATTTTTCAATAGTTCACTCATCTCTAATTGCAACAGATGGAGGCACACTGGTGGGAAAACACTGAATTAGTCTGTAAACTAACTCAGTGTTTCCCCACTATTGTGCCTCCAGCTGTGGAAAAACTACAACTCCCAGCATGCACGGTCTGTCAGTGCATGCTGCGGTTTGTAGTTTTGCAACCCCCCACACAAAAAAAGTACAGGGTACATTCACACGGGTGAGGATTTACGGGTGGGGATTTTCTCGCTTTAGGTTTGAGCTGCGGAAAATTTTCTGCTGCAGCTGAAACTCCCAGCGCAAAACTTGCTGTGAACCCGACCATGTGCATGTCCTCTAAAAACACTACACAAAATAAAAAGATAAACACTACACCTCCTTACACTGATCCCTTCCTCCCAATAAAAATATGTACAAATGTACAGCACTGTTTCCAAAACGGAACCTCCAGCTGTTGCAAAATAACAACTCCCAGTGTTGCCGGACAGCCGTTGACTGTCCAGGCATGCTGGGAGTTTTGCAACAGCTGGAGGCACCCTGTTTTGTAAACACTGCCGTAGCGTAATTTGGTGGCAGAGGTTTAATGTGTAAGTGTAATGCTTGCATCTGGGTCTGTCCCTATGCAATCCCCAATTAAGGCCCCAAATGCGCATGGCGCTCTCTCACTTTGGAGCCCTGTTGTATTTCAAGGCAACAGTTTAGGGCCACATATGGGGTATTTCCCTGTTCGAGAGAAATTGCATTAAAAATGTTGGGGGCTTTTTCTTCTTTTACCTCGTAAGAAAAAGAAAAGTTGGGGTCTACACGAGCATGTTACACTATCATGCTCGTGTTGCCCCATACTTTTCATTTTCACAAGAGGTAAAAGGAATAAAAGACCCCCAAATTTTTTACGCTATTTCTGCTGAGTACGGAAATAACCCACATGTGGACGTAAAATGCTCTGCGGATGCACAACAAGGCTCAGGAGTGTGAGCGCACTATGTACATTTGAGGCCTAAATTGGTGATTTGCACAGGGGTGGCTGATAGTTACAGCGGTTCTGACACAAACGCAAAAAAAAAAAAACACCCACATGGTACCCCATTTTGGAAACTACACCCATCACAGAATGTAACAAGGGGTACAGTGAGCCTTAACACCCCACAGGTGTTTGACACATTTTTGTTAAAGTTGGACATGAAAATGAAAAATTTGATTTTTATCACTAAAATGCTGGTGTTACCCCAAATTTTTCTTTTTCACAAGGGGTAATAGGAAAAAAATAATTTGTGACCCCATTTCTTCTGAGTAAGAAAATGTTGGATGTTAAGTGCTCTGCAGGCGAACTACAGGGGTCAGAACTACAGGCAAGGAGCAAAATTTATTTTTTGGAGAGAAAATTTGGCTGGAATTGAAAGCCACATGTGTTTACAAAGCCCTCATGGTGCCTGAACAGTGGACCCCCCACATGTGACCCCATTTTGGAAATTACACCACTCACGGAATGTAATAAGGGGTACAGTGAGCATTTACACCCCACAGGTGTCTGACAGATTTTTTTGAACAGTGGTCCATGAAAATGAAAAATAACATTTTTCATTTGCACAGCCCACTGTTCCAAAGATCTGTCAAACCTCAGTGGGGTGTAAATGCTCACTGCACCCCTTGTTACATTCCATGAGGGGTGTAGTTTCCGAAATAGGGTCACATGTTGGGAGGTGGGGGGTCCACTGATCTGGCAGCATGGGGGATGTGTAAACACACATGGCCCCCAACTTCCATTCCAAAGAAATTCTCTCTCCAAAAGCCCAATGGTGCTCCTTCTCTTCTGAGCCCTGTGGTTCTCCCGTGCTTAACATCCACATATGGAGTATTTCCATACTCAGAAGAAATGGGGTTACAAATTTTGGGGGGCATTTTCTCCTATTACCCCTTGTGAAAAGGAAAGAATTGGGGTAACACCAACATTTTAGCGAAAATTTGTCAATCACCTGTGGGGTGTTAAGGCTCACTATACCCCTTGTTACGTTCCTTGAGGCATGTAGTTTCCCAAATAGTGTGCCATGTGTTTTTTTTTTTTTCTGTTCTGGCACCAAGGGGGCTTCATAAATGCGACATGCCCCCCCCAAACCATTTCATTAAAATTCCACAGAGCAATTAACATCCACATATGAGATATTTCTTTACTTGACAGAAATGAGGTTACAAATTTGTGGGGGCTTTTTTTCCTATTACCCATTGTAAAAATGAGAAATTTGGGGCAACACCAGCATTTTAGTGAAGAAAATTTAATTTTTCATTTTCACGTCCAACTTTAGTGAAAATTTGTCAATCACGTGTGGGGTGTTAAGGCTCACGATACTCCTTGTTACGTTCCTTGAGGGGTGTAATTTCCCAAATATTGTGCCATTTTTTTTGTTTTTTGTTGTTCTGGCACCAAGGGGGCTTCCTAAATGCTACATGCCCCCTTAGAACCATTTCAGTAAAATTCGCTCTCCAAATTCCCTTCTGAGCCCTCTAGTGCACCCACAGAGCACTTCACATCCACATATGAGATATTTCCTTACTCGAGAGAAATTAAGTTACACATTTTGGTGGCTTATTCTCCTTTTACCCCTTGTGAAAAGGAAAAAACTGGGTATACAAGAACATGTTGGTGTAAAAAATGAATATCTTAAATTTTCTCCTCCACCTTGCTGCTATTCCTGTGAAACACCTAAAGGGTTAACAAACTTTATGAATGTAATTTTGAATATTTCGAGGGGTGCAGTTTTCATAATGGGGTCCATTATGGGGAATTTCGAACATAAAGACTCTCAAATTCACTTCAAAACTGAACCGGTCCCTAAAATATTCAGATTTTTAAATTTTTGTAAAAAATTGGAAAATTGCTTATGAACTTTGAAGCCCTCTGATGTCTTCCAAAAGTAAAAACATGTCAACTTTATGATGCAAACATAAAGTAGACATATTGTATATGTGACTCAATATATAATTTATTTGGGATGTCCATTTTCCTTATAAGCAGAGAGTTTCAAGGAAAAAAAAAATTCAAATTCTTCATCAAATTTTGGAATTTTTCACCAAGAAATTATGTAAGTAACGCCGAAAATTTACCAGTAACATAAAGCAGAATATGGCACGAAAAAACAATCTCGGAATCAGAATAATAGGTAAAAGCATTCCAGAGTTATTAATGCTTGACAGTGGTCAGATTTGCAAAAAAATAATGCTCTAGTCCTTAAGGTGAAAAGGGCTTGGTCCTTAAGGGGTTAAGGGTACAGTAACACATGAATAACATAAACTGTATACAGAAAACAATAGAATTAATTAGAAAAATATATTACTTTTCAATAAAGTGCAAACATAATTGGTATAACAGTAAGTCTCTGGGGGGCCCAACACCCCATGCTGCAAAGCTGCCCGAAGCAGTCCAAAGCAACAGGACGGCTATTGGTGCTGGGACACCACAACTATTCTACTTGCACAGCTTTATTCCCTAGAATCTCAACATAAATCAACAATGTTGGAGACTACCTTACAGGAGCTTCTTCTGGTGTGGAAGGAAGTGCAGAAACTGATTAATAAGAAGTATGTTAGATATAGACAGATTTGCTCAAGTGTACACAGTGAATAGGGCAACAAGTTGGGTAGATTATTGGCCTGAGTTATGAAAGCTGCTTTATTTGTCCCCTTAATTAAATTCTCTTTAGGACCTCTGGTTTATATAATACCTCAGACATTACTCATACACTTCACACACCCTTTCCTACTCTCCTGCACTATTTTCAGAGGACAGTAGTACCCTCTACCTTGGAAGCTCTAGATGACCCCCTTTATTTCTGAGAAGCTCTCTTCTGCTATTTTTTCTCAGAGGGAATCTCCTGGCCCTCACGGTTACATAGCAAGGCTTTACAAGGTGCTCTAGCGGAAACTTTCTCCCTTCTTGCTTTCTGCTTTGAACACAGTGTCAGATTCCTCTTCTTTTCCTCACTCATTTTTGAATACCTTCATCCCTGTGATCACAAAGGAGGGTTAGGATCCAAACCTTTGTCAGAGCTACAGACCAACCTCCTCGGAAGCATGGGGATTGAATTAAGTGTGGACAAGGTTAGATCATTTGAAGCGAAGGTCGAGTTCCTCCAGGGGTGCTATATTTTGAGGAATGATGAAAAAGACCTGTTAGCTTTACTTGATAGTTCTTCGAATCTGCAGATCTGATGAACCTTAACCAACCATTCAGTTAAGGATGGAGGCAATGTATGCAACCATTTCAATGGGATCAATGATTTAGCTGCCGCCAGTACCAGTGTAAGTCTCCACGAGGTGCCTATGAGGTCAAAGGACAGCCAAGTAGGGTCTCCTCCGGAGTAAAGGAGCAATGTGTATTCAGAATGGTGGAAATAGTCTGTTCTACGTCTCTACAGAAGGGGGCTGTGAGTGGACATGTCCACCAAATGTGAAGATGAGTACCAATATGTGAGCCACAGCGCCAGCACAGATTGGTATTAGAGAGTTTGTGTGTATATAAGAATTCTGTGTTTTTGTACCATCTAGATATCAATTTGTGTTGGGATTCCTGCAACCTCACACACCTCGAGAAGCCATGACAATTTTTTTAAAATGGTCGAAGTCTCGTCTGGGGTGAAAGTACGGTTCAGTTCCTTTTCCCCAGAGGTCTTAGACGAGCTCTTGATCTGAGAACACACTTTCAGAAGAGCCGAGAGCTTCCTAACTCTTGGTGAAAGGGAAGGGAGGGAGACCTCAAAGTCAGTGGGTTCTCTCAGTGGGTGATAGCGGTTTAGAAATTTCTAACAACAATCTTGAAAATGAGCAAAATGTAGGAAGGAGAGCTTAGTGGATGGGAAAAGGGCTTTGATCTCACGTTCCACCATAATCCGCCCATCCGGGAGAAGCTGCAAGAGTGGTATGCTGTTAGAGTGGTATGTGAGCTATTTTTGACCACATAGGACAAAATTCTGGCGTGTCCCTTTCCACAACCACAGGTAAAAGACTTGAAAGGAGAGGTGGAGAGATGGAGGGAGAGAGAGCAGAAAGGAGATAACGAGAAACAGAGAAGATGCCAGAGTAGAGAAGGTCTGGGCTATTTAAGGAGTAAGCCTTTTTGGGAGGAAACTAGATATTTCTCAGTAATTCACCCGAGTATGGGGGAGGCAGGTAAAGGATGAGTCAGATCCATCCACCTACGTATCTGCATTGCTCTATATAGGTTTTCAACATCGGGCATACCAATACCTCAATTGGACTTGACAATATTGAATAAGCTATACGGGGGCATCTATGTCTCTAGACAAAGCTAGATAAAATTGAACGTAGAGAGGCAAAGAAGTGAGTTGGTAAAGCAATGGGAAGCATTTGTAGCTTATATGTTATTCTCGGTAAGATGTAACAATTTAGCAGATTTTTTCGTCCTATCCAGGAGATCAGCGGGATGTCATAATCAGTCAGTAATCACTTAACATCACTGAGAAGGGGTTTTAAGTTGCAGTCATATAATTTAGTTAATGACTTCGGAATATTTACGCCAAGGTAGTTTCGTGAGGGTTTGGCCCAGGGAAAGGGGGAGAGGGTACTAAGGAGATGGACTTTCGGGTCAGAGAGAGTAATATTTAGTAGTTCGGATTTGGAATCAATGGGGGAGATTTATTAAAACCTGTCCAGAGGAAAAGTTGCTGAGTTGCCCATAGCAACCAATCAGATCGCTTCTTTCATTTTTGAAAAGGCCTTTGAAAAATGAAGGAAGCGATCTGACTGGTTGCTATGGGCAACTCAGCAACTTTTCCTCTGGACAGGTTTTTATAAATCTCCAACAAAATTTGAAAGACTACCAAATTCTGCAAATATGCTGGCCAGGCAGGGGAGCCCTAGTCAGGGTTGGTGAGGAGAAAAGAACAGGTCCTCTGCAAATGCAAGGACCTTGATTTCCGAGTCCTGATGCACTTTTTGCTGTAATGTCTTCCTAGTGAGAATCAAAAGGGTTGGAGACAAGGAACAACCCTGCCTAGTCCCGTTGGTGATCTGGGAGGGAGGTGAAATGCTATAATTTATTAGAAGGGAGGCATAAGGATGAGCGTATAATGACATTATAGCGCTGATGATTTGTGGGGGAAAGGTAAACCTAAACAGGCTCTCCTCCATGAAGGACCAGCTGACTCTGTCAAAGGCCTTCTTGATGTCTACTCCGAGAAAGACCAAAGGTGATTTTTTGGATTAGACGTGGTGGATAGCTGTGAGTAGTCTCAAATTGTTTGTGAGACCCTCCTGGGAAAAAAGCCCAATTTTTTTAAGCGCAACGAGAGGAGTTTAGCCCAGATTTAAAAGAGAAATGGGCCTATAGCTGCCACATTCTCTAGGATCTTTCTGTTCTCCGACTGTATTGAAAGTGGTGTTCCCTGGAAAAGGGAAGAGCACATATCAGTTAGGTGAGGGTTTATGGTGTCACAGAACTTACGATAGTAAGCTAAGGGCAGGCCATCTGGTCCTGGGCTCTTCCCTGGAGAGAAAGAGGAGACAACTCTGCAGACCTCTTCTGCAGATATAGGTGCAGTAAGTTCCTTTTGCATATATTCATTTAGGCACAGGAGATCAAGGCCATTAAATAATTGTTTTAAACAGGTGTTTCTGTCTCTGGTCACGCCAGGAGTGTCGGTGTCTGTCAAATTATAGAGTAAGGTATAAAATTTCTGGATAGCCTTAGCAATTGCAGGGGTATCAGCATGTAAGGAACCATTTGAATCTTTTATTTCATGTATGTGCTATTTCCCCTTGGCTTTTTTGATCAGGGAGGACATAATTTTTCCACCTTTATCCCCATGGGCATATAGACGGTGTCTGTGATGGAGATAGGATTTCGCAGACTTTTAATGCAAGAGCGTTCTCTGAGATTTTTTCAGATCTGTCTGGAGAGCCTGTGCTCTACTACATATGTGTACACGTTAAATTTTGGCAATGTTCAGAAGTAGCTCGTCAACTTTTTGTTGGCGTTATTTTTTCAGTTTGGACCCCCAGGAAATGAAGACTCCTCGGATAAATGCCTTGTGGGTCTCCCCCTAGAACAATTGGACCATCTGCAAATAAATAGAGATCTTCCAGGGTATTCAGAAGCCATGACACCTGGGCGTGGTTTGGAGCATACATATTTGCTAATGACATGCTTGAGTGAGAAAATCTGTACACATAAAAAATAAAGCTCTCCCTTCAGAGTCTGAGTAAGACTGCAATACTTTAATTGGGGAGTTTTTGTGAATTGCTATAGAGACTCCTTTGGAGGCCGAGATGCCATGGCAGGAATGAAACCGTTGGGAATAATGGGAATTGGGAATAATGGGAATGGGAAGAAAGGGTACAGTACCTTCTTCCATCCAACAAGCAGGTCAGCAACTGAGTAATAACAGAACTTAGCTCAAACGGGGTGCAAATCAGACCAGGAGAGCCATGGCTAATCAGCCCAACAGTAGGCTCCCTTGAACTGTGGCAGCTTCGCCTGTGCGGCAGAGAAGGGAAGCTGTATTATGAGAAAGATATCATCTCAAGAGTGACATTGGGTCAAAGGCCGAGGTATGCATCTTTCGGCTGGTTCTTCTTAGCCCTAGGTGATTTCCCCCGAGTGACTTGCTTCCAGTCGGCCATCTTAGGAATTGGTGGAAGAGGATAAAGGTCCAAGACAGGCATACATGAGGGGACCTCCACGGGCGGTATCTCAAGTATCTTCCATGCAGCTGCCAGGTCACTTGGAGTGCAAATGATGATACGGCTACCATTTTTCATTACAGAAAGGTCAAAAGGGAAGAGCTAGGCATATTGTAGACCCCTGTCCCAGAGCAGCTCCAGTAGCGGTCTCAGCGATTTGTTGGAGTGGTCTGGGAGATGTCTTGGTAGAAGGAGATTTCAGCATCGCCATAGTGAATAGGGCATTTCTCCCTAGTTGCCTGGAGAATAGCAGTGGTGTCCACATAAGACAGCGGCCTGCAGTTCACATCCTTCGGAGGGTCTGAGGGCTTCGGTTTCAGGCGGAGGGCCCTGTGTATCCTTTCAATAGTGACCCATTGGGCTCCATCGCGGCTTAGCAGGCCTGTGAAGATCTCCATAGCCACCGAGGACATGGACTCCGGGAGCCCCTTTAATCTTATATTCTTCCGCCGACTGCAGTTCTTCTGATCTTCTATCAGGGTAAGTGTACTGTTAACATGAGCTTCAAGCTCCTCTGTCCGGGTGGTGTGGGCTTCTGAATGGGAGGACAGTTCAGTGACAGCAGTCTCGAGGGCCTCCGTGCGGAAGCCTGTGGCGTGCACTTCAGTCTTGATGTCAGCGAGCTCTGCAAGAACAGGTTTCACAGCTTTTTCTTCGTAGCAGCTGTGTTAAGATAACTACCTTTGGACAGGACAATACGGCATACAGAGGTTATAGCCCATTGGGGCCAAGAAAATTCAAATTAGGCCAATTTATACAAGCTTCTGCCTGTCAAGATGACCAATATTGGACTCATACAGGTAGAGAGTTGGATATGCACACTTTAAGCACACCGTGTAGGATATATATGCAATATATACATTTAGTGTTCAAATAGGAAACACCTTAAATGGTTTAGTTCACAGGGAATTCTAATAAGCTGGCCAATAATCCAAAAAGCTTCCTCTATATACTTTGGCTATATGTAACACTTTTTTGGTGGTTTCAGTCTGTAAAAGTTCACACTTCAGTTATGTTCCCGACCTTGGTTTTTCCTGACCTGATCTTTGCCTAATACCAGTCTTTGAATGAGTGCACCCTGTAAACCATCTGTGAACCAAACACGTGCCTCTGCATTCTGCTCTGCTCAGCTATGGATTTTGAATGCCCTCAAAGGAGTATCTTGAGACACCATACCACAATGCTCTTACACCATACTGATAGCGTCAATGCCCTCATAAGAGATGGCCAGTCTCTAGGTGTTCCAGGGATAGTGTCTCATAAATTCTTGACAAAGATGTCCTATGACTGCTACTCAAAATCTAGCCAAAAACTTTGTGAGGATCAGTCTTAGTCTGCTCAGTATCCCATAGGTGTGTAATGTATACATATGCAGTACCAAATGGTGAAAATATCTTGTGCACCCTTTCATGCTCCATGTGATTTGCTTATGCCTGAAGATGAACATAGTAGTTGGACAAATTTAAAGGGGTACTCCGCTGAATTTTTTTTTCTTTAAATCAACTGGTGCCAGAAAGTTAAACAGATTTGTAAAATACTTCTATTTAAAAATCTTAATCATTCCAGTACGTATCAGCTGCTGTATGCTCCCCAGGAAGTTCTTTTCTTTTTGAATTTATTTTCTATCTGAACACAGTGCTCTCTGCTGACTCATCTGTCCATGTCAGGAACTGTCCAGAGCAGGATAGGTTTCCTATGGGGATTTGCTCCTACTTTGGACAGTTCTTGAGAAAGACAAAGGTTTCAGCAGAGAGCACTGTTGTCAGACAGAAAGAAAATCCAAAAAGAAAAGAACTTCCTGTGGAGCAAATAGCAGCTGATAAGTACTGGAAGGATAAAGATTAGGGTGTTTTATTTTTCCAAAGATGTGATTTTCATATGAGTTTGCTTACCCCCCGAGTCTCTGTGGTGTAAAAGATATATATACCAAATTTCAAGAAGATTGGATAATATTCAGGGGATGCACACACTTTTATCTAGAAATAGTGACATTTCTAATATTGAAGTGCTTTGTACTAATGGGACTGATCCAAGGGGCATGTACCAGAATTGAAAGGGAATTCGGAAGAACACTGTTCTGGTTGGCTTCCCGTCAACACACCCATAAACTAATATTGAAAGGAGTGGTTGAAGAGTGTTGTGGCATACCATCAAGTGGTCCTGGCATACAGATTTTTGGGAAGTTCCGAAGTGGGCTTCACTTAATAAGAAGTTATATAAGACAATGCTGGATGAAGAAAGTCCCGTTCAAGGCTTTCTAGAAGAACAACGAGTGAAAATGGTTAACTGCATCCAAAGTGTCCTAAAAGACAGAAGTCATCCAAGAGAAGACTACAAAGAGTTATTACAACTCCTGTACCAAGGAGGTTGGTCTCAAAAAGACTTCAGTTTTCAGGCTCCCAGGGTCTCTGCATCAACCAAGGTGGATGGCAAAGGCAATAAAGTTCTCTCACAGTTGCTAGGAGATACCTTTGGTATCTGTCAGAAACAAATGTAGGATTGGCTTTTTTGGATAAACGCATTACTTAGGCTGATAAGGAATATTTGACTAATAATGTAAAATATAAAACCTGCAATGAAAAAGGCAATGAAACCGATTAGAGGGTAAAAACCTAGTTTTTGAAGGAAAAGACCTGAGCCGTTTTGTTACTTATAAAACAAAGACATTCTATGAATTGTTTGGGATCCACAACGTGACAGAATACTGCAGTGATTCTCTAAGAAGCCATGTGAACGCTCTTAAGGTGGTCACTGATACAGCAGAAAGAGGAATTGCTCTGATTAAAAAAGATTAACGAATCGGTCAGGGGCAAACAACAAAAACAATTCTTGTTGAGGGTAGTCAAGCATCACAGAAATGTTGTCACCAACGAACAAAATAAGGGATTGCATCGTTCAAAGTTGATTAATATAACACATGTTTTTCCTATCATACTACCTATTAATCTTAGTTTCTAGTTTTAATATTATTTTAAGTTTGTGATTTCTAGTTCTCCCAATAAAAATAATTAACATTGAAAAATCTTGTTTTTTGCCTACTTTTACAAAACAGATCAAAGTGTGCAAACTCTAAATATTATCAAATCTTCTTGAAATTTGTCATATCTATCTTTTACATCACTGAGAAATTTTACATTTTATTTTTTGCCTTTCAAAATGTAACACCCTAATTAAGATTTTTAAATAGAAGTAATTTACAAATCTGTTTAACTTCCTGGCACCAGTTGATTTCAAGATTTTTTTTTTCCAGTGGAGTACCCCTTTAAAGGCTCCAGTACAGAGAATGCATTCATATCTACCCTAAAAGGAACTGAAATAATGATTTCTTTATCTATCTGTGTGAACCTAATTGTATGACTGTTCAAGAGCCTATTAATAAAACAGCTATTCTTCAGTTGGATGTTATATCTCTCTAGTAACCATTTTTTATCTTCAGCAAATACTTCCTTCTGGATTAAATCAGAGTCTGACTGGTATCTCGAAGTCTAATGATTTGGGTAAGTCTATCCAAACCTACACTTTAAAATCCATCCTTCATGCTATTATGAAACTCTAAAAAAATATGTTTTGCATTAAATGTTGCGCTTGCCAAAAATAAATTCTTCTGAGTGCTTTACTAAAGTTCTGAATTTGCTTTAGAGTATCAATGTGAATTACTGCAGTATGTACCTTTAATATAAATGTACATAGCAAAGTGTAAAGAAGTCCATGGAACAAGTAAACAGTTAAAAAATACTGGATAGACAACTATCAGGGTAAGCCAGTGAGTTTCAAGGTAACTTTATGCAGGACTGGACCTTAAATTTCATAAAAGAAGCACTTGCCTAGGACATAATTGTTGGCATGGATCTACATTAGGTAAAGTAGTTCCATTTATTTATTTATTTTTACCAAATATGATTTAAGACATGTTGAAGAGCTTTGCTTGAAGGTACAGTCAGGTGTCCTATCCTGTCTTTGCCCTAAATTCAATGCCAACTTAGCCCTGAGCTTTTTCTAAGGCAATGCCTGTCACTCCTGTTTAGAAGGTTGTAGTTAGGCAATGTATCCACAGTAATCCTAACAAGCTGGACTGGCACGGTGCCGAGTGCAGAAAAGTTAAAAAGCAGTTTGGCAACAGTCACTCCCAGTGTCACCTGTCATAATATTCAGATTTGTAAATAATCCCATTTGGGTAAAAGTTACTCTATAAAGTAATCAGAGCCCATAGTGACCCTCACTTACTAGTAATTTATGGATATTTTGAGTTCTATTAGGCTTGTTGAGATAAATAAGGGGATTTTGCCAGATCTAAAAAGCACTGAAACATTTTTTTGATCATTAAAATATTAAAATATAATTTAATCACGTAGGAGTTAAATTGTAGAATGTCTAAGTGTTCTTAAAAGGGTATTCCAGGCAAAACCTTTTTTTATATATGTAAACTGGCTCTGGAATGTTAAACATATTTGTAAATTAAATAAAAATATTTGAACCACACCTCAAGAGCATCACCCCACTGAAATCGACCCCTTCCTCAGTAGGCACAATTTTACCTCCAATTTTGACTACTGAGGAAGGGGTCGATTTCAGCACCCTGAAACACGTCTAGGCATCCAGTCTGAACAGAGCAATAAGCAATACCGCATTGCCTGATTTTGAGCGGTAATTCTACAAATTCTCCGAGCCGTGCACTGCACCTGCAGTAATAAATCCATCCCACCAACCGGGCGTAGGATCAAAACTACCATATAATCCACTTGTGCCCTGGTATTGCAATAAAGAGAGGGGTCCAACACCGAGAATAGGTGCAGATTGCCATTGCGGACTGCCTACCTGGGAGTCTCTTGCCGGAGCTCCTTCGCAACAAGAACGGGAGGATTACGCTGCCTGCTCACCAATATACAGCTTCATACAAGATATACCATCTTCGGCCCGCTGCTACACGAGACCAGCTGTCACGGTGAGGTAGCACACTATGTTTTATCCATCAAGTGTGGACAGTACAGATTAGATCTATTGTGAGATTGACTTTCTATCTTATCTACTATATATACCACATTTGCTGGACCAACAGTATACTCCGGATTAATGGTATCCAATACTGCTAGCACTCATACATGAGGCGATTGCTGTAAGGGTTAATCTATTCTGCCATTAGGGCCCAATGGCAGATTAATGCAATTTATAACATTGCTCTGACAATCATTTTATGTTTATATTTTTTATTGCATTTTAATAAATTTGTTATTTTGTTTCAAACAAACTGTTCTCAATTGACATTTATTGTGCACCCAGTGGGGTGATGCTCTTGAGGTGTGGTTCAAATATTTTTATTTACTTTGAGGAATTTTTGATCGGTGGGGATCGATCTTTTTGGCTGCATTGACCTCGAGCATTTGATTGTGAGCTGCACACATTTTCTGTTAGATTTGTAAATTACTTCTATTAAAAAATCTTAATTCTTCCAATAGTTATTAGCTTCTGAAGTTTTCTGTCTAACTGCTCAATGATGATGTCACGTCCCGGGAGCTGTGCATGATGGGAGAATATCCCCATAGGAACTGCACAGCTCCCGGGACGTGAGTCATCAGAGAGCAGTTAGACAGAAAACAACAACTCAACTTCAGAAGCTAATATCTATTGGAAGGATTAAATCTGTTTAACTTTCCGGAACCAGTTGATATATAAAAAAAAGTTTTGGCCTGGAATACCCCTTTAAGACTCATCATATTTTTTTGGGGCATAAGGATGGTTCATTTTGTGACTGCCAGACTGCTAGACATTGTCTTTACTTATTTATTTATTTATGATAAGAGAGAGCCCTGTAAGGTTCTTGTGGTCCTTTATGTATGCTTCCACCTTCTGTAATTTGAGAAATCATCAAGCAGGGGGCCATATGTATATTAAAAGCACTTTAGGGGGCAAGATATATAGCGCCTATATATCTAGCCCCCCCAGCCATTTATAATATGCCCCCTGCAGCGCATTTATATATATATATATATATATATATATATATATATATATACCCCCCGCCGGCGCATTAATGAATATATACCCCCCACCGGTGCATTGATAAATGTATACCCCCTGCCGACGCATTAATAAATATATACCCCACGCCAGCGCATGTATAATGCATACCCCTGCCAGAGAAAGTATAATGTGCCCCTGCCAGCACATGTATAATGTATACCCCCTGCCAGCACATGTTTAATGTGCCCCCTGCCAGCGCATGTATAATGTGCCCTTGCAGCGCAGCCATCTATATACATATGTCACCGCTGCGCTATGAATGAAAAACATTCTAGCAGCAGCATCGGCCGGCAATACATAGCAATGCAGTGGCATATGTATATAGAAGAGCTATGGGGGGCAGATAACGCTATATGTCTTCCCCCCAACGCTTCTATATACATATACCCCTGCAGCACTATGAATGAAAAGTATTTCTATTTGCAGCGCCTAGTGCCAGCAGACGGGCCGCCGGCTGCTGCTATAATGCTTTCCATTCATAGCGCAGGAGTGAGATATGTATATAGATGGCTGCGCTGTGAGTGTACATTATACATGCGCTGGCGGGTGGTATACATTATACATGCACTGGCGGGGGGCACATTATACATGCGCTGGTGGGGGGGAATACATAATACATGTGCTGGCATTGGGTATACATTTATTAACCCCTTAAGGACGGAGCCCATTTTCACCTCTAGGACGAAGCCCTTTTTTGCAAATCTGACCACTGTCACTTTAAACATTAATAACTCTGGAATGCTTTTAGTTATCATTCTGATTCTGAGATTGTTTTTTCGTGACATATTCTACTTTAACTTAGTGGTAAAATTTTGTGGTAACTTGCATCCTTTCTTGGTGAAAAATTCCAAAATTTCATGAAAAAATTTAAAATTTTGCATTTTTCTAACTTTGAAGCTCTCTGCTTGTAAGGAAAATGGATATTCCAAATAATTTTTTTTTGGATTCACATATACAATATGTCTACTTTATGTTTGCATCATAAAATTGACAAGTTTTTACTTTTGGAAGACACCAGAGGGCTCCAAAGTTCAGCAGCAATTTTCCAATTTTTCACAAAATTTTCAAACTCGCTATTTTTCAGGGACCAGTTCAGGTTTGAAGTGGATTTGAAGGGTCTTCATATTAGAAATACCCCATAAATTACCCCATTATAAAAACTGCACCCCCCAAAGTATTCAAAATGACATTCAGTAAATGTTTTAACCCTTTAGGTGTTTCACAGGAAAAGCAGCAAAGTGAAGGAGAAAATTCAAAATCTTCATTTTTTACACTCGCATGTTCTTGTAGACCCAATTTTTGAATTTTTACAAGGGGTAAAAGGAGAAAATGTATACTTATATTTGTAGCCCAATTTCTCTCGAGTAAGCACATACCTCATATGTCTATGTAAAGTGTTCGGCGGGCGCAGTAGAGGGCTCAGAAGCGAAGGAGCGACAAGGGGATTTTAGAGAGTACGTTTTTCTGAAATGGTTTTTGGGGGGCATGTCACCTTTAGGAAGCCCCTATGGTGCCAGAACAGCAAAAAAAAAAACACATGGCATACCATTTTGGAAACTAGACCCCTTGAGGAACGTAACAAGGGATAAAGTGAGCCTTAATACCCCACAGGTGTTTCACGACTTTTGCATATGTAAAAAAAAAATATAATAATTTCACTAAAATGTGGGTTTCCCCCCAAATTTCACATTTTTGCAAGGGTTAATAGCAGAAAAGACCCCCCAAAATTTGTAACCCCATCTCTTCTGAGTATGGAGGTACCCCATAAGTGGACCTGAAGTGCACTACGGGCGAACTACAATGCTCAGAAGGGA
This sequence comes from Hyla sarda, assembly GCF_029499605.1. Taxonomy (NCBI): domain Eukaryota; kingdom Metazoa; phylum Chordata; class Amphibia; order Anura; family Hylidae; genus Hyla; species Hyla sarda. The sequence continues at coordinate 339,691,139 of NC_079189.1, read as the reverse complement.
AGGCGTCATATTTGGCTTTTGAGAGCAAATTTTGCTCGGGGGGCATGTCGCATTTAGGAAGCCCCTATGGTGCCAGAACAGCAAAATAACCCCCACATGGCATACCATTTTGGAAACTAGACCCCTAACAGAATGTAATGAGGGGTACAGTGAGCATGTACCCCCCACTGGTGTCTGACAGATCTTTGGAACAGTGGGCTGTGCAAAATTTTTCATTTTCACGGACCACTGTTCCAAAGATCCGTCAGACACCTGTGGGGGGAAAATTCTCACTGCACCCCTCATTACATTCCGTGAGGGGTGTAGTTTTCAAAATGGGGTCACATGTGTTTTTTTTTTTTTTTGCGTTTGTCAGAACCGCTGTAACAATCAGCCACCTCTGTGCAAATCACCTCAAATGTACATGGCGCACTCTCCCTCCTGGGCCTTGTTGTGCGCCCCCAGAGCACTTTGCGCCCACATATGGGGTATCTCCGTACTCGGGAGAAATTGTGTTACAAATTTTGGGGGGCGTTTTTCCCTTTTACCTCTTGTGAAAATGAAAAGTATAGGGCAACACCAGCATGTTAGTGTAAAATTTTTTATTTTTTTACACTAACATGCTGGTGTAGACCCCAACTGTTCCTTTTCATAAGGGGTAAAAGGAGAAAAAGCCCCCCAAAATTTGTTAGGCAATTTCTCCCGAGTACGGCGATACCCCATATGTGACCCTATTCTGTTGCCTTGAAATACGACAGGGCTCCAAAGTGAGAGCGCCATGTGCATTTGAGGCCTGAATTAGGGACTTGCATAGGGGTGGACATAGGGGTATTCTACGCCAGTGATTCCCAAACAGGGTGCCTCCAGCTGTTGCTAAACTCCCAGCATGCCTGGACAGTCAATTGCTGTCCAGAAATGTTGGGAATTTTGGTTTTGCAACAGCTGGAGACTCCATCTTAGAAACACTGCCGTACAATACGTTTTTCATTTTTATTGGGGAGGGGGGTGGTGGGGGGGCAGTGTACGTGTGTATATGTAGTGTTTTACTCTTTATTTTATGTTAGTGTAGTGTAGTGTTTTTAGGTTACATTCACACTGGCGGCAGATTACACTGAGTCTCCCGCTAGGAGTTTGAGCTGCAGCGGAAAATTTGCCGCATCTCAAATTTGCAGCGGGGAACTCACTGTAATCTGCCGCCAGTGTGAATGTAGCCTGTACATTCACACGGGAGGGGGGTCAAAACTACAACTCCCAGCATGCACTGACAGACCATGCATGCTGGGAGTTGTAGTATTGCAACAGCTGGAGGCACACTGGCTGGAAAACCTTGAGTTAGGTTCTATGACCTAACTCAGTATTTTCCAACCAGTGTGCCTCCAGCTGTTGCAAAACTGCAACTCCCAGCATGTACTGATTGCGGAAGGGCATGCTGGGAGATGTAGTTATGCAATGGCTGGAGGCACGCAAGTACAACTCCCAGCATGCCAAGACAGCCTTATGCTGTTCCTGAATGCTGGGAGTTGTAGTTTTGCAAGATTTAGAGGGGTTCAAGTTGTAAATCACTGTCCAGTGGTCTCAAAACTGTCGCCCTCCAGATGTTGCAAAACTACAACTCTCAGCATGCCCAGCCAGCAAACTGCTGTCTGGGCATGCTGAGAGTTGTAGTTTTGCAACATCTGGAGGGCTACAGTTTGAGACCACTTAGTGATCTACAACCTGAACCCCTCTAAATATTGCAAAACTACAAGTCCCAGCATGCCCACACAGCAAATAGCTGTCTGGGCATGCTGGGAGTTGTAGTTTTGCAACATCTGGAGGGCCACGGTTTAGAGACCACTGTAAACTGTGGCCCTCCGGATGTTGCTAGGCAACAACTCACCTAGCAGGACCCGGAAGCCGCCGCCGCCGCCGCACGTGGGGGATCCCCGCATGGAGGATCGCGATCCGGGATCCAGGTAGGGACCTTCGGCGCCGACCCTCCCTGGACGGTTCCCCCGTTTTGCCCGGACACCGATAGGTGGGCAAAGCGGGGGAACCGAACTTTAACCCCCCCTCCCCCGGTCTGCTATCGGTCGGTCGCTCGGCCGACCAATAGCAGGGATAGGAGGGGGTGGCAACCCTGCCACCAAACTCCTATCCCTTTAGGGGGATCTAGGGTGTCTCGGACACCTACGATCCCTCTTATTTTCCGGGTCACCGGGTCACCAGTGACCCGTATGACCCGGAATCGCGCAGATCGCAGGTCTGAATTGACCTGCGATTTGCGCGCATCGCGGTCATAGGGGGGTCTCAGGACCCCCCTCGGCGATGTGCCGGGATGCCTGCTGTTAGATAACAGCAGTCATCCCGGCCCGATCACCGCTACCGGTGACGCGGCGCTCCCGGAACCCCGCGACGTACATGTACGTCGCCGCGCGCCAAGTGACACTTCGCGGCGCCGTACATGTACGTCGCTCGTCGTGAAGGGGTTAATGTGCCGGTGGGGGGTATATACATATATATATATATATATATATATATATATATATATATATATATATATATGTGCTGCAGGGGGCATATTATAAATGGATGGGAGGATAGATATATAGGCTATATATCTGCCCCCCCTCCCCTGCAGCGCTACATATCTTGCCCCCCAAAGCGCTTTTAATATACATATGGCCCCCGCTACTCACAATGTTCATTTCTAAATCTCCCGCTGAGAGCCCTGAATAGCTGCTCGGTACTGGCCATTCAGGGCTCCCCTAATTTAAAAATGAAAGTTAAAACACACGATACACCGCAGGGTTGCGGAGCTTGCCGCCAGCTCCCCTGCTTAATAACTTCTGATCGGATCTCAGAAGTGAAACCAGGTGTGATCAATCCTTCAGCCCCTGTACTACAATCCCCATCATGGAACATACTATATTTCATGATGGGGGTAGTAGTACAAACACTAGTGTAGCCTCCCCAGCTGTCTGCAGACTCCCGCAGCCAGGGAATTACTACTCCCATCAAGGAAAGAAGTATGTTCCATGATGGGAGTAGTAGTAATAGTCCCGGCTGTGGGAGTCTGTAGGCAGAGGTGTTATGGCCATACATGAGGGATGTTATAAATGGGTCTTAGATGAATATTTATTCATCCGTTAGCACCCGCTATTTCATCTGTTATTATACATCCATTTTCACACAGAAAACGGACATTTAATAACGGATGAATGCTCATAGTGTGAAAGCAGCCTATGCTGCATCCAAAAACTTGCAAAAACTGCAACAAAAAAACCTGAGCATAACAACGCTCTCTAAGAAGGGAATTTATTAATGCCTACACTAAAAATCTTGCATAAAATTGTTGCAAATGATTGCACAACACTCTAAATTTATGCTCAAAACATGAAAAGATGCAGCTTACACAAAAACACGCCACTCTCTTATACCGGAAAACTGGCATGGCAATTTTCATTTTAAGCTCTGTGTTGTCACAATATTTTAGCTTTATTTTAAGCATATCTTCTTATTTCAAATATTGTTCAAATATGAACATAGATCTTAGCGTAAACACAACCTGCCCTAAACTCCTGCAGCTTCCATTCTGTGCTTCTCCTCACTTCCTTTGACTTGTCAACCTGACAGGAAATGCCTCTAATTCTGCTAATCTGAGTTCATGACCCGCAGGCAGTGGGTCCAGGAGCTGCCAGAGTCCAGGGCAGTTAAGTATGCTTTATTTTGTATTTTTTTCATGAATCACCCTGACTCCATTAAAAAAAAATTTATCACACTGATATACCCCTCTAAGAACCTTAAAAGGGGTACTCTTGAGGAAACAAAATGTTTCAGATCAACTGGAGCCAGATTTGTAAATTACATCTATTTAAAATTTGTAATTCTTCTACAGCTGATGTATGCTCCAGAGGAAGCTGTATAGTTCTTTCCCGTCTGACCACAGTGCTCTCTTTTCCCACCCTTATCCATGTCAGGAAATGTCCTCAGCAGGATAGGTTTGCTATGGGGATTTGCTCCTGCTCTGGACAGTACCTTTCATGGGCAGAGGTTGTGGCAGAGAGTACTGTGGTCAGACTGGAAAGAACTACACAACTTCCTCTTGAACAGACAGCTGATGATACTGGAAGGCTTTTTAAATGCAGCTGTAAATTACAACCATGGCATCTATGTGGTTTAAAGCAATATGCCAGTAATTTCTTCTGTCCAAGTAGCAACCCTGTGATGTCAGCACCCAGTATATAGCTTTACTATTCCCTCAAACTAAAGTCACATTATTGTCACACTTCAGGAAGCAAATAGCTATAAGTGACTCCTATTTTTTGGGTGAGTAGATGACAGTAAAGTAAGATGACAGTAAAGGGAAAAACCCAGAACAAAACTGTTAAATTGATATATTAAAGAGATCTTACTGCATATGGTCAAACAGATTATATTGCATATTATTGTTGGAGAAAGGTTTTGCAGGCTCTCAGTAATACCATTTTCCTTCTTTCCCACAGTCTGTTCATTCCTAGTCTTCTGTGTAATTCAGAGAAAAAGTAAGAAAAAATAAAGGAAGAAAAGGCAATATAATGCAAAACCTGTAAGAAATACATTCTACTAACTGGTAGGTATAGAACGTTTGGTTTTATGGTTACGGAACATATGATGAATCACTATGGTAACATATCCATTCTCTAGATTCCTAGCAAAACATATGAATACAAACTATTTCAATTAAATATATATTTATTTTATAAGCACCTGCAGGCATATAGTAAAGCCGGGTTTAATGCAGACGTGATTGGGAAACAGGATGTGTCTCCAGCTTTTACACCCTTACGATATTAATGTATAAAAAAAAGAATTAACTAAGGTTATCAGAAAATCCTCAGTTATGTACAATTATATACTAAGGCTGAAGATTAGACCTCCCAAAATAAGCACAAATTGTAGCCCACAAATACATAACCAACAGTATTGTCGCCACACCGGACTATAGCCTTCATTAGATACAGTAGCATAATATTTTGAATTTTACTTCCCTTCAATGCTAGTGCCCCATTATAAAACAAGCTCGGTCAAATCTTTTATCTTTTAATAGAAAGTAATATTTTTGGGCTTCATGATCAGATTTCAACTCTCCATAAACCATACCATATAGCTGATTTTTCTTTTGGGACATGCAGTCTGTGGTCCAGAGCTAAAAGTCCATAATACATCTATTTATTTTAGGTTTTTTTTCCTATATCCACTTAAGTACAGAATATCCTGTCTGCTGAGTCAGTTATATCAAGGTCTGTAAAAGTACTTAAAAAGAAATCAAATTATTTTGTACTGGATAAAAAAATTACAATGTAATATAGAGCGATAAACTCAGGTATGAGTATTACAGATGACATGCCCATTGTGGACAATTTCTAATGTTAACCATTTTATTAAACCAGGATAGCAAAAGGGATTTCCCATGTCTTGAAACATACTCTACATGTATATAAATTGTATATGATGTAAGACTTTTTTTTTTTTTTTAAATCAGAACAAAAGTACATTTGTGTAAAGAAATTGGAAATGTAGCATGTATTTGCCTTCAGGCACAATGTCATCGACAAGCAAAGTTTGTTCAACTTATTGTCCACAGATCTGGCTTCCTATAAAGGTTTAACACACTATTTCTGGACACTTGTAAAAAATAACATTACTTTGGATTACAGTTTTTTGTGCCTTTTTTAAATTGTTTATTTTCTTTGTTTTATAATTTTTTTTTAGCTTTTACTCCCTTGTAAGTGAAGAATTTTGTTATGACTATTTTTTCCTTTTTATTTTGAAGAAGATAAAAATACAGGTTACAAAAAGCATTCAGAAAAGTCAATATTAATAATAAAAAGTGTACTATATGAGCCAGTTACCAACTGCCCATCAAAAAAGAGAGCTCCTTTGTAAAAAGTTTAAATTTTTTTTAATCATGGTTAAACATGATGAAAACTATACATATTTCATGGATGGGCAGGGTCTCTACCTTTAAGATGATTTTGCTACCTCAATTCCTTTACTTATTCCGAACCCTTCCTATTTTGCTCCCATCTGCTTCCTTTACTAAAGCTCAAAAGTTTCTTTCTACTTTCATTTGGGCTGGCAGACGACCAAGGTTATCGGCGAGCATACTCACAAAACCGACTGTTATGGGTAGGCTTGGCTCTCCTGATTTGAAAACGTATTATGTTGCCACGTTGGTGTCCATGTTGCGGCATTGGTTGCGCAGCCCGTCGGGTCTCCCATGGGTGGAGATTGAAAGTAACTCAGTGTCTCCATACTCCACTAACGATCTTCTATATTTACCATATTGGAACATCCCATCTCTCATAATTCACATCCCGTTATTCAAAGCAACTGTTACGCCGAGCGCTCCGGGTCCCCGCTCCTCCCCGGAGCGCTCGCTACACTCTCGCTACTGCAGCGCTCCGGTCAGATCCACTGACCCGGTGCGCTGCGATACCGCCTCCAGCCGGGATGCGATTCGCGATGCGGGTGGCGCCCGATCGCGATGCGCACCCCGGCTCCCGTACCTGACTCGCTCTCCGTCGGTCCTGTCCCGGCGCGCGCGGCCCCGCTCCCTAGGGCGCGCGCGCGCCGGGTCTCTGCGATTTAAAGGGCCACTGCGCCGCTGATTGGCGCAGTGGTTCTAATTAGTGTGTTCACCTGTGCACTCCCTATTTATACCTCACTTCCCCTGCACTCCCTCGCCGGATCTTGTTGCCATTGTGCCAGTGAAAGCGTTTCCTTGTGTGTTCCTAGCCTGTGTTCCAGACCTCCTGCCGTTGCCCCTGACTACGATCCTTGCTGCCTGCCCCGACCTTCTGCTACGTCCGACCTTGCTTCTGTCTACTCCCTTGTACCGCGCCTATCTTCAGCAGTCAGAGAGGTTGAGCCGTTGCTAGTGGATACGACCTGGTCACTACCGCCGCAGCAAGACCATCCCGCTTTGCAGCGGGCTCTGGTGAATACCAGTAGTGACTTAGAACCGGTCCACTAGCACGGTCCACGCCAATCCCTCTCTGGCACAGAGGATCCACCTCCTGCCAGCCGGCATCGTGACAGCTACATACCAAGCTTGGATCTGTTATATCAGAAGCTCTACTCAACCACCTATGGGCACTATCCCTCTAAGGCTGAAATTCCACTGAGGATTTTCTAGCAAAAACACCATAAAAAATGCCCATTTTGCCGCATGGCATTTTTACAGCAAAAAAAACCCACGTCCAGATGTTAGCTGCAAGTCAATAGTAAACTGCAAAATGCCGGATCCACTTGGCGTTTTTCAGTTTGGCATTTTTTAAAATCCTTTTGGCATTTTGAAGCTACTTTGGGCTCAGAGGCTAGTTTTCCAAAACACCATACAAAACCTAGTTTGGCGTTTTTTGCATAGAAATCGTGGTGTTTTCCTCCCATAGAAGTCTATGGGAGAGCAAAAACGCCAAGAAAAACACCTTGTTGGTTTTAACTTTGGCATTTTTGCCAGCGGTTTTTATTCTTTTTTGAACTTTAGCAAACTAAAAAAGTGATGGAGATATCTTTTTTATAAAAATTTTGTAGGGTACCATTAAAAATAATAATAAGAAAGATACAGTAGTGATGGAAAAAATTGTATTTAACAAAATGTATATTTTTTATGACGTAATTTTTATACATTTTTAAACAGGGATCAATTTATGTGTGCAGGCAGGGCACAAAAAATGTAGCCGATAATAAAAATGTAGTGTCTGTGTTTTTCACGTTTTTTTTAAACATTTTTTAGGTAGTACTACTACTCACAGCATGGAACACACTGTTCCATGACGAGAGTAGTATTACCTGTACTAATTGATAGATCACCCCGGGTTCCGTTGTGATCCTCCTGTATAATGTATAGATGGGGCCGGCCTCTCTTCTATGGTCCCCTGCACTGCCGTATATATACACCTATTCATTATTTCCGCAGAGAGCTGTGATTGGCCAGATGGTTCCAGCAATTCACAACTCTCTGAGGAAAATATGAATATATATACGTCAGTGCAGGGGACCATAGAAGAGCGGCCGGCCGCATCTATACATTATACGGGAAGATATAATTGGTGCATAAAAACATACATGTGTGACTGACAAAACGGGAGCCACTGTGTTTTTAAAGGGAACCTTGCAGACAGAACATGCTGCTGTTGCTGAGGGCAGCACAATATAGACAGGCATACTGTTTCCAGCAGTCTTTCATATGCAGATCCATAGTACATGTTGAAGTCTGCAGTATGCTCCCAGTTCAGCAAGTGATGAAACTGACATATTCATTCGGATTCTGCCATTCACTGTACATAATAAATATGCTGGACTCCTCTCTCACAGTGCCGTATGTAAGTTTGACTAAACTACTGTACATACTTGCAGAAGCAACAGACCTCTGGAAATGGCATGCCTGTCTATATTGTGCTGCCCTCAGCAACAGCAACATGTTCTGTCTGTAAGGTTCCCTTTAAAAACACAGCAGCCCCCATTTTTTCATTATACAGGAAGATCACAGCAGGTGTCAGGAGTGACACTCTCTGCTATCTGTCTGTTAATGCAGGTACTACCCCTCTCAACATGGAGCAGAGTGTTCGGCATGATGGGAGTAGTAGTACCCACAGTTAAGGACAGATCACAGCGGGTGTCACTCCTGACATCCACTGTGTTCGTCCTATCTATTGCAGAGATGCGGAGCGGCATCTCTGTACTGTACTCACCTTTCATATTTCCCCCTGAGAGTGGGGATTGGCTGCCACCATCCGGCCAATCCCCACTCTGGGTGAAAAATATGAATGAGTGATGTGAATGTCTATTCACATCACTGGCCGGTCGGAGTATATTGCAGTGATGTGAGCACTGTATAGAGCCGCTCCTCATCTCTGCTATATGGTACATTATGGATTATCGCATCGGGTGTCAGGAGTAACACCCGGGGTCATCCGTCCATTAGTACAGGTACTACTACTTCCATCATAAAACAGTCTTCTCCATGCTGGGAGTAGAAGTACTGCCTAAAAATTTAAAAAATAGAGAAAAAAAAGTGTAACACACTTTATTAAAAATTTATATAAATGTTGTTATAAAAAATCAAAAATTGCGTTAAATACATTTATTTCCATCCCTACTGCATCCTTTTTTTTTTTTTTGGTACCCAAAAATTTTGAATAAAACCACCAAAGGGGCAAACAAAAAGGCTAATTCCACACAAAGGTAAAAGCGCCAGAAAAAACGCCTAAAAAAACTTAGTGCAAAAACCTCCTAGGAATCCTAGGATAACACTCATACAAGCTGTCACTCCCAACCTTGACTTAAGCACATGGACAGGCCAGGGCTTGACACGTACAATTATTGTATGCGGCTTCTGAGCTTCTCCCCTTTGAAACTTTGCGGGAGACTTACCACTTACCACAATGTGATTTCTACAAATACCTACAAATACATCACTTCTTGCAAAGTCTGACACCCTTTCCCACTCTGTTGGACAGATTAGCAATTCGACAATTAGCCACACCCCTTAAGGGTTTAAAACCACTTTACAATAACTTACTGAACACTACTACCTTTATCAAAACATACCCCTTACGCCTCTAGTAGAGAGATCTTGCTTGCTATTTCTCTTCGAAGGAATGGCAAAAAGCGTTTAACCCCTTAATGACCAAGGACCTAAATTTACGTCCTGTACATGACCGTGAGCATCGGAGCGATGCTCAGATCATGTGCAGCTGGTCCCGGATGCTGATCGCAGACAGGGAACCGTCAGTAATGGCCGACATCCATGATCGCACGGATGTCTGCCATTAACCCCTCAGATGCTGTGATCAATACAGATCACGGCATCTGCAGCAGTGCGGTCAGAAATATGGATGGTCGGATCGACCGCAGGGCTGCCGCGGCGATCCGATCATCCAGAACGGCACACGGAGGTCCCCTCACCTACCTCTGCCGCCTTCCATGGGTCTTCTGCTCTGGTCTGAGATCAAGCAGACCAGAGCAGAAGATGACCTATAACACTGATCAGTGCTATGCCCTATGCATAGCACTGAACAGTATTAGCAATCAAAGGTTTGCTATAAATAGTCCCCTATGGGGACATAAAAAGTGTAAAAATAAAAGATTTTTAAAAAAGTAAAGTAAAATGTGAAAAATCCCCTCCCCCAATAAAATGTCCTTTTTTCCCATTTTATCCCCATAAAGTGTAAAAAATAAAAATTAATACACATATTTAGTATTGCCGCATGCGTAAATATCCAAACTATTAAAATATAATGTTATTAATCCCGTATGGTGAACGGCGTGAACGTAAAAAAAAAAACAAAGCGTAAAATTGCTGCTTTTTTTGTCACATTTTATAAAAAAATGATTTATAAATTAATAAAAGTTTTATTTACACAAATGTGGTATCAATAAAAAGTACTGATCATGGCGCAAAAAATGAGCCCTCATATTGCCTCTTAGACAGAAAAATTTATGTTATAGGTTGTCAAAATGGAAGGATTTTAAATGTACTAATTTGGTTAAAAAGTTTGCGATTTTTTTAAAGCACAACAATAATAGAAAAGTATGTAATCATGAGTATCATTTTAATTGTATTGACCCACAAAATAAAGAACACATGTAATTTTTACCGCAAATTGTACAGCGTGAAAACGAAACCTTCCAAAATTAGCAAAATTGCGGTATTCATTTTAATTTCCCCACACAAATAGTATGTTTTTTTTTTATTGCGCCATACATTTTATGGTAAAATGAGTGATGTCATTACACAGGACATGTGGATGAAAATATTAAAGAGTTATGATTTTTAGAAGACAAGGAGGAAAAAACAAAAATGCAAAAATAAAATGTTCCTGGTCCTTAAGGTCAAAATAGGCTTGGTCCTTAAGGGGTTAAAACCATAAACGCAATGTTTCAATGCTCGACTCATATTGAATCAACCTTAAAATCTATCCTACGTTGGTACTGCACACCTGACCGCCTGTCTTAAATTTATCCTGGGGTATCGCACCTTTATTGATGAGGCTGTGGCTCTCATGGCACACTGTATCATATTTTGTGGACTTGCTCATTGCTTAAACCTTTCTGGTTATCCTGTAGAATATTACTGAATGATACTTTGAAGTGTCAAGTTCCTTGGACACCTCAATCAGTGTTAGTGTTTCTTAACCTACAGAACCCCGCGGACTTTAAGATCTTTACTGTATAATATGCATACAAGCTAAAATCGCAATTGTCAGTAATTAGACATCGGCGACTATTGCCTCCATAGATTGCCTTATTAAAGGGGTACTCCGGTGAAAACCTTTTATCTTTTAAATCAACTGGTGGCAGAAAGTTAAACATATTTGTAAATTACTTCTATTAAAAAATCTTAATCCTTACAGTACTTATTAGCTGCTGAATGCTACAGATGAAATCCCTTTCTTTTTGGAACATTGATGACATCACGAGCACAGTGCTCTCTGCTGACATCTCTGTCCATTTTAGCAACCATCCATAGCAGATGTATGCTAAGGGCAGCATGGTGGCTCAGTAGTTAGCACTACTGCCTTGCAGTGCTGGGGACTTGGGTTCAAATCCCACTAAGGACAACAATAAATAAAGTGTTATTTTTATAATAACTTCAGCAGAGAGAACTGTGCTCGTGATGTCATCAGAGAGCACTCCAAAAAACAAAGAATTTCCTCTGTAGTATTCAGCAGCTAATAAGTACAGGAAGGATTAAGATTTTTTAATAGAAGTAATTTACAAATATGTTTAACTTTCTGCCACCAGTTGATTTAAAAGAAAAAAGGTTTTCACCCCTTTAACAAAGTAAACACAACCTTCTCATATGAGAAGATCATTGCCCTGTGCTCAGGACAGTACTCATTTTTCTCTAAAAGATGGCACAAATGGTTGATCCCCCCCCCCCCCCCCCATTGTCGTAACATCTGATATATCAATTTTCACTTTTCTAGCCGCCGAGTTCCCATTATTCCTTTCTTGGGATCCCTCACTCTGCTCTCAAGATTGCACTCCCATTCACTCCTATATTATAACACTAGCTTCCATATTTACAGTCTATGTACTCATCACCTATGTAGAACATGTACCCTCCTTATTACTTACTTCTATCTCATAACATCGGACCACTGATGACATTCCTCTAATGTACGTTTTATGCAATGCCATTGCCTGTTCCTTGTTTATGGGTTGTTGTTTGTTTCCACCTGTTATATTAGGTACCAGCTATCTTATAATCCCATATTATAATTGCCTTGCCATGATGCACATGTAGTGCTCCTGTCATATGGTATGTACCTGTGTATTTTATGAAAACATTTTCAATAAAAAATATTTGCAAAAAAAAAATAAGAAGATTGAGAGAATCTGTTCAGTGCTGTTCCCAGGCTGAACAGTGTGAGAAAACAAGGATGTAGGGAATCAAGCCAACCCATATTTAATGTTAGTCCTCTTACCTCTATGTGGCCCCTGATACAGACGTTTGTGTATGTATATCTTGCTTGTGGATGCTCTGGATATAAACACACAATACTTTCTCTTTTGTTATTGGCCTTTAAGGTATGCTTTTAGGACACAACATTGCTGAGGCAAATATTATACAGACTGCAAAAATATGCCATGTCCAGTTTATCTCTACTAAAAGTGGTTGTCAGGTTGTAGTAGGTTGCATTGAAATATTATCATTATGAATGCCTGAAAATAAGCTGACTATTATTGGTAGTGTGGTAGCCGAGCACACCTGTACTAACTTAAGTGGTTGTGGTGTCATAAGGTTTGCTGGATGGTAAAATATGTGTCTAAAGTTCTGAAGGCCCATACAAGGGCCTGTTCACACTGCAGAATTTCTGCGTGAAAATCAACGTGATTCTGCTGCTCAGTTCAAAAGTTCCGTGGGGGGATTGGATTTTGAACATGTTGAATCCTCTGGCGGAATCTGCCAGAGAAGTCCCAGAACTGTGCTTTAGTTGAGTGGGATGACAGAATCCTTTGGGAAATTCCAAAACTGTGTTTCTATACACCCTGTTCCAAATTATTATGCAAATGTTATTTAAGTATCGCAAAGATTAAATATTTTGTTTTTCAGTTTAACTCATGGATGGCATTGTGTCTGCGGGCTCTTTTGATCATTGAAAACAATCTCGGACACCTGTGATAATTAGATTGCTGTGTGAGCCCAACTTAAGGAAAAACTACTAAAGGTGGGTGTTCCACATTATTAAGCAGAGCACTATTTTCTAGCAAAACGGGGGGGGGGGGGGGAGAAAAAGGATCTCTGTGTTGCCAAAAAGAGTGAAATAGTTCAATGGCTTGGATGAGGTATGAAAACATCAGATATTTCACTAAAACTCAAGAGTGATCATTGCACTATTATAAGATTTCTGGCTAATTCAGAGCACAGATGGGTTTGTGCAGATAAAGGCACATTGAGGAAGATTTCTGCCAGGTCCATGCGAGAGAGCAGCTGCTAAAATACCATTACGTAGCAGCAAACAGATATTTGAAGCTGCTGGTGCCTCTGGAGTCCCACAGACATCAAGGTGTAAAGTCCTCCAGAGTCTTGCAACTGTGCATAAACCTTCTATTCTGCCACCACTGACCAATGCTCACAAGCAGAAATGGCTGCATTGGGCAGAAAAATACATGAAGACTAATTTTCAAACAGTCCTGTTCACTGATGAGTGCCGTGCAACCCTGGATGGTCCAGATGGATGGAGTAGTAGATGGTAGGTGGATGGCCACACTGTTCCAACAAGGCTGCGACAGCAGCAAGGCGGTGGTGGAGTCATGTTTTGGAAGAGAGCTGGTCAGCCCCTTAACCCCTTCCTGCTATAGGATGTATGCATACGTCCATGCATCCGACACATTCGCGCAATTGGACGTATGCATACGTCCTAGCGATCTCCGGCAATGCCGCGGGCTGCCGGAGCCACGATTGCACCGGTCCCAGCAGCATTAACCCCCTAGATGCCGTGATCAATCCTGATCACAGCATCTATGGTGTTGGCAGGGGGAGCGCTCTCCCCCTATTCACCAACGGCAGCATCGCGATACGGTTGCGGGTTGCCGTTGGTTGCTAGGGCAGCAGGAGTGCAGATCATGACCTGTCTGCCTGCTACGGAAGCCTGTGAGATCCAGTCAGAGGCTGGATCTCACAGGCTGTACAGTGTGCAGCTCATCAGGTCATACTGTGCCGAGTACAAATGTATTGCAGCATAGTATAACCTGTAAAAAGTGTAAAAAAATAAAATAAAACGTTCTTCAATAAAAGTATGAAGTGTAAAAATAAAGAAAAAAAATGCCAATAAAAGCCCTGTATTATCACCAAAAAAGATCAAAAACACAAATCATATACATAATTGTCACGATGCCGGCTGGCAGGAGGTGGATCCTCTGTTCCAGAGAGGGATTGGTGTGGACCGTGCTAGTGGACCGGTTCTAAGTCACTACTGGTGTTCACCAGAGCCCGCCGCAAAGCGGGATGGTCTTGCTGCGGCGGTAGTGACCAGGTCGTATCCACTAGCAACGGCTCTACCTCTCTGACTGCTGAAGATAGGCGTGGTACAAGGGAGTAGACAGAAGCAAGGTCGGACGTAGCAGAAGGTCGGGGCAGGCAGCAAGGATCGTAGTCAATAAGGTAATAGCAGGAGGTCTGGAACACAGGCTAGGAACACACAAGGGAACGCTTTCACTAGGCTCTAAGGCAACAAGATCCGGCAGGGGAGTGCAGGGGCAGTGAACAGATATAGTCTGGGAGCAGGTGGAAGCCAATTATGCTAATTGGGCCAGGCACCAATCATTGGTGCACTGGCCCTTTAAGTCTCAGGGAGCTGGCGCGCGCGCGCCCTAGAGAGCGGAGCCGCGCGCGCCAGCACATGACAGCAGGGGACCGGGACGGGTAAGTGACCTGGGATGCGATTCGCGAGCGGGCGCGTCCCGCTGTGCGAATCGCATCCCCGACGGCCATGACAGTGCAGCGCTCCCGGTCAGCGGGACCGACCGGGGCGCTGCGGAGAGAGAGACACCGTTAGCGCTCCGGGGAGGAGCGGGGACCCGGAGCGCTAGGCGTAACAGTACCCCCCCCCTTAGGTCTCCCCTTCTCTTTGTCCGGTAACTGCCTCCCCTGGGATGAGGACACCGGGAAAGAATGGAGGGATTCCTCAACAACAGGCAGTACAGCAGGAGTGGGAATGGGGAGGGAGGGCAGAGGGCGAGGCCTGGCACGGGGCAGTGTGACACCAGGACGGGGGCCATGAGGAGGCACCGAGGCTTGCCTGACTGGACTGGGAGGGGGGGAGAGGCACTTCTTATGGCGGGCAGAGTCCATAAAGACTTTAGGGAGACCGGATACAGGGGAACACACAGGGTCACGGCAGGGAGTACTGGGAACCGGTTTAAGGCAGTCCTTGAAACAAGAGGTACCCCAGCTCTTGATCTCCCCTGTGGACCAATCCAGGGTTGGGGAATGGTGTTGAAGCCAGGGTAGTCCAAGGAGAATTTCGGAAGTGCAATTGGAGAGGACCAAAAACTCAATTCTTTCGTGATGAGGTCCGATGCACATTAGGAGGGGCTCCGTGCGGTAACGCACGGTGCAATCCAACCTGACTCCGTTGACCGCGGAAATGTGGAGTGGCTTGACGAGACGGGTCACCGGGATGCGGAATTTATTCACCAAGGACTCCCGAATAAAATTCCCAGAGGCACCAGAGTCCAGGCAGGCCACGGATGAGGGGGAAGAGTTGGCTGAAGGAGAAATCCGTACAGGCACCGTGAGACGTGGAGAAGCCGACTTAGCATCAAGAGACGCCACACCCACGAGAGCTGGGTGCGAGCGTGCGTTTCCCAGACGTGGAGGACGGGTAGGGCAATCCACCAAAAAATGTTCGGTACTGGCACAGTACAGACAAAGATTCTCTTCCCTACGGCGATTCCTCTCTTCCAGGGTCAGGCGAGACCGATCCACTTGCATGGCCTCCTCGGCGGGAGGCCTAGGCGCAGATTGCAATGGAGACTGTGGGAGAGGTGTCCAGAGATCTAAGTCTTTTTCCTGGCGGAGCTCTTGATGCCTCTCAGAAAAACGCATGTCAATGCGAGTGGCTAGATGAATGAGTTCATGCAAGTTAGCAGGAGTTTCTCGTGCGGCCAGAACATCTTTAATGTTACTGGATAGGCCTTTTTTAAAGGTCGCGCAGAGGGCCTCATTATTCCAGGATAGTTCAGAAGCAAGAGTACGGAATTGTATGGCGTACTCGCCAACGGAAGAATTACCCTGGACCAGGTTCAGCAGGGCAGTCTCAGCAGAAGAGGCTCGGGCAGGTTCCTCAAAGACACTTCGAATTTCCGAGAAGAAGGAGTGTACAGAGGCAGTGACGGGGTCATTGCGGTCCCAGAGCGGTGTGGCCCATGACAGGGCTTTTCCAGACAGAAGGCTGACTACGAAAGCCACCTTAGACCTTTCAGTAGGAAACTGGTCCGACATCATCTCCAAGTGCAGGGAACATTGCGAAAGAAAGCCACGGCAAAACTTAGAGTCCCCATTAAATTTGTCCGGCAAGGACAAGCGGAGGCTAGGAGTGGCCACTCGCTGCGGAAGGGGTGCAGGAGCTGGCGGAGGAGATGGTTGCTGCTGTAGCAGAGGCAGAAGTTGCGACTGAAGTTGTTGCACCGTGGTGGACACTTCCGACAGCTGGTGGGTTAGATGGGCGATCTGTCGGGATTGCTGGGCGACCACCATGGTGAGATCAGAGATATAAGGCAGGGGAACCTCAGCGGGATCCATGGCCGGATCTACTGTCACGATGCCGGCTGGCAGGAGGTGGATCCTCTGTGCCAGAGAGGGATTGGCGTGGACCGTGCTAGTGGACCGGTTCTAAGTCACTACTGGTGTTCACCAGAGCCCGCCGCAAAGCGGGATGGTCTTGCTGCGGCGGTAGTGACCAGGTCGTATCCACTAGCAACGGCTCTACCTCTCTGACTGCTGAAGATAGGCGTGGTACAAGGGAGTAGACAGAAGCAAGGTCGGACGTAGCAGAAGGTCGGGGCAGGCAGCAAGGATCGTAGTCAATAAGGTAATAGCAGGAGGTCTGGAACACAGGCTAGGAACACACAAGGGAACGCTTTCACTAGGCTCTAAGGCAACAAGATCCGGCAGGGGAGTGCAGGGGCAGTGAACAGATATAGTCTGGGAGCAGGTGGAAGCCAATTAAGCTAATTGGGCCAGGCACCAATCATTGGTGCACTGGCCCTTTAAGTCTCAGGGAGCTGGCGCGCGCGCGCCCTAGAGAGCGGAGCCGCGCGCGCCAGCACATGACAGCAGGGGACCGGGACGGGTAAGTGACCTGGGATGCGATTCGCGAGCGGGCGCGTCCCGCTGTGCGAATCGCATCCCCGACGGCCATGACAGTGCAGCGCTCCCGGTCAGCGGGACCGACCGGGGCGCTGCGGAGAGAGAGACGCCGTAAGCGCTCCAGGGAGGAGCGGGGACCCAGAGCGCTAGGCGTAACAATAATAGGTATTGCCATGTCCATAATGACGTGTACTATAAAACTATAATGTAAATTATCCCGCATGGTGAACGCCGTAAAAAAAAAGGGCAAAATTTGACAATTTTGGTACAAATAGCGGAATAAAAAAGATCAAAAGTTAGCACATAACACATGATACCAATAAAAGGTACAGCTCATCCTGCAAAAAATAAGCCCTTACTCAATGGCGTCGGACGAAAAATAAAAAAGTTACGGCTGTTGGAAAATTAATGGCAGAAAAATAATTTTGCTCAGAAAAGGAAAAAGAACATAGAAAGCTATATAAAATGGGTATCACCATAAACGTACTGACCCACAGAATAAATATAGCATCACTTTTATCGCACAGTGTACACCATTTAAAAAAAATGAAATTTTGAAGTTTTTCACAATATTTTGAAGTTTTTCACAAACAATGCTCCATGTGTCAACAAAAATGCACCTCTTAAATAAAGTACAATATGTCACGAAAGTGCTGCTCAGCGTTTAAAATGAATACCATTTAAAGAGATACATGTCAAATTTTAAAAAAAGAGCCTGGTCATTGAGGTAAAAAAAATGGGTCCATCCTTAAGGGGTTAAGGGTCCCCAAAGATGTAAAGTTGACCACTGCAAAGTATGTGGGCTTTCTGACTGACCACTTTATTCCCTGGTACAGAAGAAAGAACTATGCTTTCCGTAATAAAATCAAATTAATCTCATGCTTCAAAGAATACCTCTGCATCAATGGCTGCTATAGGGTTAAAAGGAGACAAAGTCATGGTGTGGCCTCCATCCTCCCCGAACTCAATCCTATTCAGAACCTTTGGAGCATCCTCAAGCAAAAGATCTATGAGGGTGGGAGGCAGTTTACATCCAAACAGCAGCTCTGGGAGTCTTTTCCGACATCTTGCAAACAAATTCAAGCAGAAACTGTCCAAAAACCCACAAGTTCAATGGATGCAAGACTTGTGAAGCTGCTATCAAATATGGCGTCCTATGTTAAAATGAAACGTGACCTGTTAAATTGTTTAAAAAGTTAAAATGTTGTTAAAAGTTTGATTGAAATAGCTTTTGATTTCAGTAAATATGCCACAAACACTATTGACTATTTTCATTTTTTTTACAACCTATAAAGTGTTTTGAAACTTACTGTGCATAATAATTTGGAACAGTGCATTGTAATTTTTTTTTTTTTTTTTTTTTAAATAGTTATCATTAAGGAGTTTGTTCAATAAAATTTGAATTGTACTCTTAATAGTTGATAACATGAGAATTATGCTGACATCAATTATTTAGGTAAATTAGAAAAATATCATTTGCATAATAATTTGGAGCAGGGTGTAATGCACACTCATATTTCTGTGGTAAAACATGCATAACCTGAGTTCCTGCAGAGTGCAGAGGGTTAAAACATTTCTCAATTCAATTTACTAAATGAATTTTCTGTACAGTGGAAAAGCAGAATAGGTCACATATCCAGCTCATGTCTAATAAATGCACTAGATGTGCTAAGTCTTGAGACTAATCTGGGATGTGTCAAAGTCTTGGGACTTCTTTGGGATGTGTCAAAAGAGAGACATCTCTGCTTTGTCCATAAGCACTGTATATGCAGTTTACCTAGGACTCCCCCTCTGAAGATTCTTGTCAGTAAGCTCAATAAATTAGGACACAAGCAAGTTACATACGTCTGCAATACACAAGTACAAGTCCACATGCAATAGCACCAAAAAAAAAAAAAAATAGCAGCTAAAGGCAAAATCTACACAATATTTCTTATGTTAAATGGACAGTTACTAGCGACAAAATGTTTCTTCGCCTGAACCCCACATTGTATTATAAATAGTGATGAGCGGCATAGGCCATATTCGAATTTGCAATATTTCGCGAATATATGGACAAATATTCGTCATATATTCTCGAAATTCGCATATTCATTTTTTTTGCGCATATGCGAAAATATATGCGCATATGTGAAAATATATGTGCATATTCACGAATATTGAGCCCTCTCTTCTTTAATGGTATAGGGAACTAATGGGCTAGTGCAGTGGTCTCCAACCAGCGGGCCTCCAGATGTTGCAAAACTACAACTCCCAGCATGCCCGGACAGCCGTTGGCTGTCCGTGCATGCTGGAGTTGTAGTTTTGCAACATCTGGAGGCCCGCAGGTTGGAGACCACTGTACTAGCCCATTAGTTCCCTATACCATTAAAGAAGGGAGGGCTCAATATTCGCGAATATGCTCATATGCGAAGAGCAGAGAGTGATGCAGTGATCACTGTGATGTGTAAAACATGAAAAGCAGAAGACTTGAAAAAAGCTGCACTCACCCACTGAGAAGTATTTGCCAAACGATGCTTTATTCCACGTGTCCATACAACAGACGGCAAGTCAATAGCTGGAGGTGCGGGGAGCGAGAGCCAAAGCTCTCAGGTGTGTGTGTGTGTGTGTGGGGGGGGGGGGGGGGGTACCACTATAGACATCACTGTGATGTATACTGCCAACAAAGGGGGAAAAAAACAAATATTCGTAATTGCGAATATATAGTGCTACATTCGCAATATTCGCGAATTCGCGAATATGCGATGTTCGTGGTTAAAATTTGAATTTCGAATATTTGTGAGCAACACTAATTATAAAGAACCGTACAAATTCAATTATTTTGAATAAAGTGGGATCTACTGAAGAACAAAGGGTTACTCCACTCAAGCCACATGACCCATCAGGGACTACACCAAAGACACCCAACAGTGGAAACACACCAAAAGAGGCAAGGGATTGTAGCTATTAGCTATGGCTAATAATAGAAGCTAGACACCAGAACATGGAACATTTCTGTATTTGGAAGAGCTCAGGGAAATTGCCATTGAGCTCTAGCTGTGTTGTGCTTGGATGCTTTGTATGAAAATCAGGACATTTTTCCTTTTTTTTCCTCTTTCCTTATTTATAATTTGGTTGTAAATGTATTTGCACATTCCCAATGCAATGTAATAAAAAAAAGCTTTTCTGACTTCCTTTTCTAATGTGCCTCATCACACCCACGTCCTAGACATAAATATCACAGCCACATCCACTGTTAAATACCACTTGGCAATCTATGCCACTAAATGTCTTGATAAACACAAAGAAATTGGGATGTAGCCGGGAGAAGGAGCCTTTGTGTAGGAAACCACTGTCAGGAAGTCAGGCTCGTGTTACAAAGCGTCTATTATCAGTGGTAGAAAATGTCAAATGAACAAATTATGCTAAATATATTTTATTCCAACTTTTTGTGATTTTAGTCTAGTCTACTTGACATCGTCGGGCATGAATAGATTTATTGTATAGATCAGCAGCTCGATATTTAGAGACATAGGACATGAGAGCTGGATGTCCGCACTAGATGAAACCAATACACAATGCATGATGTTTCATTACCAATGACTGTGGTCATGGCCTATTAAAGGGGTACTCCGGTGAAAAACTTTTTTTTTAAAATCATCTGGTGCCAGAAAGTTAAACAGATTTGTAAATTACTTCTATTAAAAAATCTTAATCCTTCCAGTATTTATTAGCTGCTGAATACTACAGAGGAAATTATTTTCTTTTTGAAACACAGAGCTCTCTGCTGACATCACGAGCACAGTGCTCTCTGCTGACATCTCTGTCCATTTTAGGAACTGTCCAGAAGAGCATATGTTTGCTATGGGGATTTCCTTTTACTCTGGCAGTTCCTAAAATGGACAGAGATGTCAGCAGAGAGCACTGTGCTCGTGACTCAGCAGACAGCTCTGTGTTTCAAACGGAAAATAATTTCCACTGTAGTATTCAGCAGCTAATAAGTACAGGAAGGATTAATTTTTTTTTTTATAGAAGTAATTTACAAATCTGTTTAACTTTCTGCCACCAGTTGATTTTAAAAAAAAAAGTTTTTCACCGGAGTACCCCTTTAAATACACATATGTTAAATGCAAACTATATATAAGACAATGTAATGGGTAAAATTACACTGTGTATTACACAATAGCACTGAATGGCTTTAGTCATTCAAATTCTGCAATGAATACAAAAAATTTTTTTTATTTGTTTTTGTACAAGTCAATTGTTACATTTTTTCTCTAAACAAACATTTTAGGATCAAGACCAAACCTAACACTCAAACCTAATGGTAGCAACTACCTTTTGAACATTTCCGTGTATGTTGTACAATGGATTCTTTTTTTTTTTTTATAATAAATATTCTGCAAACGGATTATCATGACACAATCAGGTCATATGACAAGGCAAAGAAAACATAAAAGACGACACTCACCATCCAACAAATAGGTTTATTCAAGTAAGCGATGCATGTCAGGTACAGGCAGGTATGGCAGGTGTGGTGGGGGGGCCGCACTTGCCATACCTGCCTATACCTGGCATGCATCGCTTTCTTGAATTAAGCTATTCGCTGGATGGTGAGTGCTGTCTTCCGTGTTTTTTGTCTTGCCACATAGCTTGTCTTGCTTGGACTGTGCACCTCCTGGACCAGCTACTTCAGGCTGCCTAGCCTTCTCTGCCTCGCAGCTAGTGATATTGCTCCTAGTGATGTACGTGCCGGCTTCCCCTTCTTTTTGCTAACAATCAGGTCATATGATGTCGCTATTAGTTGGAGCTTAGTGTCGCTAACTTCATTGGACTTGCTTCAACCCACTGTTAGATGGTTGGTTATTACATTTATTTGAATGACTAATATAAACCTAATGGACTCTAGACTTTTACTTTATGAACCATGTAACATTGTAAATATGGAATACCCCATTCCCCTAAAGTAACAACTGCCACATCCCTCTGACAATAGGTCAATGGAAGAATTCATAGCTGTAAACATTTTTGATGTGGTAGATAGGATAACGTAAAACCACTTTGTGTAATGCCGACCATCATGAATAATCTGGTATTCCACTTCTTATGGAAATGAAAACTTTTTTTAGCAGGGCCATAAAGGAGCATGAAGGATGAGGAGGCACAACGTGGGAGAGAGTATACTAGAATTAAAGGGACTCTTCCATCTCATTAAAGGGGTACTCCGGTGGAAACCTTTTTTTTTTTTTTTTTTAAATCAACTGGTGCCAGAAAGTTAAACAGATTTGTAAATTACTTCTATAAAAAAATCTTAATCCTTTCAGTACTTTTTAGCAGCTGAATACTACAGAGGAAATTCTTTTCGGAACACAGAGCTCTCTGCTGACATCACAAGCACATATCTCTGTCCATTTTAAGAACTGTCCAGAGTAGGAGAAAATCCCCTGTCAGCAGAGAGCACTGTGCTCGTTATGTCAGCAGAGAGCTGAGTTCAAAAAAGAAAAGAATTTCCTCTGTAGTATTCACCAGCTAATAAGTACTGGAAGGATTAAGATTTTTTTTTTATAGAAGTAATTTACAAATCTGTTTAACTTTCTGGCACCAGTTGATAAAAAAAAAGAAAAAGTTTTCCACTGGAGTACCCCTTTAAGTCTATAAAGATCCTTTATATTCAGAAGCTAATAATTTATTTGTTACACTTGAGTTAAGCATTTGTGCTGTTTATTTTGAATCTTTTACAAAATATGCGTTGGGAACAGAAATCCATTAACTTCTTAACAGCAACATATTTGTTTTATTCAAGAACTGTAGCAAATTTGTGTTAATCCTCCATAGTCCTCTATGTAATTCATTGTGAAACCGAATCTAGCAACAACATTTTACCAAAAAATGTCATAATGATCTCCAATCATCCCGTCTGCTGTACTATTACTCACAAGACTAGACAGCATTTGTCTCTTATTGTCTGATTGTGGAAAATTGTAGAGTCTAAATAGTAGCAGAAGCCTTCGTGTAGTAGCCCATCAATGTAAAGTCCAAATGTAACATATTATTCCATCAAGTAGGAATGATGATGGCTGAAGAGGAACAAAATGGTGACTGATGACAATGCAGATAATTTACAATAAATATTTTTATTTCATTTTTTTTAACTAATGACAAAAGTAGAAGGAATCCATTATGATATAACCAAATAACCTAAAGAGACAATCTCTTTTAATTCTTTTAATTTGTAGCAGGATTTACACAAAAATAAAAGGCGATTATATTACACATCACTATGTGTATTAATATTGTAAAATACTCTTGGACTTACATATGATGTGATTAGATAATTCTATTGAATGCAGGTTGCAGTAATGGCATAAGAAGGCCCAGTATTATAGAATGGAAAAAGACTAGGTAGAAACAGATGTTAAGAATTGTAATCTAAGAAAGCCAAAAGCTTGTTACAATCCATTCCAATGGGCCATTAACCCCTTAAGAACCCAGTCCATTTTCACCTTAAGGACCCAGGCATTTTTTTGCACATCTGACCACTGTCAATTTAAACATTAATAACTCTGGGATTCTTGTACTCATGAATTTGATTCCGAGATTGTTTTTTCATGACATATTCTACTTTGTTAGTAGTAAATTTTCATCGATAGTTGCATCATTTCTTGGTGAAAAGATTCCAAAATTTTATGAAAAATTTGAACAGTTTGCATTTTTTTTACTTTGAAACTCTCTGCTTATAAGGAAAATAGACATCCCAAATAAATTATATATTGATTCACATATACAATATGTCTACTTTATGTTTTCTTCATAAAGTTGACATGTTTCTACTTTTGGAAGACATCAGAGGGCTTCAAAGTTCAGCAGAAATGTTTTCAATTTTTCACAAAATTTTCTAAATCTGAATATTTCAGGGACCAGTTCAGTTTTGAAGTGGATTTGAAGAGCCTTTATATTAGAAATACCCCATAAATGACCCCATTATAAAAACTGCACCCCTCAAAGTATTCAAAATGACATTCAGAAAGTGTGTTAACCCTTTAGGTGTTTCATAGGAATAGAAGCAAAGTGAAGAATAAAAGTCAAAATCTTAAGTTTTTACACTCGCGTGAGTGAAATACCTCATATGTGTATGTGAAGTCTTTGGCAGGTGCAGTAGAGGGCTCAGAAGGGAAGGAGCAACAATGGGATTTTGGAGAGTGAGTTTTTCTGAAATGGTTTTTGGGGGGCATGTCATATTTAGGAAGCCCCTATGGTGCCAGAACACCAAAAAACACCCCACATGGTATACTATTTTGTAAACTACACCCCTCAAGGAATGTAACAAGGGGTAAAGTGAGCCTTAACACCCCACAGGTGTTTGACGACTTTTCTTTAAAGTTGGATGTGTAAATGAATTATTTTTCACAAAAATGCAGTTTTTTGTCCGCATTTTACATTTTTACGAGGGGTAATAGAAGAAAATTCCCCCCAAAATGTGTAACCCCATCTCTTCTGAGTATGGAAATACCCCATGTGTGGATGTCAAGTGCTCTGCTGGCGCACTACAATGCTCAGAAGAGAAGAAATCACATTTGGCTTTTGGAAAGCAAATTTTGCTGAAATGGTTTTTGGGGGTCATGCCGCATTTAGGAAGCCCCTAGGGTGCCAGAACAGCAAAAAAAAAAAAACTTGGCCTACTATTTTGGAAACTACACCCCTGAAGGAATGTAACAAGGGGTACAGTGAGCCTTAATACCCCACAGGTGTTTGACGACTTTTCGTTAAAGTTGGATGTATAAATTATTTATTTATTTTTTAAACTAAAATGCAGTTTTTTCCCCAAATTTTACATTTTTACAAGGGATAATAGGAAAAATGCCCCCCAAAATGTGTAACCCCATAAATGGAAATACCCCATGTGTCGATGTCAGGTGCACTGCAGAAGCACTACAATGCTCAGAAGAGAAGGAAGCACATTTGGCTTTTGGGAAGCAAATTTTGCTGAAGTGGTTTTTGGGGGTCATGTTGCATTTAGGAAGCCCCTATGGTGCCAGAACAGCAAAAAAAGAAAACACATGGCCTACTATTTTGGAAACTACACCCCTCAAGGAATGTAACAAGGGGTACAGTGAGCCTTAACACCCCGGATGTGTTTGACGACTTTTCGTAAATTTTGGATGTGTAAATGATTAAAAAAAATTCACTAAAATGCTGGTTTTTCCCCAAATTTTACATTTTTACGAGTGGTAATAGAAGAAATGCCCCCCAAAATTTGTAACCCCATCTCTTTTGATAATGAAAATACTCCATTTGTGGACATCAAGTACACTGCAGGTGCACTACAATGCTCAGAAATGGAGGAGTCACATTTGGCTTTTGGAAAGCAAATTTAGTTAAAATGGTATTTTGGGGGGCATGTCACATTTAGGAAGCCCCTATGGTTCCAGAACAGCAAAAAAAGAAAAAAAAAAAACAAAACACATGACATACTATTTTGGAAACAACACCCCTCAAGGAACGTAACAATGGGTACAGTGAGCTTTAACACCGCACAGGTGTTTGATGACTTTGGATGTGTAAATTGCTTTTTTTTTCACTAAAATGCTGGTTTTTCATTTTTACAAGGGGTAATAGGAGAAAATGCCCCCCAAAATTTGTAACCCCATCTCTTCTGAGTTTGGAAATACCCCATGTGTAGATGTCAAGTGACGCACTACAATGCACAGAAGAGAAGGAGTCACATTTTCAAATTTTGCTGGAAAGGGTGGGGGGGAGGGGCATGTCACATTTAGGAAGCCCCTATGGTGCCAGAACAGAAAAAAAAAAAAAAACACACAGCATACTCATTTTGAAACTATAACCCTCAAGGAACGTAACAAGCAGTACAGTGAGCCCCAACACCCCACAGGCTTTTGATAAATGTTCATTAAAATGGGATGTGAAAAGGAAAAAAAAAAATTTTACATCCCAAATTTTTCATTTTCACAGGTGGTAGCAGGAGAAAATTCCCCCCACAATTTGTAAATACATTTCTTTGGAGTAAGAGATACCTCATATTTGGATGAAAACAGCTCTGCGAATGCACACCAGGTCCAGAAGAGCAGAAGTGCAGTCAGTGGCCTTGAGCATTTACATGGAGCCAGAACAGTGGGACCCCCTTACAAGGATCCTTACATGGGGTACACTGAGTTAATAAAGTGAGGTACAGCTTGAGGCAATATAACCCCCCCCCCTCCGATGATAGTAACTCAGTGACCCATGACCCTTTTTTTTTTTTTTTAAATACCCCCAGAGGTCTTATCATTTTTTTTATTTTTTTTATTTTTTTTGGGCAATTTAGTGGTTTATGGGGTTACAATTTGGAATGTACTCTGGACTTGGCACATTGGGGTCAAATTATGGAAAATTAAAATAATTAGGGAAAATGTAGTACTAAATGGAAGTGTGATACTCCCTGAAGCAGTTTTTAATGCAGAGGCCCGGGTGATCGGGGGAAGTGTCACACTGAGTTGTGGTGTCCTTCTGTATACACCCCTTGTGACACACTCTGCATTTTTTTCTGAGATTGTCCCTTCTTTCCAGTGTGAGGGATTTCACCTTTAAAGTGCTGACCTGGGACGATTCTGGCACCTATAACTTCAGTTCCTTTGGAACTCCGGCCTGCTCTTTACCAGTCACCAAAGATCAGGACCTTTAGGACTTCTTCTTGGAACTGGTGGTATGTCCCTGTGTTGTCAGAGTTGTATATGGCAACCTGTACCAAGTAGACCGCAACTTTTTTCTACCATACCCGTGTTTTGCGCATGGCATTGTATGGCTTGTGAACTTGATCAGAGAGATCAACTCCCCCATATACCAATTGTAGTCCAGAATACAATCGGGCTTGAGGACCGTTGTTGTGGTATCTCGCACACGAACAGGTGAGCTGCCGTTACCATGAATTGTGGTCAGCATAAGGACATCCCTCTTATCCTGAAACCTGACCAGCAACAGGTTTTCATGGGTAAGGGCACGGGAATCACCCTTGGGCATAGGTGTCTGTATCAAATTTAGAGGGAGGCCTTTCTGGTTCTTCTGCACGGTTCCACAAGCAGACGTGGATCTGGCTGCAAGGGATGTGAACAGAGGGACGCTGGTATAAAAGTTATCCACGTACACGTGGTAACCCTTATCCAGCAATGGGTGCACAAGGTCCCAAACAGTTTTCCCGCTAACACCCAGAGTCGGGGGACATCCTGGGGGTTTAATACAGGAATCTTGTAGAGTTTCACACTATACCGCGCCCGCTTTGAAATATATACTTGCGGAAGATGAGTCTCCCCTTAAAACTGATAAGAGACTCATTTACGGAGCTCGGGTACACAAGTCTGGGGGGGTCGGACTCCTATTACGAGCTGCATGGACGCTTGTACTAGTGTCGGCCACTGGGTCACTATCATGGGGGTGACCTTGCCTGGCGGCATCTCTGCCGCCGTGTGGGGGTCTCATCATCAGTGCTAGATGATGAGGAGGATGTGGAAGAACACAGAAATGTAGGATCTTCCTTGTCCTCACTGGCGGATTTGGTGTCGGAGGCAAGTAAAGCATATGCCTCCTCCACTGAATATGCCCAGCAGGCCACCCCTTGTTTTTTCTACGGTGTCAGGAGGGGGAGGTATTGGCGGGATGGGAGGTGTGTGTGGGGGGGTCGTGGAAGTGTGTATGAGTGTGCGCTTGCGTGCAAACTATATATCAGTGTGTGATTATAAGTCAAGCACCGTTATATTATAACATAAAAAGAAAACACTGCGGCCCAAAAAAAAAAAGGGTGGCAAATTGCAGTGCTCTGAACCCCTAATAGGGCCCGGGGGGTCATGCTAAAAAAATGGGTAGCAGACACTTGGGGACCTATTAGGGGGTCAGGGGGGGATTTTTTTTTTTAGCTATCCCTGCACTAAGGGTGACAGGAGGCCACTTTCTCTACCCTGAGGGGCACAGATCTTCACAGGGGGGGGGGGGGGCTTCTTCTCTCAGCTCTGCCCACTGACTGAGATCGATAGAAGCAGAGCTGATAGAAGGGTACATTAACCCCTCCCCTGCCGGCTGCTGGGGAGGTGACAGGATCGCCACCTCCCCCTAGCTACAGAAGATGTTTTGCGGTGTATAGTAGACCACCGATCACCCACTACCGGGTCATCGGGTCACACGGGACCTGCATGACCGGTATAGCCGCAGATCACCGGTGTAAATTCACCAGCGATCTGTGGTGATCGCCAACATGGGGGGGGGGGGGGTCCCGCCAGGTGTTGTCATGGGATGCCTGCTGAACATTTCAGCAGGCATTCCAGTCCAGTCCCAGCCCGGTCGGGGAACGGAATTCCCACGGGTGTACAGGTGGGTCCTTAAGTACCAGTGACCCAGGGCGTACCTGTACGCCCTGTGTCCCTAAGGGGTTAACCCCTTAAGGACCGGAGGTTTTTCCGTTTTTGCATTTTCGTTTTTTGCTCCTTGCCTTTAAAAAATCATAACTCTTTCAAATTTACACCTAAAAATCCATATGATGGCTTATTTTTTGCGCCACCAATTCTACTTTGTAATGACATCAGTCATTTTGCCCAAAAATCTATGGTGAAGCGGGAAAAAAAATCATTGTGCGACAAAATTTAAAAAAAAACGCTGTTTTGTAACTTTTGGGGGCTTCCGTTTCTACGTAGTACATTTTTCGGTAAAAATGACACCTGATATGTATTCTGTAGGTCCATACGATTAAAATGATACCCTACTTATATAGGTTTGATTTTGTCGGACTTCTGGAAAAAATCATAACTACATGCAGGAAAATTAATACGTTTAAAATTGTCATCTTCTGACCCCTATAACTTTTTTATTTTTCCGTGTATGGGGCGGTATGAGGGCTCATTTTTTGCGCCGTGATCTGAAGTTTTTAACGGTACCATTTTTGCATTGATAGGACTTATTGATCGCTTTTTATTCATTTTTTCATGATATAAAAAGTGACCAAAAATGCACTATTTTGGACTTTGGAATTTTTTTGCGCGCACGCCATTGACCGTGCGGTTTAATTAACGATATATTTTTATAATTCGGACATTTCCGCACGCGGCGATACCATTTATGTTTATTTTTATTTTTATTTACACTGTGTTTTTTCTTTTCTGGGAAAAGGGGGGTGATTCAAACTTTTAATAGGGAAGGGGTTAAATGATGTTTATTCACTTTTTTTTTTGCACTTTTTTTTTGCAGTGTTATAGGTCCCATAGGGACCTATAACACTGCACACACTGATCTTTTACATTGATCACTGGTTTCTCATAAGAAACCAGTGATCGATGATTCTGCCGCATGACTGCTCATGCCTGGATCTCAGGCACTGAGCAGTCATTCGGCGATCGGACAGCGAGGAGGCAGGTAGGGGCCCTCCCGCTGTCCTGTCAGCTGTTCGGGATGCCGCGATTTCACCGCGGCTATCCCGCACAGCCCACTGAGCTAGCCGGCATGCTTTCGGTTTCACTTTAGACGCGGCGTTCAACTTTGAACGCCGCGTCTAAAGGGTTAATAGCGCGCGGCACAGCGATCAATGCCGCGCGCTATTAGCCACGGGTCCCGGCCGTTGTTAGAGGCCGGGCCCGACCTGCTATGACGCGGGGCCACGCCGTGGCCCCGCGTTATAGATCGGGAGTGGACACATGACGTTCCAGTACGTCATGTGTCCTTAAGGGGTTAAAGGGGTTATCCGGGAAAAAACCTTTATCTTTATATATCAACTGGTGCCAGAAAGTTAAACAGATTTGTAAATTACTCATATTAAAAATCTTAATCCTTTCAGTACTTATGAGCTGCTGAAATTGAGTTTTCTTTTCTGTCTAAGTGCTCTCTGATGACACCTGTCTCAGGAACTGTCCAGAGTAGAAGCAAGTCCCCATAGCAAACCTCTTCTACTCTGTGCAGTTCCTGAGACAAGCAGAGATGTCAGCAGAAAGCACTATTGTCAGACAGAAAAGAACAACTTATTGGAAGGATTGAGATCTTTAATAGAAGTAATTTACAAATCTGTTTAACTTTCTGGAGCCATTTGATATATATATATATATATATATATATATATATATATATATATTTATAAAGTTTATTCCTGGCATGCTCCTTTAAGCCTAAGAAGTGTTTTATTAAACCAGAGTTTGAAACTCTTGTGTCATGGAACTGAGAGACATTGAACAAGGGCATCTATAAGGTGCACATAAAGGGTTAAACTAGTGCATGCTCACTTTTCTCAAGAGTTCCCACTTTACAACCCCTTTAAGGCTCAGGCACAAAATACATTCCCACTGGTTTTGAGAGTTGTATATTGTGCTTGGAATCCAAATGAAAAGGAGATTTCTCATACTCCCAATGTCTTTTTATGATAGATAACAAGTACAGGTGAGCTGCGAACACCCTCAACACAGAGGACAGTACAATAATAAATTAAATACCAGTGCCATAGGTTGTTGTAAAATTGCGACAATAAAATCCCCCTATCAGGGTTCTCACCATGCTCCCACTCCACTACTTGCTTCTCAGCAAGACAGCTCAACTGACATTATACAAGGGCCAATTGCTCAATCCTCTGATCCTGCAGAGCCACTCTGGTGAAAAGGTTTGGTACTGGTGGATTGCCTGCACTATCCGGATACATGGCCTGACAGACATTCATGTGCAGCTCTGATCCTGGTTCATCCTAACCTAGCTCTCTCATCTGTACTCAGTGAGACGTCTGAGACAGGAGTAGTCACCCTCCTGTCTGACTGTCCTTCCCTGAAGAGCCCATTGCATCCTTGTGAATTTCTATCCAAGAAACTTTCCTCAGTAGAATGCAACTACAGAATCAGGGATAGAGAGCTGTTAGCCGTAATTTTGTCCTTCAAGGGGTGAGAGTACTAATACTACTAGTCTAATACTTACATACAATTAGCGGCATTCTCCTACTAGGTCGATGAGAGGATATTGTTGTCCACTCAACACCTAAACCTTCGGTCACCCACCCAGAAACTGTCTTCCCAATAAATGTGGCCCTCCCGCATACTCCTTTTGGTTTGCTCGCTTGCCTGGGAAAATTACCTCCTGAATTTCAAGATCTTCTATGTGTTTTCTTAAAGTCATTGGTATGCAATGACTATTCCTCAGTACCTCCGTGGTGGGTTCTGATTGGCAATCATGAGGAGTATAAGGTCCACAGTATCCTCGACTCCTGTATGTCCAAGGATTTTTTCTAGTATCTATTCCACTGAAAAGACTATGGACCTGAAAAGCAGTTCTGGGTCCCCACAATGGATATACACACTCCTGGTGCCCCCTTAGAGGTAATTTAGAAGGGTGTTTTAATGTCCATATATCTGTATTTTGTATTTTTTGCTTTTGGTCCTGTTCAGTCATTAGGATGTGTCTGAACAGTTTCTTGTGTTAATTCTTCCTGGGATGGGAAAGGATTTACTGTATAAGGCTGCTTTGTGATGGTAATTAGACCTGTATTCTGGCGATGATGACATCATGTTAACTTTCTGTCTGTGCACATATCCTGAGTTCTAACCATGGTTATTTTTCCTGCTTGATATATAGATTTTAGCTTGCTTTGTTTTAGTACATTTGTCGGGTTTTAGTATTTGTGTATATCGTTCTGTATTTTACTTTGTGTTGCCTTAGTCTGTATTCCCACTGTGCATTTTGTCAGTCCGAGGATAGAATCCCGTTCTGAGCCTTGTGCTATCCTGTCTATCTAGGAGTGAGTGAGTCTTGTGCCTGTACTCGTGTTTGCTTCTATTTTCGATTTCAGTTTCCTCCTAGGTTAGTATCCTGTGGAGAGTGCCCACTGGCTAAGAGCCTATTTGGCTTTAATATTGATGTCCCTCCATGCTTGGAATGGGGTATCTAGTGTGTTCATTGTTTTTAGTCCAGCGTGAACAGTCCCCTTGATTTCCTCACCCATTTTATGTTAGTATTTATATCCTGCCTGGTTTATCTGTCTGTTGGTTATTGTCATCCCGTTATGTTCCTTACTTGTTCCCTGACTTTGTACAGCTCTGTTTATTTTGTTGACTTTGATGCAATGCACTTTAGTGAAGAAAGGGACCGGCTCCTAGTTGTCATTCACCACTAGGGTGTCTGGGCAAGTAGGCAGGAAGAGTAGTTTCTATGGACAGCTTAGGGATCACTTCTCCCTGCCCCCTGTTCATTGCAGGTGTACTGTCAAGATTCTCACCCATGCTCCGCTCCACTACCTGTTTTTGAACAAGACAGCTCAGCTCACATGCCCTTGACTGATCAGTGCAAGCATTCTGTAGGCAGGGCCAAGCTGCTTTACCAAGTGCTGCAGCATCTCACACCTCATAGACATTTTATTTTCACTAATTTTCTAAATTCAGCACTGAGGAAGTTGCCTAACAGCGAAGGAACGCGTGGAGCTCTGTGGGGGACACATGTTGTGACCTGTTGATACCTGTATCTATCTAATCCTGTCTGGTATCCTGCACTGGTTGGCTTGTTTTACTCTTACATTCATTGCTATATGTATGCTCTGTAAGATAGCCAGTTCAGCCTGTGTATAAAGTATAGGGCAACGTTACTTTGCTTTGATGTAATATTGTTTAATTTGATTCTATACACTAGGTATTGTTTTTTCTCTGTCACATATATGGTTTGCACTTGAGGTTGGGGCTCCAGATCAGTGGTTCTCAACCTTTTTCATGACTGTACCCCCAAAGGTGAATGTATGTCCGCTTGTACCCCTTTGTGCAAGTCATAAAATTACTTTGTTTCATAATGTCGTGTACTTACCTTTATACTAATGCAATATTTAATCCTCTTGTGCCATTATTCCCCCTCCCTCTGATCCCCTGTTGCCATTATTACCCCCTCCATCTTAATCCGCTTGTGCCATTATTATCCGATATGGCAAAAGGGGATCAGGGGGGAGGGGGAAATAATGGCACAAGGGCATTAAGATGGCATTAAGGGCATAATAGCTGCTGAATACTACAGAGGAAATTATTTTCTTTTTGGAACACAGTGTTCTCTGCTGACATCACGAGCACAGTGCTCTTTGCTGACATCTCTGTCCATTTTAGGAACTGTCCAGAGCAGCATATATTTGCTATGGGCACTGTTCTCATGATTCAGCAGAGAGCTCTGTGTTCCAAAAAGAAAATAATTTCCTCTGTGGTATTAAGAAGCTAATAAAGAAGATTTTTTAATAGAAGTAAATTACAAATCTGTTTAACTTTCTGCCACCAGTTGATTTAATACAAAAAAGTTTTCCACCGGAGTACCTCTTTAACGACAAAGGACATATAGTTACGTCCGTGGCTTGCTCCCGCGATATAACGCGCGGTCACGCGGTGACCGTGTGTCATATCGGGTCAGTCCCGGCATGTAACTGAAGTGGCAGTGAACCTTCCCGGCTGCTCAGTGGGGCTGATTGGGACCACCTCAGTGAAAATGCGATGTCCCGATCAGCTAGGACACGAGCAGAGGGTCACTTACCTTCCTCCGGTGTGTCCGATTGGCGATTGATTGCTCAAAGCCTGAGATTCAGGCTTGAGCAATCGACCACCAATAACACTGATCAATGCAAAGCTATGGCTTTGCGGTGAACAGTGCTGGCAATCAGTGTATGCAAAGTTATAGCCCCCTATGGGAGCTATAACACTGCAAGAAAAAAGAAGTATAAAAAAAAGTTAATAAATGTGATTTAACCCTTTCCCTAATAAAAGTCCAAATCACCCCCCCCCCCTTTTCCCATAAAAAAAAACATGTAAATAAAAATAAATATAAACATATGTGGTATAGCCATGTGCATAAATGTCTGAACTATAAAAAAAAATGTCATTAATTAAACCGCAGGGTCAATGGCGTACGCACAAAAAAAATCCAAAGTCCAAATAACATAGTAGCCCCCAAAAGTTACAAAATGGCGTTTTTTTTCTTAAATTTCGTTGCACAATGATTTTCTTTCCGTTTCGCCCTAGATTTTTGGGTAAAATGACTAATGTCACTGCAAAGTAGAATTGGTGGCACAAAAAAATAAGCCATCAAATGGATTTTTAGGTGCAAAATGGTTATGATTTTTTATGATTTTTAAAAGATGAGGAGGGAAAAACAAAAGTACAAAAACTGAAAAACCCGTGGTCCTTAAAGGGAACCAATCATCAGATTTTACCCTATATAATGCTTGGCAAAGCGTTATATAGGGTAAAATCTTTATTTTCACCATCCCCGGGGGACTCTCCTGCCCCCAGGGATGGTGAAGATATGAAGTTATAAACTAGTCACCGCTGCCGCCGTAAGTAGTCACCTGGGCGGGGAGCTCTTCTCACCTACTCCCGTTCTTCGGCCGGGAGTGACGCCCCCTCCGCTTGATTGACGTGCAGCGTCATCGCTCTGCTTCGTCTGTTCAGTGAGCTGAACAATGACGCTGCACGTCAATCAAGCGGAGGGGGCGTCGCTCCCGGCCGAAGAATGGGAGTTGGTGAGAAGAGTTCCCCGCCCAGGTGACTACTTACGGCGGCGGCGGTGACTAGTTTATAACTTCATATCTTCACCATCCCTGGGGGCAGGAGCGTCCCCTGGGGATGGTGAAAATAAAGATTTTACCCTATATAACGCTTTGCCAAGCATTATATAGGGTAAAATCTGATGATTGGTTCCCTTTAAGGGGTTAAACAAAACAGCTCAGCTGACATCCCCTTGACTGATCGGTGCAAGTGTTCTGTAGGCATGTATTTATAGTTAGAAGGGTTTGATGGCATCATACAGTATATACAACAGAGGGAATGTATTAATATATAACTGAGGTAGATCTCATGCTGGTAATGACCGGCTGCAGAGGGACATTGCTGCGGCTGGTGATACGCTGAGAGCAGCGGGACTCACCGACCCACAGGAAGCAGGAAAAGACAGGGACTGGAGAACAGGACACCGATATCGGAGCAACCGGGAAACATAGGCAGGTGAGTTAAAGTTTATTTTATATAGTTTTTCAGCCAGGGCACAGGGTAAAATAATGAACCCCTTAAGGACCGGGCGTTTTTCGGTTTTTGCTCTTTCGTTTTTTCCTCCTTACCTTTGAAAAATCATAATTCTTAAAATTTTGCACCTAAAAATCTGTATTATGGCTTATTTTTTGAGCCACTAATTCTACTTTGTAATGATATCAGTAATTTTACCCAAAAATCTACGGCGAAACGGGAAAAAAAATCATTGTGCGACAAAATTGAAAAAATACAGCAATTTTGTAACTTTTGTGGGCTTCCATTGCTACGTAGTACATTTTTCGGTGAAAATGACATCTTATCTTTATTCTCTAGGTCCATACGGTTAAAATAATACCCTACTTGTATAGGTTTGATTTTGTATTGCTTCAGAAAAAAATCATAACTACATGCAGGAAAATGTATACGTTTAAAATTGTCATCTTCTGACCCATATAACTTTTTTATTTTTCCATGTTCAGGGCGCTATAAGGGTTCATTTTTTGTGCCGTGATCTGAAGTTTTTGTCGGTACCATTTTTGTTTTGATCGGACTTTTTATCCATCTTTTCATGATATAAAAAGTGACCAAAAATACGCTATTTTGGACTTTGGGATTTTTTTGCGCGTACGCCATTGAGCGTTCGGTTTAATTAGTGGTATATTTTTTTAAATCGGACATTTCTGCACGCAGCGATACCACATATGTTTAATTTTGTTTTTATTTACACAGTTTTTTTTTAATTATTGGAAATGACGAGTGATTCAAACTTTTATTAGGAGAAGGGATAATTTAAAGGGTTAATGATTTTTTTACACTTTCCTAGGGGGCTATAACATTGCATTTACTGATCTTTAACTGTGTTCAATGCATCTCCATAGGGATGCATTGATCAGGGTTTTCGGCGATTGATTGCTTAAGCCTGGATCTCAGGCTTGAAGCATTCAATCAGCGATCGGACTGCAGGAAGGAAGGTAAGAAACCTTCCTCCTGTAGTACAGCTGTTCGGGATGCCGCGATTATACCGCGGCGATCCCGAACAGCTCCCTGAGCTAACCGGCACTTTTTACTTTCACTTTTAGCCGCGTGGCTCAACTTTGAGCGCGCGGCTAAAGGGTTAATAGCGTGCGGCATAGCGATCAGTGCCACGCGCTATCAGAGGAGGGTCCCGGCTTCACTATGACGCCACCGTGATATGATACTGGGTCACCGTGGGACCCCGCGTTATATCACGGGAGCGGGACCAAGGACGTACTCTTAAAAACACCATAGTACTCCTTTAAAGGGGTACTCTACTGCAAAACATTTTTTTTTCTAAATCATCTGGCACCAAGAAGTTAAACAGATTTGTAAATTACTTCTATTTAAAAATCTTAATCCTTCCAGTACTTATCAGCTGTTATATGCTCCACAGGAAGTTCTTTTCTATTTGAATTTCCTTTCTGTCTGACCACAGTGCTCTCTGCTGACACCTCTGTCCATTTTATAAACTGTCCAGAGTAGAAGCAAATCCCTATAGCAAACCTCTCCTGCTCTGGACAGTTCCAGACATGGACAGAGGTGTCAGCAGAGAGCACTGTGGTCAGACAGAAAGGAAATGCAAAAAGAAAATAACTTCCTGTGGATCATACAGCAGCTGATAAGTACTGGAAGGATTAAGATTTTTTTTATAGAAGTAATTTACAAATCTGTTTAACTTTCTGGCACCAGTTTAAAAAAAAAAATGTTTTCCAGTGGAGTACCCCTTTAAAACAGACAAGACTCAAGGAGAAAGGAAAAACACAAGAACCACATATGAACAAAGAGAAAGGAAACTCAGGAAAGATACCTGTAATGTATTTTTTTCCTGTGTAGAAATAATAGCATAGTTTGATAATGTAAAAGCAAAATGCATCTGGTAGATAAACTGTAGTGTCGGCAATGAACTTCAGGTTATTCTTCTAATGGAAATCCACTAACCTGTGAACTGGAACAAAATGAAAACATTTACAATGGGCAAAGCTTCATATACCGTAATTGCTTATCCTTCTACATTCAGACACCAGCAGTGTAAAGTAATAGGATTTGGGTAAACAACACTCAGATTCCAGTTTTTATCCAATAAAGAATGGAAGTAAGAGAACTAATATGACTTGAATATTTGGGCAGATCGCTGTAATGCTGAAGAAATGTGATGCTGTTATATTTGATTCAAAAGGGCATCAGTATCACCAGCACTAACCTGTTTGTACCGGGCTATAGAGCAGGTTTCCTGCATGAAAACCATACTTACTGATCTTCTGTCCATGGCCTCATTCTCCTGTAATCCCAGTCTTCAGGATATGGTTAGGAGGAGCTTGGAGCTGGGGGTCAGGAATGCCCCTGTGAATGACGAGGTCAGGTGTGCTGAAAATCTGTGTGTTTGCTTCTTCATTGTCACTCCTACCCCTGTCCTGAGCCTACAATGCTGCAGAATGGAGCTCTACTCTGCAGCATAATGGCCCACATTTATCATTGTAGTGTAAGTGAAGCATTTTTTTTACACCTTTTTTTTGTGTGCTGATAATGTGTAGGAGCACCAAATTTATTAAAAGGTAAAAGAGCTTTGATAAATTTTGTGCAGGTCACATTTTCTGAAATTTCTGTCTACACATCCACCAAAAAGCTAAGGTAAGTCTGGGCTGGTGTAGTTTTAGAGACTTTTCAGTGGCTTTGCGCCTTTTTTTGCTCCTTTTTACAAAAAGGGGCAATGAT
Organism: Hyla sarda; assembly: GCF_029499605.1. Lineage (NCBI taxonomy): Eukaryota > Metazoa > Chordata > Amphibia > Anura > Hylidae > Hyla > Hyla sarda. The sequence goes on along the minus strand of NC_079189.1, from coordinate 339,653,117 downwards.
AAATCCCTTCCATATCATGTCTATTGCCAAAATCAGTGGATTGCAACTCAAAATCAGTGGATTGCAACTCAAAATCAGCAGAAATGTGTAAACAAAAAGGGGCAAAAAAAGGCGCAAAAAAACCCTGCTTGCGCCTTTTTTGCCCCTTTTTTAGACAAAAAAACAGTCTAAAGACAATGATAAATGTGGGCCAATGTCTCTCCTCTTCATGCACAATAGCTGCAGCCACAGCCATTATGCTGCAGAGTGGAGCTACATTCTGCAGCATAGCAGGCTCAGCACAAGAAGAGAAGGCGTGGCTTGGGAATGCCCCCATGCTCCAAGACTGCGGATTACAGCAGAATTGAGCTACAGACAGAAGATCGGTAAGTATGGTTTTCATCAGTGTCACCTGCATTACAACCCTGTACCATCAGGTTAGTGCGGGTGATACTGAGGTCAGATTCCCTTTAAAAGAACATTAGTGATTTCCTAATTTTATGGGGAAAAAAATTAACTATTGAGCTTTAAGAGGTTTTCCAGGAAAATGTCAAACTTCAGTTTGCGTCCCCCCACGTCAAAACAATAAAAGACCACATTCTTACCTCCTTGAAATGAAGCACAAAGGTAAGCAATGGGGGTATTTGTGACTGATTGTATCAGAACAACAGTTTTGGGCATTTTAAACCATACCCCTAAAGTAGTGTAACTTTTTAAATGCATAGTATCATATTTTGCGCTAATCCTGCCTTATAAGTTAGAGCTGCTTTCCCAATTCTGCAGGAAAATTATTTTTAAAGATGGACATAATCCTCAATAGTGGACGCAAAATAGTAACCCATTATCTGAATATAAAAATCCTATGTAGACCTTGTGCGGTTTCTTTTAATTTACTGTATTCTATAACTATGACTAGAGATGAGTGAACTTACAGTGATCCGATTCATCACGAACTTCGCTTCTCTGCAGTTGCTGACTTTAGCCTGCATAAATGAGTTCAGCTCTCAGGTGCTCCGGTGGGCTGGAGACTCTCTCCTAGGACTGTATCCACCTTTTCCAGCCCACCGGAGCACCTGAAAGCTGAACTCATTTATGCAGGCTAAAGTCAGCAACCGCTGAGCCGAGAAGTTCGTGACGAATGGAATTACTGTAACTTCGCTCATCTCTAACTGTGACATAATCAGAATAAATCGTATTAAAAAGTTCAGATAATTGCTGTGCCTTATGTTATAGATGTTGAGCACCAGCCACGGTTTTGTTTATTGTGTCTTTTCCTACAGCTGAGGTATAGGTGAACACTGGCTAGCCCGATATTAAAAATGGCATTATTTTAGTCAGAGAGCCATCTCCCTTTCTATTTGTTAATAATACCTACCTGGCTACCTTTACCTAACCCTTTATACTACCTACCTGGCTACCTATACCTAACCCTTAATGCTACCGACCTGGCTACCTATACCTAACCCACAATACTAACTACACCAAACACACAATACTACCTACTTGCCTACCTATACCTAACCAACAATACTACCTACCTGACTACCTTTACCTAACCAGCAATACTACCTACCTGGCTACCTATACCTAATACTACCTACCTGGCTAACTATACTAACTATACTTAACAAACAAGCTAACTATACTTAACAAACATTACTAATTACCAGGCTACCTAAGCAATGTCACTACCTACATAACTATCAACTTATTTGCCTAAAAGAATGTAAGCCACAGCAATGAAGCAGCAGACTCCCAAATAGTGCAAAGATGTAGTCTTTTATTGTTAACCCCAAACAGTATGTGCAACGTTACAGCTGTAGTTAGCCTTTGTCAAGCTACAAAGCTACCTACCTACCTATCTATCTACATAGCTACTTACTTACAAAGGGAAAAGTGTAGAAAACAGCACTGGATCCGTCCTCTGTGTAGCCAACCATCTGGAGAGCCAGTCCAGAGTTTCACAATACAAACAGTTCCACAGTCGCAGCACCAAGAACAGAGGCCCTGGATAAATTCAAAACTATAGATTTATTGGTTCTCTGAAGTGCACTATGGGTAGCCAATAAATCTACAGCTTTAATTTAACCAGAGCCTCTGTCTTGGTGCTGCTACTGTAGAAACCGTTCTACAGAACTGTTTCTATAGCTATTTACCTTGCTACCTATACTTACCTACCCAACTGCATACTTAATTAACCACCTAGCTAGATATCTACCTATTTCCCTACTTACCAACATAGGGATATACCTACTTAATGGGGTGCCTACAATTCTGCCCACGTTTCCTGTGCAGGACACAAGGGGGGCGTTATAAGAGTTTGGGAGCCTATAGATTGGGAGATTGTTTAAAGGAGGGGAGGGCACTGAAAAAAACGTGGATTTTATGTTAAAGAAATAAAAAGATGATGCTAATCAGAAAAGATGTTAATTGTGAGTTGCTTAATTTAACTGTATGGTAAAGGGGTAAACTGCATGCATGCAGGTGGGGTGGGGGGGGGGGGTTGCTGATAGCGCAGCTGGCCATGGGTATACCTCTGGTTTTATGCAGCACAACACGCTATTGTATTTCAATAATTTGTGTGCCAGACTTGGGTACACATCCTGCTTACTAGTAAATACTATATAGTCCAATTCTGGGAAAAGGAGTTGGAAGACTGTCAGAGAGTGACAATGCAGGTGTCATAAATGTTATCATTCCATGTCATAATGAAGCACTCTTTATCAGGCTAAAAACAATGGACGATTATCAACATATGTATCCCATCAAATACATATTTATTTACATTATGTGGCTATAATACCCACTACTGCTATAAGCATACCACTTATATTTAAGCAATCTAGCAATCCCTTACAAGATAAGTAATCCCTTAGTTGGTTTCCTCTGTGCTAGGTTTGTTTATAGCAAAAGTGCTTGGATTTCTAGGGCCATAGGCATACATAGAATTTATGTGGCCTCAAAGAAAGATCAGAATTGGGTGTCCATTGTGGCAAGCTGCATAACTATGCCTGCATATACTATTATGTATATATTTTCATACACTGCGCAATGTGGATTTGTATAGACTTAGTATAGACTCTAGAATAGGAACACAATTTGTCCCTAAAGTGGGTGCATCATCTTTCATTTGTGTACGGGGTATCTAAAGCATGCTATAAACTGGATATTTTTGTTAATAGTGTTTTTATCTTCCCTGAATGGTCTCTGTTGTCCATACTTCTCCCTACCTCATGTTAAGAGATTCTGTCACTCTATTCCCCTTGATTCTAGACAGGAATCTGCTGCTTTTTCTACACATGTTTATGCAATATATTTTCTAAATTTGCCTAATAATGTCCATATTAGTCCAGGTGCGACTGGGTCCAGAGGTCCCATGTTAGATACAAACACAGAAAAGATTGACTGTAGCACCCCAATAGTAGTTAAATACTGAAGAAAAAAAAACATGAACACGCAGCAACATTTTAGTCCCCTTTAGGACCTTTCTCAAAGGATCTTTCCCCAGGAACTTTCTCATATTAAAGGAGAACTGTAGAGCAATACAACTGATCCCCTATCCCCAATGGATAGGGGATAAGTTATAGATCTTAGGGGTCTGACCACTGGGGGCCCCGCGATCTCCTGTAGAGAATCTGCAGGAAGCGCTGTGTCGTCCCCAGCAGGAAGCCGTGCCAGACATTCCCCCTCCATGTATCTCTAAGGGATATATCTCCCCCATACTGGAGATCGAGGGGGCCCCCAGTGGTCAGACCCCCGGCGATCTATAAGTTATATTGCGCTACAGTTCTTAATTTAGACATTACTGTCGTGGCTATGAGATGCACATGGTTGTACAGGAGAACACTATAGTAATACATCAACCCTGAATATTGAAATGAAAGCCACCAGTTATCTTTCTACTTTTGCATTTATACAGCTCGTTTTTCACATTTTGGTTGCACTCAGATGTTACATTAGGGTATATAGGAAATTATTAAAAAGTGTACATAAGCTGTGTTTGTGTTTGTAGCCTTTGTGGGTTTTTGGATTTGGGGTGATTTTTTTTAAACGTTTCTTATGCTCTTAGTTTGGTATTTATTTTAAGGTTTTTTTTTCCCATAGGCTTCTCCATAGGAGGTGATAAACTGCATACAAATGCATGTTACTTATATAAACAGATAAAAAAGTGCTACCAAAACACTTAATGATGCTAAAAGAAGAATGTATGTATAGGTGCCCTTGATGTGATCAAATTCCTTCCTACCATCTATGGCCTTATACAGCAAATAACTCAGCCCAATTTACCTTGTCCCTTGTACAACACTAGTAAAAGGACTCTTGTGCTAGCTGTATAAATAGTTAAACATCTGGCATTCATCTTTTTGACAGATTTTTGACTCAATTTAGACATGTGCAAACAATTGCTTTAATAAAAAAAATGTACTTAAGGAAAGCTATGAAATTATAAGGACAAATATTCCTGCTACCACCATACTTGTAGTCTTGCGATGAAATGTATACACTTGAAGGCTCGGCCAGACAAAATTACAATTCTATTTTGTAGTTTCTGTGAAACATCTAGAGGAAATATACAAGACAGAATCACTTTCAATATTAATTCTGTTTTCAAATGTCACTTTTGTGAATATGTAAGATTCATATATATCAAAGTGGAGAGGATGAGGGTATATAAAAGCTACATTGTGAGAGGGTTTTAGTTTATTGGAGTCTAGTTGGAAGGACCTTGAGATGAAGGCACAGGGTGGTGATGTGGCCATCTATTTGTCTTATACTTTACATTGTGGTGACTACTCTCCTGAACATTGAAATTGTAACACCAAAAAAATAAAGTAAAGGATTAATGGATTGGAAATTATAAAAAAAAATCGAAACAAAATTTTAAAAACAACTTGATGTATTCACAGAAATACAAGCACTGATATGCATTGGCATGCCATCAATGAGGTTATTAATGGTTGCATGAGGAATGTTCTGCCACGCTGAAAATACTTGGTGCTCAATGGGAGACAAGTTCAGATAGCACATTTAGGCCCTGCAGGCAGCTCACATTAGCACAAACAACGTTTGGGCTGGTATTGTCTAGTTCAAAAATGGCTCCTGAGACACTTTAGAGAAATGACTGAACCACTGGTTCCATACTCAAATTAATGTAACACGAGCTGTTAATGTACCTGGAATGAAGACAAGAGGGGTCCAACATTATGCCAACTTACACCATAATCCAGGAAGTAGGACGAGTGTGACATTCCCTCATACAAGGCCTCTTCATAGTGTTGATCATGTAGTCTCCGCACCAAATCTCTGGCTATCATTGGGTTTAAGACAAAATGGGATACCTCCATTCCAGTCTCCAATGCTGCCTTGCTTTCCACCATGGCGACATTGGCCTGAGGTCAACGGAACACCTGTAGCTAGATGTTGGCCAGTAGTCCATGTCATGCAAGTACCTTCTGATTTTTTGTGTAGACACTTTTCAAGGCCCTAGGCTCAGTATGTTATGTACAATTTCACAATGCAGAATGGATGAATACACACTATTCTTTTAATATAATGATCAATGAATATAGAAGTTCACCTGTTTGCATCTCTTGCTGTTATTTCAGTTCATCATTGGTACCCCAACCACTCTGGGACTCACAATGTTCCACACAGCTGACATCTTAACCTATACACGTAGTGATCTCCTAGAGTGATTTCTTAGTTCAAGGATCCTGTCCCTCTTAGTTAAAAGTGGTGATAAATAGCACATTTGCATATCCTTATGGCTTGTCCTTTTTGGTGTTGTAATTTTAATATTAACGCCTTACCGACTCATGATGTACCAGTACGTCATGGGTTGTGTGAGGGGAATATGGCGTGGGCCCATGGGTCGGGTCCTCATCATAACTGGCAGATCCCCGCTGCTATCAACAGCTAACATTTTCAGCCCTTAGCAATCGAGTGCAGATAACATAGATTATTGTAATGCAATATGATAGGCTTATGATAGGCCCCTAGGGGGGGGGGGGTGTAGAAAATGTGTAACCCCCCCACACACACACACACACACACACACACATTAATAAAAATTCTAATCACCCTCCTTTTCCCATTTTTTAAAGAGAAGACTGTAAATAAAAATAAACATATTTGGTAAACAGCAGAAACAGAAAAAACTGAAAAAAATTTCAAATGCCAAAATTGCTTATTTTTGGTCACATCCCATCCCAGAAAAAATATAATAAAAGTGTTCAAAAAGGTAAATACATGTAAAAAATAAACCCCAACACAAATCCTTAGGTGGAAAAAATAAAGTTCTAGGGGTAAGTTCCAGCCCTCCAGCTGGTCCCTCGGGGACTGAAGTTCTTGAAGAATCCTCAAGTGAAGGAAATCCTGATGACTCGGAGGTGGTGTTGTGGCAGTCTTAAAGGGCTACGCAGGGCAAACCTTGTTTTGTTTTATCTTTTTCAGGTTTTCAATTTTTTTTTACCATAAAACAAAAATTATCTAAGTTTTATATCATTGGAATCATACTGACCCATAGATTAAAGTCAGCATGTCATATTTACTGTATTATAAACTCCAAAAAAATTGCATTACTGTCCCACAAAATTGCACAATTCCATATTTTTTCACTTTTGTCTCACATATATATTTATATATAAAACAGTTATGGGTCTTAGAATGTTAGAATGTGAGCCAAAAAAATTTGCTGGGTCATGAAGGGATTAAGGAGGACATGAAAAGCATGAAATAAAAAAAAGTGTGCAATATGCTATATACAATATACAGGCAGTCTTAGGAATTTACACTGTCTCTCTCTATGCTAATACCATCAGAAACTGTAACCAGGGATAGCCAAATGGTGTAATCCACCTAAACAAAAACAAATTAAGTTTTCAGCATTTTACTTCATCATTTAGGATGTAAAATTATTTCTCCTTGACAATTTGGAGTACCTTTTCTATGATGAGAGTTTACACCATTTAGATGTCTATTTTGGAATTGGTGATGCTTTTTGACATTGCCGGCAGATACAATTCCCAGCAACATTGGCAACATACACAAGAGAAACTCAACACCAATAGCATCCGCGCAATCTACCATGTACCATACCATTATGCCAGAATAATTCACAGCTTTATAATGTGAGCCTTCATGATTTCTTTATGTTGGTTCAAGCTTTCCAAATATAACCACCCTATGTGTCACCAAATTTCTTTTGTTCTATACTCGCTCTGCATTATTTTCTATACTGCAAAAGTCTTCCTGTTTTATGGCAAGCACATGTAGTTATTGAGAATTACTCTTTCATTTTGTTGCATGGTATATAGCCCTAGCTTACTCAATGCTATATTTAGGTGTTTTTAATAGATTTTATATATTTGTCTGGTCTTTTTTGCCTTATACAATAAAAGTTTACATATTTTTACGTACACTGGTGGTTGTGCACTTTTTTTTGTTGTTGTCTTTTCCTTATGTGATTAAATTACTATCTAAAAGATAGTTGCACCCGTATTTCAAATACTGTTAAGGTACTGTTTGAGTGGAATTTCACCGCGTGGAATAGCACGTCGTAATTCCGCGGTGTGAATTGGTCTTGCGCGGAATCTCAGCGGCGGAGAATTCAGCCGCTTAAATTGATCCGCACAAAGAAGGAACCTGTTTATTCTTTGCATGTAATTCCATGAGCACTGCATTTCCGTCAATGGTGACGGTGCAGGGCCTCGCGTTCCTACCACCGAAGGGTTTCGGCAACAGCCGTCAGATGGAATGTCCACTCGCGGAATTCCGTTTGCGGAGATTCTGCTCAAATTACTCAGCATACCAGTAGTGTTGCCCATACTTTTGTTGCTATACATTGCTTGTCCTATCACAAGATTGTTACACCATGTGTCAAAGGAAAGTCGGGAGGCCCTCATGCACTTTACACAGTCGGCTGGTTCGGCTCACTATCTCAGGTTTATTAGCACCTTTATGCTTCTCCTTCCTGCTGGAACCACTTTTGGCTTTGACTCAAAAAACTGCAACATCACTGTGCATATTAATAGCTTTTTATTCACACCTAAACATTCAATAATTTTTTTACCTTATAGACATAAATAATTGTTAATATAGTAATTTTACACAGTTCATTTCCTTTTTAGACAAAAAAATTTGAATATAGAAGAAGTTCCTGTAACCTTTGACTAAATATAATATAAAATACGATGTAACATACTAAACAGCTTTTTATTCTGGCAAAGAATCTATGCGGGCCTTGATGATTTTGTTTCACCACATACTTTAGAAGGAAAGTGGGCCTGCCACAGATGTGCGTTCATTCTGCCAAACCTCCCATTCCAAAGCTTTAGTGCTAACCAAGATTCATTAAAATGCTTCAATGCTTTGTCATCCACTCCCAGGCCATTTATTCCGTAGCATGACTTGTATGAAAGCTATGAAGCCACCATCAATAGTAATGCATTTCTTTGACTTTTTCAATCCTCCAATAATTATTGTGGAAATTACAAGTAATGTTGACACAGGCGCTTAGTCGAATTATTGCTTTACAAGAGGAACTTCTTTTTTTCTGTGTTTCCAAAAAATATTACAATGTGGCAGTAGTTTTTTTTTTTTTTATAAACAATTTATTTCAGTTCATAGCTTATTGCCCTAAGAATCCTTAAAAGGGTGTTTTTGGTGAAATACAACTTATCCCCCATCCACAAGAAAATAGATAAGTGTCTGGGATTGAGGGAGTCTAACCGCCGGGACATCCCATGATCTTTTGTACAGGACCCGGCTCGGAGCGCGTGCTGCGGACGGCAGGTGCTCCATTCCTTTCTTTGGGAAGGCCGGAGTGGCCGAGTACAGCCCTCAAATCTCTTCAGCGCTTCCATTGAGAATGAATGGAGCACCTACTATATGCAGCAGCGCTTTAGGAGATCACAGGGGATCCCAGTGGCTGGACCCTCTGCGATCATATCTCTTATCCTGTGAAAAGGGAATAAGATGTTTTTTACTGGATCACCTCTTTAAAGCATATGTGCATGCAAAGTGGCATACAAAGGAGTTATCATAAGTAAAAAAAAAAAACATATCACCCATCCAGAGGAAGATTGGTTGGCGTACAACCTCCTACCTAGTTAGTGAATGGAGCAGTGGTAAAGCATGTGCTCTGCTGATTCATTTAGTTTGGGGTTAACAGTGCCCTGCGTTTATCAGGTGAAATCAGGCCCCCACTGGTCAGATACTTTTCCTGTGAATGGATGATGGTTTTTCATCTTAAGATAACACCTTTAATTCCAGGGCACTGTACGTATAGAAAAAAATTGGTTCAAATCCAAAATGGAAAAAAAGAAAACAAATCAGTGCAATAAACATGAGCTGAAAGAGTGACATACTTGTGCGGAGGGGAAAAAAAACGCTTATACTACATATTTAACTGTGTTATATACTATTCTCACCCTGTTTACAAGCTGCCCTGGAGTCAAATATGCCTGGGAGGTACTATTAGTTGTACACTAGCTGGGGGCTAGGTTCAGCAGTAGTGGGACACCAGTGCTGTGGCAGTGATGGTCACCAGCCAGGGCCACACCTAAATGGGACCCACTTGAATCAGGTAGCCATGATGTGGCGAGTGAGCTTGTACACTTTAATCAGAATGTATACTAACTACCTGATTATAGATTTTGAGAAGCAATAAATCAACGTAAAACATGTGGATGTGCGGCCATGCCTTTTTTCCGAAACTTGTGTTACCACTTGCACTGCTGTAAATTCTAGCAACGCTTTGAAGCCATACCAGTGCATAACAGGGCTACAGCCACTCTTATAACGCATTATAGTGAAGATGATCTAGTCCCTACGCAGTCCACACATTGCACAATATCCAGAAAATAGAACTGAAAGAGGCTTCACTCACCACATCTTCTTTTAAGTGCTACATATGTTTCGCACTACCTAGCAGCCAGACGATGCGCAGGTAGTGCGAAACATATGTTGTTGCTCTTCACATGCACCCGCTGTATGTATTCCTAGTTGGACTGAATATAGCACTTAAAAGAAGATGTGGTGAGTGCAGCCTCTTTCAATTCTATTTTCTAGACATGTAAATTTAACTTCTTTTTCAGCATTTTGAAATGTTCTTTTGGCATTGTTATTACATGCACACTTCTTTTTTATGTATATATGTACTTATGTACTATGTGTCTGTCATGTGTGCTCTCACACATATGCAGGATAAGTGACAGATATAGTCTGTACTGTTTTCCTCATTTTAAAGCTGCTTTTCTTATTCTTTTTTAATACTACAATAAATACAAAAGAAAGTGTTTCAGACACAGCAGATTTAACGCTAAGCTCTTAGCTATTTGTTAAACATGAGGGGCAAAATGTCCTCATTATTGCCAAATCGTGTTGGGACAAAGAGAAAGGTGATTAGGTGAGTATATTTAGGAATTGTTCTCTAGTCTTAGGAGTATTACATCAACCTCATGGCTTAACGATGAGATCAGCTGATTGCCAACAGCAAGTACCAAAGTGTGTATGTGTTGTACAACAATATTTTATTATTGCATCTTCACAGTAAAGTTTTCCTCCCACAATGCACTTTTAGGATAGGTTTAAACATTGTAAAATGGCAAGAAAAATACGGTGCCATAAAAGGATTAAAAAATTGCAATTTTTTTTTAATCTATGGAAAAACTTGAAACAGTGCACACATTCCAACCTTGGAATTCCACCCATTTTTTTTAAACAGTGTATGCATTTATGGACGCTTTTTCTTACAATGTGTGAACACAGCCTTAGAGTACACTCACACATACCTTATCTGCTGCCCATCTGATGTTGTGGAAATGCTGTGGATTTGATGCTGTGGATCTGATGCTGCTGATCTACTGTGGATTTGATGCTGTAGATTTTATGCTGCAGCATCTCCGGAGCATCAAATACGCAGCATTAATGATATGTGTGTGAAATTACTCTTAGGCAAAATTCACATCACGTCTTTTACATATGATTTTGTATCATTTTTTCCCCCTAAAATGGGGGGGGGGGGAACTGACAAAAATGTATGTAATTGTATATTTATAAAAACCACATATGGTTTTAATAAATTACAAAAATCCTTTCCACAGCCGCCTGGGACTCCTGCAGCATCCCTCGGCTGCAGAAGTCTTCGGGTGGCTGTGGTGACTCTTTGGGAGTGTTTGTACTATTACTCCCATCATGGAACAGAGTCTATTCCATGTTGGGAGTAGTAGTACCAAGACTGAGGAACCGCTGCAATCCTAATTTATAAGCCTGCAAAGCCGGCGGCATGCTCCGCGCCCCAGCCTGCCGATGATGTGAAGAATAGAAAATCTCTGCATTGTAACTTCAAATTCCTCACCAAGAGCCCTTATTGGCCGGCACCCACTGGCCAATCACGGCTCTTGGTGGGGAATATGAAATTACAGTGATATGATTTCATACTACTGGGACCAGGCTGGCCAGGGAGCGGAGCACAATGCTGCCCGCTTCCCCAGCAGAAGCCTTCCCTCGTACTACTACTCACATCATGGAAGTCTGTTTTACTCCTGGGATTTTTTATTTATTTTTGCTCACAGTGTTACAGTATACACATAAATATTGCACCATGAATATTAACAAATGTCTAATAAGGCAGTATACTATGCTGATAGCCAGGGGGAGAGAAGGGGCAGCGGCACCAATAGACAGGGGGAGAGAAGGGGCAGCGGCACCGATAGACAGTTGGAGAGAAGGGGCAGCGGCGCCGATAGCAGGGGGAGAGAAGCGGCGGCAGCAGGGACCCCAGGACAGGCAGGGGCAGAGAAGCCGGCAGCGGTGGCGGTCTCTGCACCTGAAAAAGACGCTGCAGTTCATTGATTTAAAGCGCCCACTTGAAATCATTGAACTGCAGCGGCTTATCGGCAGATAACACGCAGGTAGACTTTAAAATTTTAGCCTAAAAAATGCGTGTTATACGCCGATAAATACGGTATCTACTTGTATTGTGACTAAGAATTTAAGCATGTCCTCGGAGAATTTGCCATACACACATATGTTTCTGATACTTACTTAGTTTGACTTGTGTTATTTTATTGGGTGAGTTATGTGTTTATTCTTTTCAGCAAAACAAGCTGTTCTGGAAAAAATCCTTTTTGTAAATGTATACAGAATAATGAATAGTAAAATACTTTGACAGAGTTACAATTTGCAGATTCTGAACAAATATTTGCAAGTGCTCATATATCTACTACAATACAAATGACAGGACACGGAGCCTAATAGAAAGCACAATTTGTCTTCAAAATGTTTGATTTACAGAATGTGGGATTATATTTGTAACTACAAAATTCCAGCACAGATTGTATGAAATTAACATTGAGAATTGGCATTTTGTCATTGTAGCTTTATGTAATACACTGGTATAAACTTTGACAAACATGTTTAGTGGATAACATTTTTGTAGTACAGTTTGGTGAAAGTGGCTGAAGTGAAACCTGGAGAAAAGGTTATGTGTACCTTTGGTTGAGAGAGTGAAGCATTAACCTTTTTGCTCTTTTAGCCATTTTTATGCTGTTCTGTCTTGCTTCTTGTAAGAATATTAGTATTTTTCTTTAAAGGAGAAGTATCATGCCCAAAATCTTATCCCCCATCCACAGGACATATATCTCTATGGGAAAGGCAAAGATAGCAGAACGGCTCTCCCATAGAAATATATGGAGGGAGCATGTTGATAGCCGCTTCATGCCGTGTTCCCGGAGAGAGCCAGGGCCCCATACAGGAGATCCTGGGGGTTCCAGAGGTCAGACCCCTCACAATCTAAAATGTATCCCCTTTTTGTTTTTTGGGCATCATATATCTCCTTTAAGTACATGCCATTTCATCCACCTAAAAACCTCAATGTGGCCATATACTCATAGCAGATGCTTACTTTCTGTTTGAACCTGGTTTTGGATGCAGATTACCCCCATTCCATGCTACCAAATGCAAATTTAATGTGAATTTGCCGTTAAAAAATATTCTTATTGATTCCACATTGTTTCCAAACAGGGGCGTAACCTAGTCAGCCGTCACCTAAGGGAGCCCCAAGGCACATCTGCCCATAAGAGACCAGTATTATGAATGGCACATAGAGCCCTGTTGCAGATTTTGCGCTGTGGCCCGAAGCTAACAAGTTACGCCTCTTTCAATGTGTATTCTTTGAATCAACACTAAACACTAAAAAGTGTGAACAAACCTGAAGCCCTGTCACTAATTTAATCCTCTCTGATATGCATGCAAAAAAACATGATCATAGAGAAACTATGCTCCATATCTGGTGGGAATCTAACATCTCATTTATTCTGTTATGGGTACTAATCTTCAGGTGTGATTCCAGTACAAGGAAATTAATCTATTTTATCTCCTACACGGCTAAGTTGGCCATTGATAGGGGCTGGAAGTCAATTGGAGTTGGTTAAGAATAAACTAAATTGGATTATGTCCAATGACAGATTTACTAGTCTTTTTATAGACTCTCAGCCACAAGTTGACATAATGGGGCAACCATGGATCGCCTATTAGGAGACTCCTTCTTGAAAAGTAACTGCCTGTCTATTTTTTGTATATAGGATTTTTTCTTTCCTTTCCCTCATTCCCTCCCTATGTTAGTCTTGTCTGTCTTTCCCCGTTGTTCTTATCCTTTCCTCTAATCTTGTCTGGGGTATTTCCCTGGTGTATTGTTTTTCTTTATGATATTCTTAGGTGGGATTGACTCTTACTTACACAGCCATCTTGGATTTTCAGTAATCTTACTATCAATAATCAGTCCACACATTTCATATTTTTGCACTATTTATTGTTATGTCTGTGTAACTTCATTTTGCAACATGACAAGTTATGGTAAATTTTCTTTGTATTTTTCTGTATTTCACACAAAATGTAATAAAACCCATTGACAAAATTGGGAAATGTACTATACTATCTGTAAAGACACTTATTTTAGATATTACAGTTTACAAAATGTATCCTATTTACTTAAAATCCCCAGGGATCCTGTCCAATATGCTCCGATTAAAAAAAACAAACAACTTCATGTTTGTGTTAGAATTATGGTGAGATTAGGTGTTGGGCACATCGTGGCCCTGCAGAGCGCCTCATCTGTTCATTAAGTAAAGCCGCACTGTATAATTACAATAATGAAAAAGAATACTACTTTATGGTTGGATTCCTAAAAATACACACACCAGCTGCAGCTGAAAAATAATCTGATCCAGAAGCAGGATTTTCCATATTATACACTGCCAGGCATGATGTGGAAACACAACAGTTGTGGTGATAGTGTGGTGAAGTTAAACTTTCCCTTAGTTGTTTTGTTCATGCATGTCAAGTAGGTCCACAAATAGTTTGATCCTGTAAACACAGTCTTATCCAATTTTCTGTGCATCTTAATATATGAAATTCATACATTTAGCATATTTCTCATTTTGCTAGCTAACAGCTTGTCTTTTGGGCAAATAAAAAGAATAGAAATCTATGAAATGTTGCCCTCTATGGATGCAAGAAACAGAGAAGAGCGAAGGTACAATGATTTGATTCGGCACTAACCTCGCAGCTTGGCCGTTGTTGACTTTTGCCTGCATAAATTGGTTCAGCTTTCAGGTGTTCCAGTGGGCTGGAAAAGGTGGATACAGTCTAAGGAATGTCTCCTAGATATGAGGACAGGATATGAGGACAAGATATGAGGTCGAGATAGGAGGACGGGATAGGAGGTCGGGATATGATGACGGGATATGAGGTCGGAATATGATGACGGGATATGAGGTCGGGATATGATGACAGGATATGAGGTCGGGATATGATGACGGGATATGAGGTCGGGATATGAGGACGGGATATGAGGACAACATATGAGGATGGTATATGAGGGCGAGATATGAGGACGGGATATGAGGTTGAGATATGAGGACGGAATATGAGGACGGAATATGAGGACGGAATATGAGGACAGGATACGTGGACGGGATAGGAGGATGGGATAGGAGGACGGGATAGGAGGTTGGGATATGAGGTCGAGATATGAGGACGCGATATGAGGTCAAGATATGAGGACGGGATTTGAGGACGGGATAGAAGGTCGGGATAGGAGGTTGGGATATGAGGTCGAGATATGAGAACAGGATATGAGGATGGGATAGGAGGTCGAGATATGAGGTCAGGATATGAGGACGGGATATGAGAACGGAATATGAGTACGGGATATGAGGTCGTGATATGAGGAAGGGATATGAGGACAGGATATGAGATCGGGATATGAGGAAGGGATAGGAGGTCGGAAGTCAAAAGCTTCCTCCTTTGTTGATTTTTCTCCCCAACAAGGATTAGGAAGGAAAAAAGGGCAACGCCAGGTACTCAGCTAGTTTACCTATAAAGTTGTTAATTATTGAAGGTAAATTTTAATTTTATGACAAGACAGGAGGGCTTCGCATTATAGTGCATTTCTTTCTTTACTGCAGAGCATATAGCAGCAATAATAAAAAAAATTTCAATATGTTAACCAGAAAACTTTGAGATATACAGGTATACAGGTGTTACAATCATAGGTGAGCGCAACCTAACATGCTGTATCTAGTAGCAACCAATGAGCATGCAGCCTAGGATATATAAACTCCAGACTGATAACACTATCCCTCTTTCTTTGCTGCTATACCTCAGATAAGTATCCATTATATTCCTTACTTATTCAATGTATAGTTTAAGATTGTAGTCTACTCATTTACTATTTTATTCCGTCCTCATTCTCTGCGGTATTACACTAGCGACCATTGTCATCTTTGTTACATATTCTAATTTTATTTTTTCTACTATATATTTTGTGTTCTGACTACCCCAGTACCTGTAAGACTTCCTCAGCGCCGACTACTTCTATGTTACAAGCGCAGCTATTTTCCTCCATACGCGCGCCCCTCTCCTTCATGCGCGCGTAATCTCGCAGACACGGCGTAGTCTCGCGAGATTTGGTCTGAAGTGGTGATCACTTCAAACCACTCCCGCTTTCTCCCCTCAGACGCGACTTCTCCTCACAGATGCTAGCAGCTGATACTGGTCACAGTCTCCCTATTCCTGTCAGCGCTCTTACTGTGTATTTTCACCATTTTACTGTCCTTTTCAGGACAGTTTATATAAATAGTCAGTACCACTCCTTATTATTATTTAGACTGTGGCATATTTCTATATATAGAACCCATTTTTAATAATATATACATATATCAAATTTACAATATAATTATATATTACATATATATATTTTCTTCTATCACTGACTGAGTTATTACCTCATTATTAATATGGAACCATCCAATCCTGAAGCAATGCCCAATGACCAACTCCGACTATTAGTGGACCACTCTGTGTCCAGGTCCGTCCATTCTGCTGTTAATAATGCTATGGCAGCTTTGCAGGAATCTCTGGTAAAATCGGTTGCCATGGCAATCTCTCAGACGTCCGCTCATAAGACACATCAGGTACAGCAGGCTAAAAAGTGCTCTTCAAAAAGGAGACATGTGTATCATGATAATCCCTTTACGAATAAGCAAAGGAAAATAGTGCCTAATGAGAGAGCTTTACAAGCTAATAATGATTTGCCTTCCACCAGCAAACATGATTATGATGTGGAACAATCCCATCCCATACCCTCTGCCCGGGAGGAGAATACTAACACACGGGTCATTCATGTCTCAGAGACTATTAACCCCTCAGATCATTTTGAAATTATTGAGGGTGACAATAATGATGTATATGACGATGAAAATGATATGGCAGACAATTATTCCGAATTATCGAATGTTGAAGACCCCTCATACGTACCTGAAAACAATGAGGGTGAGGATATTTATTATGATAGTTCTAATAATTTGTCTGAGTCCACCATTCTTGATGGTCAGGGACTTCCCTTTTTTGACCCCTCACAAATTGTACACCCCAGATATGGAGAATGGACACCTACTCCAGAAATAGAATTTTTTTTATCTTATTGGATAAGAAAAAGTTCGGACAGTAAAGACAGAAATAAACTCAGGGCAGAGTGTCCAAGACCCACTTTGTCCTTAAATGCTGCCCAAACGCCTGAATTAGACTTAATTCTAGTGCAATATATCCAGAAATCGGGTAAAAATCCCAAAAAAGGTATGGACCGAAATTTTTAAAATCTGGCAGGATAAATTTTTAGATTTATTAGGTCCCCTGACAAAGATTATGGAAATTACTGAAATCGCTTATAACTCTGGCACTATGGTGGATGCTAACACCCTTAGGGGTTGGATACAGAGGGCCATATGCCTCTTTGGTAACATTAATGAGGCCTTTTGTACTGGAAGAAGGCGATCAATCCTACTTAAGCTAGACCCTCAACTGACTCACTTGGCTGCTACACAGCCTCCCTCCCCTACAGGAGGTTTTCTCTTCGGAGACCAATTTATTAAAGAAATATCAAAATATGTAGGCCTTTTCTCATCATTAGACAAGGCTCAGTCATCACTCAAAAAAGTTTTTCCCTCAAAAATTTTTGGAAGGGCCGGGAGAAGCAGGGGCCGTTTTCCCGGCCGGTACCCCCAATATAGAGCACAATATCGAGGCCCCTCTTACCAGACAGACAGAGCTTCCTTCCATATCCCTCAACCCCAGCCACAACCCTTCTTCCCTTACCGGGCACGTCCATGGAGACCGAGAGGACAACGGGGATAGACACGTTCCAGACCCCAAGGTAAGATGTCTTCCCAATTATTCTTTCCATCCTCCAGTGGGCGGAAGACTCCTTCTTTTTTCCCACCTTTGGGCTGGGATCTCTTCCGACCAGTGGATTCTAAATACTGTGAGAGGTTATCAGATAGAACTCATGTGCAATCCTGTACAAACGAAGATTCCTCATCCTATTCATTTTACAAAAGAGGATCAAATTCTGATACATTCAGAAATAAAAGACCTTTATTCCAAACAAGCCATTATCCAGGTCCCACTAAATTCCCCAGGTTTTGTCAGCAACCTGTAGTTAGTAAAGAAGAAAGATTCAGGTTATCGCCCAGTAATAAATTTAAAAATACTAAACAATTTTGTATGCTATCGTCATTTCAAGATGGAAGGCATCCATCTTCTCAGGGATATCCTTCTACAAAACGACTGGTTGAGAAAAATCGACCTAAAGGACGCGTATCTTACGGTCCCAATACATCCATCGTGCCAACCTTTACTCCAATTTATTTGGAACAACACGAAATGGCAATTCACTTGCCTTCCCTTCGGACTATCTTCAGCCCCTTGGTGCTTTACCAAGTTAATGAAGCCTGTGGTAGCTCTGTTACGAGCTCGAGGGATTCGTCTCATAATATATCTAGACGACATCCTCATTATGGCCAATTCCATCACTCAAGCTTATTCCCATATGGAATGGACTTTATCACTACTGACCGAGTTAGGTTTCCTGATCAATGTCGACAAGGCAAACCTTATTCCTTCTCAGGAACTAAAAGTTCTAGGATTTCTGATCAATACCCGATCAGCTTTATTGAGTCTTCCTACGAAGAAATTGAAGACTATCCGCAAAGAGATTCGGTCACTTATCAACAAGGATCTCATCTCTCTCCGGTCTATAGCACGTATCGTGGGACTCCTTTCCGCATCCATTCAAGCCATATTTCCAGCCCCTTTACATTACCGGGCTCTCCAACGTCTGAAGATCCAACATCTAAGAGAAGGTCTTGGATATTCGGACGAGGTTCCTCTCTCTTCAGAAGCCAGAGAGGAACTTTTATGGTGGCTTCAACACATTCAAGAATGGAACGGGAAAGCAATTTTCAATTCCCTTCCAGACTTAATTTTGGAATCGGACGCGAGTCTCCTTGGTTGGGGAGCTTGCTGTGGATCTCTTTCCACAGGAGGCAAGTGGTCATCTCTAGAGACGCAATACCACATCAACTGTTTAGAACTCCTCGCGGGTTTCTTTGCTCTGAAGAGCTTCGCGAAGAACAAATTTCAACAATGTATTCTCCTACGCATGGACAATATTTCGGCGGTACAATATATCAATCGCCTAGGAGGAACACAATCCTCTATATTGTCCAATATAGCCAAGGATCTATGGCACTTCTGCCTGGACAGGGACATTACTCTCAAGGCCGAATATCTCCCAGGTCTCTCCAACACCATAGCAGACTGGAATTCGTGTTACCGAAAAGATTCCAGCGATTGGATGTTGGATCACTCTGTATTCCAACAAATTCAACAACTATGGGGTCCGTTTTATCTGGACCTATTTGCATCCAGACTCAACCGCCAACTCCCACGGTTCTTCAGTTGGCGTCCGGATCCAGAATCAGCAGGGACGGATGCCTTCATTCAAATTTTGCCACGGGAAATATTATATGCTTTCCCCCCGTTCAATCTTATTCCCAGATTTCTAGTTCAGGTTTCAATGCAGAAAGCAACTGTAGTTCTGATCACTCCATGGTGGCCCTCTCAACCATGGTTCCCACAGATTTTGGGAATGCTGATCGATTTCCCAAGAATACTTCCCACCTTCCAGAATCTTCTACTAGACCCACTAGGGAACTCCCATCCTCTAGTATTATCCCATCAACTTCCTTTGGTGACTTGGTTAATTTCGGGACAAGTCCCACAGAGACAGAATTTTCTCAAACAACTAGAGAGATTCTTTCTGATGCCTGGGCCCCAGGTAGCAGGGTCACTTACAGATCAGCCTGGAAACTTTGGGCTGATTGGTGCATTCAACGGGAATTGGATCCCTTATCTGCACCTATCCCATGCATTCTAAATTATCTTTCGGATGCTTTTGATGCTGGTAAAGCATACCGTACTATAAATCTTTATCGCTCGGCTATTTCCTTTTATCATATCCCCGTCAATTCCATTCCCATCGGTAAACATCCTTTGGTTTGCAAATTACTTAAAGGAATTCGTTTTAGACGACCTCCAACTCCTAAGTATCACTCTACTTGGGATGTCAATCTTCTTCTTGACCTTTTTCAGAGTTGGGATGATAATGATTCATTATCCTTAAAACTCTTATCTTTTAAACTTACCACTTTACTTTGTCTCAAATCAATTAAAAGAATTTCGGATGTCAAAGCTCTGGACATCTCCCATAGACAATTCTCCCATCAAGGGGTATTCTTTTTGGTTGATAGACGAACCAAAACCAATATTCATCAGGTATTTTATCCAGCCTTTCCTCTTAATGACAAACTCAGTGTTGTCCGCTGTTTACTTACCTATGAAGACAAAACAAAATCTATCCGCCATCCTTCTCATTCTCAGCTTCTTGTATCTTACTGTAAGCCACACTTACCGGTTTCTTCTACAACTTTAGCCAGATGGATTAGAACAGTCATGAACATGGCTAATATTGATGTATCAAAGTTCGGAGCACATTCCACCAGAAGCGCTGTCTCCACCAAACTCATACAATCTGGGGGATCATTATCTGATCTCCTAAAAGCAGCCAACTGGTCATCTGAATCCACTTTTAAATCCTTCTATTTCAGACCTGAACACCATGTTTCTATGTCTCTTTTATAGCTTACTTTACACTTGTAATTGCTTGTTGTATATATATGTATATATGGGTATGTGTACGTGTATATGTGCATGTATGTGTGTATATATATATATATATATATATATATATATATATATATGTATATAGGATATTATGGTATATATATCTTAAGCTTTGAATATGCACTATAATGCGAAGCCCTCCTGTCTTGTCATAAAATTGGAGATTTTCCTAGTCTTGGTGACGGAAAATATAGATTTTATGAAAGACAGGAGGCGAGCATTATCCCTCCCTTATCCCACCCATTAACAATTTTAATTTATTTCAGCCTACTAATCGTCAGGACATATGGACCTTCCTGGGTTACTTCTGTTCCGTTTGGATCATCTTATCGTTCCTGGTTCAAGTTTTTCTTCAGATTCACAGATGAATGGACTTTCTTCTTTTACCTGAAGCTTCTTTACAGAAGAATTTCAACTTTCAAGTTATTCTAATTTTATGAACTTTATCATATATATTTTTCTTCATATAAGTATTCTTTATATTTTGGTTCATCAAAGAAAGAGGGATAGTGTTATCAGTCTGGAGTTTATATATCCTAGGCTGCATGCTCATTGGTTGCTACTAGATACAGCATGTTAGGTTGCGCTCACCTATGATTGTAACACCTGTATACCTGTATATCTCAAAGTTTTCTGGTTAACATATTGAAAAAACCTTTTATTATTGCTGCTATATGCTCTGCAGTAAAGAAAGAAATGCACTATAATGCTTGCCTCCTGTCTTTCATAAAATCTATATTTTCCGTCACCAAGACTAGGAAAATCTCATATTTATTCTCAATAAACCATTACCTTCTACTTAAGAATCTATCTAGGAAAATAATATTGAGTCACAAAGTTCATATAAATTTTTTTTACACTTTATATATAAATCATTTTCTACATACAGTAAAAATTGTTACTACATTGCATTTATTTTCTTGTTTCGATTCTGGGTTCCAGCCAGAATTAAGGTGCAGAGCTGCATTCACAGTTCTGCTGAGGGAATGTGTCATCTTCATTTTTTTTCTTGATTAGAGACAGATACTGAAATATGTTTCTATTTTCTAAATGCAATTTTTTTTAAATTTCCTTTGTGTGCATTATTATGAGGGCTGTATTCTTACCTTTAACAGGATTTAGTGATAAGCTTTACAACAGGACCCATGGACATAATCAGCAATGGACAGGACCTGTCCCATTCACGTGAATTGCGGACACTACAGGGCATTTTCTGCGACCTCTTCAGAAGTCATTCTACCGGGAGGGGGGATGCTGAATCCAGCAGAATCCCTTTTCCATTGACTTAAATTACATAAAGAAAAAAAAGAATTGCAATGTATACTTTTTTCCCATACTCAATGGCCCTGATTTACTAAGAGTGGAGTGTAGGTTTTGTTGTGTTTTTTGCTGTTCCGACCTTTTTTTTTTTCCATAGTATTTACTAATTTACTCCGCTTTTGGAAACTTTATACATGCTTTAAAGTGTAGGGTTTTCTTCCCGGGAAAATTCACATGATTTTCAGAGTTGTTTTCAGAAAAGACGAGTGATTTTGCATGAAATGTAGGGAGCATGCCCCTTTTCCTAAAAACCACACCCATTTGTATTTTTTTTGAGTGATTCTGATTCTGTTGTTTTTTGTTCTCTGTCGCACATTCTGTCGCATGGTCTGTGCGACAGAATTTAGGCGCAAAGCCAGACAAAAAGAGTAGGAATCCTGTTATTAAATGATGGCAAATATCGTAGTTAACTACCTTTTTGTATACAGAAAAAATAAACATACTATAATAAAAATGGAGACAAAAACACAGTGTGAACCTACGCTAAAACCACAGCTAAGCTACTTCTACTATTTGATGGAACAATAAGTCGGCTATTTGTTTAGTGTGTTGTATAAAATGTACATCTCCCATGATGAAAATAAATATAAAGATATTGGGGGAGATTTATCAAAACCTGTGCAGAGGGAGAGTGGTGCAGTTGCCCATAGCAACCAATCAGATTGCTTCTTTCATTTTCCACAGGCCTCTTTAGAGGCCTGTGGAAAATGAAAGAAGCAATCTTATTGGTTGCTATGGGCAACTGCACCACTCTTCCTCTGCACAGGTTTTGATAAATCTCCCCCATTGACACCAAAGTTGGTAAAAACATTCTTGTTTGGAACTGTGCATGTGACTCTAGGCCAGGCATAGGCAACCTTCGGCACTGCAGATGTTTTGGACTACATCTCCCATGATTCTTTGACAGCATTTTGGCTAAAAGAGCATCATGGGAGATGTAGTGGAGTGCCGAAGGTTGCTTATGCCTGCGTTAGGCTTTAATCATTTAGGCTATAAGTTTATTTTTTATGTATATTAGTTATATAAGCTAAACAGTGTCAAACAATTATTATGTTCTATGAAACACTTTTTACCTTAATGACATTTGCCTCTTTTACTATTAAATGTCTTTCATAGCTAAATCGCATTGATGACAAGATTGTGTGCAATTCTTTTCCTTAAAATAAAACATATTAAAAACTCAATGTTCATAATCTTGAACCGTCCATCTCTAGAACCTTCCATATATCTGTGACTATGCACCATTTAGGCCAAATTGTTGGATCATTTTCGAATGAGGTATGTTATTGTATTTTAACAGGACTGAAGCCAGTCAAAATATAGGAACAGTTATGACTAGTTTGGCAATAGGGAAAGCCTGGGATTTCCTATAATAAGTATTATGTTTAGAAAAAAGAGAAAGAGAAAATAATTTTGTTGATTTTAATCTCAAAGCCAAACCCATATGATAACAGTAACATGTTAGAATATCTATTAAAATAAAATACTAATACATTACAATGCAGTCTATTAAAGGGGTACTCCCCTGGAAAACATATTTTTTTAAATCAACTGATTCCAGGAAGTTAAACAGATATGTAAATTAGTTCTATTTAAAAATATGAATCATTCTAGTACTTTTCAGCTGCTGTATGCTCCACATGAAGTTATTTTCTTTATGAATTCCCTTTCTGTCTGACCACAGTGCTCTCTTCTGACACCTCTGTCCATTTTAGGAACTTTCTAGAGTAGGAGTAAATCCCCATAGCAAACCTCTCCTGCTCTGGACAGTTCCTAAAATGGACAGAGGTGGCAGTAGAGAGCACTGTGGTCAGACAGAAAGGAAATTCATAAAGAAAAGAACTTCATGTGGAGCAAATAGCAGCTGATAAGTACTGGAATGATTAAGATTTTCAAATAGAAGTAATGTATGAATCTGTTTAACTTTCTGGCACCAGTTGATTTAAAATAAAATGTTTTCCGGGGCAGTACCCCTTTAATTATATTAATAGCTTCATTTTACCTTAGTAATATTTGAAATGGTATCAGTAATCTAAAAGGGCTGTACAAAAATGTTTGGTTATAGGAGCAGACATGAAGAACTTGCATCTCCAACTAAACTTTAATGTGAATCTACACCTTTTTTATGATTGTGTCTTTTTTAAGTACAAAATTCTGTTTTGATTCATTTCTAAATACCGTATATGCCGGCGTATAAGATGACTTGGCGTATAAGACGACCCCCAACTTATACAGTTAAAATATAGAGTTTGGGATATACTAGCCATATAAGACTACCCCTCCTACCGCGATGTACGGTACCTTGTAGTTCCCCCCACATTAGGTAAGCATCATGTTCCCCCATATTAGGTAGGCAGTGTAGTTCCCCCACAATAGTATGCAGCTCCCCCACAATAGGTCGGGAGTTACCCCACATTAGGTGAGCAGTTACCCCACATTAGTAGGCAGCTCCCCCACATTAGTAGCAGTTCCCCCACATTAGTAGGCAGCTCCCCCACATTTGTAGGCAGCTCCCCCCACATTTATAGGCAGCTCCCCCCACATTAGGTCAGCAGTTCCCCCACATTTGTAGGCAATTTCCCCACAATGTTCCCCCACAATAATAGGCAGCTCCCCACATTAGTAGGCAGCTCCCCCCACATTTGTAGGCAGCTCCCCCCCCCCACAATAGTAGGCAGCTCCCCCCACATTTGTAGGCAGCTCCCCCCACATTTGTAGGCAGCTTCCCCCACATTTGTAGGCAGCTCCCCCACCTTAGGTCAAAATTTCCTCCACAATAGTAGGCAGCTCCCCCCACATTTGTAGGCAATTCCCCCACATTAGGTCAGCATTTCCCCACAATAGTAGGCAGTTCCCCCACAATAATAGACAGCTCCCCCCACATTTGTAGGCAGCTCCCCCAACAATAGTAGGCAGCTCCCCCCACATTTGTAGGCAGCTCTCCCCACATTTTTAGGCAGCTCCCCCCACATTTGTAGGCAGCTCCCCCCACATTAGGTCAGCAGTTCCCCCACAATAGTAGGCAGCTCTCCCCACATTAGATTGGCAGCTCCCCCCAACAGACATACAGCTTGCAGCCATATACAGTGTATGGCTGCAGGCTGTATGTCTGTACTGGTCTGCCCCCACAGTGTTCAGATCACCGCTCCTCCGGCCAGGGTCACCATCTACTGCTATGGCCTATGGACCATAGCAGTAGGTGCCGGGACCGGGGCGCATCCTCCTGCGGTCCTCCTGGTCCTGCACTCCTCTGCCTCTATGGTTGTAGGCACGTGACGTCACTGACGTCCCGTGCGTACAACTATAGAGACGGAGGACCGGACCGCAGGAGGACCGAAGGAGGATCGTAGGAGGACGACGGGGAATGGTAAGTGACCGGCGGACATCCTTATGTCCCGAAAAGATTTTTCGGGACACAGGGATGTCCGGCATAGGAATACCTATGATTATCTGCCCGGGCCGGCTCCCGTGTGTGGCTGCAGGCGGGGGCCGGCCAGAGCAAGTAAAAACTAATACTGTATACTAAAAACCAGGGGGCCTCCAGCTGTTGTAAAACTACAACTCCCAGCATGCCCGGACAGCCTTTGCCGTGCTGGGAGTTGTAGTTTCACAACACACGGGAGCCGACCTGGGCAGATAATCAGAAATTTTCCTATCCCGGACCTCAATACCCGGCGTATAAGACGATCCCCGACTTTTCAGAAGAAAATTTGGGGTTAAAAAGTCGTCTTATACGCCGGGATATACGGTATATATTTTTTATAGTGTTTGGAGTACTGTTTTGTGATCAAGAGCTCCAAGTCCCCTGCATAGTCACGGCTGCCTGCAAACACCATTAGATGGCGCATGGAAGCTTACTGCATACTGTGTTATTGTTGAGTTCAGTGTATGACAGTATGTAGGAATTTTTTACCCTACATCTATGGGCGAATGCAGTCATCCAGAATGTTATGTTTTAAAATGTATGGCTTTGCATATATCATGTATAAAGATTAGAGAAGAACAAACCGCGCAAAATAATTTTTGGGAGAATTTGCTGCAAATTGGTCTATTGATAATCGCAGGTCATATAGCTGATTCTGGTTTGGCCCCAAACTAGTTGGTGCAGGTACAGATAACCTCAGCGAGCACTTTGCACCTGGCCCAATGAGTGTAGGAGTTAATTGATAATGTGCTTACCTTCTATTTTGTTTAGACCTGTTTTTGTGTGTATATTTATCTCACAGTTGGTGCTGCACAGTGTTTCTTGCTCTTTACACATTTTTTTAACACCTTAAGGATGCAGGGCGCAAAGGTATGTCCTGGTCTCGCAAAGTCCTGTGCCTAATCAAAGTTGACTGTGTTGTCTAAATGCGGAAAATTAGCTGGCCAGCTAGCTAGGCGGGCTGATCATCTTGAACGGCTGAGAGGACGGTGGTAGAGCCAGGGCTGCCATCAGAAATTTTGGGCCCCTTACACTGCTCACTGCCTGGCCCCCCCCCCATATCCCCTCACCCCCAAAACCTCCTGTGGCGCGTCCCCAAGGCGGCCCCCAGGGCCAGCCCGCTATCTTCCCTATTGGCAATGAAAAAAATATTTTGAAAACATAGGACAAGAAAAAAGAAGAAGAGCCTTTTAGTTGAATGAGGAAGTGAGAGATTAGAAAATGTTATCACCATACATATGGCTATCATACTGTTACTGACCAAATCCTGTATACTGAGACCAATATTGCTAATAATATCACACTATGACCACTGCCGTAACATAGTGACTGTATTAAAATCACAGAACATAGACCAATAGTCCCCCATA
The DNA here is from genome assembly GCF_029499605.1 of Hyla sarda. Classification (NCBI taxonomy): domain Eukaryota; kingdom Metazoa; phylum Chordata; class Amphibia; order Anura; family Hylidae; genus Hyla; species Hyla sarda. The sequence continues at coordinate 339,626,438 of NC_079189.1, read as the reverse complement.
CAAAGCCCATAAAGCAGTGACCCCCAGCTATCCAGAGGTGCTGCAGACCATATAAGTGATTACAGTGCTGTTAATGACTTACAGGAGACATCTTCTTTGAGTCTTTCTCTTGCCTTTTCTTCTCTGTCTTGCTCAGACCATCATGAAGTCTTCTTCCAACCACCATGATTCATCTTCACAGAATCTGACAGACAACAAACATATTAGCCTTCACACTTTTTCAGCACATTCCCCACCTCTTCCCCACTTTCAGTGTCCTAAATAATGCCCATCTTGGGGTGTGTTGGGGGAAAGGGTAGGAGGATTGGGTGGTGGTGGGTAGGTAATATCCCCTTCCCTATTAGGTAATGCCCCCAGTAGGTACGTAGGGTATGCCCTCTATATGGTAAAAGCCCCAGTAGGTCAGTAATATGCCAAGTAGGTTGGTAGGTAATGCCTCCAGTAATGTCCTAGGTAGGCAATGCCTCCAGGAGGTAGGTAGTAGGTGATTCCCCAGTAGGTAGTAGGCAATGCCCAAGGCAGTTCATAGGAAATGCTCTCAGGTAGGTCATAGGTAATGCCCCCAATAGGTAGGTAATGCTCCCAGTGGGTAGTGCCCCCAGGTAAGTAATGACCCCAGTAGGTAGATCCCTCAGTAAGTAGTTCACCCCAGGTAGATAATGACCCTAGAAGATAGTGCCATCAGGTAGCTCATGCCCGCAGTAGATAGTGTCCCCAAGAAGGTCATACCCCCGAGTAGGTTGTGCCACTACTAGATAGTGTCCTTAATTGATAGTGCCGCTAGTAATAATGCCCCCAGGTAGGTTGTAGGTAGATAGTGCCCCTAATAGATAGTGCCCCCCAGTAATAGTGCTCCCAGGTAGGAGGCGCCCCTCAGCATGTAGTGACCCCAGTAGATAGTACCTCCAATAACAGTGCCCCAGGTAGGAGATGCCCCCAGCAGGTAGTGCCCCCCAGGCAGGTAGGAGATGCCCCCAGCAGGTAGTGCCCCCAGCCAGGTAGTAGATGTCCCCCCAGCAGGTAGTGCTTCCCAGCGAGGTAGGAGATGCCCCCAGCAGGTAGTGCCCCCCAGCCAGGTAGGAGATGCCCCCAGCAAGTAGTGCCCCCCAGCCAAGTACGAGATGCCCCAGCAGGTAGTGCACCCCAAGTATGTCATTACAGCAGTAATTGTTCCCCCAGGTTGGTGGTACCTCCAGTAATAGTGCCCCCCAGGTAGGAGATGTCCCCAGAAGCTTAAGCCTCAATATAGATAAGGCCCCCATTACAAAATGCCCACAGATTGGTTCTCTTAAAAATAAAACAAAAAATCCCACTCACCTTTCTGCCGATCCTGCATGGCTGCCAGGGTCGCACTGGCAGAACAGGACGCACTGGCAGACCATGTGATGAAATTATGTCATCACGCAGCCTGCAGCGTAGTCTACGCAGACTGTATGTACATTGCGTACGCTATTTGTGTAATGTACGTACAGGAGCAGGAGATTGCTTTATCCTGTCTGTACATTATGTGTGCCATTTGCGTAATATACGTACAGAAGCAGGAGACCGCTGTTTAAACAGCTATCTTCTGCTTTTGTGCAAGGACTGCCGCAGGGGGGGGGGGGTGCAGCTGGGTCCCGGGCCCCTTACTGGGGTACTGGCTGTACCCCCCATATGGCGGCCCAGGGGAGGACCCCTACCTGCCTATCCTGTCCGGTGCTCCAATGCTCCAAGAAGTCTCAGCAGCCGATGTAATGTAATGACTGATCAATGCTGTACAATGCTGTACAAAAGTGTATGAAATTCAAAGATTGCATGTAATTGTCCCCTAATAGTGCCCTAAGTGTAGAAAATGTAAAATAAAAAAAAGGTTAACGAAAGTGATTGAGCTCCTTCCCTAATGAAAGTTTAAATCACTCCAACTGTTCACAGTCTTTGGCATGACGTGACGTGAGAGTCGGGGGTGGGGGGGGGGTTGAGCTTTCTGCTCCATGCTGCCCCTGGCTCTCATGTCACTGAAGGGGTGGTAATAAAAGCGTGTAGGCAAGAATGAAGAAAAACTGTTGACTCACCAATCTTGCATCTTCCAACTTCTTTTATTGGATAGAATACTCACATAACTTCATAGGGGGGGACAGAAAGGCGACAAGCTTTGTTTTGCACTATTTAGTGCTTCATTTTTGGTCACTTCATATACCAGAAAAAAACGTAATAAAAGGCGATCAACTCATCATCAATCAGGTAATTAACCCAAATATAGAAATATTATATATATATATATATATATATATATATATATTAGTCAATTAAAAGCTCCTAATTTGTTTTTATTTTTTTTTTGTTACAAGTAAAGGCATAACCAAGAGTAAACAGAACCTTGGACATGTTTCTGTTGAAAAAAACAAAAACAAAAAAAAACAGCAGATCTGCAGTAATACTGTAAAGTCTCTGTACAGACTTTTAACTTTTGGCCATGTTTTTGAAATCCTTTTTCAAAGGAGTCTACCCCGACAAATCTTAACTCCTGCATTATCTATAATCCAGTCACATAGACTCCAAGAAGTAAACCCCTAGTCATGTGCATCTTGTACCTAATTGAAAACCCATCCCTGAATGCACCAATGGCAGCTCCTGGATCCATACGACTGCAATGGAAAGAGACTTTTGTAAACTAGGAACTAACATTTATTGGTATGCACAAACACATGAAGTGCAAATGAGTCGGAAATGGCAACAAGGAATACATACATATTAAGAGTACATAGACATACACACATTATAGTTTAATATACACACTTTGTAATATGATATAATCTGCTTACTTAGCCCCATAACAAATAGAACATACTTTTTTTTGCAATGATGCACCCTTTCTTTATTTCAGAAACAGCCAAATGCTTTTTTTTAAATGTTTCTCAATGTAATATGCCTGTCTGGCACAGTAAATTGGCATTAGAAAGCCAGTAATACCAGGAAGAAGAAAAGAACTAAAGAAAAAAAATAAACCTGAGAAACAAAAAAGGCATGTGTAAACCAGTTGAGGTATAAAGAGAACTTTTAGTGCCTCTTAAATCTGTCATGGATATCTGAATCCTTCATAAATGTTCAATGATTATATTAATGTTTTTGGAAATCAGCTCTCCGAAAGATGGCAAAATATAAAAGGCAATATGAAATACACAAATCCCAGAATTTTCATTGCAAGCTATTTCATTTTGAGCTGTGGTTTTCATTAGTGTGGTTATGTGGAACCACAGGCCCCAAAAAAGAACTGGCAAGAGGATACACATGTTTTTTGGGTTTCTTAAAACAGCAAAAGGAAGTAAAATTGTGTTGATTCACTCTCCTAGCGTTCCTATGACTCAGATATTTTATACAAAAAAATACAGTTGCATGTAAAATAATGATATTCTTTCCGTCTCCAAATAATATAAACTGAACAGAATAGAACGGAATTTTTCTATCACCTTGTCAAATGTACTAGAGGGTCTTGTCTAAGGCCATATATCTGTCTTTTAACTTAGATTGAAATACATTTTTTTTTTTGGGGGGGGGGGGGGGGGAATCTATCTCTCCATCAACATATTGTAAAGAGGAACAGGTTAATTTATTTTTATTTATTTTTATTCAGTGCTGGTTCAGGACCTGCCAAGGAAAATAAAGCCATTGTAAATCCCCAACCAAATAATATTGTCTGTTGCTGGACCTTTGGGGCCGATTATTGTGACCAGTTCCTTTGGTATAGCATTATTGAGCTGTGTCTTACACTTTGCCCAAATAAGATGGCAGGAGCCCTATAACAAGCGTCTAATCCCATTATCACCATATTAAAAATATCAGATTCAGATTCAACAATTTGGGTTTCCCTGTATACCTGCAGAGCACCTGGCCCAGCTAAAATAGTAAGGTAGCATTATTGCTTACCTTTGGGCTGCTCAGTGCACAGAGGCAGGGACTTCTGTTTTTGTCAGGTGTCCTGCTCCTGTATATAATTTTTGTGGCACCCAACACTATCATTGAAATAATTAAACAGTGAAGCATACAGCATTGCCCCATGCCTCCAGCGGGAACAGACTGAAAGTCAGCACTAAAGGAGCAGGGACTCCTGTCAAAGCCAGGAATCCATGCTACTGTACACTGAGTTCCAAGGCATACACGAAAAGCCTGACCACTCAGTTTACATTAATTGGGCATTGATGCATAAAGCCCAGACCCTGGCCAGTGAGTCTTAATGGAGCAGAGTGACATACAGTGTATGCTTTGTTATTCAGTGTACAGGAGCAGGGATTCCTTTCTTTGCCATATAATCCCCCAAATCTCTTGAAAGAATGTACGGTACATTTTATTTTGAAAGGCATTGGTTTAGGAATGCCTTTTTTTTTAGAATATGAAGAATTCTGTTCAATGAAACCCTAAAAATTGTGTATAAGCTGAGAGTAAACAATCCAAAACATCTAATACAGTATGCAGTGACATAGCCATATGGTTATGCTGCGGTTTTTAAACAAATAATAGCATTACATTATTCTTTCACAGGAGTTATGCATTTCTTAACCTCAACTACCTGTATACCTCTACAATGAAATTCATCATGTTCAGCCATGCTTTGGCAATGGACTCAGTTATTATGTCATTTTTAGTACATAATAAGTCAAATATATATAACTACTGAAAAAGTACTCACAAAATAGTAGAAGCAAATTAAACATGTTAAAGGAGTACTCCGCCCCTAGACATCTTATCCCCTATCCAAGGATAGGGGATAAGATGTCTGACCGCAGGGGTCCCGCTGCTGTGGACCCCCTGCGATCTCTCCTGCAGCACCCTGAGTCATCAGCTATTCAGAGCTACGTTTGCTCCGTGGCTGATGACTCACGATACAGGGACCGGAGGTTCGTGACATCATGGCTCCGCCCCCTCATGATGTCATGCCCCACCCCATTAATGCAAGTCTATGGGAGGGGACGTGACTGTTGCCATGCCCCCTCTCATAGAAGGGGGAGAAGGGGGCAGGGTGCAACATCACGAGGGCGGAACCATGACATCTCGAACCACCAGCCTCTGTCATCAGTCACGTAGTAAACTTAGCTCCAGAAAGCTGATGAATCGGGGGGCTGCAGGAGAGATTGCGGGGGTCCACAGCAGCGGGACCCCTGCTATCAGACATGTTATCCCCTATCCTTGGATACGGGATAAGATGTCTAGGGGCGGAGTACCCCTTTAAGATGTAGACACAGATTATTAAACTTTTTAAGTGCTCACTATCCAGATGTCCTTTGTGGGTTCATATAAGTATTGCAAGAGAGATGCATTATTTAAAGATTCTTGGCCCCATTACAAAATCAGTATCAGGACCAATCTCTTACCATGTGCCACGTACTATGTTGGAATACAGGTGTGTTCTGATGCAGCAGATGTACCTTTGGCCCCATGCTACCTCTGCAAACCCTATTACCACACCCCTAGCTCAGTCAGTGAAGAAAGGAGATAAGACATTCTTCAGATATATAAATGAAAAAAGGAAATTAAAACGAGGAATAGCTAAGTTAAAAAACAGAGGAAGGAATATATGTAGAAGAGGATAAAGGACTAGCCGACTGCCTCAATAAATATTTTTGTCCAGTTTTAACAGAGGAAAATGAAAGAAAAATACCTCAGTTAGGGATATAAACTAATAAATCATTTGATACATGTGTCTTTACAGAGGAAGAGGTTCTAAGTCAGCTGTCTAAAGTTAAGACAATAAGGTTATATGGGCCTGATGGGATATACCCAAAATACTAAAATAACTTAGTACTAGCAAAACCGTTAACAGATTTATTTAACTAATCACTGGTAGCAGGAGTTGTCCCAGAAGACTGGAAGTTAGCAAATGTTGTCCCCATTCATAAGAAAGGTAGTACAGTGGAATCAGGCAACTATAGGCCAGTAAGTCTGGCATCAATAGTGGGGAAATTGATGGAAACTCTACTAAAGGATAGAATTGTGGAATATCATGGATTGCAAGATGAAAAACAGCATGGGATTACTTCAGGGAGATCATGTCAAACTAATCTTATAGATTTTTTTTTTTGATTGGGTGACTAAAATAATAGATGGCGGAGGTGCAGTAGACATAACTTATCTAGACTTTGGTAAGGCTTTTGACACTGTCCCACATAGAAAACTTATCAATAAACTGCAGTCATTGAGCTTGGACTCCCATATTGTTGAGTGGATTAGGCAGTGGCTGAATGACAGACAACAGAGGGTTGTAGTTAATGGAATATATTCAGATCAAGGTCTTGTTACCAATGGGGTACCTCAGGGATGTGTTTAATATCTTCATTAGTGATATCGCAAAAGGTCTTGATGGTAAGGTATGTCTTTTTGCTGATGGCACAAAGATATGTAACAGGGTTGATGTTCCTGGAGGGATACACCAAATAAAAAAGGATTTGGGTAAACTAGAGGAATGGTCAGAACTCTGGCAGCGAGCAAGTTTAATGTGAATAAGTGCAAGATAATGCACCTTGGGAGTAAAAAGCCAAGGTCAGAGTATAGACTTTGTGATAAAGTCCTAACCTCAGTATCTGAGGAAAGGGATTTAGGAGTCATTATTTCAGAAGACTTAAAGATAGGCAAACAATGTCATAGAACATCAGGAAATGCTAGCAGAATGCTTGGATGTTTAGGGAGAGGTATAAGCAGTAGAAAGAGAGAAGTGCTCATGCCGCAGTTCAGAACACTGGTGAGATCTCACTTGGAGTATTGTGCACAGTACTGGAGATCATATATCCAGAAGGATATAGGGGGAGATTTATCGAAAGCTGTCCAGAGGATGCCCATTGCAACCAATCAGATCACTTCTTTCATTTTTAACAAGTTCTCTGCAAAATGAATGAAGCGATCTGATTGGTTGCTATGGTCAACTGGGCAACTTTTCCTTTGCACAGGTTTTGATAAATCTCCCCCATAAATATTTTGGAAAGTGTTCAGAGAAAAGCTATTAAACTAGTAACGTTGAGCGAGAATATTAAAAATGTGAATTTTTACTGTGAATATCGGCACTTCGCAATTTCGCAAATATTTAGAATATAGTGATAAATATTCATAATGACGTATATTAATTTTTTTTTTTTGCTAATATGCGAATATATTCAAATATTCGTGAATATAAGCACTTCCTGTCAGAGGACACTGATCCCTCCCTTCTTTTAGGTGAAAGATATAATTGTGCATGCACACTATGCAAATTTTTATTATGAATTTTTGCATTAAAAAAAAGAGAACGAACATAGCGAATATGCAAATTTTGCGAATATAGAGCGAATATTCGCCCATACATTCGAGTAATATCGCGAATTCGAATATGGCCTATGCCGCTCATCACTATAAACTAGTCCATGGGTTAAAGGAAAAAACTTACCAGGAAAGTTTAAAGAAAGATAAGACAGAGGGGATATGATAGAAACCTTTAAATACATTAAGGGGAAGATTTATCAAAACATGTGCTGAGGAAGAGTGGGCAGTTGCCCATAGCAACCAATCAGATTGCTTCTTTCATTTTTCACAGGCCTCTTTAAAAATGAAAGAAGATCTGATTGGTTTCTATGGGCAACTGCACCATTCTTCCTCTACACAGATTTTGATGAAACTCCCTCTAAGAGAATCAACACAATAAAGGAGGCAAAGGTTTAAAAGTAATATGAGAGAGTAGTGGATGCATGGAATAGCCTTCCTGCAGAAGTGGTCGCTGCAAATACAGTGAAGAGATTTGAGCATGCATGGGATAGGCATAAGGCTATCCTTCATACAAGATAGAGATAGGTATAAGGCTATCCTTCATTAAAGATCGAGATAGGTATAAGGCTATCCTTCATGGAAGGTAGAGATAGGTATAAGGCTATACTTCATATAAGATAGAGATAAGCATAAGGCTATCCTTCATATAAGATAGGGTTAAGCATAAGGCTATCCTTCATATAAGATAGAGAAAGGTATAAGGCTATCCTTCAAATAAGATAGAGATAAGTATAAGGCTATCCTTCATATAAGATAGAGATAGGTATAAGGCTATCCTTCATATAAGATAGAGAAAGGTATAAGGCTATCCTTCATATAAGATAAAGATAAGTATAAGGCTATCCTTCATATAAGATAGAGATAGGTATAAGGCTATCCTTCATATAAGGTAGAGATAGGCATAAGGCTATCCTTCATATAAGGTAGAGATAGGCATAAGGCTATCCATCATATAAGATAAAGATAGGTATAAGGCTATTCTTCATATAAAATAGAGATAGATATAAGGCTATTCTTCATATACGATAGAGATAGGTATAAGGCTATCCTTCATATAAGATAGAGATAGATATAAGACTATCCCTCATATAAGATAGAGATAGGTATAAGGCTATCCTTCATATAAGATGGAGATAGGTATAAGTTTATCCTTCATATAAGATAGAGATAGGTATAAGTTTATCCTTCATATAAGGACTATTTATAAGTATTCAGAATATTGGACAGACTAGATGGCCAAATTGCTCTTATCTGCGGACACAGTCTATGTTTCTATATCAAGGAATAGCATTCATTAAAATCCCCTTGATTCACCTTGAACAGGAAGGTGACACCTCCAGCTACAGAGGACCATTGAAAAAACAAGTGTCTCACTTAAAAAGATTAAAAAAATTGGGCAGAATTACTATTGCATATATGCAGAATTGAAGCTGATACACTGGCTTACACGCCTTGCACCACACTTATTATGTGTTTTTGATAATTCTTATGTCTGAAAAGAGGGTCTGGATTACCAATAAAGAGTGTGTCTTGATATATTACACCAAATTCTGGGGCAAAATAAGCCAGTAAATAGGTGGCCTAAGGGTAGACAAAATTGTCTCATTTAACAGCATGAGCCCTTTTGATAAATCTGTTCAATATACAAGAATTTAACTTTCCCAAAATCTAACGGATCACATTTGAGCACAGAAATGAATGAATAATAAGTGTCAGGTCACATTGGGGTAAGAAAATAGATTATCTAGCACATTTAAAGCGTACCCGTCAGATCCAACCCAATTTTTTTTTTATATATATCACTCAGTACCTAATCCTGACCATGTACATCTTATATTTAAGTGTCTAGCACCTTTATTTATTTTTTTATTACACTTTTAATTTAGCTCACTAGTCTGAATTCCTCTCAAAGGGAGGGGGCGTGGCCTCACTGTGCAGGTCTCCGCCCCTTCCCTCAGTATGCTGTCTGCTCACATCTCCCCTAGCATTAGCAAAACTACAACTCCCAGCTTGTCCTCACTGACAGTAGTGGGACATAAGCTGACAGTGGGAGGATTTTTCCTCCAGTTGTGAGCCCTGTACTCACAGCTGTCAATCAAGGAAGTGTGTCCATGACATAGGTGATGATGCATGGACACAGCAGGACTAGTATGTGTCCAAGCAGACAGGGGGGGCAGTTGTTTGACTGGCTTTTTCAGTATGAAATACTGAAAATTTTCTAATAAAAGCAATTGCAAAACCTATTGGTTATACATGCTTTACAACATATCAAAAGTTTTTGTATCTGACAGTATTCATTTAAGGATAAAGTTCAACTTCCTTCTTTTGAAATTATCTAAACTCATTTAAATTAAAGTAGTTACATTTTTACCCAATATTATCTTATTTTGATAAATCTGGTTCATTCTTTTTAGTAGATCTGCCTCAATGAGTGGAGGAAGAATGGGAGGCTACAAGTGTTCCTGTACAATGGGTTTTAGATGGACTCCAATACATTTAGGTTGTATCCAAGTACAGAATCCACAGACCAAATAATGAAAGGCACAACATCTCTCACTTGCTATCTTATAGTAGGAATATATTAGGTTTCCATGTGTGCTAGAGAAATCCTACTTTATGAGCCAGCATCCAGGACATAAACTCTAAGCTCAAAATCTAGCTAGGAATGTCACCTGACAATAGCAGAAACACTATTCAATAACTTGTCATCATTCCACAAAGATAAGTAGATGAAGCTTAGGTACTCAGGTGTAGCGTGAATGGGTCAAGGCTCTAAACGACTCCACTGTAGCAGCAAAAAAGGGAATCATGCCAATAGGTAAGCAGTTACACATAAACTGGTTTTTACAACTCTTATTTAGTTAAACATAAGCAGTTTATCAAACAGCAAAGAATGTAAAAATGTATCACTCAATGTGCCAAAAAATAGTGCAGATCTTCATATCCTCTGTTCCAATCTGTTCCAGTCTCTGCAGAACATGCCAATTTCAGAGAGAGAATAACAAAATTTAGCAATTCCCAAACTTTCCAAAGCATGCTAAACGTGCACCCATCACTACTTATATAGATAAACTATCATGAGACATTATTTCTGAAAGTGTATAAATAAAATAAAAACATAAAAAACATTTAAAAAATACATACATGGAAATATCAAATGTAACGACAAAGCAAAAGATGACATAGAAAATCTTTCACAGAAATACTGTCATTTAAGTGTATTCCTATAAAAGGGTTTCTAAGTGATCTTTTGCTATTTTGTTAGATTTGACATCGCCATGTAAAGATCTATTTTTTAAAAATATTTTTTCTAGATTTTTAATGCATTCACACTGTCTTTAAGGAATAATGTCTCGTGATAGCTTATGATCTTTAGAAGTGGTAATGGGTGCACATGAAAGGAGGCATGGTCTCTGAAGGGTCGCAACTTTTCGTGATTTTTAAGTATTGCTATTCCCTTCATTGGAAGAAATGTTAAATCGGCGTCATTCGCGAAGAGTGTGTAAGACTAGACCAGAGGATATAACATTAATTGCCATTTAATGAACTGCTTTTGTTTGTAAATAAGAATACTTAAAACAAGTCTATTTAAAACTACTTATGTGTTAGTGTTATTCTATTACATTTAATAACTTTTCCACATTCAATTTGTGGTGCTGATGTGTACTATGCATGCACCTATTCTAGCATTTATATAGGGATGATTTTCCCTGTCTCCATTCATAGTGAAATCTCATTGAGGAGACCACTCAAAATGACTTGGATGCATATCGCATAGTGGACAAAAAATCTGGTCTATGAAACTGATGGTCTGCTTCTCAAAGGGTGGTCTTTTGAGAAATTTTCACTGTATACTCAAATGAGAGTGAGAATAAGGTGTGATGCTTCTTCCTGAAAAATTGTTATAAAGCCTACATATGAGCAATGTAAGTGTAAAATGTAGAATTTAGTTTATTGATCCTTTTGTGCAGTAGTTCCTGTGATTTTCCTGTTCTATCTAATTGAATGTAAACATTTTAATCTGTGTTTAAAAAAAAATCTGGCTAACACCTAGACCATAGGTAAATACATGGCAGGTAACCAGGTTCCACACTATAAATATGTTTCCACTAAGTACTTGTGTCCCTCCCTCTTTGAGGTTCGCCATTACAGTGTAAGCGTCATGTTGAGCAGAGCCAGATTAAGAGCACCATGGGCCTGGTGCTGAAGAGCCTAAAAGTGACCCACCAGCCTGGTTACGGCCATTTGTTGGGCTGCAGTGTAACTCTATTTAATTACATTATGTGCAACACAGCACAATACACACAATGTGATGTAGGTAGGTAGCTAGATAGGTTGTTAGCTAGCTAGGTAGGTAGCCAGGTTGGAAGGTAGTTGCTATAAATTACACCAAAATATGTCCCCATAGCCATCATTTTAGAGCATTAAGTTGACTAGTCGGGGCCCCGCACAGGAGATCATTGGGGTTCCTTTTGGTAGGGGACAAGTTTTTCAGCATGATACTTCTCCTTTAAGATAATTTTCCATGACCAATTATATCGGTATACAAGGAGGAATATTTTTGCCATGCACATTACCGTCATTACTGACCAAATACCGACTGTTACTGACCAAATCCTGTATACTGATACCAATAATACCAGTATATAAGGAAGAATATTATCACCATACATATTACCTTCATACTGTTACTGACCAAATCCTGTATACTGAGACCAATATTATCAATAATACCAGTTTACAAGGATGAATATTATCACCAAGCATATTACCATCATACTGTTACTGAGAAAATCCTGTATACTGAGACCAGTATTACCAAAAATACCAGCATACAAGGAGGAATATTATCACTATACATATTACCATCGTACTATTAACCTATTGGGGAGGGAATTTCATGGGAATTTTGGTCCCCGCCGCACGCCTGGTGGGGACTGGACCGGGATGACTGCTGATATCTATCAGCAGGCATCCCGTGGCAATGCCTAGGGGGGTCCTGAGACCCCCCCCCCATGTTGGCCGCCACCTCCTACTATAACCTGCCATTAGTCAATCAGGCTAATCGACCAATAACAGTTGGGGGCGGGAGGGTTACAGTTTATTTCCCCCCGCTCTGCCCACCGATCAAAGTTCCGGCAGAGCGGGGGAGAAACATGTGCAGCGAGGGAGGAAGAGAACCGACTTAACAGAGCGGCATCGGCCTCGAAATTGGAGCAGGGCAGCGGGAGAGACCATCGGGCGGCAGCGGAGACATCAGGAGAAGTGCGGCGGAGGAGGCTGCAGTGAAGATCGCCGGTAAGTGATCTTCACTGTGGCCTTCTAAAAGTTGCAAAAACTACAACTCCCAGCATGCCCAGACAGCCCTTTGGCTGAGAGTTTTAGTTTTGCAACATCTGGAGGGCCACAGTTTGGAAACATCTGTGTAGTGGTCTCCAAACTGTGGTCCTCCAGATGTTGCAAAACTACAACTTTCAGCAGGCACTGACTGTCTGGGCATGCTGGGAGTTGTAGTTTTGCAACATCTGAAGTGGCATCTGTAGCCCTCCAGATGTTGCAAAACTACAACTCCAAGCATGCCCAGTCAGGGATGGTGTAGTTATGCAATATCTGGTCCTTCAGATGTTGCAGAACTACAACTCCCAGCATGCCTGGACAGTCTGGACATGCTTGGAGTTTGCAACATCTGGAGGGCTACAGTTTGGAGACCACTACTTAGCAGTCTCAAAACTGTTCTTCCCCAGTTGTTGCATAACTACAACTCCTAGCATGCCTTTCGGCTGTCAGTGCATGCTGAGAGTTGTAGTTTTGCAACAGCTGTAGACACACTGGTTGGGAAACACTGAGCTAGAGTCTGTTTCCTAACTCAGTGATTCCAACCCGTGTGCCTCCAGCTGTTGCAAAACTACAACTCTCAGAATGCACTGACCGACCGTACATGCTGGGAGTTGTAGTTTTGCAACATCTGAAGGTGCTGGGCGCCCCCCCCCCCCCCCAACCCATGTGAATACATTCACATGGACGGGTTTACAGTGGGTTTCCATCTACAAGTTTGAGCTGCAGCAGATTTTCCGCCGCAGCTCAAACTGCCAGCGGAAAACTCACTGTGAACCCTCGCCTGTGTGAATGCATCCTAAAAACACTACACTACACTAACACAAAATAAAAAGTAAAACACTACATATACATATACTCTTACACAGTCCCCCCCCCCCCAATAACAATGAGAAACATCTCATATGGCAGTTTTTCTAAAACGGAGCCTCCAGCTGTTGCAAAACAATAACTCCCAGTATTGCTGGACAGCCATTGACTGTCCTGGCAGGCTGGGAATTTTGCAACAGCTTGAGGCACCCTGTTTGGGAAACACTGCCGTAGGGTTTTGGTGGAGACAAGCCCCATCCTTGTATCCGGGTCCGCCCCTATTGCAAAGTCCTAATTTAGGCCTCAAATGCGCATGGCGCTCTCTTGCTTTGGAGCCCTGTCGTATTTCAAGGCAACAGTTTAGGGCCACATATGGAGTATTTCCGTACTCAGGAGAAATTGCATTACACATTTTGGGGGGATTTTTCTCCTTTTAGCCCTAATGAAAAGGAAAAGTTAGGGGCTACAACAGCATATTAGTGTAAAAAATAAAAAATGTTACACTAACATGCTAGTGTTGCCCCATACTTTTCATTTTCACAAGGGAGAAAAAGACCCCCAAAATTTGTAATGCAATTTCTCCTGAGTATGGAAATACCCCATATGTGGACGTAAAATGCTCTGCGGATCCACAACGGTGCTCAGAAGTGAGAGTGCCAAGTACATTTGAGGTCTAAATTGGTTATTTGCACTGGGGTAGCTGATAGTAACAGCAGTTCTGACATGAATGCAAAAAACACCCACGTGTGACCCCATTTTGGAAACTACACCCCTCAAGGCATGTAAAAAGGGGTATAGTGAACCTAAATACCCCACAGGTCTTTGACAAATTTCCGTTAACGTTGAACGTGAAAATTTAACATTAGTTTTTTTTCCCCGTGAAATGCTGGTGTTACCCAAATTTTTTCATTTTCACCAGGGGTAATAGGAAAAAAGCCTCCCATTTCTTCTGATTATGGAAATACCCCATATGTGAATGTAAAGTGCTCTGCCAGAAGAGAAGGAGCGCCATTGGGCTTTTGGTGAGAGAATTTGGCTGGAATTGAAGGCCATGTGCGTTTACAAAGCCCCCATGCTGCCAGAACAGTGGACACCCCACATGTGACCCCATTTTGGAAACTACACCCATCATGGAATGTGATAAGGGGGGCAGTGAGCATTTACACCCCACAGATGTCTGACAGATATTTGGAACAGTGGTCCGTTAAAATGAAAAATATAATTTTTCATTTGCACAGCCCACTGTTCCAAAGATCTGTCAAACGCCAGTGGTGTGTAAATGCTCACTGCGCCCCTTATTACATTCCGTGAGGTTTGTATTTTCCAAAATAGGGTCACATGTGGGGGGTCCACTGTTCTGGCACCATGGGGCTTTGTAAACGCACATGGCCCCCGACTTCCATTCCAACCAAATTCTCTCTTCAAAAGCTCAATGGTGCTCTTTCTCTTCTGGGCATTGTAGTGCACCCGCAGAGCACTTTACATCCACATATGGGGTATTTCCATACTCATAAGAAATGCTGTTACAAAATTTTGGGGGCTTTTTCTCCTGTTACCCCTTGTGAAAATGAAAAATTTGTGGTAACACCAGCATTTAATTGAAAAAAGTTTTTTTTTAATTATTTTTAAGTCCCATTTTAACGAAAGTTCACCTAGTTAAGGCACCCTCATCCCTTCATCTCCCAGCACAACGGATAATCCGGAACACTGACTTCCACTAAACCGGTGAGTGCAAGTGAATTTTCTCCTTCGTCTATATACAACAATACTAGTACTCTGTTTCACTTAGCACCCCGGCAGGGAAATTAAATTATAGCAGCTACGGCCAATGACACTTCATCTAACGCTCCAACATCCAGCAATACATCCACAATAGGAAATAAAAGCAGTGCCCTCCAAATGTTCTATAAATCAGTATATATATATATATATATATATATATATATATATATATATATATATTATTGTCTATAATATAATATATTTGTTTTCATCAACAAATTAAGAGAGGCTTTTGAGATGTGTCCAGTGTGTTATACAAGTTAGTACCTACTTTGGCCTTTTAATCCATGGCATGTGTTTGTGTAGTTTAACCTCTTCAGGACACAGGGTGTATGGATACGCCCTACATTCCGAGTCCTTAAGGACCGAGGGCGTATCCATACGCCCGTGGGAAATCCGGTCCCCACCGCTAGCCGGTTGGGGACCGGAGCCGGATGCCTGCTGAAATCATTCAGCAGGCACCCTGGCACATCGCCCAGGGGGGTCCTGAGACCCCCCCATGTTGGCGATCGGAGAAAATCCCATGTCAATTCAGACATGCGATTTTCTCCAATTCTGGGCTGATCGGGTCTCTGGTGACCCGATTACCCGGAAAATAGGGCTGATTGGAGCTGTAAGCAACAGCCCCGATCAGCCTAAAGGATAGGAGTGAGGTTGCAAAGCTGCGATCTCCTCCTATCCCCTGCCATGGCAACCCCCGTTCTGAGCACCCCTGGATGTCGAGGGGCTCTGGGAAGAAGATGGAGGCTGTACCTGCAGGAGAAGATGCCTGGGGACCTGGGATCTTCGCTGGAGCCTGCTGGATCTTTGCTCAGGTAGGGAATTGACAGTGGGGGGGGGGGGGGGGGAATTGAAAGTGAAAGTAAATTGATCTTTACTGTGGCAACCACTAGGGGGGCCAAACTGCAATGCAATGCAACATCTGGAGGGTCACAGTTTGGAGACCACTGTTACAGTGGTGCCCAAACAGTAGCCCTCCAGATGTTGCCAAACTACAACTCTCAGCATGCCTCGACTGCCCAGGCATGCTGGCAGTTGTAGTTCTGTAACATCTGTCCCTTCAGATTTAGCAATTTTCATGACATTTTTGAAAATTGATGCTCTACTTTGAAGCCCTCTAATTTTTTCAAAAAGCAAAAGTATGTCCATTTTATGATGCCAACATAAAGTGGACATATTGTATTTGTGAAGAAAAATAAAATTTATTTGGAATATCCATTTTCCTTACAATTAGAGAGCTTCAAAGTTAGAAAAATGCAAAATTTTCAAAATTTTCATGAAATTTGGGGATTTTTCACCAAAAAAGGATGCAATTAACGCCGAAAAATTTACCACCAAAATAAGTGTCACGAAAAAACTGTCTCAGAATCAGAATATTCGGTAAAAGCTTTTTCGTATTATTAATTCGTAAAGTGACGGTGGTCATAATTGCAAAAAAGGGCTCAGTCCTTAAGGTGAAAAAGGGCTGCGTCCTTAACCCCTTAACGACGCAGGACGTATATTTACGTCCTGCGCCGGCTCCCGCGATATGAAGCTAATCAACGGCTTGGACCCGCGGCTAATACCACACATCGCCGATCGCGGCGATGTGCGGTATTAACCCTTTAGAAGCGGCGGTCAAAGCTGACCGCCGCTTCTAAAGTGAGAGTGAAAGTGACCCGGCTGCTCAGTCGGGCTGTTCGGGACCGCCGCGGTGAAATCGCGGCGTCCCGAACAGCTGACCGGACACCGGGAGGGCCCTTACCTGCCTCCTCGGTGTCCGATCGGCGAATGACTGCTCCGTGCCTGAGATCCAGGCAGGAGCAGTCAAGCGCCGATAACACTGATCACAGGCGTGTTAATACACGCCTGTGATCTGTGTAAGAGATCAGTGTGTGCAGTGTTATAGGTCCCTATGGGACCTATAACACTGCAAAAAAATGTTAAAAAAAAAGTGTTAATAAAGGTCATTTAACCCCTTCCCTAATAAAAGTTTGAATCACCCCCCTTTTCCGATAAAAAAAAATAAAACAGTGTAAAAAATAAAAAATAAACATATGTGGTATCGCCGCGTGCGTAAATGTCCAAACTATAAAAATATATCATTGATTAAACCGTACGGTCAATGGCCTACGCACAAAAAAATTCCAGAGTCCAAAAAAGCGTATTTTGGTCACTTTTTATACCATTAAAAAATGAATAAAAAGTGATAAAAAAGTCCGATCAAAACAAAAATCATACCAATAAAAACTTCAGATCACAGCGCAAAAAAATAGTCCTCATACCGCCCTGTACGTGGAAAAATAAAAAAGTTATAGGGGTCAGAAGATGACATTTTTAAACGTATAAATTTTCCTGCATGTAGTTATGATTTTTTCCAGAAGTGCGACAAAATCAAACCTATATAAGTAGGGTATCATAAGGTGTAATTTTTACTGAAATATGCACTGCGTAGAAACGGAAGCCCCCCAAAATTTTCAAAATGGCGTTTTTTTTTTCGATTTTGTCGCACAATGATTTTTTTTTCCATTTCGCCGTGCATTTTTGGGTAAAATGACTAATGTCACTGCAAAGTAGAATTGGCAACGCAAAAAATAAGCAATAATATGGATTTTTAGGTGGAAAATTGAAAGGGTTATGATTTTTAAAATGTAAGGAGGAAAAAACAAAAGTGCAAAAACGGAAAAACCCTGAGTCCTTAAGGGGTTAAGGGGTTAAAAGCTGACATATGTTGTTCCCTCCACTAATAACATGCCGTGCACTCATAGACTTCTTGAAGGGGGTAAAGTTACTTTATTGTTAGGGTACACTTGCACATACATTAATTAAGCAGAACATTTCTCTTAGTTTTTGCATAAAGATTGAAAGCGTTGGTCAAAAATTTGGAATTTTTTTTACATCAGTTTGCTGGTGAAACATTGACAAAATTCCCCCCTTAAATTTATGAAAACTCACCTTCATTTTACTGCAAGACATATCAATAAGGTATTTTTGTCATTCCAGACTGAAAGCTGTGCCATTTTAGCAAGACATTTTTTTCCCTCTCTTTCTGCTCACTTTTTAATTTTGTTTGCAAAGGATTTTAATGGCATGATGCCCTTATGGGTGTTCCTGGTAGCAGATATGTGTTGTGAGATCACCTGTATATTTGGCCCATACCATAAACACGTATGCACCACATCCGGGAGTAATGAAAAAGCAGATTATGTACGGTGGTATTATGGGGCCGCTCACAGAGCACCTATTGGCTACACTCTTGTCGGCAGAGCCATGAATATTTATGTAGGGGGTGTTGTACAGGGCCAAGCTAGGTGGCATGACAGTGCACTTTGTGGCTGGGAATGCCCCAGTGCACCAAATTTTTTAGCTTAACTCAGGAACAGTGCCATGAATAACAAAAGGAATCAGCATCACCAGCACTAATACCCTGTACCAGCAGTGTGGGTGACACTGGTGACAGATTATACACAACATATTTTTGAAGAAGTCTGTTCAATTGGAAATCAGTTCCATATAAATCTTAATGGGATTGTTTCTGCAACATGTGAAAGTGATTTCTGCAAACCTTATTCAGATGAATTGGACAGATGCAGAAATTTCTGCAACAAATCTGCCACATGTAAAAATATTCCAAGGGTGGTGTCACGATTCGGCAGGCTGGAGGTGGATCCTCTGTGCCAGAGAGGGATTGGCGTGGACCGTGTCAGTGGACCGGTTCTAAGTTGCTACTGGTATTCACCAGAGCCCGCCGCAAAGCGGGATGGTCTTGCAGCGGCGGTAGCAACCAGGTCGTATCCACTGGCAACGGCTCAACCTCTCTGACTGCTGAGATAAGCGCGGTACAAGGGAGTAGACAAGAGCAAGGTCAGACGTAGCAGAAGGTCGGGGCAGGCGGCTAGGTTCGTAGTCAATGGTGATAGCAGATGGTCAAGAACACAGTAGAGGTAACACAGAGTAGCTTTCTCAAGGCACAAGGCAACAAGATCCGGCAAGGGAGTGCAGGGGAAGTGAGGTATAAGTAGGGAGTGCACAGGTGGAAAGGAAGATTGGGCCAGGCACCATCATTGGTGCACTGGCCCTTTAAATCTCAGAGAGCTGGCGCGCGCGCGCCCTAGAGAGCGGAGCCGCGCGCACCAGAGCATGACAGCCGGGGACCGGGACAGGTAAGTGACTTGGGATGCGATTCGCGAGCGGGCGCGTCCCGCTATGCGAATCGCATCCCCGCCGGCAATGTCAGTGCAGCGCTCCCGGTCAGCGGGTCTGACCGGGGCGCTGCAGGGAGAGAAACGCCGCGAGCGCTTCGGGGAGGAGCAGGGACCCGGAGCGCTCAGCGTAACAGGTGGGCTATTGGTCCTTTAAGCTCCCAGGGCCTTTTGTCTTATGGTTATGGAACCTTGCTGGTCTTTTCTCCTTTTGAAGTGGACTTAAGATTTCTTCCTTTAGCTCTGTTGTTGTACTTGAAAGAAAGTTTCAATCTCAAGTAAAAAAAAAATTATAATAATAATAATAAAATTAATAAATAAATAAATAAAAGTGAGATGGAATCGGTCAATGTTTAATTATGAAAATGTCTTGCAGCTTGGATTATCAAACCACTAAGAGTCTAAAGTCCTTCTTAAAGAGTGTATGTCTCAAAGACTTACAGTATAAGTAATAATACATATATTTTTAAAAATTGTATATGCAACTATTTTTTTCTTCTACAGTGGAACAATGAAAATTAGACAGTCTTTTATTTCTTTCTTTATAGTATGGACTTGTTCAAGCTTATTCTTGTTTTATGCTTGTGACATAAATGATGATGTGGTTCTCATTTCTTTACAAAGCATTTTTTGGTCTGTCATCATTCGACTTTAATTGTGTTTTCTGTTCTCTGCCAAACCTATGTAGTATTTGAAAGGTCTCTGTGCTCTTCCAATGGTTTCCTTGTAAATATAAAAGGCAGGGTCTGTTTTATCTCTGCTTTAAATGTTATACCACTTACAGTACAGTATGTGGAACCATATTGTGCTAGGTTCAATATCTGCACAACGATCTGATACTGAAACATCACATTCTTTAGCCTTTTCAATATGTTAAATGAGTAAGAAATATATATTTGAGATGCATAATGTTCTGGTTAGCTAATCATACTTGTAATATTCCAGTGACAGGAATGATGGTAAACTAAAGATCTAGATACCTGATGTCAAAGCTGAGTGACCTGGTAAAGTCTAGAATCTCTTGGGAGAGTTTTTATAGCATGAAGCCATTAGGTTAAATACTGGGATAAACTTAATCTGTACATGTTTTTGTTGTATTGTGTATTAAAAATAAATGAAAATAAATAAATACGTGAATAAAACCCCAAATGTTAATATTTGAAAAAAATGCTAATATGCTACACAACAAAATCAATACATATCAACCATGTTATTAAAGGGCTATTGACATGGCGCTCCCTGTGACCCCCGCTGATGACGTCAATCCTGACAACACGGTGGTCTTTTCTTGAATTTGTAATGTATATGTATATATATCCTCGATATTTGCCTCTCTGTTATGACCTGGAGAAGCAAGGGGTTTTCCTTACAAAATGCGTTGTCAATTGTCTCAAGAAATAATAATTAAAATAACTTTTATTTGTTCATCCAAACTGTTTTGTTTTCAATAAGAAATGTGCCCCCCGACTGCCATCCAGCATCTCAGGCACCAATACTGCATCTTATTTTCAGTGATCCTATGGGACCCTGGTCTCCAAGTGTATATAATGGGGGAATCGTCATACTTCATTGTTTTGGTGGATATTTAAAGAATCTTATATTTCTTAGTTAAAAAGTTCCTGACAAAAGTCTCTGGAGGCTGCTTATGTCTCTTGCGCAGTGGTATACATAGCAGAAATGAGGCCCCATTGAGACGATTGACACTGGCCCCCTATTATGGTGTTTGATTTGGCCCCCCAGAACAGAAAGCTCTGTGGTTTGTTTCCCTTTGCTTTTCAAGACCTATTGATAAATTCCCCCATGCATTAGTTTGTTGACCATGCAGAGAGAGGAGGTATGCACACTTCTTTACCAATAGACAATGGAGAAAAAGGAATGGGACCAACTGGGGCTGGGCCCCTTTACATTTGCATGGTCTGCTATTACAGTACTCACGTTCTATCCTCTGGGAACAAAGAATCAGGTATGTTGAAATTCTGCAAGACATCTGCCATTGGGGAGAATTAGAAAGCTCTCATTGTCTAGTTTTGTCTAATGTGTATATGAGCCTTTAAAAGGGTACTCTGGTTCTGAGACATCTAGGAGATAAGATGTCTCACCACAGGGGTCCCGCCGCTGGAGTACCCCTTTAAGAAGTCTCAGAAGACAATTATATAATTAAATGGTTAATATATGTGATATGGTTTACGCAATTTTAGTTACATATGATAAGTTCCAATGAATTTCGCATGATATTTAACAAAAACATGCACCACAGAAATCATTGGAAGTAATATCTGGAAAATTAATTATCCCATATAACTTGATATATTACCTTGGAATACAGCTAAGAGTATAACTTACAGCTTTAACGTCTGATAACTTGTTCTTGGCACAAAAAAACTGTCATTTCTTGCATATTTTTCAAGAAAGCCAATTTTCAAGTCTAATAGATTAGACATGTTGTACGCTTTACAAGGGGCATGCTTTGCATTTTATATAACAAATCTCTGGTGGTAGTTATATTCATGATACTTAGAATTTTAGGAAGCCACAAGATCATGAATGTGGCTTTTCTTGAGAATGAGGATTAACAGTGTGGGTGGTCTCTCACCAGAACGTGGACCCTCCAACATGTATAATGACTACATAGAACATTAAGACGTTACATACATACAAGGACTTTTAAAACTCTAAATCAATGGAAACTTCATTTAAGTCATATTAGTAATGTGACAGATACTAAAATTGTTTAACTACACACCTGTACAATTTTCAGAATAGATTTTTTTCTATACAAAGTGCCCACATTTTATACATTAGATGGATATCCATTTATTTTACTTCTTGATTTAGCATTCTGGAGATTGCTGTCTTTACACCAGATAAATAAATACAGTGTACAGCACTATTTAACCATTTCACCCCCATGCTATAGCAAGTTATTGTGGCTGAATTTTACTTGCCTATCCATTATCTCATAGCTTGTTAAATAATTTTCCTTTAGTGGCACATGTTCATTCTTTCCACAGAATCCATGGAGATGGCGGATTTCCGAGTGGTTCTGGCATAGATATTCCAAAAATTTTCTGCCAAGTGAACGAGGCCTTACATTTCACTGAAGATTAGTGGCTGTATAGAAAAATGGCTAAAAGGGTTAATACAGACACATTTTGAGTAACATGATCTGAAATTTGAAGACCTTTCTTTGCTCATGCTTATACTTCCTAGGTCAGGTAAGTAAATTAAGTACAAAAAAATAAGGAAGAACAATTTCACAAACCTGAAACTTGAAAAATATGACAGCGCTCAGTAAAACTAATCCACACCAATCCAAATGTATAATCCACAGAACAATACAGTAGTCTTTACAGGCTACTATAAGATTAGTGAAGGACATTTTTGTCTGTAGTTATTAACTTCTCCGTATTTAGTTCATCTTAATATTTCCATGAACTTACATTATGAGTCACCAATGTGCAGTGCATAGTTGTCAGTACACGTTAGGACACCGCATCATTTATATCTGAAGTGTAAAAGACCTCTGTGTATTTGTATGTCCCGAAACTAAACATGCAGCGGTAACCCTGAGATTGTACAACTGCTTCAAGCTTTCAGAGCTCTCTTGCAATGTGAATTAAAGAGTGAAGACAACAATGTAACCACAAACCCTACACAAACTATTTCGAGGTATTTGGGGTCTATAATTTAAAGGTTTATTTTAAGAACATGAAAAAGTAGCTGCATTGGATGAATATAAATATATTCACTGAATTCTCTGAACTATGTTTTATGGTTGGGATTACTAAAAAAAAAGTGTGCTTTACATATACAATAGCATGGTAGGTCTTATCCTGGCATATTATTCTAAAGGAGTTTTCCAAGTACAGTGTTTTATGACATCAGTATGATGTTGTGCATCATCTCTCAGGCACCCTTAAATCCAGAGATGTGTCCTTTCGGTTATATGCTGTAACACACTATAGGGGGTAAACAGACTTACAATGGTTAATAAGGGACAGTCTAGTCATGGGTGCTAGTTAGCACCCTTTTCACACTGAAAAGTTGCATTGATAGGTAGTTGTGCATTGTTACAATATCACTGTAGGCAGATGTAGAAGAATAGTAGGCCTTAAATGAGTTAGCCCTACGGGGATAGAGCGTTGATCCATTCTGATTGCCATAATTGAATTAGGGAAGGAATTTTTACTCTGGTTTGGGACAAATGGCATCAGCCTTTTGCCTTCTTCTGGATCAACACAGTAGGTTTATGAGTTAAACTCAATGGACTCTTTTTTTCAACCTTATGTTGTTACTATGTTACCTTTGTTGCATGGTGCAACAGTCTGGTTCAACAGTAGGTAAGAAGTAAAACAGCTCTCTGGTCTTCTCAATAAAATGTCAAAGCTTTATAGACACATTTAAAAAGTCTATAAAACTGATGTAATAGCAGATAGATGGAACGGCACCTACAGTTAATAGTTGGAGCTTATGGCAGCCATGAGTAGGGCTCCTAGGGGTCTGAAACACATTGATGTACTCACCAGCTTCAACTCACCAAACTCTACCTTAAATTACCATTGGACATGTATTGACTATATCGGCTTTATTATATTTCTGAATTCCTGATTAACTTATCAATAAATGATATTCAAGCTGGGAATTAATGCGTAAGGGCTCCAGAGAGTATTCATTGGTTAATAAATAATTAAAAAAAATAAACAGTTTCATTAAGGCTGTGTTCACACATTCAGGTTTTTAATTAAATTATGAAATACAAAGTCAAGAACAGATCCCTGGCTATGTATTCTATAGTTGCAATTAAAAACATGAACCTGTAAACAGCCTTAACACATGCTCAGCTAAACACCTCAACATAGTCAAAGAGAGACGCTAACATAAGCATGACGGGAGCCAATTGTAGCTGATTGTTGGATTTCCAGGAGCTTTAAAGGGGTACTCCGGCCCTAGACATCTTATCCCCTATCCAAAAGATAGGGGATAAGATGTCTGACCATGGGGGTCCCGTTGCTGGGACCCCCTGCGCGATCTTTGTGCAGCACGGTGGGGGTCGTGACATCACATATGCCCCCACGTAACGTCATACCATGCCCGCTCCATTTATGTCTATGGGAGGGGCGTGACAGCAGCACAAAGTAGAATAAAATGGAGAAGTTAAAACAGATATAATATAAGAAAAATACATTATATACTAATTTCTAGCAACTGAAGTTGGAGCATCAGTGTAACTCAGGGAAACTGCAGTACACATACTAAGCAGATCAACAGATCTAAATTACAAATTCCAAGTGCCTAAATCTGTACCATCCCCACTGTATTTTCTGGGCCATGCTAACATTGCTGCAATTTCATCTTGTTTGGATTTGTACATATTATGTGTTCCTTAACCCCTTAAGGACTGAGCGAATTTAAAGTTTTTGCATTTTCTATTTTTCCTCATTGCCTTTAAAAAATCATAACCCTTTAAATTTTACACCTAAAAATATGAATTATGGCTTATTTTTTGCGCCACCAATTCTACTTTACAGTGACATTAGTCATTTTTCCGAAAAATCCACGGCAAAACAGAAAAATAATTCATTGTGCGACAAACTTGAAGAAAAAATGCCATTTTGTAAATTTTGGGGGCATCCGTTTCTACGCAGTACATTTTTCGGTAAAAATGACACCTTATCTTTATTTTGTAGGTCCATATGACTAAAATGATACCCTACTTATATAGGTTTGATTGTGCATTACTTCAAGAAAGAATCATAAATACATTTATACGTTTAAAATTGTCATTTTCTTAGCCCTATAACTTTTTTATTTTTCTGCGTTCAGGGGGCTATGAGGGCTCATTTTTTGTGCTGTGATCTGAAGTTTTTAGCGGTACCATTATTGCTCTGATCAGACTTTTTTTATCACTTTTTATTCACTTTTTTTGTGGTATATAAAGTGATCAAAAATGCGCTATTTTGGACTTTTGAATTTTTTGGAGCGTACGCCATTGAACGTGTGGTTTAAAAAGTTGTATATTTTTATAAATAGGATATTTCCGCACGCGGTGATACCACATATGTGTATTTTTATTTTTATTTACATGGTTTTATTTTGTTACTAGGAAATGTCGTGTGATTTAAACTATTAATTCAGAAGGGAATACCTGAAAGACCTATCAGCTTGCAATGGCTGATTTCATTCACAGACTGCTGCCTTGCCATTGCATGGCAACAATCAGTGAAATCGGTGATTGATTGCTCCAGCCTGTAACTCATCCGGTGCCTCTTCACTGCTGGGACCTGCGGCTAATAGCGCGCGGACGCGATCGTTCGGCCACATCGAAAGTGAAATTAAATACTTCCCGGCTACTCAGTTGGGCTGATCGGGGTCATCGCGATAAAATCGCGAGGCCCCGATCAGCTACCCGGAGAGAAGAAGGTCTCTTACCTTCTCCGGCCGCATTATATACAGGGACCGCACTTAGGACGTTTATGAACGTCCATTTGCGGTAAGGGGTTAAAGGGACTTATTAATACTGCCAGTGTGAAAAAGCTAGGTATTAGTATACAAGGATCCTTAGCTGGGTTAATTTAGAGCTCAGAGACTAACCAACCAAAGCACTCAAGGTCATTTTTTTTTTGCAGTGACACTATCGAATTTAATCTGACGAATCCAAATTCATTACAAATTTCTGTAAAAATTTGATTCGCAACGAATGCAAATCTCCCTGCGATTTCATTGCGCAAATCGCTTCATTAAACTCCATTTAGTGTGTACCAGGCTCCAGGGCATCTTAAATGGCGGATCCACATGTGAGGACATTGGGCAAGGAATCCTGGGAAGGCGGGAACAAGGGTCAGTGGGATGACCCTGAATCACATGCAGCATGCAGCGTATGAACAGCCAGCCACCCCTGTGATGTCACAGCCCTATATAATCGGCAGCCATCTTGCGGCCAGTCACTTCAGCATTTTATTGCAGAGAGAGAGAGAGGGACAGATAGCAGTGTGTGTCGCACAGGAAAGCACTTTTACAACAGCAATTCACCTAAAGCCCAAATCCAGCCTAGAAGCACTGATAGGGAAGAGAGATTGAGAGAGAAAGGGCAATTGTGGGGGTATTACAGCAGCGGTTCACCTCAAGCCCAAATCCAGCCTAGAAGCACTGATAGGGAAGGGAGAGTGATTGAGAAAGTTCAATTGTGGGTGTAGACTGTGTGCTGCAGCACTGGTGTGTACAACAAATGAAAAGCTAATAGTAGCCAGCCAGTTAGAGTGAGTAAAGCACTAAAAGCCACAATCATCTGCTTTTAGTGCCTAATACTGGTTGAGTAGCAGAGCGTATTGTCCTCTATTAAGTGTAACCTGTGTGTACATAGGTGGTGTACCATTTTGTTCCTGTTAAAGTCTTAAGGGCCTAGTTACTGTGAAAGGCGAGCCAAAAGTACACACCTGCTGGTGTTGTAGACAAATGCTGCTTTAAGCATAGTGGAGTGCAATGCACTCCCCTCATAAGTGCATACCACATATGTACATCTAAGTGGTGTACCATTTTGTTCCTGTTATAGTCCTATGGGCCTAGTTTCTGTGAAAGGCGAGCCAAAAGTACACACTGGCTGGTGTTGTACACAAATACTTTTTTAAGTGTACTGGAGCGCATTGTCCTCCCCTCATACCGTATATACTCGAGTATAAGCCGACCCGAGTATAAGCCGAGACCCCTAATTTCAACCCAAAATCCCAGGAAAAGTTATTGACTCGAGTATAAGCCTAGGGTGGGAAATACATCATCCCCCCCTGTCATCATCCAGACCCCCGTCATTAACATCCTCATCATCATCACCGCCTGTCATCATCCAGACCCTCATCATCATCACCTGTCATCATCCCCTTGTCATCATCCCACACATCCCCCCTTCATCATCCCCTTGTCATCATCCCCACCCCCCTTCATCATCCCCTTGTCATCATCCCCACCCCCCTTCATCATCCCACACCCCCCCTTCATCATCCTCTTGTCATCATCCCACCCCCCCCCCTTCATCATCCTCTTGTCATCATCCGCCCTCAGTGGTCTTCAACCTGCGGACCTTCAGAGGTTTCAAAACTACAACTCCCAACAAGCCCGGGCAGCCATCGGCTGTCCGGGCTTGCTGGGAGTTGTAGTTTTGAAACCTCCGGAGGTCCGCAGGTTGAAGACCACTGCGGCCTTCGACATCATCCAGCCCCCTCTCACCCCCCTTTAGTTGTGTACTGTACTCACCTCCGCTCGGCGCTGGTCCGGTGCTGCAGGGCTGTCCGGTGAGGAGGTCGTCCGGTGGGATAGTGGTTCCGGGCTGCTATCTTCACCGGGGGCGCCTCTTCTCCGCGCTTCCGGCCCGGAATAGAGGCGTTGCCTTGACAATGACGCAGAAGTACGTTGGCAATGAACGTACCTCTGCGTCGTTGTCAAGGCAACGTGACTATTCTGGGGCCGGGCCCGAAGCGCTTAGAAGAGGCCTCCCCGGTGAAGATAGCAGCCCGGAACCACTATCCCACCGGACGATCTCCCCACCGGACAGTCCTGCAGCACCGGACCAGCGCCGAGCGGAGGTGAGTACTGTACAGAACTAAAGGGGGGTGAGAGGGGGCTGGATGATGTCGAAGGCCGCAGTGGTCTTCAACCTGCGGACCTCCGGAGGTTTCAAAACTACAACTCCCAGCAAGCCCGGACAGCCGATGGCTGCCCGGGCTTGCTGGGAGTTGTAGTTTTGAAACCTCTGGAGGTCCGCAGGTTGAAGACCACTGCTGGTAGAGAGTTCACTCGAGTATAAGCCGAGGGGGGTGTTTTCAGCACGAAAAATCGTGCTGAAAAACTCGGCTTATACTCGAGTATATACGGTAAGTGCATACAACATACGTACATCTAAGCGTTGTACCATTTTGTTCCTGTTAAAGTCTTAAGGGCCTAGTTACTGTAAAAGGCCAGCCAAAAGCACACACCTGCTGGTGTTGTAGACAAATACTGTTTAAAGCGTACTTGAGTGCATTGAACTCCCCTCATAAGTGCATACCACATACTTACATTTAAGTGTTGTACCATTTTGTTCCTGTTAAAGTCTTAAGGGCCTAGTTACTGTGAAAGGCCAGCCAAAAGTACACACCTTCTACTGTTCTAGACAAATACTGTTTTAATGCGTAGTGAAGCGTATTGTACTCTCCTCATATATGCACTAAGTATATCAGGCAGAGAAGTGTCAGGACATGCACATAGGAGCGGCAGAAGCCTAAATTCATCAGTTGCAGCAAGAGACCTGAGCTCCTGGTATCAGCTAGTGGTCGGTTATGACCAGCAACCCATCTGCTGTCATTGACTGGTTAACTCAGTCATCCACATCATCACAAGTGACATCTGACTCCCCAGGAACAGTCGGTGGGTTCCTCAGACACAACCATCAGTTGGCATGGCCTGGGAGCAGTCCCTGTCCTCCAATTGCCTCTTTCATATGCTGTTACCACCCCCATAGAAGTATCCTATGCTGTGATTTCAGCTCCACTTGTGACTCCGGATGATCTACTAGAGGACAGTCAGCAGCTAAGCCAATAAGTGGAGGAGACATCCCCCGCTTCCTTCCCTAGGCGGCCAAGTAGTAATGAGGAGAGTGGTGTGGTAGGTGGTGATGGGAGCGTTTAAGCTCCTGAAGCACACACTGTTGAGGAACCTGAAGAGGACATCAGTGACGTGCTGACACAACTCGATGATGATTAATCCGATGATTAATTACGAGCCAAGTGCAGAAGGGGCTTCATCATCAGGAAAAGAAGGTGGCAGGTTGCTCGTGAGGCAGAAGTTGAGCCAGCAAGGTAGTAGAATGGTTAGGAGTCAGCAGGGTGGCAGCAGTGGGAAGTCTGGAGCCAAACAAGCCCGGAGTAGACAACCTGCTTTGCAGCAGCCTACCTGCCCGGGAGGTAATGAAACAGGGGTCCCCAGAGTTGGCAGCAGTAGCAGTCAGTGCGGACTGTTGAGGGGAAAATCAGCTACTCTACGGGGGGGGGGCAGTTTTTCATCAAGTATTCGGAGGATGTTAACATGGCCACATGCATTTAAAAAAAATATCTTTAATCATTTAAATTGTGAGGCGCTTTGTTCTGATCAGGCTGCCACCACCTCCAGGCTGTGTCATTCTTGCTTCTGCCACCTCCACGCTTGGTCATTCTGCCACATTTTGGTCTCCTCATGCTGGTGCCACCTTCAGGCTGTGTCATTTTGCCACCATGTGGTCTCCTCATGCTGCTGGGCCATTATCTAAAAAATGTTATGGTAGCACTAGCTACCATAAATCTTTATCTAAAATTTTAAAATGTATCTTTTAATCTTGGGAATTGTGAGGCCCTACGGTATCAACATGCTGCTGGGACATTACCTAAAACATTTTTATAATAGCACTACCTACCATAAATCTTCAATTAAAATTTGAAATTGTATCTTTTAATCTTTGGAATTGTGAGGCCCTATGGTCTACTCATGCTGATGCCACCTCTAGGCTGTGTCATTGAGTCACCATATGGTCTCTTTATGCTGTTGGCATCTTAGATTAAACTTAAAACATTTTCATGTATCTAAAATCTTTAATTTATATTTTACAAAATATCTTTATTTTTTTCTATTGTGAGGTTCTATGGTCTCGTCGGGCTGCTGCTACCTCTAGACTCTGTCATTGTGCTGCCATGTCACTCCTAGTTAGATTGCGTTTGGTGATCATATAGTATTAGTTAAAACTAAACGCCGGGACATTAAACTTGGGAATCTAATATAAATCTTACATTTATCTGGGCAGCCAAACTTGATTTGTGGCCGCAACTAGCAGAGTTTGCCCTGGAAAAGCTGTCCTGCCCGGCCAGTAATTTGCCATCAGAGCGGGTGTTTAGTGAGGCGGGGCCATAGTAATCTCAAGGAGAACTTGTCTGTCCACAAAAAAATGTGGAAAGACTGACCATTGTGAAGATGAATCAGGCATGGATTAGCCAGCATTTCCACCCACCAAAGCCTGATGCATCAGAGTAGATTGACAATGGTGCAACACCAACACTTCACAAATATGGATAGTGCTAAACATATTTAAGGTGCTGCTCCCCAGTTACAAACATTCCTCCACATCAGACCAGAAGTAAGTATTGAGGATATGCATTACATAAAACATAACTTTTAATAATATTCTTAGGATAAAAATAAAATATATGTACCCAATTTTTTTTTTAATCAAACAAAAGGAAAGGTGTGCAGAAAACACCATGTGCCACCTCCACCACCAAGTATTGATGTGATGCAAAGACCTCTAAAAGATGGAAGGGAACAACGTACGGCCCATTGTAACAATTAGTGTTGCTCGCGAATATTTGCAATGCAAATTTTATTTGCGAATATCGCATATTCGCGAATTCTCGAATATTCGCGAATATAGCACTATATATTCGTAATTACGAATATTAGTTTTTTTTGTTTTTTTCATTTTTTTTTTCACAGTACACATCACAGTGATCACCCCTCCCTGGTTCCAGCTTGTGTGGTGTAAAGAAGGCTCTAATACTACTGTGCGAGACTGGCGTGCAAATTTTCGCATATGCGAAAATTTGCATATGCTAATTTTCGCATTTGCAAATTTTCACTTATGCTAATTATGGTTTATGTAAATTCTCACATATGCTAATTTTCGCATACGCAAATTTTTGCACATGCAGAAATAAAAGGCGAATATTGCGAATATGGGAATTTAGCGAATATATGACGAATATTCGTCCATATATTCGCGAAATATCGCAAATTCATATATGGCCTATGCCGCTCAACACTAGTAACAATGGGGGTAAAAACTTCCCCTGTAAGGCCCTACTCTTGCATTATTAATTCCCTTCTTGGCAAGTGTTACTCGCCCTAAAAAGGGCTGCCCCATTCAGGAACCTCTCCCTATTTCCACCTACAAACAATGCCATTTCCCAGGGATTTTAGGTGGAAATAGAGAGAGTTTCTTGTGTGGGGCCCCCCTTTTTAGTAGTAACACTTGCCAAGAACGGTGTTTTTTGCACACCTTTCCTTTTGTTTGATAAAAAAAAAAATTGGTTCCATATATTTTATCCTAAGCATATTATTAAAAGTTAAGTTTTACTAAATGCATATCCTCAATAATTACTTGTGCACACTAGCACTTTTAAAAAACAAGACAGTTTTCTTCTGCTTCCTGCCTCAGCTACTATTCTGATCCTGCCATCTGCCTGATGCCACACATCTGATGCCAAGTTCTCCTTTTTTCACCCACCTTCGTCATCAGGTACTGGTATTGCCACCCACTGCACCACTCTGTCACCGGGTCACTTTCAGGAGTCCTGATGCTGCTGCTGCCACCTCCAGGCTGTCTCATTCTGCCACCATATGTTCTCCTCGTGCTGATGCCACCTCCAGGCTGTCTCATTCTGCCACCATATGTTCTCCTCATGCTGATGCCAGCTCCAAGCTGTCTCATTCTGCCACCACATGTTCTCTTCATGCTGATGCCAGCTCCAGGCTGTCTCATTCTGCCACCATATGTTCTCCTCATGCGGCTGCCGCCTCCAGGCTGTCTCATTCAGCCACTATATAGCCTCTTCATGTTTCCGCCACCTCCAGGTTGTTATTCAGCTACTATATGTTCTCCTCATGCTGCCGCCAACTCCAGGCTGTGTCATTAAGCAATTATATGGTCTCCTCATGCCGCCGCAATCTCCAGGCTGTGTCATTCAGCCACTATATGCTGCCGCCAACTCCAGGCTGTGTCATTCAGCCACTATGTGGTCTCCTCATGCTGCCAGTAACTCCAGGCTGTGTCATTCGACACTATATGTTCTCCTCATGCTGCCACCACCTCCATGCTGTGTCATTCAGCCACTAAATGGTCTCCTCATGCTACCAACACCTCCACGCTGTATCATTCATGCACTATTTAGTCTCCTCATGCTGCCGTCACCTCCACGCTGTGTCATTCAGCCACTATATGTTCTCCTCATTATGCCGCAAACTCCAGGCTATGCCATTCAGCCACTAAAAGCTGCCGCCAACTCCAGCCTGTGTCAATTAGCCACTTTGTGGTCTCCTCATGCTGCCCCCAACTCCAGGCTGTGTCATTGAGCCACTACATGTTCTCCTCATGCTGCCGCCACCTCCATGCTGTGTTATTCAGCCACTATATTGTCTCCTCATGCTGCCGCCACCTCCACGCTGTGTCATTCAGCCACTATATGGTCTCCTCATGCTGCCGCAAACTCCAGACTGTGTCATTCAGGTACTATATGTTCTCCTTATGCTGCTGCCACCTCCACGCTGTGTCATTCAGCCACTATATGTTCTCCTCATGCTGTCGCAAACTCCAGGCTGTGTCATTCAGCCACTATATGTTCTCCTCATGCTGCCGCCACCTCCACGCTGTGTCATTCAGGCACTATATGGTCTCCTCATGCTGCCGCCGCCTCCACGCTGTTTCATTCAGTCACTATATGGTCTCCTCATGCTGCCGCCAACTCTAGGCTGCGTCATTCAGCCACTATATGGTCTCCTCATGCTGCCGCCACCTCCACGCTGTGTCATTCAGCCACTATAGGGTCTCCTCATGCTTTTGCCACCTCCATGTTTAGTCATTCAGGCATTATATGGTCTCCTCATGCTGCCGCCACCTCCACACTTGGTCATTCAGCCACTATAGGGTCTCCTCATTATGCCACCAACTTCCGGCTGTGTCATTCAGCCACTATTGGGTCTTCTCATCATGCCGCCAACTTCATGCTGTGTCATTCAGCCACTATATGTTCTCCTCATGCTGCCGCCACCTCCACGCTGTGTCATTCAGGCACTATACGGTCTCCTCATGCTGCTGCCATCTCCACACTGGGTCATTCAGCCACTATAGGGTCTCCTCATTATGCCGCCAACTTCAGGCTGTGTCATTCAGCCACTACAGGGTCTCCTCATGCTTCCGCAAACTCCAGGCTGTGCCATTCAGTCTCTATATGGTGCTGCCAACTCCAGGCTGTGTCATTCTCCCACTATGTGGTCTCCACATGGTGTCACCAACTCCAGGCTGTGTAATTCAGCCTCTATATGTTCTCTTAATGCTGCCGTCACCTCCACGCTGTGTCACTCAGCCACTATTTTGTCTCCTCATGCTGCCGCCGCCTCCATGCTGTGTCATTTAGGCATGGTCTCCTCATGCTGCCGCCACCTTCACGCTATGTCATTCAGCCACTATATGGTCTCCTCATGCTGCCGCCACTTCCACGCTGTGTCATTCAGCCACTATATGGTGTCTACCTGCTGCCGCCACCTCCACGCTGTGTCATTCAGCCACTATATGGTCTCCTCATACTGATGCCACCTTCCCGCTCTGTCATTGCTGCTCTGCGACGCCTCTAATCTGCATGTCATACTGAGTAACAGTATTATTTCACAACTTAGCACACACCCTATGCGTGTTACAGCAAGGCAAAGTGTTTTACTCCCCTATTGAGGCTCTCTGTAGGCCAGAAATAGCGGTTTTAAATAGGGATTTGCTGCGAATAATTTCAGACCGCAACATGATTTTTTTTAATTTTTATTCGGTGAATGGGCCGAATCAAATTTTTTAAAAATTCGCTCATCTCTAAGTGACACCTGTTTTGGTAGTCTTTTGCTTGCAGTTTATTGCTCTTATTGAACTCTAGAGGGCCTTAGAGCTTCAAATTTTGGGATACTGCAAAAAGTATAGTCGTTTTCGGAAAAGGTCACAAGAATGAATCATGCTCATATATTAAGTAATCTACTCTGTTATTATAGCCCTATTAGATATTGCATCAGGCAACACATTTTGTATTCAGTATCTTAAGTCCTTACCATCTTTTTCAAACTGAAATCCATGCTGTCACTTACAGTAAGTGAAGGTATCACAATCAAACATAACACATAATCCTATGCAGATACGATGTAGCATAGTCTTTGTTTAACAAAATGTGCCTTCTCTCATATATAAACACCACAGTAGAAGGATATTTGGAGGTATCAGAGATATGAAGAAGAAGCCTGGGGAAACAATAACACATAAAATTTATTTTAAGATAGATTAGAAACAATAGGCGTTTGTAAATAAAATAACTAATTTTTCACAATGTCTCCAGAAATACTGCCACCACCTGCACGCTGTGTCATTCAGCCACTATACAGTCTCCTCATGCTGCTGCCATCTCCATGCTGGGTCATTCAGCCACTATAGGGTCTCCTCATTATGCCGCCAACTTCACTATGTGTAATGATACCAACATGTAACTATTGAATTAAGTTACCTTTATTCTGGGTCGATAAAGTTGTGGTAGAACCAACTTATAGTGAAGCATTGTTGAACCAAAAAAAAGGGTTTATTTTTTGAGAGGTTGTCAGATTTTGATATGAAACTTTATTGAACATATTTTAAGCTTTTTTTCTCACTAGTGAACTTGAAGCAGAAATTCTTTGTATAATTCTTTAGAATACTTTTATTCCAAAGCATTATTTCTTGTCAGCCTCTAACATGGCCTCATAAGGAGATAGTGATAACAGACCTGGGGACCTTTGTTAGGCTTCAGATGATATGGGAACTAATCAATAACCTATGATCACATTGAAGGTTACTGAGTTACTGAAGGATCCCTCTACCTCTGTCAAACACTTTCTAATGGGTTAAACAGCAGGAACTGGAGTTATCTGGTGCTGCAGCAGAAAACCAGTTGTATATTTTAGTCATGCTGCTGCTACAATCCTGTGAGTACACTGGACAGTACCCACAAGATCAGGGAACTGGCACCCTCTAACGATGGGTATATCCATCATGCATGTGTATTTAAGGGCTTGTTGTAGCCATCTTTATGCAATTAAAAATGAAAATAAATTAATAAAAATGTCATCCCAGTAGTATTTTAAAGGGAATCTGTGACCTGAAATATTGCTATAAATCTGCTGACACGGTTCCATAGTGATAATAGGACAAAGAGTTAATAGTACCTTTTCTTTGTATGTTCATGTTGCAATACTAGAAAAAGTAATTTTGTCCAGCCATGTGAAGAGTCACAGAGAGACGTGGACTTCAATGCCCAGGACTCTATCTATGCTCCTCCATCTATGATTGACCATTTGATCTTAGAGCCCTGTTGAAGTCCTGTTCAGCCTCCCTTCTTAGGTTTGTGGCTGGGCAGTAGTCATGAAGCCACTACTGGAACTTCTGCATAATCTGGAAGAACAGCATCCCCACTTTAATGCCTCGGCCAGATCTCTGTTCACATGGCCAGACAAAAGGATTTTTTCATGTAGTGCCGCCATGGACCTACAAAGCTAAGGTGCCCTTACTCTCTGTCCTATCATTGCTATTAAACTGTGTCAGCTGCTTCATAGTGATATTTCAGGAGACAGTTTCCCTTTAACAGAATAAAAAAATTGAAAATTGAACATAAATAAAGTCCTGTATATGCAAAAATCCTTTAGACACTTAGCAGAATAATATTTCATTTCACACTGCCCATTACATGCCCTGCCACAAAAGAAACCTGGACTGCTACAGACTGGAACCATGTTGTTTTGTTTGAAATTCCGGATCTTAGGTTAGAGTATGGTCTTGTGGTGACCATTTTAATCCGGCCATTGCTGTTGAGTGACACCCTGCCCCAACTGCTGTTGTAATGATCTGGAGCTGAGCCATATGCAGGACATGCTTTAGCCACATCTCTCATGGCAGGGGTTTTCAATTGGCATTTTTAGCAGGGTAATGCTCATTTACACACAGCAAGGGTTTCCCAGAAATATCTCCACCAGATTGCAACAGTTCATTGGTCTGTCTGGTCACCAAATGTATCACTATTTCTGTTAATGGACTCAAGTGGGATGCTGGCTTCAGCAACCTATGAGTGTGCAGAGTATGCAGACTGAGTTGCAACATCTGTGAGCAAATGTGCCATGTGATGATATGCAGAACCTGTATCCCTCTGTGCCCAGCTGTTATCACATCTTGTACCCAGGCTAAACGCAGCCCACCAGGGTACTAGAGCTTCCTTTTAGTACAGGTATCTACAGACAACCAGGGATACTTTATGCCACTTTATTTTGGTGTGAATAAGCCTAAAATATATCCGAGCTGTAATAGTTACCATAGGTTACCGCATGTTGCCATAACTGAGCCTTAAAAACACTTTTGGGGAGATTTATCAAAATCTGTGCAAAGGAAAAGTTACTTAGTTGCTTATAGCAACCAATCAGATTGCTTCTTTCATTTTTGAAAAGGCCTGTGAAAAATGAAAGAAGCGACCTGATTGGTTGCTATGGGCAACTGGGCAACTTTTCCTCTGGACAGGTTTGATAAATCTCCCCCTTTACCACTACTTAAATACATTCCTAATAGTGTTAGACAGGGGTTTTGAGGTGTTTGGCAGTGTTATAAATGTGTTTAGGGACATATTATATTGCCGGTTTGAGTCAAACCGAGCCAAACCGAACTTGCGATTTCTGAAAAGTTGAACGAGTCCGGCGAACCAAACTTTTCAAAAGTTCGCTCAGCTCTATTCGTGGTTGATCAGTGGTGTGATATAGAAGAAGTGGATTAGAAATAGCCAGCTGCTTTACCGGTAGCCAAGGAGGGCCGAACCGTTTTGTGGTATTTTCTCGGTTCTGGATGTCACTTTTAAAGAATGTTACTAATAAGTTTGAAATCAGTGCTGTGGTTTCTATAATATATTTGATATGGGCTTACCATAGAGCGCTTGTTACCAGTGTGTAGTTCCATTACTACTTACTTGATGTTATGACTTGAGTTAAGAAGCTTTTGAAAAAGCCAGGCTCACAGAACTTAAAAAAAAAAAAAAGGTTTGGTTTGCGTCAAATAAGTTCTACACGAACGGGCAATGCAATAATCCATAAAACTTGTGTATAACACTGATAGGCCATCTAGGAATGTATTCAAGTAGTTTTAAAATGGTTTTAAGGTTTAATGCCAAAGTTATGGCAACATACGGTACCCATGTGAACTAACAACTTGTTTACAAACACACTGTACTTGTGGATTTTGGTGCATAATGTATCCCTGGTTGTTGACAGATGCTTATGGTTGTTAAAATGCACACAGATGTATTGGAAGATGAAATGGCTTTTTTCAAATCATTCCAAAAATGCACCCTTTTGTTGCAACCAGATTAGTGTTCCAAAATAGTTAAGAAGAAATAGCTTTTGGAAACCAATTGAAAAGTTGAAAAAAATTATGAAAAAATCCCCCTTCTTGGAAGTTGGCACATGATTTGTGACGATGTCTCAGAATAGCGAAGAAGAAACAACTTTTGTAAAGATTTAAAGGTTGCCAAAAGTGTCCCTTTTTGAGATAATGGCAGGTTGTGTATGTATAAGCCTGGCTGGTAGTAGCAGTACATTTATGCCAGGTTGGAATACCTTATGTAAAAACTTTGTCATCATATAGGGACAGTGCAGGGACAGTGCTGGCAAAGAGAGTGGAGTGTTGACTCTGCAGGAAGTGGGGCATGGATCCCCAATTCAGCAGGTGTTTCCATGGCAAGCTGGCTGTGTAGCATGTCCATATAAACATATAAACAAATGTAGCCTCCTTCTCAGAAGGTTAAAAAAAAAAAAAAAAGAGCTTCCACTATTCTGGCTTCATACTGAGGGTCTAAGAGTGTGGCTATCCAGTATTGATCTCTTTCCTTCAAGAATACAATTCACCTGTCATTGCCAGTTGAGTTCTTCACATCAGAGAAGGACGTGTTCATTTAGTGAGGCAGGAGGTGAGTCTGGGCTGGAAGCTTAAAAAAACGTTAAAAAAATTTTTGACACTTAATTTTGAAAAAAAAAATTGTTAAATGAGGTAAACTAACATTTTGCTCTTTTACATTAATTGGAAATTGTGTCTGTGTGAGCTATTTGTATAGTAACAGTGTAATGTACAGTGAGTGTAGTTACATAAAATTTAAAGGAAAGTCCACAAGGTTTATTTATGTAAGGAAAGAACATCAATATTTTTACTGAAAAAAAAGCTTTTCTTATTAAAATAAAATATTAATGATTTTCATTATTAGTTTTCCCCAAAAGTATAGAACATAAAACATAAAATACCCCAAGTAAAATTCTGAAAAAACAAAAACAAAAAAAACACTAAAGTAAGAACATTGAAGTGAAACATAATATGACTTGTTCATGTGGTTTAGAAAATAAAAAGGAATCTAATGTAGAACTGTACACAATGGTAATTCATGTTTGTTTAAAGTTCTTGAGTGATTCAAGACCACAAATTGGAATTTTGAGTGGTTTTACCATGTATATCCTGGTAAAGCTTATAAAAAGCCACTCAAGGAGGAGACATTTTTCATGTAATCCATTCCTTTAAGAAGAGGAAAACAAGGATAAAAGCACAAGGTGTTATGTATATGCCACAGCATGCTGTTACTTTTAGAGGGTATTCATTATTATCTCCTCTCAAGTAGTTTTGTATAGTGTTGTTATGTCAGCAGTTCTTGAGAAGAAGCTAATATATCCTCCATATGAATTCCAATTTGCTTACTCATGATCATAAGACAAATATTATAACGTGACATATTTGAATGCATTTTAATCTTATTATATGCAATTTTAGAAAAAAAATATGTTTTGTGTCTCCAGTCATTTACAGAATAGGCAATTTAAAAAAAATACATTTTCAGATTGTTTGTCTGACTTTTGGGGGTCTAGTCCAGTATACACAAAATGATACAATGTTTCATCAAGACTATTTGTGAGGCTGCATACTTT
Source organism: Hyla sarda (assembly GCF_029499605.1). Taxonomy (NCBI): domain Eukaryota; kingdom Metazoa; phylum Chordata; class Amphibia; order Anura; family Hylidae; genus Hyla; species Hyla sarda. The sequence continues at coordinate 339,587,301 of NC_079189.1, read as the reverse complement.
TTATTATTTCAGATGTTTTTAAGCTATAAATAAATTGTTGCAAAGGTGTACATAACAATGTAAATAACAGTTAAGCAGATTGTCGTCATTGTATGACCATGCTGAATCCAAAGCTAAGACCCAAAGACCCCTTTTCCACATAAGGAGAAATTAGAAAAGACACTTTTGCTGGGCTATGAGGCTACAAATTACTTCTCCATTGTGTGAATGTACAATTTCCCACAAAACGACATGTTTTTAAGTGACAGTAGCATCTAAGTAGTTCGATGTAGGGAGCTATCTCTCTCACTTAAGTATGTAAGATAAAAATTAGCCGACCGACAACCCTCTCACTGCCAGACTCGGTCTCCCTCAGGCTGGATAAGTGGTGCTCAATATCAAAGAAAGACAGTTCTATCTATCACTTAAGTGGCATCCAGCGTTTTTTTTTATTTATTTGACTATGCTACAGGGGCTGTAAAGTTAGTGCAGTTCATAATATAGTGTCTGTACCTGTGTGTGACGGTTTTCTCACAATTCTTCTGTGATTTTCACTCCAATATTTATTTTTATTAGCATACAAACTGACTGTTGTCTCAGATTTTTCCCAGCTTGCAATGCGGCCGAGACCTGACTCACTAGTCAGCTGATTACAGGGAGCCTGTCTGATTCTATGGGTGGAGGGATCGCTTGGTGGGAGTGAGAACAATCTGCAACTAATGCAACAGCTGTAGGCACCCTGATTGAAAACCACAGGTCTTTTGAATGGATTCAACATATTTTTGTTTCAATGGGTGGGGTGGCTGATGTTTGAGAGGGAGGAAAATGGAATTGTGGGATTTGTAGTCATACAGGAAATACCAGTTCATGAAAAGCTAGCCCCAGTGTTATGGTAATCTCATGAAATAGCCATTTAGCCCCAAGACAAGCGCAGATCCTTCCTAAGCATGTCCATTACTGTCTGCCATTTATGTACTAAAATCACCTTATGGTGGAGAACCCCTTTAATATTGTTTTCTGATGGGTAACTATATCAGCCAGTGGTTCAGTAAAAGTTTCATTGTCTGCCAAGTCTCTTTACCTAATAGGCCCAAGTAGGGGGCCTGTAGCAAAATACTGATAGCTCCAGTGGTGACCCTGGTCTTGCCCTTTCTACATCGGTGGCACTGCTTGGTTGACTTGGTAATCAAATGGTTGTGTCTACCCCAGATTGGGACCACTGAAAATATAACTAATCACACAAAAAACAATTCCTCATAAAGCTACTTTAATAGTAAATTTAAAAAAAAGTTCTTATTGTACGAATGTAGTAAACTATACATCTTATATTGATATGAACATAATAATCTGTAATATTTGCTCTCTCTGTTCCAAAATATAAATAAAAGTTAATGAATTTGAATTTGAAGTTATTTACCTGAAAGTTGTACCATTGAAAAATGTAACTTAACCCACACAAAACAAGTCCACACATCCTACATCAATGGAAACAAAATATTATAGCACTTGAAATGTGACAATGAAAAGATAAAAAAAAAAACAAAAAAACAACTGGCCTAAACCCCAGAAAGGCCATGCCGTGGACTGGTTAGAATATGAAAGTCAGCACGGAATTAACTTTTCCCAGACTTTTTACCTGTGTTTTTTGGCACGTGTAATCACATAAAATCCTACATGAAAAGTTTTTATCAGAAGATCTGTCATAGACATTGCTCAAAGATCAAATAGAGAAGAAATAATCCTGTACTGTTTGTGAACTGTGCTTGTTAACAAAGGCTTGTATAACAGAAAGTAAACAAATAGTTACTCACCTTACCTGAGTTTTACCAGCTGTGTTTGAGCAACCTATTATGATCCTATAAGGAACTTGCATTAATTTTACAGGACATAGCTGGATATTTAGAAACACTGTAAATATATGGCATGTCTCTTGTGACCTTAAAACATGCCATACTACACATAAACATTTTGCTTATTTAGATACGTATTATCATTCTAAAATAACCATAAACTGGTTGTCAGAGAGAAATTCCCCTTAAATTGAGCAACGCCTTTTACTGACTACTTAGGACTAAATCCGCGTAAAAAAGTCCTCTTAATAAAATTTTGGTCATCATCATTACTGATGGACATTATTATAGAGGACATGTACAGTACATAAAAGAGAGGGAAAAGTGCATAACATACACAGGTTTCTTTGATATTACCATTGAAAAGGCTCAGAATTTCTATCCTAAATTAGTGACCTACAACAGGATGCTCTCCGGTTATTGCAAGACTACAACTTAGCTTGGTTTGGAACAATATAGCTTGGAGACAACGGTTCTGAATAAATGGAATACAACTGTATAAAACTATGAAATTATAGATACCGGTACAATGTTGACCACTTCATAAATTAAACTTGACAAGTTTATCCAATACCAAAATAAATTTGATCACGCTGTAACGCCGAGCGCTCCGGGTCCCCGCTCCTCCCCGGAGCGCTCGCTACCCTCTCCCCGCTGCAGCGCTCCGGTCAGACCCACTGACCCGGGGCGCTGCGATTCCGCTTCCAGCCGGGATGCGATTCGCGATGCGGGTAGCGCCCGCTCGCGATGCGCACCCCGGCTCCCGTACCTGACTCGCTCTCCCTCGGTCCTGTCCCGGCGCGCGCGGCCCCGCTCCCTAGGGCGCGCGCGCGCCGGGTCTTTGCGATTTAAAGGGCCACTGCGCCGCTGATTGGCGCAGTGATTCCAATTAGTGTCTTCACCTGTGCACTTCCCTATATCACCTCACTTCCCCTGCACTTCCTTGCCGGATCTTGTTGCCATTGTGCCAGTGAAAGCGTTTCCTTGTGTGTTCCTAGCCTGTGTTCCAGACCTCCTGCCGTTGCCCCTGACTACGATCCTTGCTGCCTGCCCCGACCTTCTGCTACGTCCGACCTTGCTTCTGTCTACTCCCTTGTACCGCGCCTATCTTCAGCAGCCAGAGAGGTGAGCCGTTGCTAGTGGATACGACCTGGTCACTACCGCCGCAGCAAGACCATCCCGCTTTGCGGCGGGCTCTGGTGAATACCAGTAGTGACTTAGAACCGATCCACTAGCACGGTCCACGCCAATCCCTCTCTGGCACAGAGGATCCACTACCTACCAGCCGGCAGCGTGACAGTAGATCCGGCCATGGATCCCGCTGAAGTTCCTCTGCCAGTTGTCGCTGACCTTACCACGGTGGTCGCCCAGCAGTCACAACAGATTGCGCAACAAGGCCAACAGCTGTCTCAACTGACCGTTATGCTACAGCAGTTACTACCACAGCTTCAGCAGTCATCTCCTCCGCCAGCTCCTGCACCTCCTCCGCAGCGAGTGGCCGCTCCTGGTCTACGCCTATCCTTGCCGGATAAATTTGATGGGGACTCTAAGTTTTGCCGTGGCTTTCTTTCCCAATGTTCCCTGCATCTGGAGATGATGTCGGACCTGTTTCCCACTGAAAGGTCTAAGGTGGCTTTCGTAGTCAGCCTTCTGTCTGGAAAAGCCCTGTCTTGGGCCACACCGCTCTGGGACCGCAATGACCCCGTCACTGCCTCTGTACACTCCTTTTTCTCGGAAATCCGAAGTGTCTTTGAGGAACCTGCCCGAGCCTCTTCTGCTGAGACTGCCCTGTTGAACCTGGTCCAGGGTAATTCTTCCGTTGGCGAGTATGCCGTACAATTCCGTACTCTTGCTTCAGAATTATCCTGGAATAATGAGGCCCTCTGCGCGACCTTTAAAAAAGGCCTATCCAGCAACATTAAAGATGTTCTGGCCGCACGAGAAATTCCTGCTAATTTACATGAACTTATTCACCTAGCCACTCGCATTGACATGCGTTTTTCCGAAAGGCGTCAGGAGCTCCGCCAAGATATGGACTCTGTTCGCACGAGGCGTTTCTTCTCCTCGGCTCCTCTCTCCTCTGGTCCCCTGCAATCTGTTCCTGTGCCTCCCGCCGTGGAGGCTATGCAGGTCGACCGGTCTCGCCTGACACCTCAAGAGAGGACACGACGCCGCATGGAGAACCTCTGCCTGTACTGTGCTAGTACCGAACACTTCCTGAGGGATTGTCCTATCCGTCCTCCCCGCCTGGAAAGACGTACGCTGACTCCGCACAAAGGTGAGACAGTCCTTGATGTCTACTCTGCTTCTCCACGTCTTACTGTGCCTGTGCGGATGTCTGCCTCTGCCTTCTCCTTCTCTACTGTGGCCTTCTTGGACTCTGGATCTGCAGGAAATTTTATTTTGGCCTCTCTCGTCAACAGGTTCAACATCCCAGTGACCAGTCTCGCCAGACCCCTTTACATCAATTGTGTAAACAATGAAAGATTGGACTGTACCATACGTTTCCGCACGGAGCCCCTTCTTATGAGCATCGGATCTCATCACGAGAGGATTGAACTCTTGGTCCTCCCCAATTGCACCTCGGAAATTCTCCTTGGACTTCCCTGGCTTCAACTTCATTCCCCAACCCTGGATTGGTCCACTGGGGAGATCAAGAGTTGGGGTCCCTCTTGTTCCAAGGACTGTTTAAAACCGGTTCCCAGTAACCCTTGCCGTGACTCTGTGGTTCCTCCCGTAACCGGTCTCCCTAAGGCCTATATGGACTTCGCGGATGTTTTCTGCAAAAAACAAGCTGAGACTCTACCTCCTCACAGGCCTTATGATTGTCCTATCGACCTCCTCCCGGGCACTACTCCACCCCGGGGCAGAATTTATCCTCTCTCTGCCCCAGAGACTCTTGCCATGTCTGAATACGTCCAGGAAAATTTAAAAAAGGGCTTTATCCGTAAATCCTCTTCTCCTGCCGGAGCCGGATTTTTCTTTGTGTCCAAAAAAGATGGCTCCCTACGTCCTTGCATTGACTACCGCGGTCTTAATAAAATCACGGTTAAGAACCGCTACCCCCTACCCCTCATCTCTGAACTCTTTGATCGCCTCCAAGGTGCCCACATCTTTACTAAATTGGACTTAAGAGGCGCCTATAACCTCATCCGCATCAGAGAGGGGGATGAGTGGAAAACGGCATTTAACACCAGAGATGGACACTTTGAGTATCTGGTCATGCCCTTTGGCCTGTGCAACGCCCCTGCTGTCTTCCAAGACTTTGTTAATGAAATTTTTCGTGATCTGTTATACTCCTGTGTTGTTGTGTATCTGGACGATATCCTAATTTTTTCTGCCAATCTAGAAGAACACCGCCAGCATGTCCGTATGGTTCTTCAGAGACTTCGTGACAATCAACTCTATGCCAAAATTGAGAAATGTCTGTTTGAATGCCAATCTCTTCCTTTTCTAGGATATTTGGTCTCTGGCCAGGGACTACAAATGGATCCAGACAAACTCTCTGCCGTCTTAGATTGGCCACGCCCCTCCGGACTCCGTGCTATCCAACGCTTTTTGGGGTTCGCCAATTATTACAGGCAATTTATTCCACATTTTTCTACCGTTGTGGCTCCTATCGTGGCTTTAACCAAAAAAAATGCCGATCCCAAGTCTTGGCCTCCTCAAGCGGAAGACGCCTTTAAACGACACAAGTCTGCCTTTTCTTCGGCTCCCGTGCTCTCCAGACCTGACCCTTCCAAACCCTTCCTATTGGAGGTTGATGCCTCCTCAGTGGGAGCTGGAGCTGTTCTTCTACAAAAAAATTCTTCCGGGCATGCTGTCACTTGTGGTTTTTTTTCTAGGACCTTCTCTCCGGCGGAGAGGAACTACTCCATCGGGGATCGAGAGCTTCTTGCCATTAAATTAGCACTTGAGGAATGGAGGCATCTGCTGGAGGGATCAAGATTTCCAGTAATTATTTACACCGACCACAAGAACCTCTCCTACCTCCAGTCTGCCCAACGGCTGAATCCTCGCCAGGCCCGGTGGTCTCTGTTCTTTGCCCGATTTAATTTTGAGATTCACTTTCGTCCTGCCGATAAGAACATTAGGGCCGATGCTCTCTCTCGTTCCTCGGATGCCTCAGAAGTTGAACTCTCTCCGCAACACATCATTCCACCTGACTGCCTGATCTCCACTTCTCCTGCCTCCATCAGGCAAACTCCTCCAGGAAAGACCTTTGTTTCTCCACGTCAACGCCTCGGAATCCTCAAATGGGGTCACTCCTCCCATCTCGCAGGTCATGTGGGCATCAAGAAATCTGTGCAACTCATCTCCCGCTTCTATTGGTGGCCGACTCTGGAGACGGATGTTGTGGACTTTGTGCGAGCCTGCACTATCTGTGCCCGGGATAAGACTCCTCGCCAGAAGCCCGCTGGTTTTCTTCATCCCCTGCCTGTCCCCGAACAGCCTTGGTCTCTGATTGGTATGGATTTTATTACTGATCTACCCCCTTCCCGTGGCAACACTGTTATTTGGGTGGTCGTTGATCGATTCTCCAAAATGGCACATTTCATCCCTCTTCCTGGTCTTCCTTCAGCGCCTCAGTTGGCTAAACAATTTTTTGTACACATTTTTCGTCTTCACGGGTTGCCTACGCAGATCGTCTCGGATAGAGGCGTCCAATTCGTGTCTAAATTCTGGAGGGCTCTCTGTAAACAACTCAAGATTAAATTAAATTTTTCTTCTGCATATCATCCCCAGTCCAATGGACAAGTAGAAAGAATTAACCAGGTCTTGGGTGATTATTTGCGGCATTTTGTTTCCTCCCGCCAGGATGACTGGGCAGATCTCCTTCCATGGGCCGAATTCTCGTATAACTTCAGAGTCTCTGAATCTTCCTCCAAATCCCCATTTTTTGTGGTGTACGGCCGTCACCCTCTTCCCCCCCTCCCTACCCCCTTGCCCTCTGGTCTGCCCGCTGTGGATGAAATTTCTCGTGACCTTTCCATCATATGGAGAGAGACCCAAAATTCTCTCTTACAGGCTTCATCACGCATGAAGAAGTTCGCGGATAAAAAAAGAAGAGCTCCTCCCGTTTTTTCCCCTGGAGACAAGGTATGGCTCTCCGCTAAATATGTCCGCTTCCGTGTCCCTAGCTACAAGTTGGGACCACGCTATCTTGGTCCTTTCAAAATTTTGTGTCAAATTAATCCTGTCTCTTACAAACTTCTTCTTCCTCCTTCTCTTCGTATCCCTAATGCCTTTCACGTCTCTCTTCTTAAACCACTCATCCTCAACCGTTTTTCTCCCAAATCTGTTCCTCCCACTCCTGTTTCCGGCTCCTCGGACATCTTCTCTGTCAAAGAGATCTTAGCTTCTAAAAAGGTCAGAGGGAAAACTTTTTTTTTAGTGGACTGGGAGGGTTGTGGTCCTGAAGAGAGATCCTGGGAACCTGAGGACAACATCCTAGACAAAAGTCTGCTCCTCAGGTTCTCAGGCTCTAAGAAGAGGGGGAGACCCAAGGGGGGGGGGTACTGTAACGCCGAGCGCTCCGGGTCCCCGCTCCTCCCCGGAGCGCTCGCTACCCTCTCCCCGCTGCAGCGCTCCGGTCAGACCCACTGACCCGGGGCGCTGCGATTCCGCTTCCAGCCGGGATGCGATTCGCGATGCGGGTAGCGCCCGCTCGCGATGCGCACCCCGGCTCCCGTACCTGACTCGCACTCCCTCGGTCCTGTCCCGGCGCGCGCGGCCCCGCTCCCTAGGGCGCGCGCGCGCCGGGTCTTTGCGATTTAAAGGGCCACTGCGCCGCTGATTGGCGCAGTGATTCCAATTAGTGTCTTCACCTGTGCACTTCCCTATATCACCTCACTTCCCCTGCACTTCCTTGCCGGATCTTGTTGCCATTGTGCCAGTGAAAGCGTTTCCTTGTGTGTTCCTAGCCTGTGTTCCAGACCTCCTGCCGTTGCCCCTGACTACGATCCTTGCTGCCTGCCCCGACCTTCTGCTACGTCCGACCTTGCTTCTGTCTACTCCCTTGTACCGCGCCTATCTTCAGCAGCCAGAGAGGTGAGCCGTTGCTAGTGGATACGACCTGGTCACTACCGCCGCAGCAAGACCATCCCGCTTTGCGGCGGGCTCTGGTGAATACCAGTAGTGACTTAGAACCGATCCACTAGCACGGTCCACGCCAATCCCTCTCTGGCACAGAGGATCCACTACCTACCAGCCGGCAGCGTGACACACGCCTGCTGAATTCAAACTACATGTGATATGAGCAACCAAAAGAGGATAAAAGCACACTGCCAATAAACATTTCCAGAAAAAAAATAATAGGAAAATAATTCTGCTTTGGTCTGACTAAGCCTAGGTTTCCGCACAAGTTTTTTTCTGGCGTTTTTTTTGGAAAACTGCCACTGCAATTTTTGAGCCAAATCCAGTGGATCCAGTAGGAAGGAGTAGTCCTTCCTTTATATTTCCCATTGTTTGAATACACTGCTTGTTTTGGCTCATAAACTGCAGTAGCGTAGTCCCAAAAAAAAATGCAAGAAAAAAACCTGTGTGGAAACCTTGCCTTAGAGGGTTAAACAAAGTGGCTGCAACCAGTATAGTGCTGACTAAAATGAGGTGTGGAGTCTAAGGAATTGTCCTGTTCTTCACAAGGGACCCCCTCAAAAGAAGTTTTGGACTTACAGTAATAAGATTCCTAGGTCATAGTTCTCAAATTAGTCATTTGTTAGCAGCTGGACACAACAACAATGGCACAACTGGAGCGTAGCTGCAAATGAAGCAAAGGATCTTCATCAGGAGTGTGGTCAGTTTGTGATAGGCCTGAGGACCAGGCACAAGGGTAATCAGAGCTAATGGTCAGTGCCAGGAGTAGAACTACGGGTACCAGGCAAACAATCCAAATTGCGAGGCAAAAGGCAAAGGACAGGAACAGAGCAGTGATTAAACAGCAACTGATACTCAATTCAATGAATGTGAGATATTGTCCTGCGGTTCCCAAGACCTCTCCTCCAGAATTAATCCTTCCCAATCCACATGAAAAAAGTGCTTTCCTCTGACCAATTTGGAGCCTAACATTTCTTTTACAACAAAAACATCAGAGATACCAGAGATGGAGGAAGGCGAGATGTCCTTTTAGGAGAAAAACGATTGTAGATGGCAGGCTTCAAGAGGGAGACATGGAAGGAATTCAGGATCGTGAGAGAGGAGGGTAGATGGAGGGAATAAGCAATGGGATTAAGTTGTTTCTTGACTTTATAGGGACCCAGATAGCGTGGGCCCAGTGGATTCAGAATCCCTGTGGTTGTAAGGAAAACTCTGCCCAGGGTAGTAAATCGGCCCAATCGTCTTGGTGAGCAGACACAAAATGGCAAAGATTGTCTCCCAAGACCTGGTTCACCCTTTTGACCTGCCCATTGGATTGTGGGTGGTAGCCTGAGGAAAAATCCAATTTAACTATGAGACGTGAGCAGAGGGCCCTCCAGAACTTTGAGAGAACTATGAGAAGGCAATCCATGTAGGCAGAAGATGTGGGAAAGGAATAACTTGCCAAGCTGCGGTGCAGATGGTAATCCTGGTAGAGGCACAAAATTAGCCATTTTAGAAAATCGGTCCACTACAACCCAAATGACCGTATTGACGTCAGAAGAAAGAAGGTCAGTAATGAAATCCATTGCTATATTGGTCTAGGGCTGCTCTGGAACTGGCAAAGGAAATAGTAGACCAGCAGGCTTGGAACGGGGGGTCTTGTCTCGGGCACAGACTGTACAGGAATTGACGAAGTCAATGACATCCTGTTTTAAAGTTGGCCACCAGTACTGTCAGGAGATGAGTTGCAAGAACTTATGAATACCGGCATGACCGGCCAACATAGAGGAATGACCCCATTTCAAGACTCAGAGTTTTAGACGTGGATTTAAGTCTTTCCAGGAGGCAGATGCTGAAGACTTGCTGGCGTTGCAAAAATGGGACTATCAGGAGGAACAATATGTTGAGGGAGAGAGTCTAGGTCTAGTACATCAGAGGATCTAGATAGGGCATCAGCTCGAAGATTCTTCTCTGCAGGACGGAAGTGAATAAAAAAGTCCAATCTGGAGAAGAACAGAGACCAACGAGCCTGCAGAGGGTTGAGACGATGGGCAGTCTGTAGATAGAGCTAGTTCTTGTGGTCAGAACAAATAGTAAGTGGACGTACAGAGCCCTCCAAGAGATGACGCCATTCTTCCAAAGCCAACTTTATAGCCAAGAGCTTGCGATCTCCAATGGTATAATTTCTCTCAGCAGGGAAGAAAGTCTTAGAGAAAAAAACGCAGGTTACAGTTCTACCTTTGGAGGACTTTTGTGTTAAAACTGCACCTCCACTGCTCCAATTGAAGAAGCATCAACTTACAAAATAAGTGGCTTGCCTGGATCGGGTCTAGATAAAACAGGAGCTGAAGCGAAGGTAGACTTTAACTGTTTGAATGCGTTTTCGGCCTCTGGAGTCCAAACCTTTGGATTAGCAGTTTTTTTTGGTAAGAGAAACGATGGGGGCTACCAAGGTGGAGTAGTGAGGAATAAATTGCCGATAATAATTGGCAAAGTCGAGAAAGCGCTGAATAGCTTTTAAGTCAGAAGGTTCTGGCCAGTCCAGTACAGCGGACAACTTGTTAGGATCCATTTGTAGACCTTGACTGGTAACAATATACCCCAGAAACGGAAGACTGTTTTTTTTTTCTTCGAAAGAACACTTCTCAAGTTTTGCATAGTGATGATTGTCTCGGAGATGCTGAAGAGCTTGACGGAGATGAGAGCAATGAGTGTGGACATTGGGCGAATAGACGAGAATGTCATCCAAATAGACAAAGACACAGGAGTATAGGAGGTCATGAAAAATATCATTGACAAACTCCTGGAAAACTGCTGGAGCATTATAGAGTCCAAATGGCATCACAAGATACTCAAAATGTCTGTCACAAGTACTAAACGCCGTCTTCCATTTGTCTCCTTCTCAAGTACGATTCAAATTATAGGCTCCACTAAGGTCTAGTTTGGAGAAGATCCTGGCACCCCACAGGCGATCTGGTCTTCACCGCAAGGCAGGATGGGTTTGCTGCAGCAGGCGACACCCAGGTCGCTACCCCTAACACGGCTCGACCACACAGGTAGCTGGGCAGACGAGGTACTGAAGGAAGAGGCAGTAGTGTAGTCAAACTTAGCAGAAAGTCAAGGCAGGCAGCAAAGGTGCATAGTCAAATAATGTAGCGGGAAGGTCTGGATACATGGGTAAGGCAAACAGGTAGTAGGGAACGCTTAATCTCAGGCTAGGGGCACTGAAGATCCGGCAGGGAAGAGGGGGAGGTGCAGGAACTTAGACTGGTGACCGGAGCTGAGACACAGCGGAGGCAGCAGAGGAGCATGGTGAGTGATGGGCTGGGTTTTCATGTTTTCTAACTTTGAACTTAACTTTGACTTAAAACAGCTCAGAAGTGTTCTACAGGGTTTTATGTATCTTAGACAGTGGTTTACACAAGTTTTTTGGGCTATTAGTGAAGTACAGTTTTGGACAGATCTATTTTGGTCAGAACAAGTACTTTTTGTACGGTAAACCAGCAAAATCAAGCTTTTGAAAAGTTTGCTTGTCTCTAGTCATGATTAAATGCACTGACTACAATACAAAATCCACATTAACAGTACTGCAGACATACCTGTATCTTAACTAGAGATGAGCGAATCGAAGCTGACGAAGGCGAATTCGTTACAAATTTCATTAAATGTTCGATTCGCAAATGCGAATATCACCACGATTCTATCCTGTGAAGGCGGAAAGGCAAAGCAGGAAGGGAAGTAGGCGGGATGACCCTGAATCACATGCAGGATGCAGCCTATCAGCAGCCAGTCACCCCTGTGATGTCAGTCCTATGTATTCAGCAGCCATTTTGCGGCTCTTCATATCATTCATTACACTGCATAGACATTGGACGGACATCGCTGTGTGTCTATTACACAGAAAAGCTCATTCCAGCAGCGTTTCACATCCTAGTCACATCAGTGTTTTTTTTTTCACTGAAAAGGATTTTTACTGCAGCCATTACCCTCCCAGTCACTTTCTTCAGCATAGTATTACAGAGAGGGGCAGATAGCTGTGTGTTGCCTCATACATTTCAACAAGCTGCGTCAACTTCATAAACCTTAGCAGAGGAGGCAGGACTTTTTCAGTGCAATTCTGTGTCTTTGTTCCACAACAAATCATCTGCTGGTTAAACTAGTCTGTAGACAGTATAAAACCCAGCAGTCCATTCCTAATAGTCTTTGACAGAGTGCAATTTTGTGTTTAGTACACAGCTTTTTTTGTGCTGCAGCACTGTTGTGTACTGCTGGTCTTGTGCAAAAATAAGCTTTTTTAAGCATACTGTACCACATTTTTCTGCCCTCATAAGTGCATACCACATACGTACATCTAAGTAGTGTACTATTTTGTACCTGTTAATCTATCAAGGGCCTACATACTATGAAAGTCCAGGCAAAAGTAATCACCAGCTGGTGTTTTACTAAAATAAATTTTTTTAAGCGTATTGTACCGCATTTTTCTGCCCTCATAAATGCATAACTGCATACCACATATGTACATCTAAGTATTGTACTATTTTGTACCTGTTAATCTGTCAAGGGCCTAGATACTTTCAAAGTCAGGGCAAAAGTAATCACCAGCTGGTGTTTTACTAAAATACGTTTTTTTCAGCGTACTGTACCGCATTTTTCTGCCCTCATAAGTGTGCAACTGCATACCACATATGTTCATCTAAGAAGTGTAATAATTTGTACCTGTTAATCTGTCAAGGGCCTAGATACTGTGAAAGGAAAGTCAAAAGTACACACCTGCTGCTGTTATAGACAAATACTTTTTTAAGCGTAGTGAAGCGTATTGTACTCCCCTCATATAAGCACTAAGTATGTCGGGCAGAGAAGTGACAGGATGTGCACAGAGGCTTGACAGAGGCGTAAATTCTTCAGGCAGAGGTCGCAGCAGACTAGGGGCAAGTAGCAGCAGGAGTCGCAGTGAGAGGCCTGAGTTCCCGATATCAGAAAGCGGTCGTGTCTCAACCAGCAACCCATCTGCCATCATCGATTGGTTAACACGGTCATCCACTTCATCACAGGTGACATCTGATACCCCCAGTCAAAAGTCAGTGGGTTCCTCAGACACAACCCTCAGTTGGTATGGCCCGAGAGCAGTCCCTCTCCTCCCATTGCCTTTGTCCTATCCAGTTCCCTCCCCTAAAGAAGTATCTTATGCTGTGGGTTCAGCTAAACTATTCAGCGAGGACGATCTAATAGAGGACAGTCAGCAGCTACTGCCCATCCAAGAAGTGGAGGAGACATGTGCTGCTTCCCCCGCTAGTCGGACAAATAGTGATGAGGAGAGTGATGTGGGAGACGGTGTTGCCAGGGTTCAGGGTCCTGAAGCAGACACTGTTGAGGAACCTGAGGAGGACATCAGTGACATGCAGACACTTGTTCATGATGATGAAGGCAATCGCAATTGGGAGCTGGGTGCAGAAGGGGCTGCATCATCATCAGGAGAAGAGAGTTGCAGGTTGCCTGTGAGGAAGCAGCTGAGCCAGCAAGGTGGTAGCATGGTTGGCAGTCATCATGGTGGCAGAAGTGGAAATTCTGGAGCCAAACGTGCCCGGGGAAGACCACCTGCTTCGCAGCAGCCTACCTTTCAGGGAGGTAGTTGAACAGGGGTTCCTGGAGACGACAGCAGTAGCAATCATTTAGTGCGGACTGTTTGTGGGAAAATCAGCTACTCGGCGGTGGGGGGCAGTTGTTCATCAAGCATCCGGAGGAGGTTCACATAGCCACATGCAAGATATGTTGGCAGAAGTTGAAGCATGGCCAGGGTCCCAATGTTGGCACCACGGCCCTGCGTCAACATATGCTTCGCCACCATAAAGCAGCCTGGAAGAACCGTGGCTCCGATGTAGTGGTCCAGCCTGCTGCATCACCCAGTGGCCATCCGCTCCCTCTTTCAGCCAGCCAAGGCTCCACCAACTCTACCGAAGGGAGCTGTGTGCCATACCCTCCATCTGTCGCTCCAGGCACGGCAGTGTCACGCTGTTCTTCACATGAGTCACACAGGGGAGGAACTGCTAAAAGTAATTCGTAAAGAAATCGGAGCATGGCTTACTCCACGAAAACTGGAAATGGGAACCATGGTGACTGACAACGGGAAGAACATCTTGAATGCACTGTGATTGGGAAGGCTGAGCCGTGCGCCCTGCATGGCACATGTGATCAATCTGGTTGTGAAGCAGTTCCTGAAGTGTTCCCCCCATTTGCAAGACATCCTAACAAGGGGAAGGAAACTTTGCATGCACTTCAGCCACTCGTACACCGCAAAGCACACCCTCCTTGAGCTGCAGCGTCAGAACAGTATCCCCCAACATAGTCTGATTTGTGACGTTGCCAAATGTTGGAATTCCACCCTCCATATGTTGGACCAACTGTACAAACAGAGAAAAGCCATCACCGATTTTGTGATGATCCAAGTGGATAGGGGGGCTCTCCTGTGTAACTTCAATGTGAACCAGTGGTAGCTCATACGTGACACCTGCCGTTTGCACAGGCCCTTTGAGGAAGCAACATTATTAGTAAATCGCCAGGATTACGGGATAAACTACATCATTCCACTGCTTCATTTCTTGCAACACGTGTTGGAAACGATGACTGGTCAGGGCAATGGAGACGTGGCGTCTACATCTCACGACCACACGAGCCCTGTGGGGGCTGAACTGGAGGAGGAGGAAGAAGGGGAGGTGCACAGTGGAGCTCAGTTTAGGTTTTGCCAAATGGGCGGTTTTTCTTGTCATCTGACATGATAGGTGGAGCAGGAGCAACCAGAGGAGCCAGAGGGTTATGAGGAAGGTGAGACAGAGGCCCCAGACAAAGTGTGGCAGTATGCAGTGGAGATGGAGGTAGGGAGTCCCTCTGAGTCACTTGCACAAAGCGCACGATGCATGCTCAATTGCTTGCATTGTGACAGCCAAATTGTCACCATACGGCAACGGGATGACTTCTGGATCTCCACCTTATTGGACCCTCGCTACCGCCACAAAATAGGGGCCTTTTTTTACACCCATTGAGAGGGAGGACAAATGGCCTACTACAGAGGCATCCTATGTAGTCAGTTGACCGATGCCTATCGGTGCCATCATCCATCCCCTCGCAGGTCTGAATCGGGGGGCCCCCTGCGCTCACCTTCAACTGCCATGGCTGCCGGGGAGGGGTAGGGGGGCAGGAGCAGTGCCAGCTCCATCAGCAGCAGCCTGAGTCTACAGTCGCTGATAAGTTGCTTTCTTCACCGGAATAGTGAAACAACTCATTAGCAACAGGTACACCTGGAGTAGGACCTGAACCATCAGGTAGTGGCATATCTAGACATGCCCATGCCAACTCACCTTGAAGATCTGCTGGACTTCTGGGCAGTCAAACTTGATTTGTGGCCGCAACTAGCAGAGTTTGCCCTGAAAAAGCTGTCCTGCCTAGCCAGTAGTGTGCCATCAGAGCAGGTGTTTAGTGTGGTGGGGGCCATAGTCACCCTAAGGAGAACTCGTCTGTCCATGAAAAATGTGGACAGACTGACCTTTGTGAAAATGACATGGATCAGCCAGGATTTCCAACCACTAATGCCTGATGCATCAGAGTAGATTGACCATGGTGCTACGCCAACACTTCACAAATATGGATAGTGCCAAACAGATTTAAGGCGCTGCTCCCCAGTTACAAACATTCCTCTGCATCAGACCGTTTTTCACCCCCCTTCGTCACCGGGTACTGGTATTGCCAACCTGCACACCACTTTGTCACTGGGTCACTTTCAGGATTCCTGATGCTGCTGCTGCCACCTCCAGGCTGTCTCATTCAGCCACTATATGGTCTCTTCTCATGCTTTAGCCAACTCCAGGCTGTGCCATTCAGCTACTATATGGTCTCCTCATGCTTCAGCCACCTCCAAGCTATGCCATTCAGCCACTTTATGGTGTCTTCATGCTGCCACAAACTCCAGGCTGTGACATTCAGCCACTATATGGACTCCTCATGGGTCAGCCACCTCCAGGCTGAGCCATTCAGACAATATATGGTCTCCTCATGCTTTAGCAAAATCCAGGCTGTGCCATTCAGACACTATATGGTCTCCCCATGCTGCCACAAACTCCAGGCAGTAATTCAGCCACCATAGTGTCTCCTCATACTGATGCCACTTCCAGGCTGTCTCATTCAGCCTTTATATGGTCTCTTCTCATGCTTCAGCCACCTCCAGGATGCACCATTCAGACACTATATGGTTTCCTCATGCTTCAGCCAAATCCAGGCTGTGCCATTCAGCCACTATATGGTTTCCTCATACTGATGCCACCTCCATGCTCTGATATTGTGCTGCCATGTGATATGTGACTCCTTGTTTGATTTGGTCCTTTGTACCCACACGCCGGCGCCCGGGACACTAAAATTTGGGAGTTAACCCCTTAAGGACACATGACGTTCTCATACGTCTCCATTTCCGAGTCCTTAAGGACACATGACGTATGAGAACGTCATGTGTTTTACCGGTCCCCCGCAACCATCTGGAGCGGAGCCGGTGCCCGATGCCTGCTGAAATTGTTCAGCAGGCATCGGGGCATATCGCCCAGGGGGGTCATGATGACCCCCCATGTCGGCGATGGCCGCAGACCGCTGGACAATTCAGTCCAGCGATCTGCGGCGGATTCCGGGTCAATCGGGTCTCCAGTGACCCGGTGACCCGGAATTATTGGCTGATCGGGGCCGTCAGAGACGGCCCCGAACAGCCAGACCCAGCAGGGGTGAGGTGGCACTGGTGCCACCTCACGATCGCCCTGATTCGTCGGCCGGATTACCGGCCGACCAATCAGGGCGCCTGCTGCGGGTGTCACTCCCGCAACCCGCTCCTCCCCTCTTCCGGAGGACGTGAGCGGGTGCGGGACGTGCACCCCGGGTGCTGGGGACCCCGATCCCCGGCGCCCCTGTTGGGATCGGGGCCCCAGGAGCAGCGGCGGCGGCGGAGACGACGAGGGACTGACCTGTGCGGCTGGATCGTTGGAGGTGAGTGACAGCCTCCTGCTGTTGCTTAGCAACAGCTCCCAGCATGCAAAAAGGGCATGCTGGGAGCTGTAGTTATGCAACAGCAGGAGGCAGACCACCACAACTCCCAGCATTCCCTTATGGGCATGCTGGGACTTGTAGTTTTGCAACAGCTGGAGGCACATTCTTTCTATGGAAAAGTGTACCTTCAGCTGTTGTGTAACTACAACTCCCAGCTTGCACAATCAGCTAAAGTGCATGCTGGGAGTTGTAGTGGTGCATCTACAACTCCCAGCATGCCCGTTGGCTGTCGGTGACTGCTGAGAGTTGTAGTTTTGCAACAGCTGAAGGCACACTGAGTTAAGTAGCAAACCAGTGTGTCTGCAGCTGTTGCATAACTACAATCCCCAGCATCCCCAGCCAAAGTAGTATGCCTCCAGCTATTGCATAACTACAAGACCGAGCATGCACTTCCGCTGTCCGTACATGCTGGGGGTTGTAGCTTTTGCAACAGCTGAAGGCACACTGGTTGCAAAACATTGAGTTTGTTACTAAACTCGGTGTTTCACAACCAGTGTGCCTCCAGCTGTTGCAAAACTACAACTCCCAGCATGCACTGATAGACCGTACATGCTGGGAGTTGTAGTTTTGCAACAGCTGGATGTCCCCCCCCCCCCCCCAATGTGAATGTACAGGGTACACTCACATGGGCGGAGGATTACAGTAAGTTTCCGGCTGCAAGTTTGAGGTGCGGCAAAATTTCTGCCGCAGCTCAAACTGCCAGCGAGAAACTACTGTGAACCCCCGCCCATGCGACTGTACCCTAAAAACACTACACTACACTAACACAAAATAAAATAAAAAGTAAAAAACACTACATATGCACATACCCCTACACAGCCCCCCTCCCCTCCCCAATAAAAATGAAAAACGTCTGGTACGCCACTGTTTCCAAAACGGAACCTCCAGCTGTTGCAAAACAACTACTCCCAGTATTGCCAGATAGCCGTTGACTGTCTAGGCATGCTGGGAGTTTTCCAACAGCTGGAGGCCCCCTGTTTGGGAATCACTGGCGTAGAATACCCCTATGTCCACCCCTATGCAAGTCCCTAATTTAGGCCTCAAATGCGCATGGCGCTCTCACTTTGGAGCCCTGTCGTATTTCAAGGCAACAGTTTAGGGTTACATATGGGGTATCGCCGTACTCGGGAGAAATTGCCTAACAAATTTTGGGGGGTATTTTCTGCTATTACCCTTTTTAAAAATGTAAAATTTTTGGGAAAACAAGCATTTTAGGTAAAAAATATATATATTTTTTTACATATGCAAAAGTCGTGAAACACCTGTAGGGTATTAAGGTTCAAACTACCCCTTGTTACGTTCCCCGAGGGGTCTAGTTTCCAAAATGGTATGCCATGTGTTTTTTTTTTTGCTGTCCTGGCACCATAGGGGCTTCCTAAATGCGGCATGCCCCCAGAGCAAAATTCGCTTTCAAAAAGCCAAATGTGACTCCTTCTCTTCTGAGAGCTGTAATGCGCCAGCAGAGCACTTTTCACCCCCATATGGGGTGTTTTCTGAATCGGGAGAAATTGGGCTTCAAATTTGGGGGGTATTTTCTGCTATTACCCTTTTTAAAAATGTAAACATTTTGGGAAAACAAGCATTTTAGGTAAAAAAAAATTTTTTTTTTTACATATGCAAAAGTCGTGAAACACCTGTAGGGCATTAAGGTTCACATTACCCCTTGTTACGTTCCCCGAGGGGTCTAGTTTCCAAAATGGTATGCCATGTGTTTTTTTTTTGCTGTTCTGGTACCATAGGGGCTTCCTAAATGCGGCATGCCCCCAGAGCAAAATTTCCTTCAAAAAAGCCAAATGTGACTCCTTCTCTTCTGAGACCTGTAGTGCGCCAGCAGAGCACTTTTCACCCCCATGTGAGGTGTTTTCTGTATCGGGAGAAATTGGGCTTCAAATTTTGGGGGGTATTTTCTGCTATTACCCTTTTTAAAAATGTAAAATTTTTGGGAAACCAAGCATTTTAGGTAAAAAATATATATATTTTTTTTACATATGCAAAAGTCGTGAATCACCTGTAGGGTATTAAGGTTCACTTTACCCCTTGTTACATTCCCTGAGGGGTCTAGTTTCCAAAATGGTATGCCATGTGTTTTTTTTTTTTTTGCTGTCCTGGCACCATAGGGGCTTCCTAAATGCTGCATTCCCCCCAAAACCATTTGTCGCTCCTTCCCTTCTGAGCCCTCTACTGCGCCCACCGAACAATTTACATAGACATATGAGGTATGTGCTTACTCGAGAGAAATTGGGTTTCAAATACAAGTAAAAATTTTCTCCTTTTTACCCCTTGCAAAAATTCAAGAATTGGGTCTACAAGAACATGCGAGTGTAAAAAATGAAGATTTAGAATTTTTTCCTTCACTTTGCTGCTATTCCTGTGAAACACCTAAAGGGTTAATACACTTACTGAATGTCATTTTGAATACTTTCGGGGGTGTAGTTTTTATAATGGGGTCTTTTATGGGGTATTTCTAATATGAAGACCCTTCAAATCCACTTCAAACCTGAACTGGTCCCTGAAAAATAGCGAGTTTGAAAATTTTGTGAAAAATCGGAAAATTGCTGCTGAACTTTGAAGCCCTCTGGTGTCTTCCAAAAGTAAAAACTCATAAATTTTATGATGCAAACATAAAGTAGACATATTTTATATGTGAACCCAAAAAAAATATATTTTGAATATCCATTTTCCTTACAAGCAGAGAGCTTCAAAGTTAGAAAAATGCAAAATTTTCATTTTTTTCATCAAATTTTGGGATTTTTCACCAAGAAAGGATGCAAGTTACCATAAAATGTTACCACTAAGTTAAAGTAGAATATGTCACGAAAAAACAATCTCGGAATCAGAATGATAACTAAAAGCATTCCAGAGTTATTAATGTTTAAAGTGACAGTGGTCAGAATTGCAAAAAACGCTCCGGTCCTTAAAGTGTAAAATGGCCTGGTCCTTAAGGAGTTAAAATTTCTATTTAAAAATCCTCAATTTCAAAGTCTTAAAATTTCAAAGGTCTCCTCATGCTTCTGCCAACTCCAGGCTGTGCCATTCTGCCACTATATAGTCTCCTTATGCTTCAGCCACCTCTAGGCTATACCATTTAGCCACTATAGGGTCTCCTCATGATTCAGCCACATTCAGGCTGTGTCACTCTGCCAATATATGGTTTTTTGATGTTGCTGGGCCTGGGCGTAAAACATTTTATGGTAGCACTAGCTACCATAAATCTTCAATTTAAATTTCAAAATTCATCATTTAATCTTAGGGGTTGTGAAGCCCTAGTGTCTACTCATGCTGCTGCCAGCTCCAGGCTGTGTCATTCAGCCACTATATGGTGTCCTCATGCTGCCAACACCTCCATGCTGTGTCATTCAGCCACTATATGGTCTCCTCATGCTGCCAACACCTTCACGCTGTGTCATTCCGTCACCATATGGTCTCCTCATGGTGCCAACACCTCCACGCTGTGTCATTCAGCCACTATATGGTCTCCTCATGCTTCAGCCACATCCAAGTTTGCCATTCAGCCACTATATGGTCTCCTCATGCTGCCAACTCCTCCATGTTGTGTCATTCATAGTGTTGGGTGTGAATATTCGCTTTTCAAATTTTATTGCGAATATCGCAAATTTGCGAATATTGCAAATATATTCTCTATATATTCGAAATTATGAATATTTGTTTTTTTCCGCAAATGCACATATGCGTATATTTGCATATTCCTTCTTTTAACTTGTGGGCCAATTAGAATGATTCAAATACATTTGTCAGAGGTTATCAACAACATCCCTATCAACCAATAGTAAAGTTGCCCACCCCCTCACTCTTTTCTTCCTCGAATACGTGAATATGAGAATATGCAAATATGCGAATATAACAAATACGCAAAATTTGCGAATATAGGACAAATATTTGTCTATATATTTGCGAAATATCACGAATTCGAATATGGCCAATGCAGCTCATCACTAGTCATTCAGCCACTATATGGTCTCCTCATGCTGCCAACACCTCCATGCTGTGTCATTCAACCTATATATGGTCTCCTCATGCTGCCAAATTCTCCACGCTGAGTCATTCAGCCACTAGATGGTCTCCTCACACTGATGCCACCTCGGGGCTCTGTCAGTGTGCCGCTCTGTGGCAGTGATTCTAAAAGCGATGCCTGTAACCTGCCTGTTATTCTGAATAAAAGTATTATTTCACTACCCCAGCACACTCCATATGCATTTTAGAACACAGCAGAGTGTTCTACACCCCTATTGAGGCTATCTGTAGTTCAGAAATAGCTGTTTTTAATACAGATTCGCCACCAATAAATTTGGATCTAAACAAATTTTTTCAAAAAATTCAGCGAATCGGCCAAATGGAATTTTTTCTAAAGTTCGATCATCTCTAATCTTTACCTCTAAAAATAAAAACAGACAGTTTGATGGATAATGAATATTTTAGTTTGTATATAGTGCTAAAAATAGTATTACAATACGAACTAAAATATTTACCTTCAAATTTTTGTATTGTGATTTCTTTTGCTCTTCCAAATCTATACGTAAGTTTCTTCTCGGTTTTAAGTAGAATCATCACTCTGTGGCTCACAGCATAGAGCAGATTGAGAACCTCTTCTATAATATATCAAAGTAATGAGTTTTAACGTGACATTAAAAAAAAAGTTATATATAACTTTAGTTTTTATTATTTGTGTATTTTAAAGAAGTATATTGGGCCATGATAAGTAAATAACTAAAAATGTATACCTTATTTTCTATCATTATTGTTGTTATTGTTATTATTAATTTGAAGTAGTAGTAGAAGTAATAATAGTAGTAGTGTGTCATTTTTGTTACTACTGCTGTTTGATATATAAATGTATATATATTTTTTTAGAGGTGCACCGAAATGGAAATTTCAGAACCGAAACGAAACCGAAATGAAAAAAAATGTCCGTCCGAAACCGATACCGATACCGAAAATGACTTCTCCCCGTCTTCTGGTAAAATGCAGCGCTCCGCTCATTAGATTAGATTAGATTCCCCCACATTAGATTGCCAGCTCCCCCACATTAGGTCGGGAGTTCCCCCACATTAGTAGGCAGCTCCCCCACAGACTTTGCCGGCCCGGGCATGTTGGGAGTTGTAGTTTCACAACAGCTGGAGGCCCCCTGGTTTTTAGTACACAGTATTAGTTTTTATATGCTCTGGCCGGCCCCCGCCTGCAGCCACACACGGGAGCCGCCCCGGGCACATAAAAAGAAGCATTCCTATCCCGGAGAGCGCGCCCCCCCCAGATGTTGCACCCGGTGCGGCCGGCCCCCCCTGCACCCCCCACGAGTGCCTCTGCCACTGGCAGTGTTTGTAACTTGTGCTGTGGGCGGGCAGGGGAGGTGGGTCATTATCGGCACATGTTTTGTTGTTTCGGCATTTTGACGAAATAGCTATTTTCGGCCGATATGTATCGGCCGCCGATATATCGGTGCATCCCTAATTTTTTTCCTGATAAACTACATATTTTTTATTATACTGTATATGGGTGTGTTTTGATGTGCCGCTTGTAAGTAAAGCTTCACCCATTTTTTGTCTTCCACATTTAGATGGACTCCTCTTTAATCCAACGGCCACAAAGGAATATATAATTCTGAAACATGACGTGTGGCAAGTCAGCCCTAAAGTCTTATTTGAGAAGGGCCCAATGCTGAGCCCTCTTTTAACCTCTATGAAGCCCCTTTGGTGTGAGCAGCATAAATTCCAGTTTCTAGCAAACATCACCGTTTCTGTGCAAAATGTGTGACTATAGAGGATTTGTGGTTAAGTAATCTCCCGCATTAAGTATGGCAATTTGACTTTATTCATGTACATTTCACTTGAAATGAAATTCAATTGCCAATTATGATTTGTTACTAAGGGTGTTACCTAAACACTTTTCAAAAACAATTAATATATAGTAAAATAATAATTTATAAAGCTATGAATCTAATATTTGTAAATATCCTCATCATAATGGTGACCATTTAGTAGCACTTTATATGCTGAAATGATGTTAGCTTTTTGTGTGTGCAAATATTTTAGCCTAGATAAGGCAACAATCATGAAGAGCTCTCCACAACACACAAGTCCCTCTCAGTACTTGTTGACCTCATTTAAAGAACATTTTTGCAATGAATCATGTCCCGAAAACAACTCCTTGATGAAGCTCTGAGTGCTGTCGTGTGGTGCTTTCAATGGCAATCCATACAAAATATTACTTATTAATCATTGTGCTATTCAGCAAACATATGCAGAAAGCAATTTCTCAGTTACATATTTTTGAACCACAAGCTAAGTAACTGTTATCAGTCCATTTCTCCAGAAATGTAAATAAATGTCGGAAACACACTTTCACAATTCATAGTTTTATGACTCATACATTGACTGTACACTGGCTATCCTTCCATGTATTCTAGTGTATATAATAAAATCAGAATAAAGGATGTACCGTATGAAATGTGAAAAGATGTGCTGTGTAACATTATTTGCAGAAAATAATTATTTGAATTACTCAAGGTAAGAATTTATGAAAATGAGTGAATGTAATCTACAAAAATTAGTCTAAAACTATTTATGAGTGAATATACAGGGAGGGGGATGGATATGATATCATTGAATTGTAATATCACATATATCTTTTTTTCCTAATAAAAATTAACCCGAATAAACTATAGATCAATTAAAACAGTTTTATCAAATAAAAAATGTTGATAAAAGTTTCTTTCGCACACCATAGCATCCTCTTATTAAAGGGGTACTCCGCTGGAAAACCTTTTTTATTTTTAAATCAACTGGTGCCAGAAAGTTATTCAGATTTGTAAATTACTTCTATTTAAAAATCTTAACCCTTCCAGTACTTATCAGCTGCTGTATGCTCCAGAGGAAGTTATTTTCTTTTTGAATTTCCTTACTGTCTGACCACAGTGTTCTCTGCTGACACCTCTGTCCATTTCAGGAAC
Source organism: Hyla sarda (assembly GCF_029499605.1). Classification (NCBI taxonomy): domain Eukaryota; kingdom Metazoa; phylum Chordata; class Amphibia; order Anura; family Hylidae; genus Hyla; species Hyla sarda. The sequence continues at coordinate 339,563,355 of NC_079189.1, read as the reverse complement.
TGTCCATAGTAGGAGCAAATCCCCATAGCAAACCTATCCTGCTCTGGACAGTTCCTGACATAGACAGAGGTGGCAGAGAGCACTGTGGTCAGGCAGAAAAGAAATTCAAAAAAAAAATAACTTTCTCTGGGGCATACAGCAGCTAATAAGTACTGGAAGGAATAATATTTTTTTAAATAGAAGTCATTTACAAATCTGTTTAACTTTCTGGCACCAGTTGATTTAAAAGAAAGCTACCATTTAAGCTACCATAGTACAGTGACCCCCCGACTTATGATGGCCCCGACATATGATCATTTCAACATATGATGGCCTCTCAGAGCCCATCGTATGTTGAAGGCAGCATCGACATATGATGCTGCTGTGTGTCGGGGCCATCATACAAACAGCTATCTGACAGCGCTGACAACTTCAGCAACTGACAGATAGTTGTTTAATGTGCCCCGTTCTGCCTCCTGTTACTCACATGCTGTCCTGCTAACTCATACAGGCTTCCACTGTGAGCTCTGTGTAAGCCCCGCCCCCCAGTACAGCCATAGCCAATAGCCTGTAGCATCTTGCTGCAGGCATCCAATGAGCTGCTGGCTGCCCTCCCCTTCCTTTCCTATAGAGCTGTAGTCGGCAGGATCGTAATGGAGGACATTCTGTCCCCCCTGAAGGTATTTAGAGAACTGTACAGTACTGTATGCGATTTCACACATCACATACAATACATACACACTACACACCCCATACATCAATGTTTCCCTATCAGTGTGCCTCCAGCTGTTGCAAAACTATAACTCCCAGCATGCCCAGACAGTCAATGGCTGTACATGCATGCTGGGAGTTGTAGTTGTGCAACAGCTGGAGGCACCCTGGTTTGTTAAACACTCCCCATACACTCCACATACAATGGTCATCCCAGAACCAATTAGCAGTTTCCCATAGAGATATGTATTCAACATACAATGGTTCCAAGGCCCCAGAACCAATTACCATTTTTACATAGACATATGTACTCGACATATGATGGTTTCAACATATGATGGTTCTCCTGGAACCAATTAATATCATATGTTGAGGGAACACTGTAGTGTTATAGAGTCTATTAAAGTACATCTTATTTTTCAGGTGTCTTTGTAATATAAGCTGGCCCGTGTGCGTACATGAAGAGTTGCACTATTTCTGGCCGAAATAGAAGGAGAAGGTTCCAGCTCCCTGGAATTCATAATAATGTGAAAAAATTTAAAGTCCCAAATTTATTTAGTCCATTTTAAAATCCAAATGAAAAACACCCAGTGCGGATAAAAACACCCTTACGCCGACGCGTTTCGGACTAGTCAGTCCTTAGTCTGACACTGGGTATTTTTCGTTTGGATTTTAAAATTGTCACGATGCCGGCTGGCAGGTAGTGGATCCTCTGTGCCAGAGAGGGATTGGCGTGGACCGTGCTAGTGGATCGGTTCTAAGTCACTACTGGTTTTCACCAGAGCCCGCCGCAAAGCGGGATGGTCTTGCTGCGGCGGTAGTGACCAGGTCGTATCCACTAGCAACGGCTCAACCTCTCTGGCTGCTGAAGATAGGCGCGGTACAAGGGAGTAGACAGAAGCAAGGTCGGACGTAGCAGAAGGTCGGGGCAGGCAGCAAGGATCGTAGTCAGGGGCAACGGCAGGAGGTCTGGAACACAGGCTAGGAACATACAAGGAAACGCTTTCACTGGCACGATGGCAACAAGATCCGGCAAGGAAGTGCAGGGGAAGTGAGGTGATATAGGGAAGTGCACAGGTGATAACACTAATTGGAACCACTGCGCCAATCAGCGGCGCAGTGGCCCTTTAAATCGCAAAGACCCGGCGCGCGCGCGCCCTAGGGAGCGGGGCCGCGCACGCCGGGACAGGACTGACGGAGAGCGAGTCAGGTACGGGAGCTGGGGTGCGCATCGCGAGCGGGCGCTACCCGCATCGCGAATCGCATCCCGGCTGGAGGCGGTATCGCAGCGCCCCGGGTCAGTGGATCTGACCGGAGCGCTGCAGTGAGGAGAGTGTAGCGAGCGCTCCGGGGAGGAGCGGGGACCCGGAGCGCTTGGCGTAACAGTACCCCCCCCCTTGGGTCTCCCCCTCTTCTTAGAGCCTGAGAACCTGAGGAGCAGACTTTTGTCTAGGATGTTGTCCTCAGGTTCCCAGGATCTCTCTTCTGGACCACAACCCTCCCAATCCACTAAAAAAAAGGTTTTCCCTCTGACCTTTTTAGATGCCAGAATCTCTTTGACGGAGAAGATGTCCGAGGAGCCGGAAACAGGAGTGGGAGGAACAGATTTGGGAGAGAAACGGTTAATGATAAGTGGTTTAAGAAGAGAAACGTGAAAGGCATTAGGAATACGAAGAGAAGGAGGAAGAAGAAGTTTGTAAGAGACAGGATTAATCTGGCACAAAATTTTGAAAGGACCAAGATAGCGTGGTCCCAACTTATAGCTAGGGACACGGAAGCGGACATATTTAGCGGAGAGCCATACCTTGTCTCCAGGGGAAAAAATGGGAGGAGCTCTTCTTTTCTTATCCGCGAACTTCTTCATGCGTGATGAAGCCTGTAAGAGAGAATTTTGGGTCTCTCTCCATATGATGGAAAGATCACGAGAAATTTCATCCACAGCGGGCAGACCAGAGGGCAAGGGGGTAGGGAGGGGGGGAAGAGGGTGACGGCCGTACACCACGAAAAATGGGGATTTGGAGGAAGATTCAGAGACTCTGAAGTTATACGAGAATTCGGCCCATGGTAGAAGATCTGCCCAGTCATCCTGGCGGGAGGAAACAAAATGTCGTAAATAATCACCCAAGACCTGGTTAATTCTTTCTACTTGTCCATTGGATTGAGGATGATATGCAGAAGAAAAATTTAATTTAATCTTGAGTTGTTTACAGAGAGCCCTCCAGAATTTAGACACGAATTGGACGCCTCTATCCGAGACGATCTGCGTGGGCAACCCGTGAAGACGAAAAATGTGTACAAAAAATTGTTTAGCCAACTGAGGCGCTGAAGGAAGACCAGGAAGAGGGATGAAATGTGCCATTTTGGAGAATCGATCAACGACCACCCAAATAACAGTGTTGCCATGGGATGGGGGTAAGTCAGTAATAAAATCCATACCAATCAGAGACCAAGGCTGTTCGGGGACAGGCAGAGGATGAAGAAAACCAGCGGGCTTCTGGCGAGGAGTCTTATCCCGGGCACAGATAGTGCAGGCTCGCACAAAGTCCACAACATCCGTCTCCAGAGTCGGCCACCAATAGTAGCGAGAGATGAGTTGCACAGATTTCTTGATGCCCGCATGACCTGCGAGATGGGAAGAGTGGCCCCATTTGAGGATTCCGAGGCGTTGGCGTGGAGAAACAAAGGTCTTTCCTGGAGGAGTTTGCCTGATGGAGGCTGGAGAAGTGGAAATCAGGCAGTCAGGAGGAATGATGTGTTGCGGAGAGAGTTCAACTTCAGAAGCATCCGAGGAACGAGAGAGAGCATCGGCCCTAATGTTCTTATCGGCAGGCCGAAAGTGAATTTCAAAATTAAATCGGGCAAAGAACAGAGACCACCTGGCCTGGCGAGGATTCAGCCGTTGGGCAGACTGGAGGTAGGAGAGGTTCTTGTGATCGGTGTAAATAATAACTGGAAATCTTGATCCCTCCAGCAGATGCCTCCATTCCTCAAGTGCTAATTTAATGGCTAGAAGCTCTCGATCCCCGATGGAGTAGTTTCTCTCCGCCGGAGAGAAGGTCCTAGAAAAAAAACCACAAGTAACAGCATGCCCGGAAGAATTTTTTTGTAGAAGGACAGCTCCAGCTCCCACAGAGGAGGCATCAACCTCCAATAGGAAGGGTTTAGATGGGTCAGGTCTGGAGAGCACGGGAGCCGAAGAAAAGGCAGACTTGAGCCGTTTAAAGGCGTCTTCCGCTTGAGGAGGCCAAGACTTGGGATCGGCATTTTTTTTGGTTAAAGCCACGATAGGAGCCACAACGGTAGAAAAATGTGGAATAAATTGTCTGTAATAATTGGCGAACCCCAAAAAACGTTGGATAGCACGGAGTCCGGAGGGGCGTGGCCAATCTAAGACGGCAGAGAGTTTGTCTGGATCCATTTGTAGTCCCTGGCCAGAGACCAAGTATCCTAGGAAAGGAAGAGATTGGCATTCAAACAGACATTTCTCTATTTTGGCATAGAGTTGATTGTCACGAAGTCTCTGAAGAACCATACGGACATGCTGGCGGTGTTCTTCTAGATTGGCAGAAAAAATCAGGATATCGTCCAGATATACAACAACACAGGAGTATAAAAGATCACGAAAAATTTCATTAACAAAGTCTTGGAAGACGGCAGGGGCGTTGCACAGGCCAAAGGGCATGACCAGATACTCAAAGTGTCCATCTCTGGTGTTAAATGCCGTTTTCCATTCATCCCCCTCTCTGATGCGGATGAGATTATAAGCACCTCTTAAGTCCAGTTTGGTAAAGATGTGGGCACCTTGGAGGCGATCAAAGAGTTCAGAGATGAGAGGTAGGGGGTATTAAGACCGCGGTAGTCAATGCAAGGGCGTAGAGAGCCATCTTTTTTGGACACAAAGAAAAATCCGGCTCCGGCAGGAGAGGAGGATTTACGGATAAAGCCCTTTTTTAAATTTTCCTGGACGTATTCAGACATGGCAAGAGTCTCTGGGGCGGACAGAGGATAAATTCTGCCCCGGGGTGGAGTAGTGCCCGGGAGGAGGTCGATAGGACAATCATAAGGCCTGTGAGGAGGTAGAGTCTCAGCTTGTTTTTTGCAAAAAACATCCGCAAAGTCCATATAGGCCTTAGGGAGACCGGTTACGGGAGGAACCACAGAGTCACGGCAAGGGTTACTGGGAACCGGTTTTAGGCAGTCCTTGGAACAAGAGGGCCCCCAACTCTTGATCTCCCCAGTGGACCAATCCAGGGTTGGGGAGTGAAGTTGAAGCCAGGGAAGTCCAAGGAGAATTTCAGAAGTGCAATTGGGAAGGACCAAAAGTTCAATCCTCTCGTGATGAGGTCCGATGTGCATTAGAAGGGGCTCCGTGCGGAAACGTATGGTACAGTCCAATCTTTCATTGTTTACACAATTGATGTAGAGGGGTCTGGCGAGACTGGTCACCGGGATGTTGAACCTGTTGACGAGAGAGGCCAAAATAAAATTTCCTGCAGATCCGGAGTCCAAGAAGGCCACAGCAGAGAAGGAGAAGGCAGATGCAGACATCCGCACAGGCACAGTAAGACGTGGAGAAGCAGAGTAGACATCAAGGACTGTCTCACCCTTGTGCGGAGTCAGCGTACGTCTTTCCAGGCGGGGAGGACGGATAGGACAATCCTTCAGGAAGTGTTCGGTACTAGCACAGTACAGGCAGAGATTCTCCATGCGGCGTCGTGTCCTCTCATGAGGTGTCAGGCGAGACCGGTCGACCTGCATAGCCTCCACGGCGGGAGGCACAGGAACAGATTGCAGGGGACCAGAGGAGAGAGGAGCCGGGGAGAAGAAACGCCTCGTGCGAACAGAGTCCATATCCTGGCGGAGCTCCTGACGCCTTTCGGAAAAACGCATGTCAATGCGAGTGGCTAGGTGAATGAGTTCATGTAGATTAGCAGGGATTTCTCGTGCGGCCAGAACATCTTTAATGTTGCTGGATAGGCCTTTTTTAAAGGTCGCGCAGAGGGCCTCATTATTCCAGGATAATTCTGAAGCAAGAGTACGGAATTGTACGGCATACTCGCCAACGGAAGAATTACCATGGACCAGGTTCAACAGGGCAGTCTCAGCAGAAGAGGCTCGGGCAGGTTCCTCAAAGACACTTCGAATTTCCGAGAAGAAGGAGTGTACAGAGGCAGTGACGGGGTCATTGCGGTCCCAGAGCGGTGTGGCCCAAGACAGGGCTTTTCCAGACAGAAGGCTGACTACGAAAGCCACCTTAGACCTTTCAGTGGGAAACTGGTCCGACATCATCTCCAGGTGCAGGGAACATTGGGAAAGAAAGCCACGGCAAAACTTAGAGTCCCCATCAAATTTATCCGGCAAGGATAGTCGTAGACCAGAAGCGGCCACTCGCTGCGGAGGAGATGCAGGAGCTGGCGGAGGAGATGATTGCTGAAGCTGTGGTAGTAACTGCTGAAGCATAACGGTCAGTTGAGACAGCTGTTGGCCTTGTTGCGCTATCTGTTGCGACTGCTGGGCGACCACCGTGGTGAGGTCAGCGACAACTGGCAGAGGAACTTCAGCGGGATCCATGGCCGGATCTACTGTCACGATGCCGGCTGGCAGGTAGTGGATCCTCTGTGCCAGAGAGGGATTGGCGTGGACCGTGCTAGTGGATCGGTTCTAAGTCACTACTGGTTTTCACCAGAGCCCGCCGCAAAGCGGGATGGTCTTGCTGCGGCGGTAGTGACCAGGTCGTATCCACTAGCAACGGCTCAACCTCTCTGGCTGCTGAAGATAGGCGCGGTACAAGGGAGTAGACAGAAGCAAGGTCGGACGTAGCAGAAGGTCGGGGCAGGCAGCAAGGATCGTAGTCAGGGGCAACGGCAGGAGGTCTGGAACACAGGCTAGGAACATACAAGGAAACGCTTTCACTGGCACGATGGCAACAAGATCTGGCAAGGAAGTGCAGGGGAAGTGAGGTGATATAGGGAAGTGCACAGGTGATAACACTAATTGGAACCACTGCGCCAATCAGCGGCGCAGTGGCCCTTTAAATCGCAAAGACCCGGCGCGCGCGCGCCCTAGGGAGCGGGGCCGCGCGCGCCGGGACAGGACTGACGGAGAGCGAGTCAGGTACGGGAGCCGGGGTGCGCATCGCGAGCGGGCGCTACCCGCATCGCGAATCGCATCCCGGCTGGAGGCGGTATCGCAGCGCCCCGGGTCAGTGGATCTGACCGGAGCGCTGCAGTGAGGAGAGTGTAGCGAGCGCTCCGGGGAGGAGCGGGGACCCGGAGCGCTTGGCGTAACAAAAATGGACTAAATAAATTTTGGACTTTTAATTTTTTCCCATTATTATGAATTCCGGGGAGCTGGAACCTTCTCCTTCTATTTCTACCATATTTCTACCTGATAGCTATCACGCCCCCTCCCATAGGCTTGCATTGAGGGGCAGAGCGTGACGTCACACCGGGGCGGGGACGTGATGTCACACGCCGCCGGCCCTGCGGTCGACCGTAATCCGATCCGGAGCGCACATGCTCCGGGGACTGATTACAAACGGGGTGCCGCGTGCAAGATCACGGGGGTCCCCAGCGGCGGAACTCCCACGATCAGGCATCTTAACCCCTATCCTTCGGATAGCGGATAAGATGTGTAAGCACCGGAGTACCCCCTTTAAACCTTAGCAATCAATTAAATAAATGGCTTACTCATTAATTATACAGCCCCCCCCCCCCCACAAACACACACACAAACACTAGTGTTAGCTGCTCATCCATCAATACATGGTTGCCTATGGAGGACAATGTGATGATACATGCCACTCTGCCTCCTCTACTGCAACACAAAAGAAGTAGCAGTACTCTGTTGGTGTCAAGATATAAGCAAACAGTAACCCGTCTAGGACATCAGGTGTAAATTTGGGCCCTTGCTACCCAGGCCTTAACTGCATAAATGGCATAAATGTACATCCCGGAGATTTAAAGTGGTACTCCAAAGGAAAACATTTTTTTTTTTTAAATCAACAGATTTAAACAGATTTGTAAATTACTTCTATTTAAAAATCTTAATCCTTCCAGTACTTATCAGCTACTGTATGCTCCAGAGGAAGTTCCTTTCTTTTTGACTTTCTTTCCTGTCTGGCCAAATAATAAGTAAGCAAAAAGTCTCATCAAAACAAAGATTGTCCTCATACATCCGCGTGTATGGAAAAGTAAAAAAGTTAAAAAGGTCAGGACAGGTCAGGACAATTGTAGACATACTAATGAAAAAAAAGTTTGACTTTTTTTTTTAAAGTGTACCCGTCAGATCCAACAATTTTTTTTAAATATCACTCAGTACCTAATCCTGACCATGTACATCTAATTTGTATGTGCTTAGCACCTTTATTTATTTATTTATTACACTTTTAGTTTAGCTCATTAGTCTTAATTCCTCTCAAAGTGAGGGGGCATGGCCTCACTGTGCAGGTCTCCACCCCCTCCCTCAGTATACTGTCTGCTCACATCTCCCCTAGTATAGCCAAACTACAACTCCCAGCTTGTCCTCACTGACAGTAGCTGTACATAAGCTGACAGTGGGAGGATTTTTCCTCCAGATGTGAGTCCTGCACTCACAGCTGTCAATCAAGGAAGTGTGTCCATGACATAGGTGATAATGCATGGACACAGCAGGACAAGTATGTGTCCAAGCAGGCAGTGGGGCAGTTGTTTGACTGGCTTTTTCTGTATGATATACTTAAAATGTTCTAATCAAAGCAATTGCTAAACTTATTGGTTTTGCATGCTTTACAACATATCAAAAGTTTTTGTATCTGACAGTGCCATTTAACCCCTTAACGACAATGGACGTAAATGTACGTCATGGTGACGTGGTACTTAACGCACCATGACATACATTTACGCGCCGACATGATCGCGAGCACCGGAGCGGTGCTCGCGTCATGCCCAGCAGGTCCCGGCTGCTGTCAGCCATTAACCCCTCCGATGCCGTGATCAATACAGATCACGGCATCTGCAGCAGTGCGATACTTTGCACGGATGATCGTATCGCCCGCAGCGCTGCCGCGGGGATCCGATCATCCAGCATGGCGGCCGGAGGTCCCCTCACCTGGCTCCGGCCCTCTCCCGGGGTCGTCTGCTCTGGTCTGAGATCGAGCAGACCAGAGCAGAAGATCACCAATAATACTGAGCAGTGCTGTGTCCTATACATAGCACTGCACAGTATTAGCAATCAACTGATTGCAATGAATAGTCCCCTATGAGGACATAAAAAGTGTAAAAAAAAAAAAAATGTAAAGAAATGTAATAAAAAGTAAAAACATTTGAAAAATCCCCTCCCCCAATAAAGAAGTAAAACGCCTGTTTTTCCCATTTTACCCCCAAAAAAGCGTAAAAAAAATAATTAATAGACATATTTGGTATTGCCGTGTGCGTAAAAGTCTGAACTATTAAAATATATTGTTAATCATCACATACGGTGAACGGTGTAAACGTAATTTTTTTTTTTTTAAAGTCCAAAATTGCAGCTTTTTTGTCACATTTTATTCCAAAAAAATTAATAAAAATTAATAAAAAGTAAAACTTAAGCAAAGGTGATACTGATAAAAACTACAGATCATGGCGCAAAAAATGAGCCCTCACATCGCCCCATATATGGAATAATGAGAAAGTTATAGGTAGTCAAAATAGGGCAATTTCAAACATACTAATTTTGTTAAAATGGTTTGAGATTTCTTTTAAGCGGTACAATTATAGAAAAGCATATAACATGGGTATCATTTTATTTGTATTGACCCACAGAATAAAGAAAACATGTCATTTTTACCGGAAAGTTTACAGCATGAAAACAAAACCTTCCAAAATTTGCTAAATTGCGGTTTTCTTTTCAATTTTCCCTCATAAATAATATTTGTTTGGTTGCGCCGTACATTTTATGGTAAAATAAGTTATGTAATTACAAAGTACAATTGGTGATACAAAAAACAGGCCCTCATATGGAAATATAAGAGAGTTATGATTTTTAGAAGGTGAGGAGGAAAAACGAAAATGCAAAAATAAAATTGGTCTGGTCTTTAAGGCCAAAATGTCCTGGTCCTTAAGGGGTTAAAGCTGTACAATACTAGCAAATTATATCAATTCTGTATTGTTTTAAATGCATTGAACTTCAGAATAAAGAGAACATGTCATTTTTACCATAAAGTGCACAACAATAACCAAAAACCCAAAAGTTGCAAAAATTTAGGTTTTCTTCTCAATTTCTCTTCACAATTTTTTTTGTTTGGTTTTGCTGTACATTTAATGGTAAAATGAAACCCCAGGGCCAAAGCAGAGGGTAAAAAAGACCCCTAATCCACACAACTCCTAAAAGATTTAACTTTTAATTGGTGTAATTAACCCCTTCAGGACCAGGACCATTTTGGCCTTAAGGACCAGGCCAATTTTATTTTTGCATTTTCGTTTTTTCCTCCTCTTTTATATTTCCATCCACAGACCCATATGAGGGCTTGTTTTTGCGTCACCAATTTTACTTTGTAATGACAGCATATCTTTTACTATAAAATGAATGGTGCAACCTAAAAAAAATTTTTTATTGAAAAGAATACCACAATTTAGCAAATTTTGGAAGACTTTGTTTTCACGCTGTACACTTTTCAGTAAAAAATTACATGTTTTCTTTATTCTGTGGGTCAATACAATTAAAATGATACCCATTGTATATGCCTTTTTATAATTTTACCGCTTTAAAAAAAATCTCAAACTATTTTAACAAAATTAGTATGTTTGAAATTGCCCTATTTTGACCACCTATAACTTTCTAATTTTTCTGTATACAGGGCGATAAAAGGGCAAATTTTTGACCCCGTGATCTGTAGTTTTTATTGGTACCACATTTGCTTATATTTTAAATTTTTATTTAATTGGGAACAAAATGTTACAAAAAGCAGCAATTTTGGCCTTTTTTTTTTAAGTTTACACCGTATGGGATAATTAACAATATATTTTGATAGTTCAGACTTTTACGCACGTGGCAATACCAAATATGTTTATTACTAATTTTTTTACACTTTTTAGGGGGTAAAATGGGAAAAACAGATGATATTGGAGGAGGTATTTTTTTTTACAATTTAATAATCCCCATAGGGGACTATTTATAGCAATCATAGGGTACAGCACTGATCAGTATTATCGGCAATCTTCTGCTCTGGTCTGCTCGATCTCAGACTAGAGCAGAAAACCCCAGGAGATGGCTGAAGCCAGGTGAGAGGACCTCCGGCCATCATGCTGGATGATCGAATTCCCTGCAGCAGCTCTGCAGGCGATCCGATCATGCATTTAAAGTACCGCACTGCCGCAGATGCCATGATCTGTATTGCTCACAGCATCTGAGGGGTGTCACGATGCCGGCTGGCAGGAGGTGGATCCTCTGTGCCAGAGAGGGATTGGCGTGGACCGTGCTAGTGGACCGGTTCTAAGTCACTACTGGTGTTCACCAGAGCCCGCCGCAAAGCGGGATGGACTTGCTGCGGCGGTAGTGACCAGGTCGTATCCACTAGCAACGGCTCAACCTCTCTGACTGCTGAAGATAGGCGCGGTACAAGGGAGTAGACAGAAGCAAGGTCGGACGTAGCAGAAGGTCGGGGCAGGCAGCAAGGATCGTAGTCAGGGGCAACGGCAGGAGGTCTGGAACACAGGCTAGGAACATACAAGGGAACGCTTTCACTGGCACAATGGCAACAAGATCCGGCGAGGGAGTGCAGGGGATGTGAGGTATACATAGGGAGTGCACAGGTGAACACACTGATTAGAACCACTGCGCCAATCAGCGGCGCAGTGGCCCTTTAAATCGCAGAGACCCGGCGCGCGCGCGCCCTAGGGAGCGGGGCCGCGCGCGCCGGGACAGGACCGACGGAGAGCGAGTCAGGTACGGGAGCCGGGGTGCGCATCGCGAGCGGGCGCCACCCGCATCGCGAATCGCATCCCGGCTGGAGGCGGTATCGCAGCGCACCCGGTCAGTGGATCTGACCGGGGCGCTGCGGGAGCGAGAGTGTAGCGAGCGCTCCGGGGAGGAGCGGGGACCCGGAGCGCTCGGCGTAACAAGGGGTTAATGGCAGACATCCGTGCTATCGTCCACCATTAACGCAGGGTCCCTGGCTGCTGATAGCAGCCGGGACCTGCCGAGCATGACACAAGCACCGGTCCGATGGTCGCGGTCATGGCTGAGCGTAAATGTACGTCATGGTGCTTTAAGTACCACGGCACCATGACGTACATTTACATCCATTGTCATTAAGAGGTTAAAATGTAAACCCAGAAACAAAAGTTTAAAACTGATACACAGAAAGGGCAAATGGAAAGTGACAGTATACTTGGAGTGACTCTCCGTTCTTAAATGCATGCAGTACTGCAGTTCATCGCTTGCATAATGCCCTGTCTTAGTATCCTGTTAAAATAACACTCTCATGCCGACATCTACATGTTTTGCAGTCACGACAGCGTTCTCAAGAGACCTATAGTGGCAATGGCCAAAATGAAAGGCGCCATTACAAAGAACAATTTGTCACACACAAAAAATTTTTTTTAAAAATCTCTTAAATGGGTCTGTAGAAAATAGTTATAGCTTTTAGCAGGTGTAAAGGAAAAAACATAAACGCAAGAATGAAAAAAATGTGCTGTATTCTTAAGGGGTTAAAGGTATGAATTATTTTGAACTGCGTTGCTGCTATATTTGCTCTACTTTCTCTCTGCTTGGCACATATTTTAAACATATTATGTCAGGCAATACACCAGACCAAAGCAACCTCTTATAGATGGGTCCTCAAACTAAAGTGACTCACCTCTCTTGGGCCGAGGCATACAAAAATGATCTCAGATTTTATGGGAAACAGTTCCATACTGGCAGTTGTGGAAAGATGATGGAGAGTGCCATCACCACCCCCAAATTTGGTTTACAAAGAACAACAAACAACAGCACATCCAACCAAAATAAGCATTTTGTGAGGGTTTATTCAGTCTAAGTTTTTGCATGCATCTTATCACTTTCAACTTATCAAATGTACCTGCGCTGACTAGGGGGGTTATTTTGCATTATACAATTAAGGGGGAGACTGTCTCCATCTTGGTCTTCATGACTTCTCATCTTTCCCAGGCTGACAGAATGGAGCCTAGATCCAATAGAGAAATGAGAGTTAGTGTAGGGACCCATCTTTTGGAGGTTGCCTTGAATGATGGATGGATACACAAACTTTTATGAAAAAATGTATGCTGAAAACTACACATTTGTAAATATAGCAAATTTCTGAGTATATATTGGTGCTAGCAGGGTGCTGCTACATCTTTTGTGTATGCTTTTAAAAGATAGAAATAATAAATGATGCTTATTCAATGATATTCATACACTGTGTCCTTGGAGACAATTCCAATCCAACAAATTCAAATACTATAAAATTATGTCATACTGACATGACATGTGGCCTTTTCTCTTGTGAAATGCTAAGTTACCTTATTCAAGCAATTATTTGTGAACATCACATCTCAGAGAACTTCTGCTACTATTTTGAGACTCAAATAAGAAGACTTATTTGAGGATATCATCTAATCTGCTGTATATATTTCTTGATGTTGTTATTGTTATAGAATGCATATCTTATTTGTGATTGAAATCTGTGAAACAGTGCTCCTAACACTGCGTTGAAAAGTTATTGGGGAGGCACAGCTGGGAAGGAAGTTTTAACAGAAGTGATTCTATGATGTACAGTGGGGCAAAAAAGTTTTTAGTCAGCCACAAATTGTGCAAGTTCTCCATTAAAAAAAATAAGAGAGGCATGTAATTTTCATTATAGGTATACCTCAACTATAAGAGACATAATGAGAAAAAAATAATCCATAAAATCACATTGTCTGATTTTTAAAGAATTTATTTGCAAATTATGGTGGAAAATAAGTATTTGGTCGCCTAAAAACAATCAAGATTTCTGGCTCTCACAGACCTGTAACTTCTTCTGTAAGAGTTTACTCTATCCTCCACTTGTTACTTGTATTAATGGCACCTATTTGAACTTGTTATCAGTATAAAAGACATCTGTCCACAACCTCAAACAGTCACACTCCAAACTCCACTTTGGCCAAGACCAAAGAGCTGTCGAAGGACACCAGAAACAAAATTGTAGACCTGCACCAGGCTAGGAAGACTAAATCTGCAATAGGCATGCAGCTTGGTGTGATGAAATCAACTGTGGGAGCAAATATTAGAAAATGGAAGACATACAAGACCACTGATAATCTCCATCGATCTGGGGCTCCACACAAGATCTCATCCCATGGTGTCAAAATGATCACAAAAACGGTGAGCACAATTCCCAGAACCACACAGGGGGACCTAGTGAATGACCTGCAGAGAGCTGGGACCAAAGTAACAAAGGCTACCATCTGAAACACACTACGCTGCGTGGGACTCAAATTATGCAGTGCCAGACGTGTCCCCCTGCTTAAGCCAGTACATGTCCGGGCCCGTCTGAGAGCATTTGGATGATCCAGAAGAGGATTGGGAGAATGTCATATGGTCAGATGAAACCTAGAACTTTTTGGTAAAAACTCAACTCGTTCTGTTTGGAGGAGAAAGAATGAGTTGCATCCAAAGAACACCATACCTACTGTGAAGCATGGCATGAGGCTGGAAACATCATGTTTTGGGGCTCTTTTTCTGCCATGGGACCAAAAAAACTGATCCGTGTTAAGGAAAGAATTAATGGGGCCATGTATCATGAGATTTTGAGTGAAAACCATCTTCCATCAGTGAGGGCATTGAAGATGAAACGTGGCTGGGTCTTTCAGCATAAAAATGATCCCAAACACACCGCCCGGCAACAAAGGAGTGGCTTTGTAAGAAGAATTTCAAGGTCCTAGAGTGGCCTAGCCAGTCTCCAGATCTCAACCACATAGAAAACCTTTGCAGGGTGTTGAAAGTCCGTGTTGCCCAGCGACAGACTCAAAACATCACTGCTCTAGAGGAGATCTGCATGGAGGAAGAGGCCAAAATACCAACAACAGTGTGTGAAAACCTTGTGAAGCCTTATAGAAAACGTTTGACCTCTGTCATTGCCAACAGAGATAAGTGAATTTTTTAAAAATTTGATTCGGACGATTCGCTGAATTTTCCCCCAAAATTAGATTCGGTCCGAATTCCTTTCCGGCAAATCTCTATTAAAAACAGCTGTGTAGTGTAGAACACTTTGCCTTGTTGTAAAACACATCGGGAGCAGTGTTGAGCGGCATAGGCCATATTCGAATTCGAGAATATTCGCGAATATATGGACGAATATTCGTCATATATTCGCGAATATTCGCATATTCGTAATATTCTTGTCTTATTTTTGCACATGCGATAATTCGCGTATGCGAAAATTAGCATATGCGAAAATTAGCATATACAAAAATTAACATAAGCTAAAATTCACACCGGTCTCACACAGTAGTATTAGAGCCTTCTTTACACCACACAAGCTGGAAGCAGAAAGGGATGATCACTGTGATGTGTACTGTGAAAAAATAATAATAATAAAAAAAAAAACGAATATTCATAATTACGAATATATAGTGCTATATTCGCGAATATTCGCGAATTCGCGAATATACGATATTCGCGAATAAAATTCGCATTGCGAATATTCGCGAGCAACACTAATAGGGAGTGTGCTGTGTTAGTGAAATAATACTGTTAATCAGTATGACATGCAAATTACAGGCACCGTTATTAGAATCACTGACGCAGTGTCTGGATGTGGCAGCAGGGTCGGAAGACCATATGGCGTCACAACTGAAGAGATTAAAGACATATTTTTATGCAATTTTCCAATTTTTCAAGTAAATTTCTAAATCTGAATTTTTCAGGGACCAGTTCAGTTTGAAGTGGATTTGAGTGGCTCTCATGTTAGATATACCCCATAAATGACCCATTATAAAAACTGAAGCCCCCAAAGTATTCAAAATTACATTCAGAAAGTTTTTTAACCCTTTAGGTGTTTCACAGGAATACAAATATTATTTAAAGGGATAGTACCTAAAACTTAGTTTTGAATAATATAACCAAAATATGTAACCATAACAAACGTGAGTCCTTTACCATAAAAATAGGTAGTATGTAGCAGTAAAAATATCCGTCACAGGACATCTGCTGTTTCTACCATATAAAGTACCTGAGTGATAATGTCACGTCCCAGGATTTACAAAGTGAGATCACTATGATTTTAAAGCATGAGAAAAATGTATAATCATTGCCTACAATGTGTTTCTATCAGCTGGTTATTGCTGACGTCATCAGGGTGGCAAATGCATGTGACACTACTTATATTTAACATTAGATTACTTTTGTAAGTAGTCGAAACAAAATAAATTTGTATCAAGATCTCTAGGAAAGTTCAAGAGATCAAGATCTCTAGAAATTGTATACAAGACATACACAAAATCATGTACAAATGGATTTGTCCTTATGCTCCTAATGAGAGAGCCTGTAAGGAAAAAATGAAGAAGATATGTGTATATCCTGTTCTTTTAGACAAATCCATAGGGAGCGTATAGGACCATGTGCTAAATTGAGCTCATATAATATCTGTAGAATGCCGCCTCCAAGGTGCCTATGCAGGGTTAGATCAGGACCTAAGGAAAAAAGATACAGAAACAATTGGATTGAGTTCTAGGTCCTGAAAAATAATTTTTATACACCTATGCTGCTACTCACTGTTAGTGTATCAGAACCTGCTATGTAGCAGGGAGCGGATACCTCCAGCTACTGCTGCTCGCGCCTGTAAACGCCGGCGTCTGACCTCATATCCCCTTGGGCGCAAGTGTCATTGCATACATAGAGCCTCCCATGTCTGACATCAACTGGGAGGACGTGAGTGGTGCCGCATTAGATACTCCCACCAATGACGCTATGGGAAGCCAACAGGGAAGATTGGAGGATAGTATTAAAGTGTAATGAAGTGAGCTACCACTATCAGTGTTTATTGCACTCATACTATGCATGTTGCTGGCTGTAATAGAGAAAATGTGAGGTTAAAAGGAAAAGCAAACACTGATCGCTTGGATGAATATGATTAAATATAGATGTTTATAAAGTATATTTACATTAAACCTCTCATATATTACTAGGTATATTGTATGCAATCTCCAATTGTCTCTTCTATCCTGCTGCTGTA
Source organism: Hyla sarda (assembly GCF_029499605.1). Lineage (NCBI taxonomy): Eukaryota > Metazoa > Chordata > Amphibia > Anura > Hylidae > Hyla > Hyla sarda. The sequence goes on along the minus strand of NC_079189.1, from coordinate 339,546,491 downwards.
AATGTTTACATTATGCTGAACTGTCATAGCAGGATGTAAGGGGGGCACAATATATCTCTATCTATATCGGGTGACCAAGTATAAAATAAAGTTGATTTTTGTTGTTAGTCCAATAGATGTATATTATATTAATAATAATTAATTAATTAAAGGAACAGAGCATTTTATATTTTATCGGTGGACTCTGCGCAGAGATAACCACTAGGACAGCCCACTATGCAGTCATGTAATAAACTATCCAGGACTGCATAATAGGTTCAAGTTAACTTGCAGGGAGCCAGAAAAAATGTGGAAGATTTGGAGGGAGGGTTTGTGTGTACAGTCGATTTGGCAAAAAAGGTTGGCATAGGCTACCTATAACTAAATGGTAGGGGCAAATAACAGGGACCTAGGTAGGAGCTAAGCCTTCCCTGTTACGAAGTCTGTACTGGTGACCTAAACCAAGGTGGGGTGGCCGCCCGAAAAAGGGCGGTCCCGCACTGGAACCTCCTAACCATTCTCCTAGATGTCCCTATGTCTATGAGATGCATTAACTCCTAGTGGAACCGACTACGGTCCTCTCTAAGCTACCTGGCCGCATCTCAATGCCATTAACTGACTGTAACAAAAAACAACGAAAATTATTCTGTTTGTTTAATCCTCCTGTACCCAGATCATATATAGTTACATAGTTAGTACGGTCGAAAAAAGACATATGTCCATCAAGTTCAACCATATAACTACCTGGTCTCTTTTTTTAAGAGGGATCTATCAAAATTCCTGATCCTAGGATGTCTCCATAATTGGTCTATGCTTATAAATTGTAGGCATGAAGTATCTCCCCCATGGTGGATGTTAATATGGTTGGCCAAAGACGTGTCCCGCCTATTACGTACATCCCCAATATGCTCTAAAATCCTTCTGCGCAATTCGCGTAGGGTCTTCCCTACATACAGCAGTGGACAAGTGCAGGATGCAACATAGATGACTCCTTTGGATGAACAATTGATAAACTGTTTAATTTGTCTATCACATCCCGGTATGGTTTTGCTCTTAATAAATTTGCACGCCTTACAGTGGCCAAATAGGAAACAGCCTTGTGTGGGGGGGGGGGGGGGGTCTATCTAACAAGGTGGTGGGTACAGGATCTGTGTTAAGGTGACTCCGCATCAGTCTGTCACCAATGCTCTGACCTTTCCTAAATGTGATTTATTGTCTTTACCGGATTACCTCCATTAAATCAGGATCCATTCTCAATATGTGCCAATATTTGGTTATAATGTTCCTGATGTCACTTTCAGCCTTATCAAATGTACCTATGATTCTCAATAGGCCTGCGGTAGTTTCCCGAGGTTTGGGAGTGAGTAATTGGTCTCATGAAGTATTGTGAGCACCTCTGAATGCATATGTTAAAGTATATTCGGGGTAACCCCTATCCCGAAAATGGCTTCTCATATCCTGCGCCTGTCGTTTAAATTCTGAGAGCTCCGAACAGTTCCTCCTGAGTCGGAGGTACTGCCCCCTGGGTATCCCCTTTTTGAGGGGCCCAGGGTGGCAGCTCTCCCACCTCAGGAGGCTGTTTGTGGCCGTATGTTTCATGTGGACTGTAGGGTATATGAGGTCAGACACCGGCATTTAGTGGCACGAGCAGCAGTAGCCGGAAGTATCGGCTCCCTGCTACATAGCAGGTTCTGATACACTAACCGTGAGTAGCAGCGTAGGTGTATAAATATTATTTTTCATGACCCTGAACTTAATCTAAGCAGCAAACACTGCAATTGTTTCTGTATCTTTTTTCCTTAGGTCCTGATCTGACCCTGCATAAGCACCTTGGAGGCAGTATTCTACAGATACTATATGAGCTCAATATAGCACATGATCCTATACACTCCCTATGGATTTGTCTAAAAGAACAGGATATACACATATATTCTTATTTTTTTTCCTTACAGGCTCTCATTAGGAGCATAAGGAAAAATCCATATGTGCATGATTTTGTGTATGTCTTGTATACAATTTATATTGCAGGTCTTTCTTTCCTAGAGATCTTGATATTAATTTATTTTGTTTTGACTACGTACATAAATAATCTAATGTTAAATATAAGTAGTGTCACATGCATTTGCCACCCTGATGACGTCAGCAATAACCAGCTGATAGAAACACGTTGTAGGCAATGATTATCCATTTTTCTCATGCTTTAAAATCATAGAGATCTCGCTTTGTAAATCCTGGGACGTGAAATTATCACTGAGGTAATATATATGTGAGAAATGGCAGTTGTCCTGTGACGAATATTTTTACTGCTACTTACTACCTATTTTTATGGTAAAGGGCTCACATTTGTTATGGGGACATATTTTAGTTATATTATTAAAAGCTAAGTTTTAGGCACTATCCCTTTAAATAATAATTTTTTTTGATCTTTAAGTGCTGGATAGATTACACCTAGTGTGAAGTTGGGACCAGTAAAATACCCATAATTTATTTGATTCTTTTGTTTCACAGGAATAGCAGTAAAGTGAAGGAGAAAATTCAAAATCTTCAGTTTTTACACTCACATGTTCTTGTAGAGCCATTTTTTGAATTTTTACAATGGGTAAAAGGAGAGAAATGCCCCAAAATTTGTAACCCAATTTCTCTCGAGTAAGGCAATACCTCATATGTGTATGTAAAGTGCTCCGTGGGTGCACCAGAGGGCTCAGAAGGGAAGGAGCGACAATGGGATTTTGGAGAGTGAATTTAGCTGAAAGGGTTTTTGGGGGCATGTAACATTTAGGAATCCCCTTTTGTGCCAGAACAGCAAAAAAAAAAACACATGGAATACTATTTTGGAAACTACACCCCTCAAGAAATGTAACAAGGGGAACAGTGAGCCTTAACACCCCTCAGGTGTTTGAGACAATTTTTCATGAAAGTCGGATGTGTACATTAAAATGTTATTATTTTCACTAAAATGCATTTTTTTCCCCAAATTTTACATTTTTAAAAGGGGTAATAGGAGAAAATTCCCCCAAAATGTGTAACCCCATTTCTTCTGAGTATTGAAATACCCCATATGTGGACATCAAGTGCTCTGCTGGCGCACTACAAGTCACATTTGGCTTTTGGAAAGCAAATTTTGCTGAAATGGTTTTTGGCGGACATGGCATACTATTTTTTAAACTACGCCCCTCAAGGTGTTTGATGACTTTTCGTTAAAGTCGGATGTGTTTTCACTAAAATGCAGTTTTTTCAATTCCGGACAAATTCTCTCTCCAAAAACCCAATGGCGCTCCTTCTCTTCTGAACATTGTAGTTCACTCGAAGAGCACTTTACATCCTCATATGGGGTATGTTGTTACTCAGAAAAAATGAGTTTATAAATTCTGTGGGACTTTTTTTCTATTTTCCCTTGTGAAAATTAAAAATTTTGGGTAACACCAGCATTTTAGTGAATTTTTTTTTTCATTTTCCCGTCCAATTTTAATAAAAATTCATCAAACACCTGTGGGGTGTTAAGGCTCACTATACCCCTTGTTACGTTCCGTGAGGGGTGTAGTTTCCAAAATGGGGTCAGACGTGGGTATTTGTTTTGTTTTTGTTTATGTCAGAACTGCTGTAAAATCAGCCACCCCTGTGCAAATCACCAATTTAGGCCTCAAATGTACATGGTGCACTCTCACTCCTGAGCCTTGTTGTGCATTCGAAGCATTTTACGCCCACATATGGGGTATTTCTGTACTCAGGAGAAATTTCGTTACAAATTTTGGGGGTCTTTTTATTTCCTTTTACCTATTGTGAAAATGAAAAGTATGGGGCTACACCAGCATGTTAGTGTAAATTTTTTAATTTTTACTCTGACATACTGGTTTAGACCCCAACCTTTTCTTTTCATAAGGGGTAAAAATAAAAAAAGACCACCAAAACGCAATTTCTCCCGAGTACGTAAATACCCCATATGTGGCCATAAATTATTTCCTTGAAATATGACAGGGCTCCAAAGCAAGAGAGTGCCCTTTATTTTGTGTTAGTGTAGTGTAATGTTTTTAGAGTACATTTACATGGGTGGAGGTCTACAGCGAGTTTCCCGCTAGAAGTTTGAGCTGTGGCGGAAAATTTCCCACAGCAGGAAACTCACTATAAACCAGACCGTGTAATTTTACCCTGTACATTCACATGGGGGGGGGGGGGGGCAAACCTCCCGCTGTTGCAAAACTACAACTCCCAGCATGCAGTGACAGACCATGCATGCTGGGTGTTGTAGTTTTGTAACAGCTGGAGCCACGCTGGTTGGAAAACCTTGAGTTGGGTTCTGTTACCTAACTCAGTATTTTTCAACCAGTGTGCCTCCAGCTGTTGCAAAACTACAACTCCCAGCATGTACTGATCACCAAAGGGATGCTGGGAGATGTAGTTATGCAGCAGCTGGAGGCAGGCAACTACAACTCCCAGCATGCCGAGACAGCTGTTTGCGCATGCTGGGAGTTGTAGTTTTGCAAGATTTAGAGGGCTATGGTTTAGAGACCACCGCACAGTGATCTCCAAACTGTAGCCCTCCAAATCTTGCAAAGCTACAAATCCCAGCATGCCCAAACAGCAAACAGATGTCTGCGCATGGTTTTAAGTTGTAGTTTTGCAACATCTGGAGTGCTACTGTTTAGAGACCACTGTATAGTTCTCTCCAAACTGGCCCTCCAGATGTTTCTAGGCAACATAGCCGCACCTCATTGCCGCCACATCCGCACCACCAGGGACCTGCCGACACCGCACCAGGGACCTCCTGCCGCCGATGGTATGGGACCTACGCTAGCACTGGTTGCAGGACAGTTTCCCCGCTCTGCCCGGACTACCATGGGTAGGCAGAGTGGGGTGAACCAAACTTTCCCCCACCCCCGATCTGCTATTGGTTGTCGCTTCTGACCAACCAATGGCAGTGATAGGAGGGGTGGCACCCCCTGCCACCTCACTCCTTTCCCTTCAGGGGCCCCAATCCCTCTTATTTTCCAGGTCACCGGAGACCCGTATGACATTGAATCGCTGCAGATCTCAGGACCTCCCCCAGGCATTATGTACATAAAAGACAGGCGGGCTCAGCACCATATAAAAAGTGGTGCTATTAAGCGTATCAACCAACAAGCACTGCACTAAAAAGGAAAAAGAGATACGCAATACAATGCACACCCACAGTTGCTATATTTCAAACAATGTTATCTTTATTGCACATAAGTATATACAAAATGCAGACAATACATTTAAAATCAATTAAAAGGCCCAAATGGCCAATGCACCAACAAGGGGGGACCCCCTGTAAAAGGGGGAACCCCACCCAGGGTACCTGCCTCCACAAATAAATAGGTTACAAGCCTATCATATTACAAGAATGCTATACCAATACAGTCCTATCCCCACTATTTATGAAGGATATTCGGGTTGTATACAAACTACTAGTATTGTGGGGATAGGACTGTATTGGTATAACATTCTTGTAATATGATAGGATTGTAACCTATTTATTTGTGGAAGCAGGTGCCCTGGGTGGAGTTCCCCCTTTTACAGGGAGTCCCCCCTTGTTGGTGCAGTGGCCATTTGGGCCTTTTAATTGATTTTAATGGTATTGTCTGCGTTTTGTATATACTTATGTGCAATAAAGATAACATTGTTTGAAATATAGCAACTTTGGGTGTGCATTGTATTGCGTATCTCTTTTTCTTTTTTTGGTGGACTCCCCCAGGCGTTGTCACAGGATGCCTGCTGAATGATTTCAGCAGGCATCCCAGTCCGGTCCCTGCCCGGCGAGTGGCGGGGACCGAAATTCCCAAGGGCATACCTGTACGCCCTGCATCCTTAAGGACTGGGGATGCAGAGCGTACCTGTACGCCCTGTGTCCCCAAGTGGTTAAATCTTATTTTTTTTATTTTTCTTTACAGATATTGACTACCTTACAAACTCAAGGTGGCAAATCTGCAATGGACCTGAGACCATTTAACAACATTCTTTGAAAGGCTAAATCTGCACTGTAGGTCAATGTACTCATGGAATATTTCTTGCATGCATAGTAGCAACAAATCTGATTTGTTACCTCTGTATTCTGCTGTGAATTTTCCATGCAGGACTGCAGACAGAAAATCTGCCGCATTTTCTGAATGTGGGTACATACCCTTATATTATTGGAAACTACCTTTAGAAAAAGTAAGGATAAATGCCTCTTAGGAAGAATTACTGCAGGTGTTGTGCGTGAACTGTTCAAATACTAAAAGTTTGCTTACCGCTAACCTTTGCTATGTTTGTGCTCTGTTGTATTCGTTCACTTGAGTTTCTTTACCTTTGGTGGCTAAAATATTAGCTTCCCGGTCTCCATAGGTAGTAGGCCTGGTAGACTTTAGTATCTCATGAAATTCACCTTTCGGATAATTTTAGATATAATTATTCATGTGCCATATCTAGCTGTATGCCCAAAAGAAACAAATAAGCTGAATATAATTTATATCTTTATTTACATCTGTGTCATTTTTAATCACAGCTGATTAAGGAATTAAAGTTTGTGACAGGATGGCTGCCAATTCTTCACTGGTAATGTTTGAGGAAAGATTGTTCAGATAACAAACAAATAACATCACAATCCTTTGACAAATGTTGACAGTGAAAGGTTCTTGATAACTGTACTGTTACATTGACTCTATTGTCATAGCACATACTGTAGGTCCAGCATAGTACTTTTTGTATAACTATAGAGGGTGGAGAAGGTTATTTCCTGTTAACACATAGTAGCTAGAAAGGCAAACATCTCCTTAATAAGTCATAAAGGGCACAAAGCAAAATCTTTAAGAACACCTGTGCTTATAACATGTATTTGTAAATGTGAGATACAGATACAGCAGGAAAGAACTTGTCATGTAGAGTAGTTTATTGTCACACATAAAGTCAACGTTTTACTTTGTGTAATATCTACAGTATATTCAGGGGTGAACCTAGTCTCCCTGCTGTTCAAGGAGAACTAAAGATACTATTTCTTGCCAGAGAAGCAATGTAATGAGTTGTACATTAAAATAGGGTCTCCTTAAAGGAGTATTCCGTCCCATTGTATTCCCTATCCGCCGCTGGGGACCCCTGCAATATCGGCTGCGGCACTCCAGACATCCAGTGCATGAAGTGAACTTTGCCCTGAGCCGGATGACTGGCGATGCGGGGCAGAGGCTCGTGACATCAAGGCCACATCCCACTTGTGATGTTATGGCCATGCCCCCTCAATGCAAGCCTATGCGAGGGGGTGTGGCAGTCATCATGCCCCCTCCGATAGACTTGCAATGAGGGGTCGTGGCCATGACATAACAAGCGGGGCACGGCCGAGACATCAAGAGCCTCCGGCACTGCACCTGACGCTCTAAACGAACGCCGGGTGCAGCAGGGGATAGGGGATAAGATGTCTATGGGCAGTGTACCCCTTTAAAATCCAATGATAATATTTGGATCTAGTAGTCAATGTGCATATGGGCTGGAACAATTTTTATTACAATGTGGCGGTAGCTCAACTGGGCATAAAGGAGTATTCTGATATATGCATTAGACATGAGCGGATTTTTGAAAAATTTGATTCGGACGATTCGCCGAATTAAAAAAAATAAGATTTGATCCGAATAAATTCCCCGTGAATTTTTATTAGTAATTTATTTTAGTGATGTGTTTAATAGAGTGTGTGTTTGTGTGTGTGCTTCACTTTTTTTCTCAATTTTTTAAAAACATTTTTTAGGTAGTACTATTACTCCCAACATGGAACAGACTGCTCCATGATGGGAATAGTAGTACCTGTGCTAATAGACAGATCGCCCACGGTGTCAATCCTGACACCCGCTGCGATAATCCTGTATAATGTATAGATGCAGGCGGCTTTCTTGCATCTAGATAGGATGATCCCATCTGGTATCAGGAGTGACACCCGCTGTGATCTGTCCTCAACTGCTGGTACTACTGCTCCCAACATAGAGCATACTCTGCCCATACTCTAACCAGATGCGATCGTCCTGTATAATGTATAGATGCTGGCGGCCGCTCTTCTCTGGTCCCACTGTAGTATGAGTATGTGCTATATATATACCTATTATTCATGTTTCCCGCAGAGAACTGTGAGTGGCTGGAACCATCTGGTCAATCACAGCTCTCTGCGGAGTCTGCCGGTTGCTCGGGAAGCCACATTAGTGTTTGTGCTGCTAGCCCCTTCATGGAACAGACTCTGTTCCATGATGGGGGTTGTAGTGCATGGTCTGAGGAATTCATTGCATCGGGTCTCACTTCTGAGAACCGATGTGATCAGAAGATATTAAACAGGGGAGCAGGCGGCATGCTCCATTCCCCTGCGATGTACGGTGTATTTTGAATGGCCACCACCGAGGAGCCATTCAGGTTTTTTAAACTACTAATTTGACCCCCAAATGTATGCCCCCATGCACATTTATAATAATTCATTGGCCCCAGTGTGTGTATAATAATTAATTGGGCCCAGTGTGTTTATAATAATTCATTGGGTCCAGTGTGCTTATCCTTATCTCCCCCACCCCACCCCAGTATCCCTATTTCCCCTCCCGCTGCCTGCTTCTCATGTTCTTGGAGCAGGGCAGCAGCGGGACATGTCGGGAACCGGCGGCAATGAATGAATGAATGAGTGAAGCCGACATGTTCTGCATGTAGGCTTCATTCATTCACCACCACCGCCCGACATGTCCCCGCTGCTGCCCTGCTCCTAGCGCAATCAGCGCACTGCTGGGACATTCTCTACTGCTCATCTCCGTTAGAAAATGTCAATCAGCAACGAATGCGAATATCGCCGTGATTCTATCATGCAAATCGCTTTATTGAACTCCATTTAGTGCGGTCCAGGCTCCAGGGCATCTTAAATGGCGGATCCACATGTCAGGACATGGGGCAAGGAACGCTGGGAAGGTGGGAAGACGAGTGACCCTGAATCACATGCAGGAGGCAGCCTATCAGCAGCCAGTCTCCCCTGTGATGTCACAGCCGTATATATTCGGTAGCCATATTCCAGCTCGTCATTACATTCATTACATTGCAGAGAGATAGGAAGGACATTGCTGTGTGTGTGTTACATGGAAAAGCTTTTTGCAGAAGCGTTTCACCTCCTAGTCACCAGCCTTCTGTTGGACACAGAACACAGCGTTTTTTCACAGAAATGAGTTCTTACTGCAGCAATTAACCCCTCAGTCACTGTGAACAGCATTGTATTACAGAGAGAGGCAGAGAGCTTTCAGAGGAGGAGGACATTTTTTTTAGGGCAAACCTGTGTCTTTGTTCCACAACACCTGGTCTGCTGGTATACTAGTCTGTAGATGGTATAATCCATACCTAGCAGTCAATTCCTAATAGTATTTGAGAGAAAGTCTTTTTGCAATTTGCCGTTTAGCCCACAGTTTTTTTTAGCATACTGTAGCGCATTTTTCTGCCCTCATAAGTGCATACCACATACCTACATCTAAGTGGTGTACTATTTTGTACCTGTTAATCTGTCAAGGGCCTACATACTGTGGAAGGACATCCAAAAGTAATCACAAGCTGGTGTTTTATTCCAATACATTTTTTGAGCATACTGTAGCACATTTTTCTGCCCTCATAAGTGCATACCACATACCTACATCTAAGTAGTGTACTATTTTGTACCTGTTAATCTGTCAAGGGCCTAGGTACTGTGAAAGTCCAGGCAAAAGTAATCACCCGCTGGTGTTTTACTAAAATACGTTTTTTTAAGCGTACTTTAACACATTATTCTGCCCTCATAAGTGCATACCACAGACCTACATCTAAGTAGTGTATTATTTTGTACCTGCTAATCTGCCAAGGACATAGATACTGAGGAAGTCCAGGCAAAAGTAATCACTGACTGGTGTTTTACTAAAATACTTTTTTTAAGTGTACTGTAGCGCATTTTTCTGCCCTCATAATGCAGACCACAAACCTACATCTAAGTAGTGTACTATCTCATAGCTGTTAAAGGGGTTATCCAGCATAAGTATGTACCTGGCAAACAGTAACGGACATTCTTAGGAAGGATCTGCGCTTGTCTTAGGCTAAATGGCTATGCTGTGAGATTACCAGAACACTGTGGCTAGCTTTCTCTGAACTTGTATTTACTGTTTTCAGTTTTCTTGTTTGCCTACAAATCCCATGATACCATTTTCCTCCTTCCCACACATCAGCTACCCCACCCATTGAAACATAAATGAGCTGCAAACCTGTGGTTTTCAATCAGAGTGCTTCTAGCTGTTGCATTACTTGCAGATTGCTCTCTCCACCCATTGAAGCAGACAGGCTCCCTGTCATCAGCTGACTAGTGAGTCAGGTCTCGACCGAATTGCAAGCTGGTAAAAATCTGAGACAGCAGTCATTTTGTATGCTGTTAAAAATAAATATTGGGATGAAAATCACATAAGAATTGTGAGAAAACCGTCACACACAGGTAAAGATATTATATTATGAACTACACTAACTTTACAGCCCCTGTAGCAGTCAAATAAAAAAAATTCCCGGAATGCACGTTTAATCTCTCAAGGGCCTAGATACTGTGAAAGTCCAGGCAAAAAAAATCACCGGCTGGTGTTTTACATCAATACATTTTTTTAAGCGAACAGTAGCACATTTTTCTGCCCTCTTTTTTGGACAACAAATCAACTGCTGGTTATACTAGTCTGTAGACTGTATAATACATACCCAGCAGTCCATTCCTAATAGTCTGTGGGAGAGTGCAATTTTGGGTTTAGTACACAGCGACTGTGTACTGCTGGTGTTGTGCAAAAATACGTATTTATAAGCGTACTGTAGCGCATTTATTCTGCCCTCATAAGTGCATACCACATACCTACATCTAAGTAGTGTACTATTTTGTACCTGTTAATCTGTTTTAGGGCCTAGATAATGTGAAAGGACAGCCAAAAGTACTACCAAAATTTCCCCCCCCAGTGATGGCATATATGCGAGGCCGTAATATCTATGACAGGCTTGTCAAATCTGATGTTGGAAGGTTAAAAAAAAAGTGATGCTAAACAATGGCTGAGATCCAGAAAGGGAAATTTCCATTGAATGGACTGCAGCCATTGTAATAGTATGATTAAGGGCGATACATTTTGTCACCCTCATACAAGACGTACCTACAAAATTAAACACAGATATACATGTAGATCCTCTTTTGTTTTATATATATATATATATATATATATATATATATACCGTATTTATCGGGGTATACCACGCACCGGCCTATAACACGCACCCTCATTTTACCAAGGATATTTGGTTGAAAAAAGTTTTTTACCCAAATATCCATGATAAAATGAGGGTGCGTGTGTGCGCGTGTATACCCCGATATACCCCCAGGAAAGGCAGGGGGAGAGAGGCCGTCGCTGCCCGCTTCTCTCCCCCTGCCTTTCCTGGGGTCTAGAGCGCTGCTGCCGGCCCTTCTCACCCCCTGGTGCGCTGCTCCAGGCCTCCGTCGTGCGTCCCCAGCGTCGTTGCTATGCACGGTGCGGCGCTCTGACGTCATGCGCATAGCAATGACGCCGGGGACGCACGACGGAGGCCTGGAGCAGCGCAGACCGGACTCAGGTAATTATGCCACCGGGGATGGGGGGAGGCAACGGGGCAGCGGCGCCGGCAATGGGTGCCGCTGCCCCTTCTCTCCCCCTGGCTGCCGGCGCCGCTTCTCTCTCCCTGGCTATCGGCGCCGGCACCGATAGTCAGGGGGACAGAATGGGCAGCGGCGCCGATAACCAGGGGGTGAAAAGGGCCGGCAGCAGCGCTCTAGACCCCAGGAAAGGCAGGGGGAGAGAAGCGGGCAGCGACGGCCTCTCTCCCCCTGCCTTTCCTGGGGGTGTATCGGCGTATAACACGCACACAGACTTTCGGCTAAAAATTTTAGCCTAAAAAGTGCGTGTTATACGCCGATAAATACGGTATATATATATATATATATATATATATATATATATATATATGTGATATTGTCCCTGTGGCCTGTGTTAGATTGGAGAAACAACAAATGAATGTAGAATTCGTTGATTTGGCACAATCCCTCTATACATATGGGAAAGGTAGACCTGCCGATACCAAAGCATTTTTAAGAAACAGGCCACAACATTAGCCAACTTAGATTCAGGATTATTGACCATGTCCCAGTTTTGAGAGGAGAATGGGATCGAGAAAGGTTACTAAAACAAAAAGAATTAAAATGGATTGAACACACTGCAACCCTTTGGACTTAATGTCGACTTTAGTCTTAAACCGTATATGTAGATATGTAAATATGACGGGATCCTTGCTTGCATTTATTCTTTCTTTCCTTTTCTCTATCTTTTGTCCCTTCTCCCCTCTTTTTTTCTTTCTTTTTTCTTTTCTTTTTTGGTTTCCTTTCTTCCCCTCTTTTCCTCCCCATCTGCTTATTCTCCCCTTTTTTCCTTTTCACCTTTCCCTTTTCCCTTTTAATCTTTTTCCATACATCTCTTCTTTATTTCATATACAGTGGTCCCTCAACATATGATATTAATTGGTTCCAGGAGAACCATCATATGTTGAAACCATCATATGTCGAGTACATATGTCTATGTAAAAATGGTAATTGGTTCTGGGGCCTCGGAACCGTTGTATGTTGAATACATATCTCTATGGGAAACTGCTAATTGATTGTGGGATGACCATTGTATGTGGAGTGTATGGGGAGTGTTTAACAAACCAGGGTGCCTCCAGCTGTTGCACAACTACAACTCCCAGCATGCATGTACAGCCATTGACTGTCTGGGCATGCTGGGATTTATAGTTTTTCAACAGCTGGAGGCACACTGATAGGGAAACATTGATGTATGGGGTGTATAGTGTGTATATGTATTGTATATGAGATGTGTGACATTGCATACAGTACTGTACAGTTCTTTAAATACCTTCAGGGGGGACAGAATGTCCTCCATTACGATCCTGCCGACTACAGCTCTATAGGAAAGGAAGGGGAGGGCAGCCAGCAGCTCATTGGATGCCTGCAGCAAGATGCTGCAGGCTATTGGCTATGGCTGCACTGGGGGGCGGGGCTTACACAGAGCTCACAGTGGAAGCCTGTATGAGTTAGCGGGACAGCATGTGAGTAACAGGAGGCAGAACGGGGCACATTAAACAACTATCTGTCAGTTGCTGAAGTTGTCAGCGCTGTCAGATAGCTGTTTGTACGATGGCCCCGACACACAGCAGCATCATATGTCGATGCTGCCTTCAACATACGATGGGCTCTGAGAGGCCATCATATGTTGAAATGATCATATGTCGGGGCCATCATAAGTCGGGGGGTCACTGTAGTCCTGTTCCTGGATATAATTTAGACAATATCATCAGTGCAAGGTCTCCTTGTTTTTAATATTTTTTTATTGATAATATATTTATACACGTTTTTAACTTTATTCGAGGGCGCTGTCATTACACTGTAAGTAAAAAAGTTGCAAGAGAAGAAGAGGGACCACCTACGTTAGCATCCGCAGTTATAGATAGAATTTTCTACACATACTATATTGGGTCCGCTCCTTCGTCACTTTTAATTTTGTTATTCAATATGTAATTTGTATAGCCTATTATCCCCTAAGATTGGCGCAGGCGCAGTGGATGTGAGTACACTGTGACCCGGAGCTGCGAGTGCTGATTTGGGCACATGCGCAGCATGGAACTGTAGTCCATAAGTAGCATGGGCAGAAGCTGAGCGCAAGACAGGAAATAGAGGTGTGTCGCTGTATAGTGCAGCCACACTAGGTTTGTTTACAAGCGGACGGACTGGTAAGTTTGTGCAGCGCTACACTCTGCTAATGTATGATTGGAATATGTAAGTACTATCAGGATGCTAAATGGAGGTCCCCTTGTACCCTCTATACTATAGATTTGTCTGCAATCTGTTCTTTATGCACTTTAACATGTTTGACAGCTTATGATCACATGATGTTTACATATACCACCTATCAGAAAATGGAGGTCAGAAAATGTTTTTTGACCAATTGTGTGCGCACCTTGATGTATTTAAGTAAGTTACATTGTATTACCTGTTATGCTTGACAAAGGCACAAAGCCGAAACTTTGCACATTTATACACTTTGGTGTGGAATGAAACTTTATATGAAGCCTTTCTTTGAATTCAGGATCTCTGGCATTTGTTTTGACCATTCATGTTCTGGTATATATATATATATATATATATATATATATATATATAAATGAAAAAGACAATATTTTGATTATTTTCATTTGTGTCTCTTTAGATGCATACCACCATCGTATTAGCATTTTTTTGCAAATACGTAATTTTTGTAATTGTATTTTTTTTATAGGTTAATACACATTTTACATAAACTTGCTTTAATCAATTATTAAAAACAGCAGAACACATAAAAAAATGTTATATTATTATTTTCCATCCATCTACTGTACAAATGCAGTACATTCCTGTGAACATTACTCCTGTGTTTGATATTCCTCTCATGTAGCCTCAGTTTAGCTTATAAGACAGATGTTATTGTTATTCTGACACAAGCTAGCACATTAGGGATTTTAATTTCAGAACCACTTCATAATGCATAGTTTTATGCACATGTTGAAAATACCCTGGAGTATAGTTTGCGTTGGTATATCCAACTGCTTATACAAACACACAGCATACTTCTATATTAATTGATATTTCCAAGGATTCATGGATTTATTTGGCAGCTCTATGGAATGTTCCACTCCTTTTTGTATTGTATCTTTTAATTGAACTTTGTGATGTAATCTAAAGCATCTCCTTACAGTTTTACGATACAGGGAAAGCATAAAAGCAAGAATAAGGATGACCAAACAAGTTAAAAAAAATAATATTTTAAATATTGTCAGAAATGTCACAGTTTTGAAACAGGCTGAGAGAACTGGGTGTTGCTGGGTCATATTAGACCAGATGGTTAATGTTTTGAGCTCAGAGGCAACACCCTCTAGACTCTATGCATACTACAGAGCAGTTTAGGAATCCCAAAGTTTTCATGGGTCAAACTTTACACTTATGAAGGAAACATGACTCTGAATTTATACAAATAAATGTCTGTAGTATCAGTGTACTCTACATATGAAAATTCAATAAATATTTATGGCATTTGCGGATGCTTTTTCACTTTAAAAATTATAATTTTTATTTTTCTATAGGCCATTTTTTATTCTGATAATATGAGATTAAATGCCAAGGTGGTAAATGATAAAGAAGGAAATGGAATCGGACAGCACAGTTTTAGATTCAGATATGAAACAGCTATGAAAACAATGACATCTCCAATACTAATTCATTCTTACAGCAACTAAAGCAACAACTTTATCACTAAATGTTATCAGATGGTATCCACAGAAGTCCAGTTGATATTCTCTATGCAAAGAACTCCATTACAAAGCAGATTATGAACTTTGTGTAAACTCTGAATTACATTTTAATGGCCAGCAGATTGAAAAATGTTAGTTGATACTTTAAGACCAATAATATACATGACTCTGTCACCTTAATATACTTTTCTAATTATGTTGATTCTTTAAATCATAAGTTTTCATTCCCTATAGTTTGTAAGCTCTTGTGCGGGCTCTACTCACGAACTCCTCTTGTGTTGTCCCTAAAGATTGTAAGCTCTTGTTAGCAGGGCTCGTACTCCTCTTGTGTCACCCCTATTTCCCTAAAGATTGTAAGCTCTTGTGAGTAGGGCCCTCACTCCTCTTGTGTCCCTCTTATTTCCCTAAAGATTGTAAGTACTTCTGAGCAGGGCCCTCACTCCTCTTGTGTCCCTCCTATTTCCCTAAAGATTGTAAGTTCTTCTGAGCAGGGCCCTCGCTCCTCTTGTGTCCCTCCTATTTCCCTAAAGATTGTAAGTTCTTCTGAGCAGGGCCCTCACTCCTCTTGTGTCACCCCTGTTTCCCTAAAGATTATAAGCTCTTGTGAGCAGGGCCCTCACTTCTCTTGTGTCCCTCCTATTTCCCTAAAGATTGTAAGTTCTTGTGAACAGGGCCCTCGCTCCTCTTGTGCCACCCCTATTTCCCTAAAGATTATAAACTCTTGTGAGCAGGGCCCTCACTTCTCTTGTGTCACCCCTATTTCCCCAAAGATTGTAAGACAGTAACTCATGTAGGTGTGATATATAGACCACCTGGCCAGGTTAAAGAATTAGATGATCTAATAGTTGAAGAAATAGCTAAAATGACAATGAAAGGGGAAGTTATCATTATGGGAGACTTCAATCTTCTGGATATAAACTGGAAAACCAAGGTAGATAGTTCTGCCAGGAGTACAGATATTCTGAATTCCCCACTGGGATTATCTCTACAACAAGTGGTTGAGGAGTCAAGCCATTTTGGATTTGGTATTCACAAATGGAGATTTGGTATATGATGTTACTGTAGGCGAAATCTTGGGATCTAGTGATCACCAGTCAGTATGGTTTAATATAAGAACAGCGACGTAGTCACACCACTCAAAAACAAATGTTTTAGATTTTAGAAAACCAACTTTTCAAAAATTAGATTAGTCATATGTGAGTCCCTATCAAACAGGAAGGATTACATAGAGTCCAGGAGAAATGGGACTACTTAAAAGATGCATTATTGAAAGCCACAGATAATTGCATTAGACTTATCAGTAAAAGAATAAAAAGAAAAGACCACTGTGGTACTCAGCAGAAGTGGCCAAAATAATAAAAAACTAAAAACTAGCATTTAGTAATTATACATTTTTTTTTTTTTAAACAGAGCAATGAAGATAGGGAAATCTAGAAGATTGGGCAGAAAGAGGCCAGGCAAGTTATAAGAACTTCCAAAGTGCAGGCAGAAGAAAAACTAGCTCAGACTGTGAAAAAAGTGGATATGACATTCTTCAGATATATAAATGAAAAAAGGAAAGTAAAACAAGGAATAACTAAATTAAAAACAAATCAAGGAAGGTATGTAGACGAGAATAAAAGGCTAGCCGACTGCCTTAATGAATACTTCCGTTCAGTTTTTACAGAAGAAAAAGAAGGAAAAGGACCTCAATTCGGGAGGAAGACTAATGAATCGTTTGATGCATGTGTCTTTACAGAGGAAGAGGTTCTACATTTGCTGTCTAAAGTTAAGACAAATTAGTCACAGGGGCCTGATGGGATACACCCAAAATTATTAAAAGAGCTTAGTGGTGAACTAGCAGAACCGTTAACAGATTTATTTAACCAATCACTGGTAACATGAGTCGACCCGGAAAATTGGAAATTAACAAATGTCCTGTCAATTCACAAGGTAGTAGGGAGAAATCAAGCAACTATAGGCCAGTAAGTCTGACATCAATAGTGGGGAAATTAATGGAAACCCTACTAAAGGATAGGATTGTGAAACATCTAAAATTCCATGGATTGCAAGATGAAAAACAAAATGGGTTTACTTCATGGAGATCATGTCAAACAAATCTTATTGATTTTTTTTTTTTTGACTGAGTGACTAAAATAATAGATGGCAGAGGGGCAATAGACATCACATATCTAGATTTTAGTAAGGCTTTTGATACTGTCCCACATAGAAGACTTATCAATAAACTACAGTTATTGAGCTTGGACTCCCATATTATTGAGTGGATTAGGCAGTGGCTGAGTGACAGACAGCAGAGGGTTGTAGTCAATGGAGTATATTCAGAGCAAGGTCTTGTTACCAGTGGGGTACCTCAGGGATCTGTACTGGGATCAATTTTGTTTACAGTCTTCATTAGGGATATTGCAAAAGGTCTCAATGGAAAGGTATGTCTTTTTGCTGATGACTCAAAGATATGTAACAGGGTTAATGTTCCTGGAGGGATACACCAAATGGAAAAAGATTTAGGCAAACTAGAAGAATGGTCAGAACTCTGGCATCTGAAATTTAATGTGGATAAGTGCAAGATAATGCACCTGGGGCGTAAAAACCCTTGGTTGTATAAGAAGAGGTATAAGCAGTAGAAAGAGAGTAGTGCTCATGCCGTTGTACAGAACACTGGTGAGACCTCACTTGGAGTATTGTGCGCAGTACTGGAGGCGGTATCTCCAAAAGGATATAGATACTTTAGAGAGAGTACAGAGAAGAACTACTAAACTACAGGGTGGGCCATTTATATGGATACACCTTAATAAAATGGGGATGGTTGGTGATTTTAACTTCTTGTTTGTGGCACATTAGTATATGTGAGAAGGGAAACTTTTCAAGATGGGTGGTGACCATGGTGGCCATTTTGAAGTCGTACATTTTGAATCCAACTTTTGTTTTTTCACTAGGAAGAGGGTCATATGACATCAAACTTATTGGGAATTTCACAAGAAAAACAATGATGTGCTTGGTTTTAATATAACTTTATTCTTTTATGAGTTATTTACAAGTTTCTGACCACTTATAAAATGTGTTCAATGTGCTGCCCATTGTGTTGGATTGTAAACGCAACCCTCTTCTCCCACTCTTCACACACTGATATCAACACCGCCAGAGAAATGCTAGCACAGGCTTCCAGTATTCATGGTTTAAGGTGCTGCAGAATGGGCAAAACAAAAATTGGAACAGGACCCTCAGTTTACGCAGAAGATTTTGTTCAGTGATGAGGCAAACTTTTATGTGAATGGTGAAGTTAACAAACAAAACCAACGCTATTGGTCTGACACTAACCCACATTGGATAGATCCCTCCAAGACTGTTGGAACACAAAAATTGATGGTATGGTGTGGTATATGGGGTACAAAGATAGTGGGGCCATTCTTCATCAATGGAAACCTCAAGGCCACTGGATATACATGATGATGTGTTTCCCTCTTTATGTACTGAAGCTGGCATGTTCCCTGAGTTATTCCAGAAAGATGGTGCACCACCACATTATGGGTGTCATGTCCGAGCATTCCTAGATGAACAGTTTCCTGGAAAGTGGATTGGTCATCGTGGGCTAGTTGAATGGCCCTCAAGGTCTCCCGGTCTGACCCCCTTAGACTTTTATCTTTGGCATCATCTGAAGGCAATTGTCTATGCCAGTGATTCCCAACCGCGGTGCCGCGGCTAATGTGTGTGCCGTTCGCCGCTGGCCGTGGTGCCGCGGGATTTTGCTGGGATTTTTTTTTTTTTTATTGATTTTTTTTTTAAATATCCCGCCCCGGCCTGCGCGCTTATGACTGGCGGCGCAGGGGGGAAGGGAAGCCTGCGTGCGCACTGCGCACACAGTGTCCCCATCCCCCTCCCCACTGTGTCCCCTGCGTCCCCCTCCCCCTTCTACCTTACGGCGCAGTGAGCCGAAAATGGGTCCCTGGGGCGGAACGATCTTCACCTGCGCTGGACTCCCGTGCCTGCTGTGGACCTGCAAGCTGCGCGGACCGGCTTGCTTAAGGTACTGTACCCTTTCCACCCCTCTGTTACCCCTTCTCAACCTTATCCAACCCCCCCCCCATCACCCGGGTCCACCGTATACCCCCCCCTGTCACCCATGTCCACCCCCCCGTCACCCATGTCCACCCCCCCTGTCACCCATGTCCACACCCCCCTGTCACCCATGTCCACCCCCCCCGTCACCCATGTCCACCCCCCCGTCACCCATGTCCACCCCCCCTGTCACCCATGTCCACCCCCCCTGTCACCCATGTCCACCCCTCCCTGTCACCCATGTCCACCCCCCTCTGTCACCCATGTCCACCCCCCCTGTCACCCATGTCCACCCCCCCCCTGTAACCCATGTCCACCCCCCCCTGTCACCCATGTCCACCCCCCTGTCACCCAGTCCGCCCCCCCTGTCTCCCAGAGAAGGCAACATTGCAAATTAGAGAAGACGTCATTGGTGAGTTGCTGTATAAAGCAGCACTTTAAACTACATACCCACTGATAAATATAGTGCATTGCATTTTTTACCATTCCCCCCCCCCCCCCCCCCCCCCCCCCGTTTTTTGTTTTTTTTTCTCGTCAACCTTTGTAGTGGTGCCCCACGGAATTTTTTTTTTTCGAGGTGTGCCCCGACCCGAAAAAGGTTGGGAAACACTGGTCTATGCTGTGAAGATACGAGATGTGCAGCACCTGAAACTACTGACAATGGAAGCCTGTGCTAGCATTTCCCCTGCGGTGTTGCTATCAGTTTGTGAAGAGTGGGAGAAGAGGGTTGCATTGACAATCCAACACAATGGACAGCACATTGAACACATTTTATAAGTGGTCAGAAACTTGTAAATAACTCATGAAAGAATAAAGTTACGTTAAAACCGACCACATCATTGTTGTTCTTGTGAAATTCCCAAGAAGTTTGATGTGTCACATAACCCTCTTCCTATTGAAAAAACAAAAGTTGGATTCAAAATGGCCACCATGGTCACCACCCATCTTGAAAAGTTTCCCCCCTCACAATTTCTAATGTGCCACAAACAGGAAGTTAATATCACCAACCATTCCCATTTTATTAAGGTGTATCCATATAAATGGCCCACCCTGTAGTACATGGATTGCAGGATAAAACTTACCAGGAAAGGTTAAAGGACCTTAACATGTATAGCTTGGAAGAAAGAAGAGACAGAGGGGATATGATAGAGACTTTTAAATACATAAAGGGAATCAACACGGTAAAGGAGGAGAGAATATTTAAAAGAAGAAAAACTACAAAAAGAGGATATAGTTAGAGGGGCAAAGGTTTCTGCAGTAATATCAGGAAGTATTACTTTACTAAGAGAGTAGTGGATGCATGGAATAGCCTTCCTGCAGGAGTGGACGCTGCAAAAACAGTGAAGGGGTTTAAGCATGCATGGGATAGGCAGAAGGCTATCCTCCATATAAGATAGGGCCAGGGACTATTGATAGGATTCAGATTATTGGGCAGACTAGATGGGCCAAATGGTTCTTTTTTGCCGACACATTCTATATTTCTATGTTTATGATCTTGTGAGCAGGGCTTGCAGTCCTCTTGTGTCATCCCTATTTTCCTAAAGATTGTAAGCTCTTGTGAGCAGGGCTCATATTCCTCTTGTATCACCCTTATTTCCCTAAAGATTGTAAGCTCTTGCACACAGGGCCCTTATTCCTCTTGTGTCACCCCTATTTTCCTAAAGATTGTGAGCTCTTGTGAGCAGGGCCATCACTTCTCTTGTGTTGTCTCTATAGATTGTAAGCTCTTGTGAGCAGGGCTCATATTCCTCTTGTATCACCCTTATTTCCCTAAAGATTGTAAGCTCTTGCACACAGGGCCCTTATTCCTCTTGTGTCACCCCTATTTTCCTAAAGATTGTGAGCTCTTGTGAGCAGGGCCATCACTTCTCTTGTGTTGTCTCTATAGATTGTAAGCTCTTGTGAGCAGGGCTCATATTCCTCTTGTATCACCCTTATTTCCCTAAAGATTGTAAGCTCTTGCACACAGGGCCCTTATTCCTCTTGTGTCACCCCTATTTTCCTAAAGATTGTGAGCTCTTGTGAGCAGGGCCATCACTTCTCTTGTGTTGTCTCTATAGATTGTAAGCTCTTGTGAGCAGGGCTCATATTCCTCTTGTATCACCCTTATTTCCCTAAAGATTGTAAGCTCTTGTACACAGGGCCCTTATTCCTCTTGTGTCACCCCTATTTTCCTAAAGATTGTAGGATCTTGTAAGCAGGATCCTCACTCCTCTTGTGTTGCCCCTATAGATTGTAAGCTCTTGTGAGTATGACCCTCACTCCTCTTGTGTCATTCATATAGATTTTAAGCTCTTTTAAGCAGGGCCCTCACTCCTCTTGTGCCATCCCTATAGATCTATAGATTGTAAACTCTTGTGAGAAGGGCCCACACTTCTCTTGTGTCGTCCCTATAGATTGTAAGCTTTTGTGAGTATGGCCCTCACTCCTATTGTGTCATCCCTATTTCCCTAAAGATTGTGAGATTTTGTGAGCTGGATCTTTACTCCTCTTGTGTCGTCCTTTGAGATTGTAAGCTCTTGTGAGCAGAGCCCTCCCTCTTGTCCAATTCCTATTTCCCTATAGATTGTAAGCTCTTGTAAGCAGGATCCCCACTCCTCTTGTGTCATCCCAATTTCTCTAAAGATTGTTAGCTCTTGTGAGCAGGGCCCTAACTCCTGCTGTGTCATCCTTATAGATTGTAAGCTTTTGTGAGCAGAGCCTTCACTCCTGTTGTGTTGTCCCTATAGATTGTAATCTTTAATGTGTTGTAGAATATGTTGGTGCTGTATGAGGTTGTTTATTTTTTATTTTTACTAGTGTGTTAATATAAAAAGGGGTCAATATGATAAAAGAAATTGTGTTTCAAGGGGTATTCTGCCCCTAAATATCTTATCCCCCATCCAAAGGATAGGGGATGAGATGTCTGTTCATGGGGGTCCTGCCGCTGGGACCCTGTGATCTCTGTGCAGCACCTGGCGTTCGTTTAGAATGTTGAGTGTAGGCAGCGGGGGTCTTTATGTCATGGTCACGCCCCTTTGTGACATCACACCCCCTCAATGCAAGTGAGGGGGCGTGGTGTGACATCTAGAGGGGCGTGGCCATGACATCATCAACCCCCCCACCGCCTGCTCCAAGCATTCGGGACACAATATTCTGAATACTGGGGCAGCAGAATACCTCTTTAATAGGCCTCAAAGTCTGAACACAATACTCCACAAAAAATAGTAATGGGGAAACTATGCACATAATTTTATTAACATAAGTATTAATAGAGCTAAGATGAAACAGTAGTGAGCAGAAAGGGTCCAAAGGTATGTGACTAAGATAGGAGGGGCAAATGTATCCTAAATAATACTAAGTTGAAATGTTATCTGATCCTTTTTAAACAGATTATTGTATAAAAACACATACGAACAATATGACATTTGCTCAAGAACAGCTGTCAAAGGATTAATTAGTCATCTAAATTGTAATATAGCCTTAACATGGAACTAAGACAGGCAAACAGTCATGTTGATTTTTCAGATTAACATCATTTAACTATGCAACTATCATAGAGAATCAAGATTGTTTGGCTCAGAGAGAAATTGAATATTACATGGAATATTACATAGAAAGGTAAAATCAATCTAGACCCTAAGAGCATAAATGAAAAATTATATATATTTACCTACATTAGGCTTGGCAGCTCTATGACAAACCTTAATGGATTACATTACTTATTTACTGTATAGCGTGAAAAGAAAAAAAGCTCTCCTACCTCAGCAAGAAAAGGAAGTATTCAAGGACAATTTTGTGACCCAAATGGGGGTTAATGGTCACAAAAGTGTCAATAAACTGATATATTTTCTAGAAAGAGATTGAATGCTGGAAGGAAAGGGACCAGGAAACCGATCTATCTGTGATGAGGGTATGATAAGGGCAGATGGCATTAATCCTTGTGTTCGTGATGCCAGGGTGTGGTTTATCCTCTACACCACCCAAAGGAATACCGCTGGATCCTGGGCTAGGCGCGGGAGCAAATAATGACTCCCATGCCAAGTTACAGAACAACGGCAGCTTTACTGAGTCAGACAGGTATTTGGGTGCAGGCCACGCTTACTTGAGACAGGATGACTTGGACTGACTTGACTATGACAGACTATGACTGACTTCACCCCTGCTGTAGCTTACCAGGCTTTGACTTGACCTGTGGGGCAATGGACTTGAGAATCCGTGGCTGCTTGACTGACTTTAGGCCTCCTCAGGACTCCAGACACACATCTAGGACTTGACCTCACTGTTCCTCAGCAAAGACTTAGAGCACAAGAGAGCGAGCTAGCTCCACCCAGGGCTTATATGGGGGAGACTAGGAGGGGTCCCATAGGTCACCCTTATGTCACATGGTCACTGGCACCTCACTGGGTTACAATCACATGACAGGTATATTACAGGAGATAAAACACATACAAATTAATACGCAAGGGGAACAGATGCAGGGGGGAGCCCAGGAGACACTGTAGGGAGGCTGCCTGACAGGGCAGCAAGTGTACAGCAGTGCAACTCCTGTACTGGGCCACCATATATCAATCTATCTATCTATCGTATCTATCCCACATCTATCTATCTCATATCTATCTATCTATTAGTGTTGAGCGTGAACATTCGAAATGCAAATTTTTACCGTGAATATCGGCACTTTGCAATTTCATGAATATTTAGAATATAGTGATATATATTCGTAATGAAGAATTTTCTTTTTTTTTCTTCTTTTTTTCTTCACAGTACACATCACAACAATGATCATCCCTCCCTGCTTACAGCTTGTGGTCCAAAGAAGGCTCCAATATTATTTACTGTGTGAGTCGCCGTGGAGCCCAAATATTTCGTATATGCGAATATGCAAATATTCGTGAATATCAGCACTTCCAGAGGACACTGATCCTTCCAATTTTTTCGGTGAAAGATATAATCGCGCATGCGCACTACGCAAATTTCATTATGAATTTTAGCATGGAAAAAAGGGAACAAACATAGCAAATATGCGAATTTTGCGAACATAGGAAGAATATTCATCCATATATTTGCGAAATTTCGCAAAATTCGAATATGGCCCCTGCCGCTCATCACTACTATCTATCTATCTATCTATCTCATATCTAGCTATCTATCCTCTCTCTCTGTCTCTCTCTGTCTATCCATCCAGTATCTATTTACCGTATATACATCGCCCTCTACCTATCTACCTACCTACCTATCTATCTATCCTCCATCCAGCTAATCTATCTATGTGTGGTGTTGACAGGATATATATTACAGGAGTAGTTGAAGAGTGCATGCTGATCAAACTCAAGTTATTGACTTTTCCATAGAAAAACATCAAAAAGGTGCAGCATGAGGTGAAAGAAGTGGTGGCTTTATTTAGCACGTAACGTTTACAGCAACCACCATGTAAACTTTGTGTTAAACAGAGCAACCGCTTTTTAATTGGATTATTTTTACTATCTATATTATTTTATCATTTTTTTAACAAATGCAAAAAAAAATTTCATTCAAAAAAGTGTATAAGGGTACGTTCAGACGAGCGGATCTGCCACTGATGCCTCAGATGTGCCTGCTCGGACACGCATGTGCAGTATACTTGCACATCTTGGTTGCTCTCGGCCAAACTCAGGGACCAGGGGGAGTGGCGTGGCGACTCGGTTATCACAGCAGTGCGTCTGCTCGTAACGGCGTATTGACGCTCTGAGCAGGCATATCTGAGTTACCCTGTCGGGGTTCATTGGCAGCGGATCCACAGCGTAAAAGATGTTGTGGATCCGCCCGTCTGAACGTACTCTAATAAAAACCTGAATTAAATACAAACATCTTTACTGATTATATTGTATATTTCCTTTACGTTTTAATTCTTGAATAAAATGGAATGCAATACAAAAAATACACACTCAAGAATAATTTAATAATTTTCATAATTTAAAGGGAACATGTCAGTGATTTCATGTTGCTCCAAACACAGGCAGCATGAAAAAGAGACAAGCTCCATTAAGAAAACAAGACGCCAAGAGCAGGGTGACTAGTCATCTGGGAAATTCCAACAGCTGCTCCCTGCCTACCCAGCTTAATTGACAAGTCTCTCCCTATAACCACATAGAGACAGTTATGTCACTAAAGGCAACTGGGGATGGGAAGCCACCTGGGACTGCCCAGATGACTCGTTTTACAACTCTTGGTGGATTTTAAAGGAGAACTCCAGCTAAAATGAACTTATCCCCTATCCACAGGATCAGTAGCTGACCACAGGGAGACCGACCGCTGGGCTCCAGCGATCTCTGGGAGGGGACCCCTGCTCTTTCATGCTGCATTCATTTCTAAGGGAGCGCAGGTGATGCCCTAGAGCTGTACTTGCATCTCCCATAGAAATAAATGGAGCCCTTGGCATCTACCCAGAGATTGCTTGGGGTCCCATCAGTCGGACCCCTACGTGATGAGCTACTTAGAATAGTGAATAAGTAAATTTTTGCTGAAATTCTCCTTTAAAGCTATGACCTAAGCCTTTGAGAGTGGATCATAGTTTGTCTCTGTTTCATGCTGTCTGTGGTTTTGGCAACATGAAACCACTGACTGGTTCCCTTTAATCTTTGAAAATATAAACTTTTTCAGTTGTCATCTTTCCACCTTAATATGTTCTATCTATGATCCCCATTTCAAGATAAAAGCTTCTTGAGGCTTCATAGCTTAAATCTAAAAATCTAAAACAAATCAAAAAGACAAATAAGCATTGAAAGGTTTTTCAGCATAATAAATATATTTATTATAAGTGGTTGTGTCATGAAATGGGGGTGGCAGGGAGTTAGTGAGCCCTAACTGTCCCTAAAAACGCTGACCCTTCCTATTGCTCATCCGCCCTATGCAATGGATCGACAACCACAAAGACAATCCCTATACTACACTAAAGTGCATGGGCGTCAAGTCAAATTAAACCAACAGAACAGTACATGTCGGGGAACAAGTCAGGAACATAATGGGAATACTACAAAGCAAAATACAGATACATAAAGGCAGGAAAATGCATACTAACATACAGTTCAGAAACCTAGACAGGAACAGATAACCATGGTCCAACTCCGGAAATGTGCTTAGACAGACAACTGTGAATAAAGAAACATGGTCAGAGAAACAGGTGAAATTACCAGCCAGAAATTCCAGAAGAGCTAGTGTCTAAATAACCCCACTTGGAATCAAATAGGCTGGAAGCATTAACTCTCCCATAACCAGAAAGAATTCACAAAGAAACTGGTCAGACATAAAACGCATGTCTGACCAGACCCCAAAGCAGAAAATACAAAAGACAAATAAATGGATACTACAGGTTGACTGGCTTAAAACTTATTAAGCATTGCTCATCTCATCAAGTCCTGGTTCCAATGATCACCAGGTCCCTGATCTCCACTTTCTGGTCCTTTTCTGACACATATTGAAAGCTGTTTTTGCAATCAGCTGGGCTGAGAGCCAGAGAGTGAAGTGCAGTGCTGCACATTTCAGCCAGCACTGAGACCCCCATTGATCTAAACTTTAACATGTCTGTGCCACATGTCAAAAGTTAAATGACAGTAACTCTTTAAGTCCATGGGAACCATGATGGTGTTCACAGCATTTGTTAACAGTTTATAAAGCTTGTTTCCTTATTCAAGCAGCAGCAGAAGAGTGAACAGAGTATAGGCAGCAGATGAATATTGTATCACTTGTTTTACAATATGAATGTCTGTTGTGACCTAGGAAATTTATGATTCTGGTTCTGATTAGAATGGGGATTTATAGCTCTATTCACACACTGCAAGGGAAGTTTTCCTTTTTGGCAGCCGTTCTACTCTGAAATTTGAATACCCATTATCACATTGAATTATGTGTTCTTGTGTACACAGTATTTGTGCTATTTCTGTACCCATGAGATGATTTTAGCCTAAACTCTGCTCTTAATCTTTTAAATGTTTATGTCTTAGTTATACTGTAACTCAGCTTTTTCTCATCATTAAAGCAAACCTACAAAAAAGCAAATAACACAATGATCATATTATGAGATCACAATCACCTTTCAGTATTTATTAGTGGTTTCGCTAGCAGATGGTGTATATGGTATGGTGTCTACAAACAACCAACCTCTATGTTTCATCAATACTCTTCCTAATCCATCAATAGTTTATTTCAATCAACCTCTTGCCGTCTCACCCATGTGGAATGTGAAATTACAGTCACAACAATGATCAGGTATGTATCATTATGAAAACTAATCTAAGGGTAAATTATCCACCATAATGCCAGCCTTCAGTTTTAGGTGATGACGTATGAATCAAAAGATCAAAGAGATTCAACTAGTATTGGAGACCCAGATTTCCCAGTCTATTTATTTATTAGGTTTTATTAAATCATATATATACCATTGCATTATTTATTTGTTACTACTGTGCTTTCCTTTCACAAGTAAATATAGCTTTTTTCCCTAAAGAGGACATGTGGTCAGTATAAAAAAAATTATGTTTTGGATAGCATTCTAAATATGAGGTTGGGCATTTGTGAATCAGGCTCAGGGCTTGTGAATATAATGTTGAGGGGAAGTATATCAGGCTTATACCCCCTGAGCCAAGCATTCACACCCCTTTTTTAAGTAAAGTTCTCACACACTTGACTATTTAGGAAAAGGTGCAGACATTCAACCAAATATTAAAATCCTTACTTCTTGAGAATGTAGGGGAGTAGCAAAAACATAAAAATAGCTATGGAATCAGGGCACTAGAACATGTTTACACTGATCACAGGTTCTCTTTAGGCACAACACACTCTTATTTAGTTTCTACAAAACATCTGTGGCCTGTTGCTACCAAAATATGAATGTCAAGGGCCCTCATGTGTATCCCTAGTTATTGCCATTCTATTATGCTTTAGTGATATCCTAGGTTTACAAGGGTGTGCCTTGTGGTATTATGTGGACATAATTATTATTAGGTGCCTGGTGGTAGTAGTAGCATCAGCAAGCAAACATTGTCCCTGTTTTCCAGGGTTTGTGTCACAGTTTTGGAGGATAGTACGACCCTTTTGGACTGGTTGACTCGTTCAAGGTTTTCTCAGGAGGTGGAAGAAGAGTCTGATGATATGACAGTGAGATAGGTGTCAGTGGACTCCTGATAATCTATGGTTACATGGTTGAATCAAAATGTTTGTCCTAGATGGTCTGTTCTATCATCTCTGTCTGTGTATCCTCTCCCTAGTGCTAAACAGAAGGATAGCAGTAGCCACAATGAGGAGATGTGTCACATTCAGCCTTTAGAAGTATAGCAATAGTGGGACTGGCAGTGATAGATGTGGTAGTGAGATTGTAAGGCATCATGGTGGATATGCAGGGGGGAAGCAAAGAGCCCAGGACCAGACTTCAGAAGTTCATACTGAAAGGAGTGGTGGGGAAGATGAGGAGGAGTTTGATGATGATGTCAACAGGTCTGTTGGTCTAATCAGCTCAGGTGAGGGTGATGCTGCTGCAGGCTTGAAAAAAAAAGCCTTCCAGGGGAGGCTGGTGGTGTATCTATCTTTTTAAGGTATTCTATTGTGTGGAATTGTTAACTATCTTACCAGATGCAGAAAACCCTGAACAATGCCGTCTCTGCAAAGATCAAATATTGAAAGTTAGGCTCATCCTAAAACATTGCTTTTAATGGTTACCATGTTTTAGGATGAGCCTAACTTATGATATTTGATCTATGTTTGGTACTGTTCCTTATTATATAGATATCTTATTACTTCATGTCTCTGCAAAGAGAAACTAAGATAGGGTCAGACTTTAGGAATTATGGCTGTATGTAAGCACAAGGAGCAACATCACAAGGTCTGGCTAAAATTATCACTAGTCCACCAATGCCTGCTGTTTGCTGGCTACTACTAGCACTAGTCCACCACTGCCTGCTTTCCACTGGAGTCTACCACTAGTCCACAAATGCCTGCTGTCAGCTGGCTATCACCAGTACATCACTGTCTGCTTCCCTCTGGCTGCCACTAATACTATTCCACCACTGCCTGCTTTCCACTGGCTACTTTAGCTTCCATCAGTCAACCTCTGCCTGCTGTCCACTAGATACAAATACTCCTAGTCCACCATCACCCTGGCTGCTGCTACAACCAGCTAGGCCTACACATACACATCCCCCCAAAAAAGGAAATTTTTTCTGCACTTCATATAAATGCAATTTCTACTTCACTATTTTGGGACATCTCCAAAGAGGGAATTTTTTTGGAGAACTTGGAAAAATCTATTGCTTCTTCAAATTCTTCAAATTCCTTTTATAATTTTTTTCACTTCTTCAAATTTACAAAAAGGATTTCTTTACTTACCACAGGTTCCTAACTATTTGAGACACTGTCACCATTCCTGTTGTTATTTTTGGAATACTTGCTTCTTCTCCGAGTGCATTTTAGCACCAGCGGGCATCAGCCAATTAAAAGTGATACTTTTTGCAGCTTAATTTTAGTTTTAAAAAGCCTAAAAAATCTGATAATTATATTGTATCTCTTTGACTTGCCGCAATAACTAAAAACATTAATTGATTATTTTTTTTCTCATTTCATTGAAAAATGCTAGAGATGAACGAAGTTACAGTGATTAGATTCGTTACTAACCTCGCGGCTCTGCCTTTGCTGACTTTAGCCTGCATAAATTAGTTCAGCTCCAGTCCAGCCCACCGGAGCACCTGAGAGCTGAACTAATTTATGCAGGCTAAAGTCAGCAACTGCCGAGCCGAGAAGTTCCCGACGAATCGAATCACTGTAACTTCTTTCATTTCTAAAAAATACCTTTTTCCTAGTGCCAGTTAGTAAGGATTAACCAACGCTAGAGGTGATAACCATTCACTAGTGAACATGGCATTACTTTTTATTATTTGCAAATGAATAATTTCTTCCACATTCACAGATTACTTTGGTGAAGCTGTACATTTTCTAGTCACAGTTTGCATTCACTATGCAATCCACTTTCACTATAATATACCAAATGAAACACAAAAACAAACAAGTCCCTTTCCCTTGACTATATTCTTCATTACTTCCTTTGTGGTTACAGTTATTTGTTGCTGTCTTTGTGTATTTCGATCATTTGTATTTCTGCAAGGATTACATATAAACAAGCATCTAGATTATGCAGATGAATACCAAGGAGACCTAACATGTTCAAAATAAGGGTTTAACACCATTCCTGCATGTTGTCTTCGTTGACATATGTTACTGGAAGGCGCCTGGCTCCCTACTAGTATCCTTGGCAGGAATGCTAAAACCTACATACAGCTAATTTATAATATTTGTCTGTACTGAAACCACTATCATTTACAGAGCAAATAAAGAAAGTTACAGTAAAAGAGGAGACACTGTATTGGGATAATAAAACTGACAATCACTGCGGCAGCTGAGAGGCATCAGTGCCGTTCAATAGACAAACCGATCACAGCCCAAGTGTTTTTGCGATTCAGTTACATTTGTCTTTTGTACAGACTAGTTAATAATATTTATGAGAAAGAGTCTACATTTGTGTTTATTGTTATTACTGGAGACTTTGATTTGCTTTTTTAACAATTGTGCGTAATGTAAGCCATAGCCATCTGTATTTTGAACTATTAACCAGCTCTTCAGCTGTACGTTTCTCCTAGTCCGCGTGATCTATAGACAAAGCATATAGTAAAGAGAACCTCAATGCTTGACATACACTTATATGAATCTAAGATATAGCAAGATCCTATATTGGGGAAGCCAACCTTTATTTTTCTAGAATACCACTGACCATGGTAACAATTATAGCATGTAAATAACAGGTGGTAATATTTTCTAGACACATTTTTTTCTCTGTAGGAAACCATGTCCCCCTGACTTCAATTTTAGAGACACCCTATTGTTAGAAGCTGGGTCATATTAGTTTAAGCAGTTCTTTATTAAACTTCAGGAAACTGAAATGTATCCCCTATCTATTGTCTAAGGGGGGTATTCCAGTAATCTCCTGTACTGGGCCCTGCTACTTACCTGTCCCTGGCGTGCTCCAGCCCCTACCCTTCAAAGTACCTCTAGATAAAAGAGAAATAAAGACCAATAGGGGGCACCTCGTGTATTACCACTTAGACCCTGTAGGGAATAAGGTAAAAAGAAGGGCTTGGCTGGACCTTAGGAAGTGGCCGCTCACCTGGAGCGAATAGGAAATTCACATAGAACCTAACAAAGTGAGAAACCAATGAGAAGAGTAACAGCTTCTATGCCCAGGGTCCCAGGAGAAGAGATAATCCAATCCTGATGCAATTATATGAGGGTAGAGGAAAACAACCTTTAGAGTGGCGCTGCTGTGTCCAGTAAGAAATGGAGTCCAAACCAGGAATATTTCAGGGGAGCCACCCCCTTCCTCACATCAGTGACACTGATCCGAGGAAGGGGGTGACTTCCCCGAAACGCATTATCCCTATCTTTTATTGTTTTTATTGTTTTTTGCTTCAGTAAACCACTCCAGTGCTTTTCTTACTGGACACAGCAGCGCCACTCCAAGGTTTGTTATCCTCTACCCTTCAAAGAAGATTGCAAATGACACAGTTGTCTTGCATTCATCTCAGAAGGTGGAGGCCAGAGCGTGCTGAGGACGGGTAAGAAGGGAAGCCCTGTACAGGAGGGGAGGGGGGTTCCAGAAACCTCCTGCATGGTGCCCTGCAACTTACCTGTCCCTGGCGCACTCTGGCCCCCACCATTTAAAGACCAGTGCAGGAGACACAACTCTGGGAAGGTGGGGCATGCCAAGGATGGATAAGTAGTGAGGCCCTGTACGTGAGATAGCACATAGAATCTGCACATAGGATTTACCTAATAAAATTTTAATCTCTGAAAGCCATGACAGTAGAAAGCTCCATCAGGAATAGGTCTAACCACATGAGATGTCAAGCTTTACTGCGTTTGGTAATTCCTATATTATTTTAGGTGTGCATTGGGAAGTCAATGGAAATCCAAACAGTTAAATGATATGAATACTAAAGGTTTCTACAACTGTGACTTACCACAAAGGCAAATTAATGCATTTTCACCTATTTATACTGTAATCATGCTACATACGTACATTGAAATATACAGGAATATATTATAGTTCTGGATGTATTTATTTCAAGCAGATGTACACAGTTTTCTTACATTTTAGGCATGCATGATATAATTCATTGGGTAAATCTGCACAACACACATTGTATTTTAAATCCCTGGCACAAGTTAGGGTAAGTTATCCATATCACTACTTTATCCTGGAAATGAGATTTCACTGTTAGCCTTAGCATATGGTTTTATCTATCTATCTTTTGCTTTACTGCATGGTTGAATGAACCTACAAAGCTGATATTAGAAACAGAAAAACGAAAGTAATATAACAAGGCCCATCTGTCCTTAGATGAGAAATAATATGGAAGAGATAGGGAGTTGTGTATGCTTCCAAAGAATGATGCATTCAACAATTAGGTACAGCTAGAAAAGACAGAAAATGCTTCTCAGTCATCGGTACTACAATACAACAGTGGGTTAGTAAATAAAAACACTATAGACAAATTGTGACAGGTAGAACAAATAAAGAAAACAATTCTGATCTTTGAAAAAAAAAATTTCAATAAAGAATTGACTCCTTCTGGATATTTAGTTATTTTGCATATTGTCCAGACTGCTTCCCGATCTTTAAAACGTAAGTTTTCTAGATAACAGACTACAAACGGTCAATCTGAATTTTTTGTAATATAAAGACATAGTCTGCTACCAAGGAGATGGCACTCTAAACCTGACAGGATTGTAAATGACACGTGGAAAACCTCAGCAAGACTGAACCTGTGCTATGAACAGAAGGGCATTTTCTAAAGGGAACCTGAGTGAACACAACGTGTTTAGTTTTTACTACATTCATTTAAGGAACAAAGTATGCAAAAATGATAACAATAATAACAACAATATCAAAGTTACCAGAACTCCATTAACCCCTTAAGGACACCAAAAAAAAATTGCGAGGGGGGGGGGGGGGGGGGATGGGTGGGGAGTGAAAGGAGAACTGAAATGCTTCAACTTTTGGAGGGGTTCCGTTTTTTTTTTTCTGCAGTACACTCTATGGTAAAAATTTACGCTAAAAAAGTGCTGCTTTAAAAAACAAAACAAAAAAAATTATTTAAAGGAGTACTCTAGTGCAGAGTACTCTTGCTCCGTCCTGCCCGGGCTGCAAAATAAATGAAAATGAACCATCACTCACCTCCCTGGGTTCCCGCAGAGCGCCACTACAGCTGATCGGTCCTCCGGTCCATCCTCTTCAGACTTCCAGGTGTAACGAAGCGTCACATGGCGCTCAGCCTATCGCCGGCCGCCGCGAAGTTCAGCCTCGGCCGGCGATAGGCTGAGCGCCATGTGACGCTTCGTTACACCCGGAAATATGAAGGAGATGCACCGGAGGACCGAACAGCTGTAGTGGCGCTCCGTGGGAACCCAGGAAGGTGAGAGATGGTTAATTTTCATTTATTTTGCAGCCCGGGCAGAACGGAGCAGGAATACTCTGCACTAAAGTACTCCTTTAACAAAATAAGAACGCTTAAATTACCCTATTCGGACACCTATAACTTTTTTAATTTTCCGTATACTGGGCTTTTTGAGAGCTAATATTTGCAGCATGACCTGTAGTTTTTATCAGTTCCACTTTTGTATATGTGTGACTTTTTGATCACTTTTTATTTAATATTTTTTGGTACTTGATGTGACCAAAAATCAGGTATTTTGTATATTTTTTTTATACGTTTATGCCAT
Source organism: Hyla sarda (assembly GCF_029499605.1). Taxonomy (NCBI): domain Eukaryota; kingdom Metazoa; phylum Chordata; class Amphibia; order Anura; family Hylidae; genus Hyla; species Hyla sarda. The sequence continues at coordinate 339,512,336 of NC_079189.1, read as the reverse complement.
TTACCATAGGGGATCATTAACATTTTATTTTAATAGTTAGGTAATTTACACATGCAATGATTCCAAATATATTTATTAATTTTTTACACTTTTTTTCTTTAAGACAAAAGGGGTGATTTCACTTTTTGGAGGGATGTGCTTATTCACATAAAAAAAAAACTACAACTTTATTACCTATTTAGTTTACATTTTTTGAGTCCCGTTAGGAGATTATTTATAACAATCTTTTGATTGCGATGACTGTTCAGTGCTATGCATAGGTATAGCACTGATCAGCAATATCGGCAATCTACTTGTACAGCCTGCCTTTGTGGGTAGACTATACAAGAAAATCCCTGGAGCAGCACTGAGCAGGTAAGCAGAGTCAATACAAGCACCCTTACTGCGTTAGATGCTGTAATCAGTATTGAAGGGTTAAAGGGGTATTCCAGGAATTTTTTTTATTTCACTATGCTACAAGGGCTGTAAAGTTATTGTAGTTCATAATATAGTGTCTTTACCTGTGTGTGACGGTTTTCGCACAACTCTTATGCGATTTTCATCCCAATATTTATTTTTGACAGCATACAAAATGACTGCTGTCTCGGATTTTTCCCAGCTTGCAATGCGGTCGAGACCTGACTCACTAGTCAGCTGATGACAGGAAGCCTGTCTGCTTCAGTGGGTGGAGGGATCAATCTGCAACTAATGCAACAGCTGTAGACATCCTGATTGAAGACTACAGGTCTGCAGCTCATTTATCCCCTTAAGGACAAAGAACGTACAGGTACGTCCTTGGTCCTGCTCCCGTGATATAACGCGGGGTTACACGGTAACCCCGCATCATATCACGGCGGGCCCAGTGTCATAGTGAAGGCGGGACCCGCCGCTAATAGCGCGCAGCGCCAATCGCGGCGCCGCACGCTATTAACCCTTTAGACACGTGCTCAGAGCTGAGCCACGCGGCTAAAAGTGAAAGTAAAAAGTGCCGGTTAACTCAGTGGGCTGTTCGGGATAGCCGCGGTGAAATCCCAAACAGCTTACAGGACAGCAGGAGGGACCCTACCTGCCTCCTCGCTGTCCGATCGCCGAATGACTGCTCAGTGCCTGAGATCCAGGCATGAGCAGTTAAGCGGCAGAATCATCAATCACTGGTTTCCTATGAGAAACCAGTGATCAATGATAAAGATCAGTGTGTGCAGTGTTATAGGTCCCTATGGGACCTATAACACTGCAAAAAAAAAGTGGGAAAAAAAAGTGAATGAATATCATTTAATCCCTCCCCTATTAAAAGTTTGAATCACCCCCCTTTTCCCATAAAAAAAAAACACAGTGTAAATAAAAATAAAAATAAACATATATGGTATCACCGCGTGCGGAAATGTCCGAATTATATATATATCTTTAATTAAACCGCTCGGTCAATGGCGTACACGCAAAAAAATTCCAAAGTCCAAAATAGTGCATTTTTGGTCACTTTTTATATCATTTAAAAATGATATAAAGTCCTATCAATGCAAAAATGATACCGTTAAAAACTTCAGATTACGGTGCAAAAAATGAGCCCTCACACCGCCCCATACACGGAAAAATAAAAAAGTTATAGGGGTCAGAAGATGACAATTTTAAACGTATTAATTTTCCTGCATGTAGTTATGATTTTTTCCAGAAGTACGACAAAATCAAACCTATATAAGTAGGGTATCATTTTAATCGTATTGACCTACAGAATAAAGATAAGGTGTCATTTTTACCTAAAAATGTACTACGTAGAAACGGAAGCCCCCAAAATGTACAAAACATCGTTTTTTTTTTCAATTTTGTCGCACAATGATTTTTTTTTCCGTTTCACCGTAGATTTTTGGGCAAAATGACTGACATCATTACAAAGTAGAATTGGTGTTGCAAAAAATAAGCAATCATATGGATTTTTAGGTGCAAAATTGAAAGAGTTATGATTTTTTAAAGGCAAGGAGCAAAAAACGAAAATGCAAAAACGGAAAAACCCCCGGTCCTTAAGGGGTTATGTTTCAATGGGTGGGGTAGCTGATGTGTGGGAAGGAGGAAAATGGAATCATGGGATTTGTAGGCAAACAAGAAAACTGAAAGCAGGAAATACAAGTTCACAGAAAGCTAGCCACAGTGTTATGGTAATCTCACAACACAGCCATTTAGCCCAAGACAAGCGCAGATCCTTCCTAAGCATGTCCATTACTGTCTGCCAGGTACGTACTAAAATCCCCTTATGCCAGATAACCCCTTTAATGGCAGGCATTAGCATGATCACTGATGTCTACCTTTAACAGGGAGGTCCTGCCTGCTGTTAGCAAACAGGACCTGCTGTCTATAATACTTTTTAGTCAGAATGCCGCTTAGAGAGTAAATGTACATCCTGGTGCGTTATCTACATTTAAGGACAACTCCAGTGAATTTTTTTTCTTTCATCCACTATGCTCAGGCTGCCAAAATAAAAATACTAAACTTCATCTTACCTTCCGCCTCTCCCTTGGTGCCACCGATATCGCTCCCCCATTCCCTGGTCTTCTTCCGGCTTTAGGTGCCCAACGTGTCACACTGCAGTTTAGCGAATACCTGAGCATTGACAGCTGTATGCCAGCATTCTGTAAACCTTATAGTTGCATTCTTGGTAGAATCACTTTTAACGTTTTTATTGTACAAAAATTGTAAAACATAAACAAAACTTTAATAAAATATATTACCATAATCATATTGCCCCACAGACAAGTTAACATGCCCCTTATATTACGAATAAAATACCATAAGATAAACCCAAAAAAACTGATATATGATGTGACAAAAAGTCATTAATTTTCGTGTATATATTTATGTTTTATGGTGTTCACCATGATTGCTGATGTCGGTCCGCTACTCACAATCTATGAAGTGAGCACAGCTCATGCGCTTGGTTCACAGACTGACTGCACAATGCCCTACATGTATGTCACTGTGCATCAAGGCCAAGGCGATCCAAGGCTTAAAGTATTCAAAATTAACAAATAAATACATTTATTTCCATTAAATCATAACAAACAGAAGAACTTATTCATATTAAGGGCTCTTTCAGCTGTGACACCAGAAGATTTACTGTTCATTTGCTGGAGTGTCCTTGTGGACTTCAATACGGGGGCCACAATATTCAGACAGTGTGGTATCGTAGAAACATACACTGCTTTAACATAAGGAAAGCTTTTTCGCTACACAGCATATAAAGGCTCTTTGCCCTGGCACATAACAGCAATCCAAATCTTTTAAGATTAGTTGTACTGAAAAATATTTCAGGAGAAAAACCAGACAGGTACCGTAAGCTTATTAATTGTGAGTCCTTTTGAATTTTCAAGGTGGATACGTTGTATCCTAAGGGGCTTAAAGGGGTTGTGCGCTGCCCTGCCATTCGGAGCTCCGCACGCAGTGTCCGGAAGTTCATTATTCCGAACGCTGTGTGCAGGCTTCCTTGTTCGTGGCCGCCGGGTGTGACGTCACGCCCGACCTCTCGTGACATCATGCCCGGCCCCTCGTGACATCACGCCCGCCCCCTCTACGAGAGTCTATGGGAAGGGGGCGCGACCGCTGTCCCTCCCCCTTCCCATAGACTTTGGTAGAGGGGGCGGGCGTGACGTCACGAGGGGGCCGGGCACACAGGGGGCCGCGAACACAGAATCCCGCACACAGCGTTCAGAGTAATGAACTTCCGGACGCTGCGAGCGGAGCTCCGAAAGGCAGGGCAGCGCACAACCCCTTTAATGAGGCTATGGAGAATACCTTTTAATTTTCAGTTTTTATAAATTATACACAGATAGTTCTAAATTTATTGAAAATACAAAAAGCCTAAAGCATTACTGCCAATAGCAAAAGACTTGATATTGCATGCAGACACGTCAAAAGTCCCTGGCCTCAGTGGTCTCATGCTGTCAGGTGTCATATATTGAAATAAGGTGAGTAAATTGTCTCATATTTGCACTGAAATGATGTGCTACTCTGTAAATGATGGACACTCTTCATTGCCCTCCTGGAACAAACTACAGGAGAACATATATTCTGTTGATCCTATGTAAGAAGAGTAGATCTGGCACTGCTAGAGCGAAAAAGCACAGTTCACACAGCAGAGGAGTGCATTAAGCAGGAGTTGAATGTGCATCAATTGTATTACACAGATAGCACAATATACAACATCCAAAGGTAAGAAATGAATCAATGGCACTCCCCATCAGTAATCTTCAATAAGTTTAATGCATGTTCAATATTACACAATGGAAAAATATCGGGGAGACACTATCGACAAACGGGAAAGATGCAACAATTGTTTCACATGAGTAAGCATACTTCCTCAAGTGAGAGGGTATTAAATCCAAGAATCCTGCACTCTATGTACTCTGGGTCAACCTGAGATACTGGCAGTGCTCATCCTTTACTGGGACCTTTACTCCCATTTGGTGGTTGTGTTCCTAATTGCAAAACCTCTAGAAAGACATATTCAAGCTATCAAAAAACTATGAAAACTAACCTTCCCATCCTCTAGAAATGTAGTTTATTTTTGGCCTAATACCAATTAACATGATGAGAATATATACACAAAAATGTATATTTATACTACTAGCTACTGCAGTTATATTACAGGGGTATTCCAGTATAAAAATAATGTTGCCCCGAACAGAGTAAAAGTAAAAAAAAATACAAATCTTAGGCTAGAATTCAACTTGTTTTTTTTCCCAGAAATGCAATTGCGTTTGCAAATGCAATTTCCTGTGTCTGATTTTTTTTCTGGCATTTTTTGGGCGCTTTTGCATTTGAGTAGAAATTGCATTTTTGGCCCCTTTGGCGTTTTTTTCAAAATTTGTCGGGTACCAAAAAAAAAAAAAAAAGGATGCAGTAGGGATGGGAAAAATGTATTTAACAAAATTTTTACTTTTTATAACGACATTTTAATTCATTTTTAATATACTGTGTGTGTTTCAACTTTTTATTCTCAATTTTTAATTTTTTTTTAGGTAGTACTATTACTCCCACCATGGAACCGACTACATAATGGGAGTAGTAGTACCTGTACTAATAGACAGATCGCCCCAGGTGTCACTCCTGCGGGGCGGCTCTATACAGTGCTGGCATCTCTGCTCTGTACGCCGGCCAGTTATATGGATAGAACATCACTCATTCATATTCACATTTTTGGCCCCGAGGTTGGGGATTGGCCGGATGGTTGTAGCCATTCCCCGCTCTCAGAGGCAAATATGAATGAGTGATGTTCTATTCATATCACTGGCTGGCAGAGTACACTCTGCTCCATGTTGGGAGCGGTAGTACCTGCATTAATAGACAGATCGCAGCGAGCGTAACTTCTGACACCTGTTGCGATCTATTAATGCAGTTACTACAGCTCCCAGCATGTGTGCTCCATGTTGGGAAAGTTAAGGAAAGATCACAGTGGATGTCACTCCTGACACCCGCTGTGATCTTCCTGTATAATGTATAGATGCGGACGGCCGCTCTTCTATTGTCCCCTGCATTGACGTGTATATACACCTATTCATATTTCCCACAGAGAGTTGTGATTGGCTGGAACTATCTGGCCAATCACAGCTCTCTGCGGGAAATATGAATAGGTGTCTATATACTGCAGTGCAGGGGACCATAGAAGAGCGGCCGATTGCATCTATAAATGATACAGAAGGATCGCAACGGACCCGGGGTAATCTGCTAATTAGTACAGGTACTACTACTCCCATCATGGAACCGTGTGTTCCATGCTGGGAGTTGTAATACTACCCAAAAAAAAATATTTAATTAAGACATTATTAATGTCCGCTACATTTTTAGTGCCCTAAATTTATCCCTGTTTAAAAATTTATAAAAATTTTGTTATAAGAAGGATAAATTTCATTAGATACAATTTTTTCCATCACTACTGTATCTTTTTTTATATTTTTTTTAATGGTACCCATCACTTTTTTGGATCACTAAAGTCCAAAAAAGAATATAAACCGCCTGCAAAAATGCCAAAGTTAAAACCTACATGGCGTTTTTCTTGGTGGTTTTTTTACTCCCATAGACTTCCATTTATGTAAACTCCGCCTAGGGCAGGGATATACACTAGGGATACCTTAGGGTATTATAGTTTCCCTACCCCGCCCTGCCTGTAGTCCCTAATGTGCCATCCCCTGAGTCAAGGGGATAGGGCCAGTGATATCCAGGTGTGATACTTATATTATTATTTGCTGTACCGCAGCTGTATTAATATTTATCTTGATTTTTTTTTGTTGGTATTGGTCACGTTTGAGCACTTTATCTTTGGTGTCTAATTATATTGATGCTAGCCCGTTATGGGTATTTTTATTCTGAATCCAATAAAGGTAAAATTTTTGTCTATTATTGGTTTTCCTCAAATCAATGGTGCCAGAAAGTTAAATACAGATTTGTAAATTATTTCTATTTAAAAATTGTAATCCTTCCAGTACTTTCCAGCTGCTGTATGCTGCAGAGGAAGTTATTTTCTCTTTCAATTTCATTTCTGTCTGTCCACAATGCTCTCTGCTGACACATCTGTCCATTTTAGGAACTGTCCAGAGTAGAAGCAAATCCCCATAGCAAACCTATCAAGCTCCGGACAGTTTCTAAAATGGACAAAGATGTCAGCAGAGAGCGCTGTGGTCAGACAGGAAGGAAATTCAAAAATAAAAGAACTTCCTGTGGAGCATATAGCAGCTGATAAGTACTGGAAAGATTAAGATTTTAACCCCTTAAGGACTCAGGGTTTTTCCGTTTTTGCACTTTCGTTTTTTCCTCCTTACCTTTTAAAAATCATAACCCTTTCAATTTTCCACCTAAAAATCCATATTATGGCTTATTTCTTGCGTCGCCAATTCTACATTGCAGTGACATTAGTCATTTTACCCAAAAATGCACGGCGAGACGGAAAAAAAAATCATTGTGCGACAAAATAAAAAAAAAAAGCCATTTTGTAACTTTTGGGGGCTTTCGTTTCTACGCAGTGCATATTTAGGTAACAATTACACCCTATCATTATTCTGTAGGTCCATACGGTTAAAATGATACCCTACTTATATAGGTTTGATTTTGTTGCACTTCTGGAAAAAATCATATCTACATGCAGGACAATTTATACGTTTAAAAATGTCAACTTCTGACCCCTATAACTTTTATATTTTTCAATGTACAGGGCGGTATGAGGACTAATTTTTTGCGCCGTGATCTGAAGTTTTTATCGGTATGATTTATGTTTTGATCGGACTTTTTGATCACTTTTTATTCATTTTTTTAATGGTATAAAAAGTGACCAAAATACGCTTTTTTGGAATTTTGAATTTTTTTGCGCGTACGCCATTGACCTTGCGGTTTAATTAATGATATATTTTTATAGGTCAGACATTTACGCACGCGGCGATACCACATATGTTTATTTTTTTATTTTTTTACACTGTTTTATTTTTTTTTTATGGGAAAAGGGGGGTGATTCAAACTTTTATTAGGGAAGGGGTTAAATGACCTTTATTAACACTTTTTTTTTACATTTTTTTGCAGTGTTATAGGTCCCATAGGGACCTATAACACTGCACACACTGATCTCCTATGCTGATCACTGGCGTGTATTAACACGCCTGTGATCAGCATTATCGGCGCTTGACTGCTCCTGCCTGGATCTCAGGCACGGAGCAGTCATTTGTCGATCGGATACCAAGGAGGCAAGTAAGGGCCCTCCCGGTGTCCGGTCAGCTGTTCAGGATGCCGCGATTTCACCGCGGTGGTCCCGAACAGCCCGACTGAGCAGCCGGGTCACTTTCAGTTTCACTTTAGAAGCGGCGGTGTGCGATGTGTGGTATTAGCCGGCGATGTGTGGTATTAGCCGCGGGTCCCGGCCGTTGATGAGCGCCGGGACCGACGTGATATAATGCAGGATCGCGGCGCGGTCCCGCTTCATATCGCGGGAGCTGGCGCAGAACGTAAATATACGTCCTGCGTTGTTAAGGGGTTAAATAGAAATAATTTACAAATCTTTTTAACTTTCTGGCACCAGTTGATTAAAAAAAATGTTTTCCAGTGGAGTACCCCTTTAAACAAATGTGGCCAACTATAAGGATTTGAGAAAATGTACTGAAAATATAGACCAGCAATTTTTCATATGGAGACTTCAGAGGAATAAAGACTAGAAAGCCAGCAACATATAGAAGTACTCTACAAAGCCAGCAACATATAAAATAAGTAACTTAATTTAATCTTATCCCTGTACAACTATGGGAAACACTACCCTCCCCTAGTGTTGCTCGCGAATATTCGCAATTCACAATTCGAATATTGCGAATATAGCATTATATATTCGTAATTACGAATATGCGAATGTGCGCATATTCGCGAATATTGAGTCCTCCCTTATTTAATGGTATAGGGAACTATGACATTAACTCTGTGATTTTTTGCCCGTTAAAACCAAGAGGCCCATTGTGGTCTATGGGGATCTCCTGGAATGTAAAACAGTAAACTAAGCAAGACCGTCTCGGCAGCACAGTGGATGGGAGACCTCCACAGGTTCAAGCTCTGGGGTGGGACAGAGTGTTACAGTGTTGTGGTTTAACTTTACTTTCCTGGAAAAGCTGCTGAGTTGCCCATAGCAACCAATCAGATTGCTTTCATTTTTCACAAGGCCTCTGCAAAATGAAAGAAGCGATCTGATTTGTTGCTCTGGGCAGATCAGAAACTTTTCCTGGAAAAGTTTCTGAGTTGCCCATAGCAACCAGATTGCTTCCTTCATTTTTCAGAGGCCTTTTCAAAAATGAAGGAAGCAATCTGACTGGTTGCTATGGGCAACTGCACAACTCTTCCTCTACACTGGAGATTAGAGGGAGATTAATCAAAACCTGTTCAGAGGAATAGTTTCTGAGTTGCCCATAGCAACCAATGAGATTGCTTCTTTCATTTTTCACAAGGCCTCTGCAAAATGAAAGAAGCGATCTGATTGGTTGCTATGGGCAACTCAGCAGCTTTTCCTGGAAAATTTTCTGAGTTGCCCATAGCAACCAGATTGCTTCCTTCATTTTTCAGAGGAGTTTTCTAAAATGAAAGAAGCAATCTGATTGGTTGCTATGGGCAACTGCACAACTCTTCCTCTACACTGGTTTTGATGAATCTCCCCCATAGAGGGAGATTTATCAAAACCTGTTCAGAGGAAAAGTTTCTGAGTTGGCCATAGCAACCAATCAGATTGCTTCCTTCATTTTGCAGAGGCCTTGTGAAAAATGAAAGAAGCGATCTGATTGGTTGCTATGGGCAACTCAGCTGCTTTTCCAGGAAAGGAAAGTTAAACCACAACACTGTAACACTCTGTCCGAACCAGGGACTCGAGCCCATGGGGATCTCCCATCCACTGCGCTGCTGAGATGGTCCTGCTTAGCTTACTGTTTTACATGCTGTGAGATCCCCATAGAACACAACGGGCCTATTAGTCTCAATAGGCCAAAAATCGCAGAGTCAATGCACTAGTTAAAGTCCCCATACCATTAAAGAAGGGAGGGCTCAATATTCGCGAATATGTGCATATGCGGAAAATGAGTGGAGAGGAAGAGTTGTGCAGTTGCCCATAGCAACCAATCAGATTGCTTCCTTCATTTTTGAAAAGGCCTCTGAAAAATGAAAGAAGCGATCTGATTGGTTGCTATGGGCAACTCAGAAACTTTTCCTCTGGACAGGTATTGATAAATCTCCCTCTATGGGGGAGATTCATCAAAACCAGTGTAGAGGAAGAGTTGTGCAGTTGCCCATAGCAACCAATCAGATTACTTCTTTCATTTTTGAAAAGGCCTCTGAGGGGTTGCTATGGGCAACTCAGAAACTTTTCCAGGAAAAGTTTCTGAGCTGCCCATAGCAACCAATCAGATCGCTTCTTTCATTTTGCAGAGGCCTCGTGAAAAATGAAAGCAATCTGTTTGGTTGCTATGGACCACACAGCAGCGTTTCCAGGAAAGTAAAGTTAAACCACAACACTGTAAAACTCTGTGCCACCCAGGGACTCAAACATGTGGTGGTCTCCCATCCACTCTGCTGCTGAGACAGTCCTGTTTAGCTTACTGTTTTACATGCCGGGAGATCCCCATAGACCACAATGGGCCTATTGGTTTCAATGGGCAAAAAATCACAGTTAATGCACAGGTCAAAGTTCCCTATACCAATAAAGAAGAGAGGGCTCAATATTCGTGAATATGCGCATATATTTTTGCATATGCGCAAAAAACTAATATAACGAATATGCAAATTTCGCGAATATATGACGAATATTCGTCCATATATTCGTGAAATATCGCGAATTCGAATATGGCCTATGCCGCTCATCACTACCCTCCCCACTATTTCTCTCTTTTGCCCTACTGTTTTCTTTTTTCCCTAATAAAATACCATCGTTTTCTATGAATCATTGCTTATTACATTACTTCATCCTGTTTTATAAGTCTCCAATACAGAAATGAAAAAACAACAATAAATGCCTCCCCAATTTTCAGATTGAGAATAAAAAGTTCAGATAAAAAAATATATATATGTATCTGTTGACAAAGGATCGAAACACATGATGAGGTGGCGGTGGGATGCACTAATCTACTGACAGCATGTCCCAGCCAGGTATTTATTTTGGAGTCATTTCAAAGATGAAATGTCATGAAAATAGTTATATTCTGTCACCATAGTGGAGACAAATTGTGCTCCCGACCTGTATTTTTCTATTGTTTAGAGTGGGAGGGCTTTCTCGTCTGTTTTGTTATTTTTGGACTAAGATTTTTGTACATAGAGGTACTGTAGTAATGTGTTGGTCTCCTTTGTATGTTAATAGAGTAGAGTTGTTTGGTGACTTACAAATGTTTTGCGATGCTGGATTGTAGGTATTTAAAAAAATGCGCAAGTATTTTACTTTTAAAGCAGGACTGAGAGAAGTAGTGCATTCATGGAAAGAAAAGAGAGAACTAAAAAATGAGAAATTGAGAGAGAGCGCTTCACATCTAGCGATACAGTGCCCCTTTTATTAAGCAGTTACAGGCACACAAATTATTAACATACACATGTCATTTATGAAACACTTTCCATCTGTAACTGGGTTTTTGGACTTTCTTTTGTATTCAATATAACATATTTGTTTTGACTGGACAAGTACAATTATTTATTGAGCTATATTCTTTAAGTTGTCTTTTTATGATTTATATATAACAGGAGGTCTTGCCAAGTTAGCATACATAGTAATTTAAAGAGTGATGTGAAACACTGAATTCAAGCGTTGATGTTGAAGTAAATGATTCTCCTTATATTAATACCAGATTTTATGTGTTTATGTTGCCATATAGACAGATTAAAAGCTTATAAAAATGGAAAAAGTTAAAATGTTAGTAGCATCCACCAATAATATAGTGTGTACACGATGGATACAAAGTGTAAAATCTGTGCAATATTTAGATCTCATGTCAATCACAGTTGGCTAAAGTGGAGTTCAAGATTATGGTCACCCTTGGCAAACCTGCAAATCACATATTGCAATGCCATTGCTTTTGTGGGGGGAGTGATTGAAATATAAAGTTCAATAGTTTTTATGCCTTAAATATAGACATACAGGTTATCTTTTGACTTCTTTATGCTCCCCTTCGTGAGAGGAAGGAGGATGAGTGTCTAGCGCATCCGATAGTTTGGTGGACCTGGGTAAATATGATATGATTTTGCTACTATTTCCATTGTTTATCTTCTGATACAAAGAAATAACCAAAAGAAGCACTACAGAAAACTATAAGAATTGTGTTGCGTTTTTTTTTCTTGCATGAAACTGTCTATGATCCAGTGAGCTTTTGAGTCCTCACTTTAAAACGCACCAGATCTACCCAGTGTGAACAGGTGGCAACACACTTTTTTCATTTATGCTACATCTAGAATATAGTCTACATGCAAAAAAGGTTAGATACATTAATGGATATAAGGTTTAATAACAGGAGGTTTACATAAGTATTATGTTTCTTTGTCAGATTTTATTTCCATGTGTGATTTTATTTATCCATATATGGTGACACAGGGTGGTGGTAGTGGAAATACCTGATCACTTTGTGATGCCAGGGCCCCGTTATCCTATACACCAGTGGTTCTCAACCATTTTTGCCTAAGTACCCCTTAACAGCCGATTCCCAAAAAATTGTACCTATTCACCAATTCTCTAATTGTACCTGTTCTCTAACCGGAGTTGTTTACTTTTCTTCACTATCTGGCCTAGACCGCCATTAAGATTTCTCCCATACAAGACTTCTCCACAGAACCAGTTAAACAAGCATTTTTCTTTCTGCAATACAATACCCACCTATTTACAAACTCCCCATGTTTATTGTCACACACAGTAATAGTACCTGCTTTGCTTCCCATTAAAGTTGTTAGGCCCCCTCTGTGCCCCCAAATATAACTGTAGGCCCCCAAGCTACCCCCATACATAGTTGTAGGTCACCATACGGTCCCGCTTTGGTGCTCCACTGCTCCTCTGGTCGGGGGACCTATTGCTATGGCTCATAAAAGTAGGTCCCCAGTCTGCAGGGGCAGTGGAGCAATAAAGCTGATGGTAGTTACTGCCCACAGCAGCCCAGTGTCTGCCCTTTGGTTTGTGTACTCCTGCTCCGCTCCTCGGTGCAGTGACATCAGCCTACCCTTTTTATCAAAGTGGTCCAGACCAGAAACCAGCGGCTGTTGCTACCATTACTGATTTTTTTTCAAGTACCCACTGGAGAACTGATTAGTACACCTTGTGAACCACTGCTATACACGATCCGAGTTTGAGGACAGCTTCTCCTGGGCCAAACACAGGGAGTAAATGAACAGACCGACGTCAGGTTAAGGATAACTGTCTTTACTGAGATGGTGCAGATGGTATTACACATACAGCTAGCCCTTGATGTCAGAGTGCAGAGTAACCCCTTGGGAGCATTGTTTGCCTTGCTGAGACTTGTGGTGCTTACACCAAACAGATTAATACTGACTTGTAAGACTGAAGATTGATTCCTGGTTGCTAGGGTCCTGTCAAGGTACTGAAGACTGTTCCGCTGAGGCATGAATTCCCTCCTTGTGAGTAATACTTGCATGATGACCAGTTGAGAGATTAGATTTGAAGTAGGCCTCTCCTCAGAGCACACGACACACAGCACACCTGAGCTAAGCTGTTGCTCAGGAGCCACAATAGGGAGAACTAACTGTGGACTGACTAACTCCTCCCCTGCACGTCACTATGTAGTGGAAACTTTTGAGGTTATCTTTGGCAGGCAGGGTCACATGGGGTCCACTGCAGGGTCTCATGGGTAGCACCCTTAATGGCACAATAACACGTAAAACATATGTACAGTCATGGCCGTATATGTTGGTACCCCTGAAATTTTACAAGAAAATTAAGTATTTCTCACAGAAAAGGATTGCAGTAACACATGTTTTGCTATACACATGTTTATTCCCTTTGTGTGTATTGGAACTAAACCAAAAACGGGAGGGAAAAAAGCAAATTGGACATAATGTCACACCAAATATTTGGTTGCACACCCTTTGGAAAAAATAACTGAAATCAGTTGCTTCCTATAACAATCAATAAACTTCTTACACCTCTCAGCCGGAATGTTGAACCACTCTTCCTTTGCAAACTACTCCAGGTCTCTTTTATTGGAAGGGCGCCTTTTCCTAACAGCAATTTTAAGATCTCTACACAGGAGTTCAATGGGATTTAGATCTGGATTCATTGCTGCCACTTCAGAACTCTCCAGCGCTTTGTTGACATCCATTTTTGGGTGCTTTTTGACGTATGTTTGGGGTCATTGTCCTGCTGGAAGACCCAAGATCTCGGACGCAAACCCAGCTTTCTGACACTGGGCTGTACAGTGCAATCCAAAATCCGTTGGTAATCCTCAGATTTCATGATGCCTTGCACACATTCAAGGCACCCAGTGCCAAAGGCAGCAAAACAACCCCAGAACATCATAGAACCTCCACCATATTTCCCTGTAGGTACTGTGTTCTTTTCTTTGTAGGCCTCATTCCGTTTTCGGTAAACAGTAGAATGATGTGCTTTACCAAAAAGCTCTATCTTGGTCTCATCTGTCCACAATATGTTTCCCAGAAGGATTTTGGCTTACTCAAGTTCATTTTGGCAAAATGTAGTCTTGCTTTTTTTTTATGTCTCTTTGTTAGCAGTTGGGTCCTCCTGGGTCTCCTGCCACAGCGTTTCATTTCATTTAAATGTTGAAGAATAGTTTGCGCTGACACTGATGCTCCCTGAGCCTGCAGGACAGCTTCAATATCTTTGCAACTTATGCTGCTTCTCCACCATCCGGACTATCCTGCGTTGACACCATTCATCAATTTTTCTCTTCTGTCCACTCCCAGGGATATTAGCTACAGTGCCATGGGTTGCAAACTTCTTGATGATGTTGCGCAGTGTGGACAAAGGCAAATCTAGATCTCTGGAGATGGACTTGTAACCTTGAGATTGTTGATATTTTTCCACTATTTTGGTTCTCAAGTCCTCAGACAGTTCTCTTCTCCTCTTTCAACTCTTTCAATGCTTAGTGTAGCACACACACTATGCAAAGACTAAGTGAACTTCTCTCCTTTTAATCTGCTTTTAGGTGTGATTTTTATATTGCCCAAACCTGTTACTTGCCCCAGGTGAGTTTAAAGGAGCATCACATGCTTGAAACGATCTTATTTTTCCACAATTTTGAAAGGGTGCCAATAATTTTGTCCAGACCATTTTTGGAGTTTGGTGTGATATTAGGTCCACTTTGATTTTGTATCTCCTTTTTTGGTTTAGATCCAACACACACAAAGGGAATAAACATGTGTATAGCAAAACATGTGTTACTGCAATCCTTTTCTGTGAGAAATATTTCATTTTCTTGATAATTTTCAGGGGTGCTATATTTACAGCCATGACTTACAATAATGAAATTAATTTAAGAAAATATATTCTGACATTATAGTACATATATAATTAATGTAACTGTATAACTTCAGTGGGCCAAACACCTTGTGCTGCCAAGCTGCCCCAGACAGTCCAAAGCCACTATGATAACCCCCTTTTCAATAAAGCAGCTGTAGCTTCTGTAACCAGCAGTATAGCACTGGAATTGCAGTGTAGTGTTAAGTTGCAACTAGCCATATCTTCCCTCCTGTGACTGCTCATAAAATAAATTAAAAAAACTTATGCATATAATTTCTAATTTAATCCGCTCTTAGGGGAGGGTCACACGTGCGTATTTGCTGCTGTATATTTTTCTACCCATTAAAGTCAATGAGTAGCAAAATCAGCTGCAGAAAATATACCGCAAAATACAGCACATGTGATGGTACCCTTTAAATCTATTTTCTATTATGTAATATATGTGTTCATGATACTAATGAAAAAGTTGGTAAAAACTATAGAGACTCTTCAAGCAATATAAGAATCTTTGCTTTTTCAACATAGTTTTTCTTTTTTATTATTATTTGTTTGTATGTATGACTTTGCTATTCTTATAAATCAATGACAATGACAAGGTTTGACATGTAATACATCCAGGTATTCCTTCTGACAAGCCTTTGTCAATCCTCATGAGGTATGTAACCAGTACAAGTATGTATCCTTATTTTTATCATTTATTTTGAATATAATTATTAGAATATTTGGCCATTTTTTCAGCTATGCAATTATTTTATTGCAGTGATAAATATTACAGAGTACTAGATTTATTATGGTGTGGGTTACACTTCTGTTAAACAAATGGAGAGAAGTACAAAGCAGACCAGACATTGGTATCCACAAGTGTCCACCAACAAAAAGCCACTGCACTGCACAATTACGACTGTACTGGGGGTGCCAGTAATGCATAAGTAATCCAACAATACAATCTTGACGTAGTTGCACTAGTTTCACAACCAACATTGACGCTTCAAGTAACTTAGTCGGAAGAAGCGTCAATGTAGGACATTAAACTAGTTGGCACTTGTGGTATGCCCCCGCACCTGTGAGCTGTGTACTGCAGCTCTTACTCCCCGCTTGGGAAGCTGTCCCTGTTTTTCCTTATGATGCCGAAATTAAGGAATTTCTCTTCAAGACATTTACTGGGTGAGTGCAACTTTTTTCTTCAAGATTGTATTGTTGGTTTAACTCCTGAATGACCTATTTAGTTTTTACCCTTTGTCATTGCATTTTGAGTTTACAGGGTGACATGGTGGCACGAGTCCTACAGTAGGTTCAAATCCCACCTAGGACAACGTCTGCAAGAAGTTTAAACTAAAATGGTACTACTACATATGCACATCTACATCGTAAACAAATAAACCAAAATACAAACTAATTCTGTATATACTGTTGTGCTACCTCCACACAGCAACAGTTATAAACAAAAAAAGAAGAAATGTTGAGTTTCTGTAGCAAAGTGAATCTTTTGTAAAACGGTAAAACAGTAAACACTATCAATTAGCAGTGATTTATTGGTTATTTCAGTTAACAATAGCAGAGATATATACACAGTTTAATGCTATGATAAATAACTTAAAGGGGTTATCCACCATAAGGTGATTTTAGTACGTACCTGGCAGACAGTAATGGACATGCTTAGGAAGGATCTGCGCTTGTCTTGGGGATAAATGGCTATGTTGTGAGATTACCATAACACTGTGGCTATGCTTTTTGTGAACTGGTATTTCCTGCTTGAGTTTTCTTTTTTAACTACAAATCCATAATTCCATTTTCCTCCTTCCCACACATCAGCCACCCCAGCCATTGAAACATAAATGAGCTGCATACATTCAAAAGACCTGTGGTTTTCAATCAGGGTGCCTACAGCTGTTGCATTAGTTGCAGTTTGATCCCTCTCCCACCAAGCGATCGCTCCACCCATTGAAGCAGACAGGCTCCCTGTCATCAGCTGACTAGTGAGTCAGGTCTCGGTCGCATTGCAAGCTGGGACAAATCTGAGACAACAGTCATTTTGTATGCTGGTACAAATAAATATTGGAGTAGAAATCACATAAGAATTGTGAGAAAACTGTCACACACAGGTACAGACACTATATTATTAACTACAATAACTTTACAGCCCCTGTAGCATAGTTAAATAAAAATCATTCCTGGAATACCCCTTTAATGATTAAAACATATTTATTCTTTTTTTTTATTTGCAACATTTTTGTTTATAGCTTTCACTCTGTGTTGCTTACAACATATGTTAGTCAGGACATGGTAAAAAAAAAAAAAAAAAAATGAAAATAGCCACTGTGGCATCAATGGCAGTGATGGTAGGCTTGCCCTAAGTATACCAGACAACTTTGCTTTCTATGCCATGGATTTGGCATTGGCTTGGGATGCAGATTGGCCCCATTTAATGGAGCTTATCTGTGTCCAGGCTACATGATGCTGTTTCCTCAGTGCTTCCCCACCTCACCAGTGACACTGCCTACCACCACTCAGCTAAGGCTGGGTCCACACTACGTTTTGTCCCATACGGGAGCGCATATGGCAGGAGGGAGCTAAAACCTCGCGCTCCCGTATGTGACCGTATGCGCTCCCGTATGCCATTCACTTCAATGAGCCGACCGGAGTGAAACGTTCGGTCCGGTCGGCTCATTTTTGCGCCGTATGCGCTTTGACAACCGGACCTAAAACCGTGGTCAACCACGGTTTTAGGTCCGGTTGTAAAAGCGCATATGGCGCAAAAATGAGCCGACCGGACCGAACGTTTCACTCCGGTCGGCTCATTGAAGTGAATGACATACGGGAGCGCATACGGTCACATACGGGAGCGCGAGGTTTTAGCTCCCTCCTGCCGTATGCGCTCCCGTATGGGACAAAACGTAGTGTGGACCCAGCCTAAGATCTAATTCTGACTAGATGTTTGTATGTGTAGGCTATGTGAAGGCTTCAGTTAAATTCACATGGTTTCCTCCATCATTTAAAAATCAAATAACAGAGCTCTCATAAACAGAATAGTTTAGCAGCACTTCTATTATTCTTTTTTATCTCCTGAAGTGGCGAATTGCAGCTTATCAGGTACCACATGTATCCCAAGATTAGGTAACGGGTTAAACTAAATGTTTCTGATGAGTTTAACTTACATGCGTTTTAGTCACACTCGTGCATTTTTTAGGCTTCTTGGTCCAGGTGTCAGCAATCAAGCATATGGACATAATTCAATGTTTACCCAAAAATATCTCCAGCTTTCATTTTATAATTATGTTTGCATGATATTTTCTAACATTGCCATATGAGATGTCATATCAGAGATATACAAAACTTTCAAAAATTGGCATATTCAAAATATATTTTTAATATTTGTCTGAGACAGATTATTTGATAAAGTAATACATTTATTCTTTAGTGAGCAGTAAATATTTTTATTTAAGCCATTTAGAAATATGGGTTTAATGGACCAGAAATCTGTTTGAATGTTTTTCCTTTGTTTAGAATGAGAGATTAGCTCCGTAGAAACAGTCAAAAAGCAAAAAAAAAAAAAAAAAGGAGCTAGAAACAGGGACACAGAAGTAATGTTTTAGTGGGGCTCATAATGCTGTTTTTTTTTTTTATTTTTTTATTTTTTTTTTTTATAATAAAACAAATACAGTCTGAGGCTAAGTTTCCACTTGTTTTTTTTCTGGCAGTTTTTGGAATACTGCCACATCAGTTTTTGAGCCAAAGTCAGAAGTGGATCCATAAGGGAGGAGAAGTGTAAGTCCTTCCTTTATATGTCCCATTCCTTTTTAATACACTTCTGGCTTTGGCTCAAAAACTGCAGTGGCATTATTCCTAAAACTGCCAGAAAAAAAAACCAAGTGGAAACTTAGCCTTAAACTTCAGCCACACACAGATACAAAATGAATTATGTATGTCGAATGCTAACACAAAATCTTCCCTCTCTGTAGAATTTGCTCTCTGTAGATGTGACAAAATAGTCACCAAAAATGTGTAAAAACATAAAAAAACACTCACACAAAGTAACTGTCCACATATTTAGTCTGTCTACCTTGGAACTCCAACTCTTATTTCTCATATTCTCTCAGTACAGACTTGGTTGCAACTTTTACTTGTAAATAAAATTGCCCAGTAGAAAATGAAAAACAACACTAACAACCTGCCTTTCATCCAATAAAAATTCAGGCCCAATAATAGGACTTACCAAAAATTTCCTGGATTCCTCATAACTTAAAGAGTACCTCTCATGATCTTGTTAAAGGGGTACTCCGGCCCTAAGACATCTTATCCCCTATCCAAAGGATAGGGGATAAGATGTCTGACCACGGGGGTCCGGCAGCTCACAAAATGGCCGGTGCCGACCACAGGGCGGAGTATCATAATGTCACAACTCCACCCCGTGTGATGTCATGCCCCACCCCCACCCCCACTAAGTCTATGGGAGGGGGCGTGACGTCCCATAGACTTGAATAGCGGGGCTGAGGCGTAAAGTCGCACGGGGGCGAAGTCGTGATGTCACGATACTCCGGCCCCGCAGTCGGGAGGCATAACAGTGCTGCAGTGCTTACAGGTGGGTGCTGCATGCTAGATTGGGGGGTCCCCAGCGGCGGGACCCCCGCTATCAGACATCTTATCCCCTATCCTTTGGATAGGGGATAAGATGTTTTGGGGCCGGAGTACATCTTTACATGTTATAATCCACCCAGTTCACTGCCCCATCATGATAAACCACCCCCGGCCTTTCTTTGTATTATTTTTTAGTTTTTTTACCTTGATATTGCTCTGTATTTTCTGCTCATTCCCAGTCAGATTCACAGACTGGAAAGGGGCGTTACCCAGCAGGCGTCACATCATCTGAAGCCGTACAAGGAAGAACAGCCCAGAGCAGTTCAGTGTGAGATAAGCTATGATTGGCTAAGGCTGCATACACACCCTCAGCACTCCAAACTACATTTCCTGATTTTGGACTTCTGCCAGGCCAGCAGTAGTCCAAAGTATGTGCAAGAGATGAAGAGAAATGTGCTCTGTACAAGTAGAGAGACACCTAGTGGCAGCTTTTTTAAACACAAATAAAACATAGAAAACTTTTTTTTTCTAGTACAATAGAAAGATTTTTATTTGCCATAAGGAGTGCAATAGCAAAAATATGTTTTAATGAGAGTGCCCATTTAACTCACTAAGCTTTCCTGGATGGGATATACACTTCCTGAAAACTGGTGTCCACATATGACAGATACATAAGGGGAATATAGCAATCTCTGATCCTCATTGTTTTTCTGTTCTTACTCTCTTACCACATAGGTTTAAAGGTTAAACACTTTTTAAGCATATAAAGAAACAAAAATTATTCAAATTTGGTATTATTGGAATCATACTGACCCATAGAATAAAGAAGGCATGTCAGATTTACCATATTTTGAACTCCCAAAAAATGATTGCCCTTAAAAAATTGTGCAATTCAATATTTCTTTTTTATATTCCCCTACATATAATTTTTTCCTGGCTTTGTAATACATTGTATGATAATAAAAAAAAAAAGAAGAAGTGAATCGGTGGAAAGTTAAACTCACCATAATGCAAAAAATAAACTCACCATAATGCAGAAAATAAAACTTTGTCCAGTGAAAAATAAAAACATTATGGGTCTTAAAAGGTAAGGAGGAAAAAAACGTAAGCCAGAAAAAAAATTAGCTGGGTCATGAAGGGGTTAAAGAGAATATGACAGCTAGTTCTCCCGCTCTTAACCCAGTATACTCAGTACACCCAGTGCCGATGAACAGCTGTAAAATAAGGGGTTACTCACTTAAATTCATAGGTTAAGTGCAGATTTAGGCTTGTAAACAGCTTTATCCCTAATGCACCCCAGCATTGGAGGCAGGGGGCTTGCTGGCTGAACTACCGTGTCTCCTCCATGTTCCCCCATAGGCCCACTTCCTTTGTTCATATGCTAATGAAGGCCACAGGTGAGTGCAAAGAGAGCAGAGCACTCACCTGTGGCCTTCAGTAGCATAATGAAAGGGGCACGCCAGCAGGGGATTATGGAGGAATCAAGGTAGCTCAGACAGCTGACTCCCCGCCTTCAAAGCAAGATGGGGCGTATTAGGAATAAAGCTGTTGGGGCGGAGCCTAGCCGCAGACTGAGATGGACACGTAAGCCTGTAGCTCTCCTCCACGGCACACTCTCAGTACCTAAAACTGCATCTTCATCTGCCAGAAAATGGGCAAAATAGGTAGGGGAACGTACTATGACCCCACCGAATCGCCTGGGCCGGGGAAAAACCAAGCCGACATGGCTAAGTTCCTGAAAAAGAGGTACACCAACTCTCCCGCCAGACCACCTAAGATGGCGCCAGAGTCCTCCTCACAACACGCATACGAAGACGCTGAGGACCCTGAAGGAGAGGGCATGGGAGCAGCCCTGGCAGTGGTTACCCAACAGTTTCTTTAAACTTTTAATAAGAAGACGCTTGCAGATGCTTTGAAGCCAGTGATCTCCGATCTGACTGAAATCAAAACGGAGGTTCGTTCTATTGGTTTCCGAACTGAAGCCTTAGAAGCGACATGTGAGGGAGTGGTGGCACACTCAGAGGTTCTCGGTAACAGGCAGGCTAGCCTGGAAGCCCATCTGAACTCAGCATTGTCCCAGATAGAGGATCAAGAAAATAGAAGCCGCAGAAAGAATGTACGCATTAAGGGCTTACCGGAAACCTGGGGTCCAGAATCTCTACGTAAAGTTGCACTGGCCTTTTTTTGCAAGCCTGCTGGGTCCAGAAAGAGCTGCACAGATCGTCATAGAAAGGCTCCACAGAGCCTTGCGTCCCAAGCCGAAGCTCTCTGAGCCACCTAGGGACTTCATATGTGGTTTATTATCATATGTGGATACTGCCTGTATACTTCAAGCGGCTCGTGAACAGAGGCCACTGGTGTTTGGGGATGCTGAACTGTCCCTGTACCAGGACATTTCGCCAACGACCCTAGCCAAGCGCACACTTCTCAAGCCATTACTAGAGAGACTGAGGGATAAAAACATCAACTACCCATGGCTCTTTCCCTTTGTACCTTTCAATAAACCCTAATGGCAAGAGGATAACTGTGCGTACCCCAGAGGATCTGGAAGCGGTGTGGGTGATCCAGGATATGGAACCTGTGGTGGTCCCAAATTGGCTACCTGTTGCTAGTCCGCCGCGTCTCCCGTCCCTGCCGAGATGTGAGGAGTGGAAGGTTGCCTCAAAGCAAAAATCCAACAAAATGAAGAAATCCCGGTTAAGGGACCGCAGCCGCCACGCTGACCCTGAGCGACAGGGCTGGTTGGTTCCTGTTCTGCTGACTACCCGCACGGGTTACTTACCCTGTGAGACCGTAAAACTGTTCTGGTTTTGATAATTCTGTTAACTGGTAGACTTGAATGTTATATTAGTATGCTGGAAGTTTTGTTCATAGCCACCGGGTGCACAGTCTGGAACGTGGCATGAGCTCTAGAAATACCTGATGCCCTGCTATTTTTTATGTTTTTTGACTGACTCACACCACTGAAGCAGCACTATCAATACCATGGCTCTTATTTAGGTTATCAGCGGTATTTCACATACTTGTGCAGGTGATAGCGCAGCATAACTTAGAGTACATGACATTATGCCGCTTGGTTTCTTACTTCTGTGTATATGTCTAACATGTGTGAGTCTTACCACCAATAAGTTGTTGAATGTTTTAACTGTTCTTGCTTGCTATCAGGATGTATGGACAACTCATGATATCTCCGCTCCCTTTTCATCTAGTCTACACATATTCCTACACTATTTCCTGAATATCTCACAAATGCTGGAAATTGTCTCCATAGTTCCCTATAGATATTCACTTGATCCACTGTATCACTTTCGCTTCCAGAACTAGCTTTCTCCCCCTCTCTCTATATATATATATTTCAGGTCTTACTCTCCTATCCTCTCTACATTTTCTGGGTGCCACCGCTCCTTCTCACTGTCATGTCAACTATCTTGCCTTTCTCTCGGACTTACAAGTCCTCTCCTCTCGTCCATTCTTCCCCTCCTCTACTTCTATTTTCCCCCTGTTCTGCTTAACACTCTTTCTCCTTGCTGATCAAACATGTGAAATCCAGACATATTACCTACTGTTGCCCTTCTGCTAGATACTGAGCCTGTGCCCCACAGGCTAGGACTGTTTTGGTTTAACAAACCGATTACCTTCACCCCGGTTTTCCCTCATAGAAGGCACACTTATTGTCCCTATCCTTTTGAGGTATTAATACTCATTTGTACGACGTTTAACACCCCCAGTTTTTGTCACCCACTGTTACATCTTTACCTTGTCTTCCACCCCCCTCCTTCCCTTGCCATCACTCTCTTCCCTCCCACCCCCTCCCCCCTCCTTTTCTGGGCCTCCCTTGAATATCTACAGTATACAAAGTGTTATATCAAACCTACAGCATGATATCAGAGTTAAAATGATTGTCATTTAATGTCAGGGGCTTTAACTCGCCCAATAAACATGGGCAGATTTTTGGGGTCACTATGAAACTAGGAGCCAATCTCTTATCACTACAAGAAACACACTTTAGAGAAAATAAGGTTCCATGCCTACCATTGAAACATTTTGATAGATGGTTCCATTCAACTCATGCCTCTTCGGCATCTAAGGAAGGATCAATCGCTATACACCGCTCTCTCCCCTTGCATGTGATTGACACCTTCAGGGACTCAGAGGGATGAGCTCTATTCCTGAAAGCTCAACTTCAAACAACTAAACTCACAATAGCAAACGTGTATGTCCCTAATCAGAGACAGATCTCGTGGTTGCTGAGGACATTGGACACCTTGTCGCTTTTTGCTGAGGGTCCCATAATCCTGGGAGGGGATTTAAATATCACCCTAAACCCATTGCTAGACACCACAACTGGGAAGTCACACATTTCATATAGAGCTATATCCGACTTCTCTCTTTCAGATGCTTGGCGTCATCGCCATCCTGGAACCAAAGACTACTCCTACCTTTCCACAGTACACAACTCCTATCAATGTCTAGATTACTTCCTAGTCCATTCTGCACTACTCCCGATGAACACGACTGCAGGTATTGATACCATAACAATCTCAGACCCCGATTGTGTTGACCGTGTCTTTCAGTGGCCCTTTGCGCTCGCAAACACGCT
The DNA here is from genome assembly GCF_029499605.1 of Hyla sarda. Lineage (NCBI taxonomy): Eukaryota > Metazoa > Chordata > Amphibia > Anura > Hylidae > Hyla > Hyla sarda. The sequence continues at coordinate 339,488,229 of NC_079189.1, read as the reverse complement.
GGCGCCTCAACAAGAGTTTATTGGAAGACAGTTGAGTGAAAGGGGGATATCCTGAAACATATCCAGATGTACTTTGAACTAAATGCAGAATCTGGCCCCTCTAAGACTCTGGTTTGGGAAGCATACAAGGCTTACATTAGGGGAATTTTCATATCCTGGGGAGCTAGACTTAAAAAGGAAAGAAACAATACCATCACCTCCCTACTCTCCCAGATATCAGCACTCGAGAGAGTACACAAACATACAAGAGCTCAAGAACCTTTTGAGACTTTTATGCTAAGCTTTATAATTTAGAAGGTGAGGACACGATAGAACAGTCATCGGATAGGTCACGCCTAGTGGATACATTTCTCAGTGACCTACATTTACCGAGACTATCAGAATGCATGGCACATGATCTCCTGAGGCCAGAGGACACTGAGGAGGTGAGTAAAATACTCTTCTACTTTCACACTGGGAAGAGCCCACGTCTGGATGGACTACCTCTCTCCTATCAAAGACCTTTAACCCCTTAAGGACCAAGGGCGTACAGGTACGCCTTTGCTCCCTGGTACTTAAGGACCAAGGGCGTACCTGTACGCCCGTGGAAATTTCGGTCCCCGCTGCGCGCCGGGCGGGGATCGCGCCGGGGTGACTGCTGATATCTATCAGCAGGCACCCCGCGCAAATGCCCAGGGGGGTCATTAGACCCCCCCATGTCGGCGTTCGGCGCAAATCGCAAGTGAATTCACACTTGCGATTTGCGCCGATTCCGGGTCATACGGGTCTATGGTGACCCGGTGACCCGGAATAGAAGGGGGATCGCGGGTGTCCTAGACACCCACGATCCCCCTGTAGCGATAGGAGTGAGGTGGCAGAGTTGCCACCCCTCCTATCTCTGCTATTGGTGGTCTAGACGCGACCACCAATAGCAGATCGGGGGCGGAGGGGTTTACTTTCGGTTTCCCCGTCCTGCCCTCCCACAATAGGCGGGGCAGAACGGGGAAACCGACAGGGACCGGCGCCGAAGATCCACTTACCCATCGGCGACGGCAGCGGCGACGATCAGCGGCGGCAGCGGGCGACGATCGGCGGAAGAAGAGGACCGCGACGCAGCTTCCTGGATCCAACGGAAGCCGGTGAGTTACTTAGCAACATCTGGAGGGCTACAGTCTGAGACCACTATAGTGGTCTCTAAACTGTAACCCTCCAGATGTTGCAAAACTACAACTCCCAGCATGCCCAGAGAGCTGTTTAGGCTTGCTGGGAGTTGCAGTTTTGCAACAGCTGGAGGTCTACAGTTTGAGACCACTGCAAAGTGATCTCTATACTGTGCACCTCCAGATCTTGCAAAACTACAACTCCCAGCATGCCCAGACAGCAGTTTGCTGTCTGGGCATGCTGGGAGTTGTAGTTTTGCAACATCTGGAGGTCCACAGTTTGGAGACCACTATGCAGTGGTCTCTAAACTATAGCTCTACAGATGTTGCAAAACTGCAACTCCCAGCAAGCCTAAACAGCTCTCTGGGCATGCTGGGAGTTGTAGTTGCGATCTCTCCAGCTGTTGCATAACCACATCTCCCAGCATGCCTTTCGGCGATCAGTACATGCTGGGAGTTGAAGTTTTGCAACAGCTGGAGGCACACTGGATGGAAAATACTGAGTTAGGTAACAGAACCTAACTGAAGGTTTTCCAACCAGTGTGCCTCCAGCTGTTGCAAAAGTACAACTCCCAGCATGCACGGTCTGTCAGTACATGCTGGGAGTTGTAGTTTTGAAACAGCTGGAGGTTTGCCCCCCCCATGTGAACGTACAGGGTACATTCACACTGGCGGGTTTACAGTAAGTTTTCTGCTTCAAGTTTGGGCTGTGGCAAATTTTTCACCGCAGCGCAAACTCCTAGCGGTAAATTCACTGTAAACCCGCCAGTGTGAATGTACCCTAAAAACACTACACTACACATAATAAAGAGTAAAACACAACATATACACCCCCTTACACTGTCCCCCTAATAAAAAATAAAAAACGTATTGTCCGGCAGTGTTTCCAAAACAGAGCCTCCAGCTGTTGCAAAACAACAACTCCCAGCATTTCCGGACAGCCACTGACTGTCCAGGCATGCTGGGAGTTTAGCAACAGTTGGAGGCACCCTGTTTGGGAATCACTGGCATAGAATACCCCTATGTCCACCCCTATGCAATCCCTAATTTAGTCCTCAAATGCGCATGGCGCTCTCTCACTTCGGAGCCCTGTCGTATTTCAAGGAAACAGTTTAGTGCCACATATGGGGTATTTCCGTACTCGGGAGAAATTGCGTTACTAATTTTGGGGGCTTTTTTTCCTTTTACCCCTTATGAAAAAGAAAAGTTGGGTCTACACCAGCCTGTTAGTGTAAAAAAAATTTTTTTTTTACATTAACATGCTGGCGTTGTTCTTTACTTTTTATTTTCACGGGAGGTAAAAGGAAAAAAAGACCCCCAAAATTTGTAACGCAATTTCTCCTGAGTACGGAGATACCCCATATGTGGGCGTAAAATGCTCTGCGGACGCACAACAAAGCTCAGGATTGAGAGCGCACCATGTACATTTGAGACCTAAATTGGTGATTTGCACAGGGGTGGCTGATTTTACAGCGGTTCTGACATAAGCGCAAAACAATAAATACAGACATGTGACCCCATTTTGGAAACGACACCCCTCACGGAACGTAACAAGGGGTATAGTGAGCCTGAACACCCCACAGGTGTTTGACAAATTTTCATTAAAGTTGGATGGGAAAATGAAAAAAAAAATTTTTTTCACTAAAATGCTGGTGTCACCCTACATTTTTCATTTTCACAAGGGAAAATAAAAAAAAGCCCCCCAAAATTTGTAACCCAATTTCTTCTGAGTAAGAGCATACCCCATATGTGGATGTAAAGTGCTCTATGGGTGCACTACAATGCTCAGAAGAGAGGGAGCGCCATTGGGATTTTGAAGATAAAATTTGTCCGGAATTGAAGGCCACTTGTGTTTACAAAGCCCCCATGGTACCAGAACAATGGACCCCCCCCATATGTGACCCCATTTTGGAAACTACACCCCTCATGTAATGTAATAAGGGGCGCAGTGAGCATTTACGCCCCACAGGTGTCTGACAGATTTTTGGAACAGTGATCCGTGAAAATGGAAAATGTAATTTTCCATTTGCACAGCCCACTGTCCCAAAGATCTGTCAAACGCCAGTGGGGTGTAAATGCTCACTGCACCACTTATTAAATTCTGTGAGGGGTGTAGTTTCCAAAATGGGGTCACATGTGGGGGGGTCCACAGTTCTGGCACAACGGGGGGCTTTATAAATGCACATGGCCCCTGACTACCATTCCAAACAAATTCTCTTTCCAAAAGCTCAATGGTGCTCCTCCTCTTCTGAGCATTGTAGTTCGCCCGTAGTGCACTTCAGGTCCACTTATGGGGTACCTCCATACTCAGAAGAGATGGGGTTACAAATTTTGGGGGGTATTTTCTGCTATTAACCCTTGCAAAAATGTGAAATTTGGGGGGAAACACACATCTTAGTGAAAAAAATTTATATATTTTTTTACATATGCAAAAGTCGTGAAACCCGTGTGGGGTATTAAGGCTCACTGTATCCCTTGTTACGTTCCCCGAGGAGTCTAGTTTCCAAAATGGTATGCCATGTGTTTTTTTTTTTGCTGTTCTGGCACCATAGGGGCTTCCTAAATGCGACATGACCCCCGAGCAAAATTTGCTCTCAAAAAGTCAAATATCACTCCTTCTCTTCGGAGCATTGTAGTTCGCCCGTAATGCACTTCATGCCAATTTATGGGGTGCCTCCATACTCAGAAGAGATGGGGTTACAAATTTTGGGGGGAAACACACATTTTAGTGAAAAAAAAATATTTTTTTTACACATGCAAAAGTCGTGAAACACCTGTGGGGTATTAAGGCTCACTTTATTCCTTGTTACGTTCCCCAAGGGGTTTAGTTTCCAAAATGGTATGCCATGTGGGTTATTTTTGCTGTTCTGGCACCATAGGGGCTTCCTAAATGCAACATGCCCCCCAAAAACCATTTCTGAAAAACGTACTCTCCAAAATCCCCTTGTCGCTCCTTCGCTTCTGAGCCCTCTACTGCGCCCGCCGAACACTTTACATAGACATATGAGGTATGTGCTTACTCGAGAGAAATTGGGCTACAAATACAAGTATACATTTTCTCCTTTTACCCCTTGTAAAAATTCAAAAATTGGGTTTACAAGAACATGCGAGTGTAAAAAATAAACATTGTGAATTTTCTCCTTCACTTTGCTGCTATTCCTGTGAAACACCTAAAGGGTTAAAACACTTACTGATTGTAATTTTGAATACTTTGGGGGGTGTAGTTTTTATAATGGGGTCATTTGTGGGGTATTTCTAATGGGAAGACCCTTTAAATCCACTTCAAACCTGAACTGGTCTCTGAAAAAAAGCGAGGTTCAAAATTTTGTGAAAAATTGGAAAAGTGCTGCTGAACTTTGAAGCCCTCTGGTGTCTTTCAAAAGTAAAACATGTCAATTTTATGATGCAAACATAAAGTAGACATATTGGAAATGTGAATAAAATAAAAAATATTTTGAATATCAATTTTCCTTACAAGCAGAGAGCTTCAAAGTTAGAAAAATGCAAAATTTTCAAATTTTTCATCAAATTTTGGGATTTTTCACCAAGAAAGGATGCAAGTTACCACAAAATTTTATCACTATGTTAAAGTAGAATATGTCACGAAAAAACAATCCCGGAATCAGATTGATAACTAAAAGCATTCCAGAGTTATTAATGTTTAAAGTGACAATGGTCAGATGTGCAAAAAACGCTCTGGTCCTAAGGTGTAAAATGGCCTGGTCCTTAAGGGGTTAAAGTAGCGCTTCTTCCGCGCATAACTGAATTCTGCGTAGAAGCGATCAGGGGATCACCTATCCCTAGACAAACCCAGGAAGCACATATAACTCTTTTAGCTAAGGAGGGGAAAAACCCAGTGGAGTGTGGCAGCTATAGACCAATATCACTCCTCAATCTCCACCTTAAAATCTGGGCAAAATTGATATCCTCACGAATTATGAAGTACCTCCCTTCACTGATAGACATCGAGCAATCGGGCTTCGTACCAGGTAGAGAGGGCTTCACTAACACTTCATGTCTATTATCTAGCATCCATTGAGCTCACCTAGATAAGCGCCCTCTTGTCCTTCTCGGCATTGATGAAGAGAAGGCATTTGACAGAGTCAGTTGGTCTTACATGAGAGCGTTATTACTAAAATTCCACTTTCCTGAAACTTTTGTGGACGTAATATTTTCTCTATACTCTTGTCCAACTGCAGCTTTACTAGAAAATGAGGTAATTTCACCAGTGTTTTCTATCAGCAATGGGACTAGGAAAGGCTGCCCCCTCTCACCAACTCTTCTTGTTTTGGTAATGGAATCACTGCTGCAGAAGGTCCATCAGTCTCCTGAGAACCAAGGCTTTATGACCCCTGATGGGGAGCTCAAGGTACTTTTGCTTTTGTTGACGACCTACTCTTTTTACTGGGTGATCCTCTGGGGGGCTTGTCCTGTCTGCCCCGTTTGTTTGATAAATTTGGTAACTTATTCAACTTTAAAGTGAACATAACTAAGTCCGAGTTGCTCAACATTACTCTATCTAACTCTCAGATAGCTAAAATAACTGATCGTACACAATTCCCATGGGAAGCTTCCTCTTTACAGTACCTAGGTGTTAAAATACCGATTTCCATTACCAAGGTGTATGATACTAATTACAAACGTTTGCTATCCGATGTCCAATGGATCTTGGAGGTGTATGATATCCCGTTGATCTCTTGGCTCGGTAGAATTTTTTTTATAAAATGCTATGTCCTTCCGAAAGGGCTATATAAGATGAGGAAGTTGCCTATTGCTCTCCCCTTATCATTCTTTCGCCGTCTGCAATCTTTATTCTCCAAGTATGTTTGGAGATCCAGCAGACCTACATTAACTCATAGCTTATTAGCAAGACATCAACTGGAAGGAGGTATAGGACTACCAGATGTAAAGATCTTGTACAAGGCCATTCAGCTACAGAGGTGGATGGATATGACCTGTCCCCTTCCCCCTGTAGGGAACGCGCACCAACCTTTCATGGGTGCCACCAAAACTGACCACCTAAGGGAATTGTGGATTCCAAAGCCCACTAGGTTCAGGTCAGACTCTAAATTCTTATTGTTCCAAGGCATGTCAAATACCTGGTCTGAGATGATTCCCTCACTCTTGCCTATACTTTCACCGTTGCTTCCAGCTAGCCTAATATCTGCAGTCATGGATGATTACTCACCTACTTTCCAAATCATGTTGGACAGATTACAACATCTGACGGTGGCCCAGTTGTTCGAGGATGGGGAGACACCAACCCAGGAGACTCTGAAATCTCTGTTACCTAATCAGAGGTTCTCATTTCTAGACCTCAACCACTTTGTTCGCTGTTGTTCCTTGTTTTAAAAAAAGTTTATTCAGCAGCGTAAGCTAACTGCTTTTGAGGAAATTTTAATATCCATACAACCGAAGACATGGAAACTATCTTCATACCTCACCTATGTCACTGCTGGGGCTAGTCCAACCCCACCGCATTATGTGACTTCATGGGCGAGAGAACTAGGTAGAACCTTTTCTGATTCAGAAATTGGAACAATACTGAACCACTCACATGGGTTCTCGAGATGCATCAGACTGTAGGAATCACATTATAAGGTTGTCTCCCGGTGGTACAAAACGCCGGCATTCATGTTTACTCATAAACTTTTGTCCTCAAACCTATGTTGGCGATGTCAGACAGAGATGGTCACCCATCTGCACATCTGTTGGACGTGTTCTCGCATTTCTTCATTTTGGAGGGAGGTTGAGAAAGTAATTCAATCCATGATGAAAAAAAGGATCGTACTCACTCCAGAGGCTGCTTTGTTGGTCTCCCCTCAATAGGTTCTATACCTGGAAAACAATTCTATAGTTAGCCACTTGGTTGCTACAGCAAAAACTCTAATTCCTTTCAGATGGCTTCAGAGCAAACCCTCCTCTATAGGAGAATGGTTTACCAAAATCCACCAGATCTGTAGATTTAAGGAAATGTCCCATAGAGCTATGAGGAAACATGATCTGTATCTCAAAACTTGGTCACCATGACACAATTATCAACATAAAGGTGATTAGTATCACTTAAACTCCTCCCTCCCATTTGAGATTCTAACTTTGTGTTATTGACTGTCCTGGTATATTATTGTGCCCTATTGGGCCTGTTTTGTTTCCTTGTCTACACAATTTTGTTTTACGAATTATCAGCAGATGCGTCTGCTACATGCCTTTTATTCAATGTTTTCTGTTGGAAAATAAATAAAAATATATTTGAAAAAAAAAGGAATAAAGCTGTTAACAACCATAACTCTCCACATAACCTACGGATTTAAGTGAGTTTCTCTTGAAAAAGAAAAAAAAAGTGTACAACTTTAACAGAGCAACACAAAAGCTATTCTATTAAAGAAATGATTATCGTTATTATACCAACATGTACCTATTATGGATATCAGGAAATCGAATAACTTTTCTGTACTAATGATTCATTTTGTATATCAGTGGAAATTTTTGTTGAATAGTCAAGTTTTTTTTTTTTAGATACAGAATATACAGTTCACATAAATTACACCCTTTATAATTTTGTAAATATTTTGTTTAGTGATGAGCGAATCTAATCTGACGAACCCAAATTCATTCCGAATTTCAGGAAAAATTTGATTTGTAATGAATGCAAATTTCGCCACGATTCCTTCACGCGAATCGCTTAATTAAACTCCATTTAGTGCGGTCCAGGGGCTGGGCATCTAAAATGGCGGATCCACATGTGAGGACATGGGGCAAGGAATCCTGGGAAGGCAGGAAGGTGGGTAGGCATCCTGAATCACATGCAGCATGCAGGCAATCAACAGCCAACCACCCCTGTGATGTCACAGCCCTATATAATTGGCAGACATCTTGCGGCCAGTCACATCAGCGTTTTATTACAGAGAGAGCGGGACAGACAGCAGTGTGTGTTGCGCAGGAAAGCATTTTTACAGCAGCGATTCACCTCCAAGTCACTACAGCGTTCTATTACAGAAAGGGACAGAGTGCAGTGTGTTGCACAGAGTGTTGCACAGAACAGCAGCGATTCACCTCAAGCACAAATCCAGCCTAGAAGCACTGATAGGGAAGGGAGAGAGCTTGAGAGAGATTTTAGTTGTAGTAAACAGCGACTGTGTGCGGCAGAACTGGTGTGTGCTACAACTGAAAAGCTAATAGTAGCAAGCCAGTTAGGGTGAGCAGAGCACTAAAAGCATATTGTCCTCTATTAAGTGTAACCTGTGCGTACATCTAAGTGGTGTACCATTTTGTTCTTGCTAACGTCTTAAGGGCCTAGATACTGTGAAAGGCCTGCAAAAAGTACACACCTGCTGGTGTTGTAGACAAATAATGTTTTAAGCGTACCGGAGCGCATTGTCCTCCCCTCATAAGTGCATACCACATAGGTACATCTAAGTGGTGTACCATTTTGTTCCTATTAAAGTCTTAACCACTTAGGGCATACAGGTACACCCTGGCTCACTGGTACTTAAGGACCACGGGCATACCTGTACGCCCGTTGGAATTCCAATCCCTGTCGCTCGCCGGGCGGGACTGGACCGGGATGCCTGCTAAAATCATTCAGCAGGCACCCTGTGCAAACCCCTGGGGGGGGGGGTCATTGTCCAAGACACCCCCGATCCACCTGAAGGGATAGGAGTGAGGTGGCAGGGGTTCCACCCCTCCTATCCCTGCTATTGGTCGGTCAGAAGCAACCGACCAATCGCAGATCGGGGGCAGGGGGGTTAAAGTTCCGTTCCCGCGTTCTGCCCACCCAGTGTAGTCCAGGCAGAGCAGGGGAACCGTGATATGACTGGCACCGGAGGTCACTTACCAACGGCGCTCGGCGGCAGGCGGCAGAGGACGGCGATGCGGCTCCCTGGTGTGGCTCCCTGGTGCGGCGATCCTACAGAAGCCGGTGAGTTGTTGCCTAGCAACATCTGGAGGGCTACAGTTTGGAGACCACTATACAGTGGTCTCTAAACTTTAGCTCTCCAGATGTTGCAAAACTACAACTTCCAGCATGCCCAGCCAGCTGTTTGGTCATGCTGGGATTTGCAGTTTTGCAACAGCTGGAGGGATATAGTTTGGAGATCACTGTGCAGTGGTCTCTAAACTGTGTCCCTCTAGATCTTGCAAAACTACAACTCCTAGCATGCCCACACAGCAGTTTGCTGTCTTGGCATGCTGGGAGTTGTAGTTTTGCAACTTCAGGAGGACTTCAGTTTAGAGACCTCTGTATAGTGGTCTCCAAACTGTAGCCCTCCAGATGTTGCTAGGCAACTCACCAGCCTCTGTAGGATCCAGGGAGCTGCATCGCCGTCCTCTGCTGCCGCCGATCGCCGCCCGCTGCCGCCGCCGATCGGCGCCTGCTGCTGCCACCGATGGGTAAATGGACCTTCGGCGCCGGTCCCCGTCGGTTCCCCCGTTCTGCCCAGACAACAGTGTGCGGACAGAGTGGGGGAACCGAACGTTAAACCCCCTCCCCTAATCTGCTATTGGTCATTGCTTCTGAACGACCAGTAGCAGGGATTGGAACGACCTCACTCCTATCCCTTCAGGGGGATCGGGGGGGTCTTGGATAAGCCCGATCCCCCTTATTTTCCATGTCACCAGGTCAATGCAGACCCGTATGACCCAGAATCGCCGCAAATCGCCAGTGTCAATTCACCGGCGATTTGCAGCGATCGTCGACATGGGGGGGGGGGGTCTCAGGACCCCCCTGGGCATTTTCATGGGTTGCCTGCTGATAGATATCAGCAGTCACCCAGGTCCTGTCCCTGCACGGCGCACGGCAAGGTCCAAAATTCCCATGGGTGTACAGGTACGCCCTTGGTCTTTAAGTTCCAGGGAACGAAGGCGTACCTGTACACCCTTGGTCCCTAAGGGGTTAAGGGCCTTGATACTGTGAAAGGCCAACCAAAAGTACACACCAAAAGTACACACCAAAAGTACTGTTTTAAGCGTAGTGGAGCGCATTGTCCTCCCCTCATAAGTGCATACCACATACGTACATCTAAGTGGTGTACCATTTTGTTCCTGTTAAAGTCTTAAAGGGGTACTCCGGCCCTAATACATCTTATCCCCTAAGCAAAGGATAGGGGATAAGATGTATGATAGCAATCTGTCATTCTGCCCTCACCTTTGTGAGCTCTCGCAGTGCTGGAGGCTGCGAGTGTGAAGCGTGACAACCACTGGGCCGGAGTATTGTGAAGTCACCACTCCGCACCCATGTGACATCACGCCCCACCCCCTCAATACAAGTCTATGGGAGAGGGCTTGATGGCACCTTTCAGGGAACTGATGGCTTGTGCCGAGCCAAGGTGGAGAGTCCCAAGCCGTCATTTCTTTGTGAAGAAGGCAGTACAAGCCCTGCACAATCTTTGAGCCTGCTGGTGTACACTAGTGTTGAACGGCATAGGCCATATTCGAATTCGCGAATATTCGCGAATATATGGACGAATATTCGTCATATATTCGCGAATATTCGCATATTCGTTATCCCCTCGTTTTATTTTCGCATATGCGAAACTTCGCGTATGCGAAAATTAACATATGTGCTAATTTGCATATACAAAATTAGCATACGCGAAAATTCACATATGCGAAAATTCGCATGTGCTAATTTTCGCATATGCGAATTTTCGCACGGCAGTCTCACACAGTAGTATTACAGCCTTCTTTACACCACACAAGCTGGAAGCAGAGAGGGATGATCACTGTGATGTGTACTGTGAAGAAACAAATAAAAAAAAAAAAAAAAAACGAATATTCGTAATTACGAATATATAGCGCTATATTCGCGAAATTCGCGAATTCGCGAATATGCGATATTCGCGAATAATATTCGAATTGCGAATATTCGCGAGCAACACTAGTGTACACCAAAGTGCACGGCAGCGCCAATGTGGGGAGGTGTAACTATGGTCAGGGACAATACATGTCCTTTAACCCCTTAAGTACTGTCACTTTAAACATTAATAACTCTGTGATGCTTTTAGTTATCATTCTGATTCCTTTCTTGGTGAAAAATCCCAAAATTTGATTAAAAAAAAGAAAATTTTGCATTTTTCTAACTTTGAAGCTATCTGTTTGTAAGGAAAATGGATATTCAAAATACATTTTTTTTTTCTTCACATATACAATATGTCTACTGTATGTTTGCATCATAAAATTTATGAGTTTTTACTTTTGGAAGACACCAGAGGGCTTCAAAATTCAGCAGCGATTTTCACATTTTTCACAACATTTTCACTATTTTTCAGTGACCAGTTCAGTTTTGAAGTGGATTTTAAGGGTCTTCATATTAGAAATACCCCACAAATGACCCCATTCTAAAAACTGCACCCCCCAAAGTATTCAAAATGATATTCAGTCAGCATTTTAACTCTTTAGGTGTTTCACAGGAATAGCAGCAAAGTAAAGGAGAAAATTCACAATCTTCATATTTTACACTCGCATGTTCTTGTAGACCCAATTTTTTAATTTTTGCAAGGGTAAAAAGGAGAAAATTTTTACTTGGATTTGAAACCCAATTTTTCTCGAGTAAGGACATACCTCATATGTCTATGTAAAGTGTTCGGCGGGCACAGTAGAGGACTCAGAAGGGAAGGAGCGACAAGTTTTTGGGGGGCATGTCACCTTTAGGAAGCCCCTATGGTGCAAGAACAGCAAAAAAATTAAACCCACATGGCATACAATTTTGGAAACTAGACCCCTCGGGGAACATAACAAGGGGTAAAGTGAACCTTAATACCCCACAGGTGATTCACGACTTTTGCATATGTAAAAAAAACTTTTTTTTTCCTAAAATGCTTGGTTTCCCAAAAGTTTTACTTTTTTAAAAAGGGTAATAGCAGAAAATACCCCCAAAATTTGAAGCCCAATTTCTCCCGATTCAGAAAACACCCCATATGGGGGTGAAAAGTGCTCTGCTGGCGCACTACAGGTCTCAGAGGAGAAGGAGTCACATTTGGCTTTTTGAAAGCAAATTTTGCTCTGGGGGCATGCCGCATTTAGGAAGCCCCTATGGTGCCAGAAAAGCAAAAAAAAAATTACATGGCAAACTTTTTTGGAAACTAGAACCCTCGGGGAATGTAACAAGGGGTTAAGTGAACCTTTATACCCCACAGGTGTTTCACGACTTTTGCATATGTAAAAAAAAAAAAAATTTTTACCTAAAATGCTTGTTTTCCCAAAAATTTTACATTTTTAAAAAGGGTAAAAGCAGAAAATACCCCCCAAAATTTGTAACACAATTTCTCCCGAGTACGGCGATACCCCATATGTGACCCTAAACTGTTGCCATGAAATACGACAGGGCTCCAAAGTGAGAGCGCCATGCGCATTTGAGGCCTAAATTAGGGACCTGCATAGGGGTGGACATAGGGGTATTCTACGCCAGTGATTCCCAGACAGGGTTCCTCCAGCTGTTGTAAAACTACCAGCATGCCTGGACAGTTAGTGGCTGTCTGGTAATACTGGTAGTAGTTGTTTTGCAACAGCTGGTGGCTCCGTTTTGGAAACAGTGGCGTACCAGACATTTTCATTTTTATTGGGGAGGGGAGGGGGGCTGTGTAGGGGTATGTGTATATGTAGTGTTTTTTACTTTTTATTTTATTTTGTGTTAGTGTAGTGTAGTGTTTTTAGAGTACAGTCGCATGGGCAGGGGTTCACAGTAGTTTTTCGCTGGCAGTTTGAGCTGCGGCAAAAAATTTGCGGCACCTCAAACTTGCAGCCGGATACTTACTGTAAATCTCCGCCCATGTGAGTGTACCCTATACATTCACATTGGGGGGGGGGGAACATCCAGCTGTTGCAAAACTACATCTCCCAGCATGCGCTGGCAGACTGTACATGCTGAGAGTTTTAGTTTTGTGACCTAACTCAGTGTTTCACAACCAGTATGCCTCCTACTGGTTGCATAACTACAACTCCCAGCATGCCCGTTGGCTGTCGGTGACTGCTGAGAGTTGTAGTTTGCAATAGCTGGAGGCACACCGGTCGTGAAACACTGAGTTAGGTTAAAAAAAACTCTGAGTTTCACAACCAGTGTGCCTTCAGCTGTTGCAAAACTACAACTCTCAGCAGTCACCGACAGCCAACGGGCATGCTGGGAGTTGTAGTTATGCAACCAGCAGATGCACCACTACAACTCCCAGCATGCGCTTTGGCTGTTTGTGCAAGCTGGGAGTTGTAGTTATATAACAGCTGAAGGTACACTTTTCCATAGAAAGAATGTGCCTCCAGCTGTTGCAAAACTATAAGTCCCAGCATGCCCATAAGGGAATGCTGGGAGTTGTGGTGGTCTGCCTCCTGCTGTTGCATAACTACAGCTCCCAGCATACCTTTTTGCATGCTGGTAGCTGTTGCTAAGCAACAGCAGGAGGCTCTCACTCACCTCCTACTGCTACAAGCCGCCGCTTCAGGTCAGTCCCTCGCCGCCGCTCCTGGGGCCCCGATCCCAACAGGGACGCCGGGGATTGGAGTCCACAGCTGCCGAGGTCCTCTTCCCGCACCCGCTCACGTCCTGCTGAAGAGGGGCGGAGCAGGTTGCGGGAATGACACCCGCAGCAGGTGCCCTGATTGGTCGGCCGGTAAACCGGCCGACGAATCAGGGTGATCGTGAGATGGCACCAGTGCCACCTCACCCCTGCTGGCTATGGCTGTTCGGGGCCTTCAGAGATCGCCCCGAACAGCCTGTAATCCCGATTGACCCGGAATCCACCGCAGATCGCTGGGCTGAATTGTCCAGCAATCTGAACGATTTGAGCAGGCATCCGGCTCCGGTCTCCAACCGGCTAGCGGTGGGGACCGGATTTCCCACGGGCGTATGGATACGCCCTGCGTCCTTAAGGACTCAGGATGCAGGGCGTATCCATACACCCTGCATCCTGAAGAGGTTAAGGCTCACTGAGTAAATGTGGTTCCTGCACAGCTACAACAACAACTTGGACAGGTCACGCCACTTCCGCCTCCACGCTCTCAGGCCGTTGGCCCTGTGACAGTGTGCGACTCCACCTCCTCATCCTCCACCGTGTCCTCAGCCTCCACTGCACGGACAAGACTCAGTGCCCTTCCAGCATATCATGTGTGCAAGGCACAGCGGTGTCACACTGTTCTTCACATGGTTTGCCTTGGCGAACTGAGTCATACAGGGGAGGAACTGCTAAGTCATTCATTAAGAAATCGAATCATGACTTAATCCACGAAAACTGGAAATGGGAATCATGGTGACTGACAACTGGAAGAACATCTTGTCTGCGTTGCGACAAGGAAGCCTGAGACACGCACACGTGTTCACAATACCTAACATCTTGTCTGCATTGCGACAAAGAAGCCTGAGACAAGGCACACATGTTCAATCTGGTTGGTATCCTAACAATGGCACGTTTCCTATAATCACAATAAGTGTCACCAGATAAGACACGAAAAAGGCACAGGCGCAGCAGGGCCTGGCGTGTGCGCGTACGGCTTAACACGCCAGGCACTGCTGCGCCTGCACCTTTTTCGTACGCACACATTATGAACACATGGCTTTGTTATTGTTATTGCTGTACGGCGCATGCGCTGGCACAGAAGCCTCCCTGACAATGTAAGCCGCACACACAGCCGGGCGCTGATGCGCCTGTGTTTGGCGCACGCGCTGTGTGCACTTGTATATGTGCAGTCTAGGGGCGGACGTGGTAATTCGCACCCAAAACAGTACATTTAACCTCCGGTGGTACCTCTGGACAGATTGCTGTTACTGTCCGGAGGGAACCACACGTATTCACCGACCAGGAGGGATCTGCATCTGGTCACTGGCTACCTATACCGTACATCGCTAATTGGGACCTCCATCCCGGGTCTCGGCTAGGAGGACTACTTTCCGTGGGTCTGAGTGAGTGGTCCTTATCGGACCGGTTTATCATTTATATAGCTGGCACTTACAGACTTATTGCCAGAGTATCAAGTATTTCTTTGGCTTTCTATCCATTCCCCTGATGAACCCTGCATTGCTCCTAAATATCCATATAGGAGGGGGGGGGGGGGGAACGCGTCAGGATTGATTAGTGATTACTGCATTAGTTGTGTCTTATCTGGTGACACTTATTGTGATTAAAGGAAACGTGCTATTTGACTGGGGCCATTGGCTAATGGCCCTGGCATTTCACCCAATGTGTATTTTTTGGTGTTGATTAATATTTTCTTGAAGACTACTATTTTATGCTGTTATTATTAAATGCTAAGTTTTAGTGAGCTAATCTTACTCTTCTGTGAATTTTTGTCCATTAGCTCCGCATACATCTGTATATCTGTGAATTTGCAGTGAAATTTTGGTATCCTAACAATGGGAAGGAAACTTTGCATGCACTTCATCCACTAGTACACTGCAAAGCACACCCTCCTTGAGCCGCAGCATCAGAACAGTATCCTCAATATAGTCTGATTTGCGACATTTCCACACATTGGAATTCCACCCTCCATATGTTGGACCCACTGTACAGACAGAGAAAAGCCATCACCGATTTCTTGATGATCCAAGCAGATAGGGGGACTCCCCTGTGTAACTTGAATGTCAACCAGAGGCAGCTCATACGTGACACCTGCCATTTGCTCAGGCCCTTTGAGGAAGCCACATTATTAGTCAGTCGCCAGGATTACAGGATGAACAACGTCATTCCACTGCTTCATTTACTACAACGTGTGTTGGAAACAATGGCTTATCAGGGCACTGGAGATGTGGCGCCTACATCTCATGGCCACATGAGCCCTGTGGGGGCTGAACTGGAGGAGGAGGAGAAGGAGGGTCACAGTGGAGCACAGTTTAGATTTTGCGAGATGGGCGGTTTTTCTAGTCATCTGACAGAAGAAGAGGAGCACGAGCAGCTAGAGGAGCTAGAGCTTTATGAGGAAGGTGAGACAGAGGACACAGACACATTGTGGCAGTATGCAGTGGAGGTGGAGGCAAGGAATTCCTCTGAGTCACTTGACAAATGGGACAATCCATGCTCACTTGCTTGCGTAGTCAAATTGTCAACATTTGGCAGTGGGATGACTTCTGGCTCTTCACCTTATTGGACCCGCGCTACTGGCAGAAAATGGGGGCCTTTTTTATACCCACTGAGAGGGAGGACAAACTGACCTACTACAGAGACATCCTATGTAGTCAGTTGTCCGATGCCTATCTGCGCCATTGTCCATCCTCTCACAGGTCTGACTAGGAAGCCCTCTGCGCTCACCTTCCACTGCCATGGCTGCTGAAGAGGGGTGGAGTGGCAAGAGCAATACCAGCTCCAGCAGCAGCAGCCGGAGTCACAGTCGCTAATGAGTAGCTTTCTTTACCCGCATAGTGAAGCAACTCATCAGCAGTAGGTAGACCTGGAGCAGGAACTGAACCAGCGGGTGGTGGCATACCTTTACATGCCCATGCCAACACACCTTAAAGATCTGCTGGACTTCTGGCCAAACTTGATTTGTGGCTGCAACTAGCAGAGTTTGCCCTGGAAAAGCTGTCCTGCCCGGCGAGTAATGTGCAATCAGAGCGGGTGTTTAGTGCGGTGGAGGCCATAGTCACCCCAAGGAGAACTCGTCTGATGAATCAGGCATGGATCAGCCAGGATTTCCACCCACCAATGCCAGATGCATCAGAGTAGATAGACCATGGTGCTACACCAACACTGCACAAATATGGATAGTGCAAAACATACTTAGGGTGCTGCACCCCAGTTACAGAGATTCCTCTGCATCAGTCCACAACTATTGAGGATATGCATTCGCTAAAACGTAACTTTTCTTAGGATAAAATATATGTACCCAAAAAATTTTTTAAATCAAACAAAAGGAAAGGTGTGCAAAAAACACCATGTGTCACCTACACCCCCAAGTATTGATGTGATGCAAAGACCTCTAAAAGGTTGAAGGGAACAATGTATGGTCCATTGCAACCGGTGGGGGTAAAAACTTCCCCTGTAATGCCCTACTCTTGCATTATTAATTCCCTTCTTGGCAAGTGTTACTCGCCCTAAAAAGGGCAGCCCCACACAGGAACCTCTCCCTATTTCCACCTGCAAACACTGCCATTTCCCAGGGTTTTTAGGTAGGGATTTGGTTCCTGTGTGGGGGTCGCCCTTTTTAGGGCGAGTAACACTTTCCAAGAAGGGAATTAATAGGGCGAGAATAGAGCCTTATAGGGGAATTTTTACCCGCAGCTGCTACAATGGACAATATGTTGGTCCCTTCCACCTTTTCAAGGAAAGTGTTACTTGTCTTAAAAAGGGCGTCCCACATAGGTACATCTCCCTATTTCTACCTAATAACCCTGGAAAATGGCAGTGTTTGTAGGTGGAAATAGGTAGAGTTTCCTGTGTGGGACCACCCTTTTTAGGGCGAGTAACACTTGCCAAGAAGCGAATCAATAATGGAGAGTAGGGCCTTGAAGGTGAAGTTTTTACCCCCACCGGTTACAATGAACCATACATTGTTCCCTTCCACCTTTTAGAGGTCTTTGCATCGCATCAATACTTGGTGGTGTAGGTGGCATATGGTGTTTTTTGCACAACATTCCTTTTGTTGATTTAAAAAAAAATTGGGTACATACATTTTTTCCTCCTTACCTATTTTATGGCTTATGTTTTGCACCACCAATCCTACTTTGCAGTGACATTAGTCATTTTACCAAAAAATCCACGCCAAAACATAAAAAAATTCATTGTGCAACAAAATTGAAGACATAATGCCATTTTATAAATTTCGAGGGCTTCCATTTCTACGCAGTACATTTTTGGTAAAAATGACACCTTATGTTTATTTTGTAGGTCCATACGATTAAAATGGTACCCTATTTATATAGGTTTGATTTTGTCATACTTCTGGAAAAAATCATAACTACATGCAGGAAAATGTAAACGTTTAAAATTGTCAATTGTCTTTTTTATTTTTCCGTGTACAGGTCGGTATGAGGGCCATGATCTGAAGTTTTTAGCGGTACAATTTTTGTATTGATCGGACTTGTTTATCGCTATTTATTCATTTATTCATGATATAAAAAGTGACCAAAAATACACTATTTTGGACTTTGGATTTTTTTTTTGCATGCACGCCATTGACCATGCGGTTTAATTAACTATATATTTTAATAATTTGGACATTTCCACACGTGGCGATATCACATATGTTTATTTTTATTTACACAGTTTTTTTTTTAAATGGGAAAAGGGGGGGTGATTCAAACTTTTATTAGGGAAGGGGTTAAACGACCTTTATTCACTTTTTTTTCCACTTTTTTTTTGCATTGTTATAGCTCCCATAGGGGCTATAACACTGCACACACTGATCTTTTACATTGATCAATGGTTTCTTATAGGAAACATTGATCGAAGATTCTGCTGCTTGACTGCTCATGCCTGGATTTCAGGCACTGAGCAGTCATTCAGCGATCGGACACAGGAGGCAGGTAAGGGGACCATCCTCGTGTCCTACAGCTGTCCGGAATGCCGCGATTTCGTCGAAGTGATCCCAAACAGCCCCCTGAGCTAACCGGCAGCACTTTACTTTCACTTTAGACGCAGCGATCAACTTTGAACGCTGCGTCTAAAGAGTTAATAGCGTGCAGCACTGCGATCAGTGCCGCGCGCTATTACCATGGGTCCTGCCGTTGTTAGGTGCTGGACCCGCCTCACTGTGACGCCACGTGTTATAGTAAGGTAGTGGACTCTGGGCGTACGGGTGCATCCTTAAGGAGTTAAATTGGGCTCACCTGGCAATCTAATTATCACAGGTGTCCAAAATTGCTTTGAGTGATCAAAAGAGCCATGAGACACAATGCCATCCATGAGTTAAACTGTAAAACAAAATATTTAATCTTTGTGACAATTAAATAGGATTTGCATAATAATATGGAACAGGGTCTACAACTCAAAGCAATTTGAGCAAAGCAATGTACAGTGGACTGACCTGCTTTTTACCTGTATTTTCTGTGTTTAGCTAAATGTATTTAATGCGATAATAATGAAAGTTAATTAGGCCTTTTGTGTCATGTTACTCTATTTTCTGGGCTTTATTAAAAAAAACTGCATTTCTAGCTGGGTTTAACAAAAGAACACATTCCTAGCTGTAAGAGTGAAGGTTAAATAGGCCTTTTAAGCCATGGTACTTGTATTTTCTGTGTTTCTCAAAACACAGCACTTGGAACCTTAATAGTTGTTAAACAATCATCCAAAAAAATAAAATAAAAAAATTAAAATAAAACCCAAAAATCCTGTATACCAACCTGAAATAAATCAGGGATGCAAACACTCTTAAAATGAATCAGTTAGAAACTTAAAACTTCTGTGCCTGATGCCACCAATTAGACAGTTCTACCACCACCCCTGCTGTCTGCTGCCTACTACGACCCCCACCAGTCCGTCCGCTGACTGCTGTCCTTTGGCTTTTTCAATAAGAATAAGAATACTTTATGCACCTTTATTATTGTGTCAAAAAGCATACAAAATCAAGTGCAGTGTGTTTTTTAACAAGCTGTTAGTTACCATGGGTTACCAAATAATGCCATAATTTTGACATTCACTTAGCCATAAACCATGTTAAAACTACTTAAATGAATTCCTAGGTGACCTTTCAGTGTTATACATGGTTTAGAGCTCTTTGGCAGCGTTATACATGTGTTTTGAGGATTATTGCATTGCTGGTGTGTGTAGAACTTATTCGCCACAAACCAAAATTTCTGAAAGGTTCTACAGGCCCGGTTATTTGAACTTTTTAAAAGCTTACTTAACTCCACCCATAATGCTAAGTTATATTACTGTGTGATATGCTTCCATTACCTTCATGCGGCTTTCTTTTGTTTTTATACACCAATGCCCTGAAGTGCTACAGTGCAAGTTCTATTTTTATTTTACTATTGTCTCTGATTCTGACCTTTCCTAGTATTTCATGCAGCCAGAGACAATATGTAATAAGTTGCATGGTCTCTAGGGGGTGTGGTTATCCTGCATTGAGTGAGCAGATAGCATTACTTCAGTAAATCACTTCCATCCTGCTATCCACCCACTTACTGCAGCATACTCATACACACCCCTAGAGACCATGACTTATGATATTTAATCTTTGGCCACATGGAATGCTGGGAAAAGTCAAAGACAACTGTAAAAAAAGATTTGCACTATAGCAGGGTGTGGGTCGCATGCCAGAAAACAGGACAAAGGGGTTAGTAGAATCAAATTACACATTATTGTAACTTTATCATGGGGTCAAAGGCTGAAGAAACAAAAATCCTTGAATAGCCCTTTAAATTTGTGCAATGTGACTGATAAAACTTATGACAGAGTCATACTAATACTGTTGTGTAAATTGTAACTATGACGCATGACACCAAAAACCTTCTTTTGATGTTTGGCATAGTATCCGTCGCCAATGAAATAATTACTATTTTCATTACACAGTTGATTATATACAGATATTATCTATATTGACATTAGTAAAAGGGGAACCCAAAATATTTTTTAATAACGTGAATTCAGGTAGAAAAAACAGACATGGTCGCACATCCACATATTGTGTTTTGATCTAATTGCTTCTCAGCATAAATTCAAAAACTAACAGGTTGTTAGTATACATTTTGATCAAAAGGTACAAGCCCACTCGCCATGTCAAGGCCACCTACTTTGAGTGGGTCCCTAACGTCCCTAGCATAATATTGCGTAGCACTGGGCGGCGACCACCACTGCCGCGACATCAGTGCCCACAGGGGGAACGACCCACTGGTAGAGCGGCCCCATTGCCACTCTAACCAGTCCATGGGTCGCACCCCACAGACACAGCGCCGCGGCAGCAACGGACGCCGCACAGCACCACACCAGTGTGAACAGGGTGTAAAAGCTCATTTACCATGCTCTCCCAGTCAGACTGGGAGGCTGCTGGGAAAGAAAAGACCCTTGTGTAGCTAACTACTACTTATATAGGGTTGGGCTGAGGGGGTGGGGCAGAGTGCAGACACATGTTAAAAAAAAAAAAAAGGGGATAGAAAACACAATGTGAATTCAGGTAGAAAAAACAGACATGGTCGCACATCTACATATTGTGTTTTGATCTAATTGCTTCTCAGCATAAATTCAAAAACTAACAGGTTGTTAGTATACATTTTGATCAAAAGGTACAAGCCCACTCGCCACGTCAAGGCCACCTACTATCCCCTCCTTTTTTTTGTTTTAACATGTGTCTGCACTCTTCCCCACCCCCTCAGCCCACACCTATATAAGTAGTAGTTAGCTACACAAGGGCCTTTTCTTTCCTAGCAGCCTCCCAGTCTGACTGGGAGTGCATGGTAAGTGAGCTTTAACACCCTGTTCACACTGGTGTGGTGCTGTGCGGTGTCCGTTGCTGCCGTGGCGCCGTGTCTGTGGGGAGGTGCGACCCTTGGACTGGTTTGAGCGGGTATTGTGGCCGCTCTGCCAGTGGGTCTTTCCCCCTGTGGGCACTGGTGTCCCGGCGGTGGTGGTCACCGCCCAGTGCTACGCCATTTTATGCTAGGGATGTTAGGGAACCACTCAAATTAGATGGCCTTGACGTGGCGAGTGGGCTTGTACCTTTTGATCAAAATGTATACTAACAACCTGTTAGTGTTTGAACTTATGCTGAGAAGCAATTAGATCATTATACAAGATTGTAGATGTACAACCATGCCTGTTTCTTCTACCTGAATTCACATTGTGTTTTCTATCCCCTCTTTTTTTTTTTTTACATGTGTCTGCACTCTGCCCCACCCCCTCAGCCCAATCCTATATAAGTAATAGTTAGCTACACAAGGGCCTTTTCTTTCCTAGCAGCCTCCCAGTCTGACTGGGAGCGCATGGCAAGTGAGCTTTAACACCCTGTTCACACTGGTGTGGTGCTGTGCGGTGTCCGTTGCTGCCGTGGCGCCGTGTCTGTGGGGAGGTGCGACCCTTGGACTGGTTTGAGCGGCATTGTGGCCGCTCTGCCAGTGGGTCTTTCCCCCTGTGGGCACTGGTGTCCCGGCGGTGGTGGTCGCCGCCCAGTGCTACGAAAATAGTAGTATATGTAAAATATTACGTGGGGTTTATATATGGGGAATATTATGGTCTTCAAGCGATTCAGGCTAAAGTCATGCACAATGGTTTGCAGTCTACATACATTTTGGTGTTTGGTATTTTTGGAGAATTTGTGGGAGCAGTAAAAAAATAAAACAATATTCTGGGTATAGTGTGTTTCTGACATTCTTTCATATGCTTCTCTATAAAAATGCAAGCATTAAATGTACAGTCAAAGTGTTACACAATAAAAACATACCACTAAAAATGCTAAGAAAATATATATTGAAATTGGATAGTAAGCCTGAGAATTGGATAGTACACTTTGGTTGGTTTATACAATATATGCTATTAAGGTACAGGGTTATTTAAGTAATATACATTTTAAGGCTATTATTCCTTTTTTTAAATCATGACATCTCTGACAAGTCAGAACATATTCCGAAATCAATCAAAAATGTAATTTTAAATTACACTTTCAGAATTTATGGTTTTACTAGCTGAGTACCTGGCGTTGCCCGGTTTTTCCTTCCTAATCCTTGTTGGGGAGGAAAATCAACAAAGGAGGAAGCTTTTGACTTCATATCCCATCCTCATATATTGTTGTCATATCCCGTCCCCATATCCTGTCCTCATAGCTCAACCTCATATCCCGTCCTCATATCCCGTCATCATATCTCGACCTCATATCCTGACCTCCTATCCTGTCCTTATATCTCGACCTCATATTCCATCCTCATAGACCGACCACATATCCCGACCCCATATCCTGTCCCATCTTTGTGAGATGGGGTATGGCTTGCAAGCCGGACTGACACATTCACCCGGAGATGCAGGGCGGAGCTTGTGGAGTAAGGTACTGAAAGTCCCATATATTTGCATGGGACTTAAAACAAAAACCCATCCTTTATATAAGGGTGTAGGTAAGGGTTAATTTAACTATCATATCTTTTTATATGACATATAAGTAATATGTGTACCAGGTATTATTGAAATATCTCCAGCCGGAAGTTATGTGGGAACATATATTTCCCATTGATTTGCATGGGACTTTAAACCAAGGGTAGTTAAGGGTTAAATTAACTATCCTATATTTTTAGTGGACATATAAGTAACATGTGACCAAGTATTATCAAAATATCTCCAGCTCTTTGGAAGTTATGCAGTAATATATATTTCCCGTAGACTTGTATTGGACTTTAAATAAAAACCCCGACCCTGGCAAATGGGGGTGGGTAAGGGTTAAATTTCCTGTCCTATGTTTGTTGTTGACATATAAGTAACATGTGTGCCAAGTTTCATGTTAATATCTTTAGCCATTTGGACATGATGCTGGAACATACATACATACACAGATACACACATTGAGTTTTATATATATACTAGCTGAGTACTTGGCGTTGCCCAGTTTTTCCTTCCTAATCCTTGTTGGGGAGGAAAATAAACAAAGGAGGAAGCTTTTGACTTCATTTCCTGTCCTCATATATTATTGCCATATCCCGTCCTCAAATCCCGACCTCCTATCCCAACCTCCTATCCCGTCCTCCTATCTCGACCTCCTATCCCAACCCCCTATCCCGTCCTCCTATCCCTTCCTCATATCCCATCCTCATATCCCATCCTCATATCTCTACCTCCTATCTCGACCTCCTATTCCGACTTCCTATCTTGAACTCCTATCTCGACCTCCTATCGCTTCCTCCTATCCCGTACTCCTATTCTGTCCTCCTATCTCGACCTATCTCGACCTCCTATCCAGACCATCCCATCCTCCTATCTCGACCTCCTATATTGACCTCCTATACCGACCTCCTATCCCGACCTCCTATCCCGTCCTCCTATCCCGTCCTCCTATATCGACCTCCCATCCCGACCTCCTATCCCGACCTCCTATCCCGACCTCCTATCGCGACCTTATATCCCATCCTCCTATCCCGTCCTACTATCTCTACCTCCTATCCGACCTCCTATCTCGACCTTCTATCCTGTCCTCCTATCTCGACCTCATATCCCATCTTCCTATCCCGTCCTCCTATCTCGACCTCCTATTTTGACCTGCTATCTCGACCTCCTATCCTGACCTCATATACCGACCTCCCATCCCGTCCTCATATCCCGACCTGTAATATGTGTACCTGGTATTGAAATATCTCCAGCCGTACGGAAGTTATGTGGGAACATACATTTCCCATAGATTTGCATGGGACTTTAAATAAAAACCTCGACCCTCACAAATGGGTTAAATTAACTATCCTATATTTTATGTGGACATATAAGTAACATGTGACCAAGTATTAGTGAAATATCTCCAGCCGTTTGGAAGTTATGCAGTAACATGTATTTCCCATAGACTTGTATGGGAACCCCAACCCTTTTTTCACCCCCTTAACTCCTTGGGGACGAAGGGCGTATGCATACGCCCTCGCGTCCCGTCACTTAAGGACGGAGGGCGTATCCATACGCCCTCGGCATTTCCGATCACTGCCGTTCGCCGGGCGGTGATCGGACCGGGATCCCTGCTGATATCTATCAGCAGGCATCCCGTGGCAATGCTTAGGGGGGTCCTGAGACCCCCCCATATTGGCGATCGCAGCAAATCGCAGGTCAATTCAGAGTCAGAGACAGCTCCGACCAGCCTAAAGCATAGGAGCGAGGTGGCAATGTTGTCACCCCGTCCTATTCCCTGCCATTGGTCGGTCAGGCTGACCACCAATGGCAGGAGGGGGGCGGGGGGTTACAGTTTATTTCCCCCCGCTCTGCACACGGATCGAAGTCGGTACAGAGCGGGGGGAACACGGGCGGCGAGGGGGAAGGCATGGCCTGGCTTACCCGGCCCGGAGGAGGCCGCGGAGGCGGCTCAGGAACAAGCGGCGCGAGCAGGAGGAGCGGCGGCCGGAAAGTGCAGCTGAGAAGGCTGCAATGAAGATCACGATAAGTGATCTTCACTGTGGACTTCTAAAAGCTGCAAAACTACAACTCCCAGCATGCCCACACAGCCAAAGGGTGTCTGGGCATGCTGGGAGTTGTAGTTTTGCAACATCTGGAGGGTCACAGTTTGGAGACCACTGTGTAGTGGTCTCTAAACTGTGGTCCTCCAGATGTTGCAAAACTACAACTCCCAGCATGCCCAGACAGTCAGGGATGCTGGGCGTGTAGTTCTGCAATATCTGGCCCTTCAGATGTTGCAGAACTACAACTCCCAGCATGCCTGGACAGTTTGGGCATGCTTGGAGTTTTAGTTTTGCAACATCTGGAGGGCTACAGTTTGGAGGCCACTGTTCTTACCCAGTTGTTGCATAACTACAACACCTAGCATGCCCAGACTGTCCAGTCATGCTGGGAGTTGTAGTTCTGCAACATCTGAAGGGCCAGATATTGCAGAACTACACGCCCAGCATCCCTGACTGTACGGGCATGCTGGGAATTGTAGTTTTGCAACAGCTGTAGGCACACTGGTTGGGAAACACTGAGCTAGAGTCTGTTTCCTAACCCAGTGATTCCAACCCGTGTGCCTCCAGCTGTTGAAAAACTACAACTCCCAGAGTGCACTGACAGACCGTACATGCTGGGAGTTGTAGTCTTGCAACAGCTGGAGGCACATGGGTTGGAATCACTGAGCTAGAGTCTGTTTTCTAACTCAGTGGTTCCCCATCAGTGTGCCTACAGCTGTTGTAAAACTACAACTCCCAGCATGTGCGGTCTGTCAGTGCATTCTGGGAGTTGTCATTTTGCCACAGCTGAAGGTTTGGGGTGCCCCCCCCCCTTGGGGTGCCCCCCACCCCTCCATGTGAATGTACAGGGTACATTCACATGGGGGGGTGGGGGGCACCCCAAGGGGGGGGGCACCCCAAACCTTCAGCTGTGGCAAAATGACAACTCCCAGAATGCACTGACAGACCGCACATGCTGGGAGTTGTAGTTTTACAACAGCTGTAGGCACACTGATGGGGAACCACTGAGTTAGAAAACAGACTCTAGTGGGTTTCCTTCAAGGAAACTTACTGTGAACCCCCGCCTGTGTGAATGTACCCTAAAAACACTACACTACACTAACAAATAAGAAAAGGAAAACACTACACATACACCCCCTTACACGTCGTCGCCCCCCCCCCCCCCAATAAAAATGAAAAACGTCTCATACGGCAGTGTTTCCTAAACGGCGCCTCCAGCTGTGGCAAAACCACAACTCCCAGTGTTGCTGGACAGCCATAGACTGTCCTGGCAGGCTGGGAGTCTTGCAGCAGCTGGAGGCACCCTGTGGGAGACACTGCCGTAGGGTTTTGGTGGAGACAAGCCCCATCCTTGTAACCGGGTCCACCCCTACTGCAAATTCCTTATTCAGGCCTCAAATGCGTATGGTGCTTTCTCACTTCAGAGCCCTGTCGTATTTCAAGGCAACAGTTTAGGGCCACATATGGGGTATCTCCGTACTCGGGAGAAATTGCGTTACAAATTTTGGGGGGATTTTTCTCCCATTACCCTTCATAGAAATGGTAAATTTGGGGGAAAAACCTGCACTTAAGTTAAAAAACATTTTTTTTCATTTACACATCCAAATTTAACGAAAAGTCGTCAAACACCTGTGGGGTGTTAAGGCTCACCGGACCCCTTGTTACGTGCCTTGAGGGGTGTAGTTTCCAAAATAGTATGCCATGTGTTTTTTTTTTTTGCTGTTCTGGCACCATAGGGGCTTCCTAAATGCGACATGCCCCCAAAATCCATTTCAGCAAAACTCACTCTCCAAAATCCCATTGTCACTCCTTCCCTTCTGAGCCCTCTACTGCGCCCGCCGAACACTTGACATACACATATGAGGTATTTCCATACTCGAGAGAAATTGGGTTACAAATTTTGGGGTGCTTTTTCTCCTTTTACCCCTTGTAAAATTTCAAAAACTGGGTCTACAAGAACATGCGAGTGTAAAAAATTAAGATTTTGAATTTTCTCCTTCACTTTGCTGCTATTCCTGTGAAACACCTAAAGGGTTAACAAACTTACTCAATGTCATTTTGAATACTTTGAGGGGTGCAGTTTTTATAATGGGGTCATTTATGGGGTATTTCTAATATGAAGGCCCTTCAAATCCACTTCAAAACTGAACTGGCCGCTAAAAAATTCCGAAAATTTTTGAAAAATTGGAAAATTGCTTCTAAACTTTTAAGCCCTCTGATGTTTTCCAAAAGTTAAACATGTCAACTTTATGATGGATGCAAACATAAAGTAGACATATTGTATATGTGAATCAAAATATTATTTATTTAGAATGTTTATTTTCCTTACAAGCAGAGAGCTTCAAAGTTATAAAAATGAAAAATTTTCAATTTTTTCATCAAATTTTGGAATTTTTCACCAAGAAATTATGCAAGTATCGACAAAAAGTTACCACTAACATAAAGTAGAATATGTCACGAAAAAACAATCTCGGAATCAGAATGAAAGATAAAAGCATCCCAGAGTTATTAATGCTCAAAGTGACAGTGGTCAGAATTGCAAAAAATGCTCCCGTCCTTAGGGTTATAATGGGCTCCGTCCCCAAGAAGTTAAAGGGGTACTACCATGGAAAACTTTTTTTTTTCAAATCAACTGGTGCCAGAAAGTTAAATAGATTTGTAAATCACTTCTATTAAAAAATCTTAATCCTTCGAGTACTTTTTAGGGGCTGTATACTAAAGAGAAATCCAAAAAAGAAATGCATCTCCTGTGATGTCCTGACCACAGTGCTCTCTGCTGACCTCTGCTGTCCATTTTAGGAACTTGAGAAAATCCCCATAGCAAACATATGCTTCTCTGGACAGTTCCTAAAATGGACAGCAGAGGAAATGCTTTTCTTTTTGGATTTCTCTTTAGTATACAACCCCTAAAAAGTACTGAAAGGATTAAGATTTTTTAATAGAAGTGATTTACAAATCTGTTTAACTTTCTGGCACCAGTTGATTTAAAAAAAAAAAAAGTTTTCCACGGTAGTACCCCTTTAAGGGTGGAATTTCAAAAAATCCTTTCTTATTCCTTGTCTACGTCTTAAAAACAACACCTGTGCAAAAATTCAGGTTTCTAGGTCCAAGTGTTTAGGCTGGGCGTTGATGAGTCAGTGAGTCAGGCCTTCTTTTATATATAAGATGTAGAGGTGCCTGTTCTCATACCATGAGAGTATTACAACTTTAAGGGGAGTATTGTCTATGGATCCCACCACTTTTAACAAATTTTGGGGTGGCAGCAAATCAGAGGCAACAAGTTCATGATCTGAATGGGTGAATCTGCCCCCATTAGGCTTATGTTGGTCATTAATCTCTTAACCTCTTAACCCCTTAAGGACTCCTCCTCGCCTTAAAAAATCATAACTCTTTTATATTTTCATCCACAGACTAGTATGAGGGCTTGTTTTTTTAGCGACCAGTTGTCCGTTGTAATGCCATCACTCACTTTACCATAAACGGTATGGCGCAACCAAAAAATACTATTTGTGTGGGGAAATTAAAAAGAAAACCACAATTTTGCTAATTTTGGAAGGTTTTGTTTTCATGCCATACAATTTACGGTAAAAATGACATGTGTTCTTTATTCTTTGGGTCAATGCGATTAAAATGATACCCGTGATAACATACTTTTCTATTACTGTTGGGCTTAAAAAAAAAATCGCAAACTTTTTAACCAAATAAGTACGTTTAAAATCCCCCTATTTTGGAGACCTATAACTTTTTAATTTTTCCGTATAAGCGGCGGTATGAGGGCTCATTTTTTGCACTGTGATCTGTATTTTTATTGATATCATACTTGCTTATAAAAAACTTTTAATACATTTTTTATAAAAAATATTTGGAATAAAATGTTATTAAAAAAAAGCAGCTATTTTGTCCTTTTTTTTACGTTCACGTGTTCATCGTACGGTATCATTTACATTTGATTTTAATAGTTGGAATATTTACGCATGTGCTGATACCAAATATGCATATTAAATAAAAAATGTTTACACTTTTTGGGGTGAAATAGGGAAAATGGGACAATTTACGTTTTTATTGGGGGAGGGGGTTTTCATATTTTTTAAAACTTTTTTTAAAACTTTTTTTTACTTTTATTTTTACACTTTAATAGTCCCCATAGGGGACTATTTATAGCAATCATTCGATTGCAAATATTGTTCAGTGCTATGCATAGCACTGGGAAAAAAAAGTTAATAAAGGTCATTTAACCCCTTCCCTAATAAAAGTTTGAATCACCCGCCTTTTCCCATAAAAAAAAAAAAAAAACTGTGTAAATAAAAATAAACATATGTGGTATTGCTGCATGTGTTAATGTCCGAACTGTAAAAATATATTGTTAATTAAACCGAACGGTCAATGGCGTACGCGCAAAAAAAAATAGCGTGTTTTTGGTCACTTTTCATATCATAAAAAAATGAATAAAAAGTGATACCGATAAAAACTTCAGAATACGGCGCAAAAAATTTGCCTTCATACTGCCCCGTATGCGGAAAAATAATAAAGTTATAGGGGTCAGAAGATGACAATTTTAAAAATAAAACTTTTCCTGCATGTAGTTATGATTTTTTTCCAGAAGTACGACAAAATCAAACCTATATAAATAGGGTATCATTTTAACCGTATGGACCTACAGAATAAAGTTAAGGTGTCAATTTTACCAAAAAATGCACTGCGTGGAAACGGAATCCCCCAAAATTTACAAAATGACATTTTTTTCTTACATTTTGTCGCACAATGAAGTTGTTTTCCGTTCACCATGGATTTTTTGGTAAAATTACTGATGTCACTGCAAAGTAGAATTGGTGGTGCAAAAAATAAGCCATCATATGGAATTTTATGTGCAAAATTGAAAGCGTTATGATTTTTAGAAGGTGATGAGGAAAAAATGAAAATGCAAAAACAGTGGAAATTCTTTTCTGTTTGAAACACAGAGCTGTCTGCTGACATCACGAGCACAGTGCTCTCTCCATAGCAAACATATGCTGTTCTGGACAGTTCATAAAATGGACAGAGATGTCAGCAGAGAGCACTGTGCTTGTGATGTCAGCAGACAGTTCTGTGTTTCAAAAAGAAAAGAATTTCCGCTGTAGTATTCAGCAGCTAATAAGTACAGGAAGGATTAAGATTTTTTAATAGAAGTAATTTACAAATCTACTACAATGTGGGTTTGGAGAGGCACTTGTCAATCAAATAACCATACGACCTGGGCTACCCAATTACATCACCTATACCCAAGGTGATGAAAATAGTTAAATGTAAATAGAAGGTTGAGCCCCAATTTACCTTCTATTTAATTTACAAATCTGTTTAACTTTCTGGCACCAGTTGATTAAAAAAAAAAGTCTTTCACCGGAGTACCCCTTTAAGGGGTTAAATGTCACATTACACTATTTCTACAGCCATTTCAGAAAATAGTGGTAACATTTAGCCAGTACTGCTAATCAAATGCCTATTGTGACCATAATTGGAGATGAGCGAATTTAAGAAAAATTTGATTCAGCTGGTTCGGTACAAACTTTTTTGCAGTGAATCTGTATTAAAAACGACGATTTCAATAGGGGTATAGAACACTTTGCTGTAACACGCATAGGGTGTGTGCTGGGTTTGTGAAATAATACTGTTATTCAGTATGACATGCAGATAAGAGGCATCGCTATTAGAATCACTGTCGCAGAGCGGCAAAATTACAGAGCCTGGAGGTGGCATCAGTATGAGGAGACCATATAGTGGCTGAATGACATAGCATGGAGGTGGCAGTAGCATGAGGAGACCATATAGTAGCTGAATGACTAAGCCTGGAGGTGGCAACAGTCTGACAAGACCATAGGGCCTCACAATTGAAAAGATTAAATATATCTTTTAACATTTAAATTGAAGATTTCAAATAGATGAACCGAAAAAGTTTTATTTAATGTGCCAGCAGCATGAGAAGACCACATGGTGGTACAGTGACACAGCGTGGAAGTGGTGGAAGCATGAGAAGACCAAATAGTGGCTGAATAAGACAGCCTGTAGTTGGAAGCAGCAGGAGGAGACCATATAGTGGCTGAATGAGACATCCTGTAGTTGTCAGCAGCATGAGGAGACCAGATAGTGGCTGAATGACAGCCTGGAGTTGGCGGCAGCATGAGGAGACCATATAGCTAAAGAATGAGAAAGTCTGGAGGCGGCAGCAGCATGCGGAGAACATATGGTGGCAGTATGAGACAGCCTGGAGGTGGCATCAGCAGCATCAGGAGTCCTGAAAGTGGCCCAGTGACATAGTGGGGCGGTGGGTGGCAATAAAAATAACTGGTGACGAAGGTGGGTGAAAAAAGGAGAACTTGGCATCAGATATGTGGCATCAGGTTGGTGGCAGGATCAGAATAGTAGCTGAGGAAGGTAGGCCGAAAAAAACGGTCTCTTTTGTAAAAGTGTTTGTGTGCACAAGTATTGAGGATATGCAGTACGTAAAACTTTACTTTTAATAATATTCTTAGGATAAAATATATGTACCCAAATGTTTTTTTTAAATCAAACAAAAGGAAAGGTGTGCAAAAAACACAAGGTGCCACCTACACCAACAAGTATTGATGTGATGCAAAGACCTCTAAAAGGTGGAAGGGAACAACGTATAGTTCAATGTAACCGGTGTGGGTAAAAAAATTCCCCTGTAGGGCCCTACTCTTGCATTATTAATTCCCTTCTTGGCAAGTGTTACTCACCCTAAAAAAGGTGGCCCCACACAGGAAACTCTCCATATTTCCACTGTTCGTAGGTGGAAATAGGGAGAGGTTCCTGTGTGGGGCCGCCCTTTTTAGGGCGAGTAACACTTGCCAAGAAGGGAATTAATAGTGCGAGAGTAGGGTCTTACAGGGTAAGTTTTTATTCCCACCGGTTACAATGGACCATACATTGTTCCCTCCCACCTTTTAGAGGTCTTTGCATGACATCAATACTTAGAGGATAGGGGATAAGATGTCTTAGGGCCAGAGTACCCCTTTAAGAATTTAACAGGAACAAAATTGTACACCACTTAGATGTACCACACAATAATGACTGCTAAACTTAACTTTCGTTTTTCTTCCTCATCTTCTAAAAATCATAATGCACTTATGAGGGGAGGACAATGTGCTCCATTACACTTAAAACAGTATTTGTTTACAACAACAGCAGTTGTGTACTTTTGGCTGGCCTTTCACAGTATCTAGGCCCTTAAGACTTTAACAGGAACAAAATGGTACACCACTTAGATGTACCATTCGATCATTTGATCGTTTGATTGCTATTACTGTTCAGTGCTATACTGCATAGGGCATAGCACTGATCAGTGTTATCAGTGATCTTCTGCTCTGATCTGATCGAACTCAGACCAGAGCAGAATACCCCGGGAGACAGCCGGAGACAGGTGAGGGGGCCTCCGGCTGCCATGCTGGATGATCGGGTTCCCGCAGCAGCACTGCGGGCGATCCGATCATCCATTTAAAATATGCACTGTCGCAGATGCCGTGATCTGTATAGATCACGGCATCTGAGGGGTTAATGGCGGACATCCGCGAGCATCGGTCCAGTGCTCACGGTCATGGCGGAACGTAAATGTACATCATGGTGCGTTAAGTACCACGGCACCATAACATACATTTACGTCCATTGTCATTAAGGAATTAATGTCCCGGTGTTTACTTTGAGCTAATACTGTATGACCACAAAACCCAATCTAACAAGGAGTCACATGGTGGCACAATGAGGGAGCCTAGAGGTGGCAGCAGCAGGAGGAGACCATAATCTGGCAGTATGACACAGCCTGGAATTGGCGGCAACACAAGGTGACCATATAGTGGCAGAACGACCCGGTCTGGAGGTGCCAACAGCCTTACAAGACCATAGGGCCTCACAATTGAAAAGATTAAAGATATTTTTTAAATTTTTTAAAATTGAAGATTTTAGATATATTAAAATTTTAAAGGTTTAATTTAAGGTGCCAACAGCATAAGGAGACCATGTGGGGGTAAAATGACACAGCCTGGAGCTGGCGGCAGCATGAGTAGACACTAGGGCTTCACAATCCCTAAGATTAAAAGATGAATTTTTAAATTGAAATTGAAGATTTATGGTTGCTAGTGCTACCATAAAATATTTTTAGGTAATGTCCCAGGTCCAGCAGCATCAGTAAACCATATAGTGGCTGAATGGCACAGCCTGGAGCTGGCTGCAGCATGAGTAGACAATAGGGCTTCACAATCCCTAAAACGAAAAGATGAATTTTAAAACTGAAATTGAATATTTTGAAATTGAAATGTAAGATTATACTCCCAAATTTTAATGTCCCAGGCCCCAGCGTGTGGGTACAAAGGACCAAATCTAACAAGGAGTCACATGGCGGCACAATGACAGAGCCTAGAGGTGGCAGCAGCATGAGAAGACAATAGGACTTCACAATCCCTAAGATTAAAAGATGAATTTTAAAATTGAAATTGAAGAGTTTGAAATAGAAATTTTAAGATTACACTCCCAAGTTTAAATGTCCTGGGCCCCGGCGTGTGGGTACAAAGGACCAAATCCAACAAGGAGTCACATGTCACATGGCAGCTCAATGACAGAGCCTGGAGGTGGCATCAATATGAGGAGACCATTTAGTGGCTGAATGGCACAGCCTGGAGCTGGCGGCAGCATGAGTAGATAATAGCGCTACAGTACACTTAAAAAAGTATTTGAGTACAACACCAGCCGGTGAGTATTTTTGCCTGGACTTTCACAGTATCTATGCCCTTGACAGATATAGTGTTGCTCGCGAATATTCGCAATTCGAATATTATTCGCGAATATCGCATATTCGCGAATTCGCGAATTTCGCGAATATAGCGCTATATATTCGTAATTACGAATTTTCATTTTTTTTTTCTTTTTTTTTCTTTTTTCTTCACAGTACACATCACAGTGATCACCCCTCTCTGCTTCCAGCTTGTGTGGTGTAAAGAAGGCTCTAATACTACTGTGTGAGACTGGCGTGCGCAAATTCGCATATGCGAAAATTAGTGTATGCTAATTTTCGCATATGCGCATTTTCGAGTATGCGAATTTTTGAGTATGTTAATTTTCACATATGTTAATTTTCGCATACGCGAACTTTCGCATATGCGAAAATAAAACGAGACTATAACGAATATGCGAATATTCGCGAATATATGACGAATATTCGTCCATATATTCGCGAATATTCGCGAATTCGAATATGGCCTATGCCGCTCAACACTAATTAACAGGTACAAAATAGTACACTACTTAGATGTAGGTATGTGGCATGCACTTATGAGGGCAGAAAAATGCGCTACAGTACGCTTAAAAAAATGTTTTGGAGTAAAACACCAGCAGTGCTCAACAGTGCTGGAGCAAACAAAAGCTGTGTACTAAAAACAACATTGCACTCTGTCAAAGAATAAAAGGAATGGACTGCTGGGAATTATACCGTCTACAGACTAGTATAACCAGCAGATGATTTGTTGTGGAAAAAAGACACAGAATTGCGCTGAAAATTATTCCTGCCTTCTCTGCTGAGGTTTATGAAGTTGAGGCAGCTTGTTGAAATGTATGAGGCAACACACAGCTATCTGCCCCTCTCTGTAATACAATGCTGTAGAAAGTGACTGGAAGGTTACTGGCTGCAGTAAAAATCCTTTTCAGTGGAAAAAGCACTGCTATCTGTCCACCAGAACGCTGATGTGACTAGGACGTGAAACGCTGCTGGAAAAAGCTTTTCTGTGTAACACACACACATGCCGTCCATCCAATCGCTCTGCAGTGTAATGAATGAAGTGACTGGCCGCAATATGGCTGCCGATTATATAGGGCTGTTACATCACAGGGGTGACTGCCTGGTGATAGGCTGCATCCTGCATGTGATCCCGCCTGTTCCATTCGCGCTGTGCCTTACCGCCTTCCCAGAGTTCCTTGCCTCATGTCCTCACATGTGGATCCGCCATTTATAATGCCCTGGAGCCTGGACCACACTAAATGTAGTATAATAAAGCGATTTCCACAATAGAATCATGGTGATATTCGCATTCGTTGCGAATCAAATTTTTGAATCGATTTTGGATTTGTCAGCTTCGATTCCCTCATCTCTAATGCTTATATGTGTTCCTTACTAGATTATGCAGATGCTTTACACTTCTTTTTTATGTGTCTAGCTTCTGTATTTGGCTCAAAAATCCCTCAGTTCTGCTGCTCACTCATTCTGACATCCACTTCTTAGGAAGGGGCATGTCCAAGGTAAGCACTGAGCTTGCCCTCACTTCCTCCCTGAGTCTGCTGAGCTGTGCAGGGCCTCTTCATTCAATCACTGCAGATAGCTCTGTAACACCCTCCTCTCTGTTTTATGATGCAGTCCAATAGACAGGACAGGAGTGAGCACAGAGAAGTGCTATTCTCGCCCTCATTTCCTGCAGACAGGATTTTGTTTTGGATGGTATGGGGACCACAAGTTGTCTCTTTTTTTATAAGCTAGGATTTATATAAAAAGGAGATAACATTTTCTTATGAAGTATATTAACTCCTTAAGGACACATGACGTACTGGAACGTCATGTGCCCGCTCTCACCTCTAACAACGGCCGGGACCCGTGGCTAATAGCGTGCGTCATTGATCGCGGTGCCGCGCGCTATTAAGCCTTTAGACGCGGCGTTCAAAGTTGAACGCCGCATCTAAAGTGAAAGTGAAAGTATGTCGGTTAGCTCAGTGGGCTGTTAGGGATAGCCGCGGCAAAATCACGGCATCCCGAACAGCTTACAGGACAGCAGGAGGGTCCCTACCTGCCTCCTCGCTGTCCGATCGCTGAATGACTGCTCAGTGCCTGAGATCCGGGCATGAGCAGTCAAGCGGAAGAATCATCAATCACTGGTTTCCTATGAGAAACCAGTGATCAATGTAATAGATCAGTGTGTGCAGTGTTATAGGTCCCTATGGGAGCTATAACACTGCAAAAAAAAAAGTGAAAATAAAAAGTTATTAAAGATCACCCCACTTTTCACATAAAAAAAAAACTGTGTAAATAAAAATAAACATATATGGTATCGCCGCGTGCGGAAATGTCTGAATTATAAAAATATATCATTAATTAAACCGCACGGTCAATGGCGTATGCGCAAAAAAAAAATCCAAATTCCAAAATGCATTTTTGGTCACTTTTTCTATCATGAAAAAATGAATAAAAAGCGATCAATAAATCTATCAATGCAAAAATGGTACCGCTAAAAACTTCAGATCACGGCGCAAAAAATGAGCCCTCATACCGCCCCATATGCACAAAAATAAAAATGTTATAGGGGTCAGAAGAGAACAATTTTAAACGTATTAATTTTCCTGTATGTAATTATGATTTTTTCCAGAAGTACAACAAAATCAAACCTATATAAGTAGGGTATCATTTTAATCGCATGGACCTACAGAATAAAGATAAGGTGTCATTTTTACCGAATAATGTGCTACGTAGAAATGGAAGCCCCCAAAACTTACAAAACAGCAGTTTTTTTTTCAATTTTGTCTCACAATGATTTTTTCCGTTTCGCCGTAGATGACTGAGGTAATTACAAAGTAGAATTGGTGACGCAAATGGATTTTTAGGCGCAAAATTGAAAGAGTTATGATTTTTTAAAGGCAAGGAGGAAAAAACGAAAATGCAAAAACGGAAAAACCCTTGGTCCTTAACCTTAAGGACCAGGCTATTTTACACCTTAGGACCAGAGACCTGTCAATTTAAACATTAATAACTCTGGAATGCTTTTAGTTATCATTCTGATTCCGAGATTGTTTTTTCGTGTGATATATACTACTTTAACATAGTGGTAAAATGTTGTGGTAACTTGCATCCTTTCATGGTGAAAAATCCCAAAATTTGATGAAAAAAATTAAAAATTTTCATTTTTCTAACTTTGAAGCTCTCTGCTTGTAAGGAAAATGGATATTCAAAATAATTTTTTTTTGGGATCACATATTCAATATGTCTACTTTATGTTTGCATCATAAACTTGACGTGTTTTTACTTTTGGAAGACACCAGAGGGCTTCAAAGTTCAGCAGCAATTTTCAATTTTTTCACAAAATTTTCAAACTCACAATTTTTCAGTGACCAGTTTAGTTTTGAAGTGGATTTGAAAGGTCTTCATATTAGAAATACCCCATAAATGACCCCATTATAAAAACTGCACCCCCCAAAGTATTCAAAATGACATTCAGTAAGTGTTTTAACCCTTTAGGTGTTTCACAGGAATAGCAGCAAAGTGAAGGAGAAAATTCAAAATTTTCATTTTTTACACTCGCATGTTCTTGTAGACCCAATTTTTGAATTTTTGCTAGTGGTAAAAGGAGAAAATGTTAACTTTTTTTTTGTAGCCCGATTTCTCTTGAGTAAGCACATACCTCATATGTCTATGTAAAGTGTTCGGTGGGTGCAGTAGAGGGCTCAGAAGGGAAGGAGTGGCAAGGGGATTTTGGAGAGAACATTTTTCTGAAATGGTTTTT
The DNA here is from genome assembly GCF_029499605.1 of Hyla sarda. Taxonomy (NCBI): domain Eukaryota; kingdom Metazoa; phylum Chordata; class Amphibia; order Anura; family Hylidae; genus Hyla; species Hyla sarda. The sequence goes on along the minus strand of NC_079189.1, from coordinate 339,450,589 downwards.
GGGGGGCATGTCACCTTTAGGAAGCCCCTATGGTGTCAAAACAGCAAAAAAAAAAAAAAAAAAAAAAACACATGGCATACCATTTTGGAAACTAGACCCCTCGGGGAATGTAACAAGGAATTAAGTGAGCCTTAATACCCCACAGGTGTTTCATGACTTTTGCAAATGTAAAAAAATTTTTTTTTTATAAAATGCTTGTTTTCCCAAAAATTTTACATTTTAAAAAAAGGTAGTAGCAGAAAATACCCCTGAAAATTTGAAGCCCAATTTCTCCTGATTCAGAAAACACCCCATATGGTGGTGAAAAGTGCTCTACTGGCGCACTACAGGTCTCAGAAGAGGAGTAGTCACATTTGGCTTTTTGGAAGCAAATTTTGCTCTTGGAGCATGCCGCATTTAGGAAGCCCCTATGGTGCCAGGACAGCAAAAAAAAAAAAAAACACATGGCATTATATTTTGGAAACTAGACCCCTTGGGGAACATAACAAGTGGTAAAGTGAACCTTAATACCCCACAGGGGTTTTACAACTTTTGCATATGTAAAATAAAATAATAATTTTACCGAAAATGCTTGTTTTCCCAAAAATTTTACATTTGTACAAAGGGTTAAAGCAGAAAATACCCCCCAAAATTTGAAGCCCAATTTCTCCCAATTCAGAAAACACCCCAAATGCGGGTGAAAAGCGCTCTGCTGGCGCACTACACGTCTCAGAAGAGAAGGAGTCACAAATTTTGCTCTGGGGGCATGCCGCATTTAGGAAGCCCCTATGGGTCCTGGACAGTAAAAAAAAAAACACATGGCAGTACATTTTGGAAACTAGACCCCTCGGGGAAAGTAACAGTGTTACAGTGAGTACTTACACCTCACAGGTTTTTTGAACAGTGGGCCGTAAAAGTGAAAAATTTGATTTTTTTTGCACTATATTGATAGTGTTACCCCAAATGTTTCATTTTCACATTGGGTAATAGGGCAAAAGGCCCCCAAAATTTGTGGAACAATTTTGTCTGAGAAAAAAAATACCCCATATGTGGATGTAAATTGCTCTGTGGACGCACTGCAATGCTCAGAATAGAAGGAGTGAAAATTTTGTTGTAATTGAAGTCGGGGGTCATGTGCATTTATAAAGCCCCCATTGTGTAATAACAGCAAAGAAAAACCCACATGTGACACCATTTTAAAAAACTACACCCCTCAATGAACGTAACAAGGGGTACAGTGAGCACTTACATCCTACAGATTTTTTGAAAAGTGGGCCATAAATTGAAAATTTTGATTTTTTTACAGTAAAATGCTGGGGTTACCCAATTTTTTACATTTTCACAAGGGGTTATATGAGAAATTGGGTTACAAATTTTGGAGGGCTTTTCCCCCTATAAAAATACATCCACATATGTGGTAACATGCTGGGCGGGCACACAACAAGGCTCAGAAGTCCTAGAGGTCACTTTGTATTTGTGGCCTATGGCATATCAGTAGCTGATGGTTACATACATTACGAGGAAAATACAAAAATGAAACACCCACATCACCATTACAGAAAGTACCCACCCTGAGGAATGGGTATCGGGGTAAAGAGGATATTTTGAATGCACAGTTGTTTCCTAAATTTATTTTCCAGGAATGGATGAAGGGTAGCTTTTGAAAATTGCAATTTTCAACCTATGCTCTGCTTCATTTTTCTGGGAACAACTAACATGTGACTCCGAATTGTCACCTGGAAATACGACAGAGCTCAGCGAGAACACTTCGCATTTGAGGCGGATGTTTGTTACGGACCTAACAGTTACATACATTCAGAGGAAAATACAAGAAAGGAACACCCACATGTGAAGCTATTACAAACAGTACACCCCCAAGGGAAGGTGTTTAGGGTGAAGTGGAGATTTGGAACAGACGGGTGTTCCCTTCATTTATTTTCCAGGAATGGATGAAGTGAACTATGGGGGGAAGAAAATTGCAATTTTACTGATGCCCGCCCCAAACCCTATACTCTGAATCATCATTCGGGGAAGGGGATGTGTGGGGCCGTCCCTATTCTGTTACCTCAAATGCGTAACACGCTCAGGTGGGGAGAGAGCGTTGCGCATTTGAGGCAACTGCAAATCTCCAATGCTGTTGACTCTGTGTCCCATGACCCATTTTTTGGGGGACAAAGATATTATGAGGGGCATTGGGAAAGAGGTTTCGGGTTTGATTTTTTGGGGGTAGGGTATTTTGGTATAAAATTTGGAAGACAATGTACCCTGGACTGGTACATTGGAGCCGAATTCTGGGGAATGAAATTTAGGGCAAAGGATGGAAAATTTAGTTCTCCATGGAAGTGTGATACTCCCTGAAGCAGCCTATGCAGAGGCCCGGATAATCGGGGCAAGTGTCACACTGAATGGTGGTGTCCCTCCGTCTCCCCTTCCTGTGACATACTTTGCATCTTTTCTGGGTTGGACCCGAACTTCCAGTGTTGGGGATCACACCTGGAAAGTGTTGGCCGGGGACGATATGGGGACCTAAAGTTCCAGAGGTGCTCTGGCCCGCTCTTTGGCGGCCACCAAAGATGAGGTCCTTTAGAACTACCTCTTGGAACTGCAGGTATGTCCCTGTGTTGCCAGCGTACTTGCACAGTATAAAAGAGTTGTACATGGCAACCTGTACCATGTAGACCGCAACCTTTTTATACCATATGCGTGTTTTCCGCATGGCGTTATATGGTTCAAGGACTTGATCAGAAAGATCAACTCCCTCCATATACTGATTGTAGTCCAGAATACAATTGGGCTTGAGGACCGGTCCCGCGGTACCTCGCACAGGGACAGGGGTGCTGCCGTTCCCATGAATAGTGGTAAGCATAAGGACATCCCTCTTGTCCTTACACCGGACCAACAACAGGTTCTCATGGGAAAAGGCACAGGACTCACCCCGGGGGATAGGAGCGTGTAGGGGATGGGGCGGAAGGCCTCTTTGATTCTTCCGGACTGTCCCACAAACGACCGTGGATCTGGCGGCGAGGGATGTGAAGAGAGGGATACTAGTATAAAAGTTATCCACAAAAAGGTGGTAACCATTATCTAGCAATGGGTGCAAAAGGCCACAAACGATTCTCCCGCTAACACCCAGAGTGGGGGGACATTCTGAGGGTTCAAAACGGGAATCTTGTCCCTCATACACTATAAACTTGCAAGTGTACCCGGAGGTACTCTCGCAAAGTTTATACATCTTCACGCCATACCGCGCTCGCTTGGTAGGGATGTATTGCCGGAAGCTGAGTCTCCCCTTGAAGCTGATGAGAGACTCATCAATAGAGACCTCCCGCCCCGGGACACTTAGCCTCCCAAAATCTGGCCCCGAAGTGATTGATGACCGGCCTGATTTTACACAGGCGGTCATACGCGGGATCAGTTCGGGGGGGACATGCCGCATTATCAGCATAATGCAAACATCTCCGAATGGCCTCGAACCGGGAACGTATCATGGCCATATTGTAAAGCGGGGTCTGGTAAAAGACATCCCCACTCCAATATTGCCTGACACTGTTTTTTTTTAACTATACCCATATGCAGCGCGAGGCCCCAAAATGTTCTCATTTCGGCTGCATCGACTGGAGTCCAGCCGCCGGGTCTAGCTAAAAGTGAGCCTGGGTTAGCGGCGACGAACTGTTGGGGATACAGATTCATCTGTGTAACCATCAAATTAACAAAGTCATCACTGAAAAAATGACCGAAAAAGTCCTTTTCAGTGAACCCGGCGATGTTAATTTTGATTCCTGAATCGCCAACAAACTCAGGAATCACGAGTCCAGACAAGTTCTCCAGTACGAGGTACCAGTGACCTTGGCAGAGGGGCTTCACTAGTATGAGCGCCAGGGGAACTCATACTAGCATGGGGCTCAGGGTCAAGGGCAGAGGAGGTTTGTGGCACCGCATGGCATCGAGTTCGCCGCCTTGGTGGCTCATCATCTGAACTAAATGAAATAAGGAAGGTTGGGTCTTCATCGTCCTCTGAGATGCTTTCAGAGTCGGAGGCAATTATATCATATGCTTCCTCCGCCAAAAACACTCTGCGGGCCATTTCCCTACTCTAATATTGGCTGGTGGCTTGTACACAAACCCCCACAAAAAAAAAAAACGAAAAATTAAATTAAAAAAACGCTTTACCCCGAAAAAATGCACCCACCTGAACCAAAAAAAAACTGCTGATCAGTGAAAAATCACTGACAGCGGTGGGACAGGCTGCACACACAGGTTCGGTCCGTCCACACAGTGCACGCCTGCTACTGGTGGCACAGACCGCCTATGGGTGCTAAAAAAAACGCGTTAACCGAAAAAAGTGCCTTTACCACAAAAAAACAACGCTGATCAGTGATAAATCACTGACAGCGGTGAGGCACGCCGCACACACACAGGTAAGGTCTGGCCACACAGTACACACCTGCAACTGGTGGCACGGACCGCCTATGGGTGCAAAAAAGCGCTAGAAAACGCGAAAAAAAGCGCCGGCACCACGAAAAAATGCTGATCAGTACTACGGGACTGATCAGCGGTGGGTGGGCTTTAACAAACGGTGGCGGACCGCTCTTTGATGACTAAGAGGGTCCGCACACACGCTTAGGGAAAAAAAAAGATCTGCGCTAAAAAAAAAAGGCTGGCGGCAGACCGCAGCGACCCAACAGGGCTGGGGTCACACAGCTTAAGGTGCTAAGGACCCACGGACACCCACTGAGGTACGCAAATTTTTTTTTTTATAAAATTCTTTTTTTTTAACCCTAACCTGTCCCTACCTAATCTAAAGCTAACCCTGGGGGATTTCTGTGCCAAGGGGCCACAGAAAGGGGGCAAGGGGCCCTTTTTTTAACTGAGGGGATGGTGGGCAGCACGGGGCTCCGTCCTGCTCGCCAGATCTCTGTGGAATGGCGGGCAGAAAGGAGCAACATGCTCCTAGCCCCCACCATTCCCTCCCATTACACTGTGATTGGTGTGGCCACTTTGGCCACCCAATCACAACTGTACTGAGGGGGGAGGCCACAATACCAACCCCCAGTACAGCACAGATGATGATTGGTGGTGTATATTACACCACCAGTCACCATCTACATCCGGGTCACACGTGACCCTGATGACCCGGAACCGCTGCAGAACGCCGGTAAGTAGTTACCGGCGCCCTGCAACGATCGCTGGTATAGGAGATCCTCCGGACCTCCTCCAGCACTGCTGGGATGTCTGCTGATTGAAATCAACAGACATCCGGCTCCGATCCCCGCCCGGCGAACGGCGAGGAACGGAATTGCAGCGCATCACTCGTCTGAATTGACGAGCGGTGCCCTGCGATCGGCGACATGGGGGGTCATCATGACCCCCCTGGTTGATATGCCGCGATGCCTGCTGAACGATTTCAGCAGGCATCGGGCACTGGCTCCGCTTTAGATGGCTTCGGGGGTCGGGAAAGCGCATGACGTTCTCATACGTCATGTGTCCTTAAGGACTCGGAAATGGAGATGTATGAGAACGTCATGTGTCCTTAAGGGGTTAAAATGGTTAATGTTTTGCCAAGATGTACAACATATAAAAAGTTTTGAAATCTGACAGTGCCCATTTAACTCTACTGAGGGAGAGAGCAACACCATATTTTACTGTACATAGCTGCAGTTTTGTCATATTCCTGTACACTTTGTGCAGTTTTACACTTAGAATGTTTTTGCAACCAGGACTGCCATCAGAAATTTCGGGTCTCCCTTCCCCCCCATGGCCTGCCCCAATGTTATCTTATTGTCTAATTATATATTTCTAATTAAATTAGAGCTGAGTGCTGTGTTGTATAACACTGTGTTATTAAAGGGGTTGTCTGGTAAAAAATAACTTAGGGGGATAAGCTATAGATCCATTGGGCCCCCCGCTATCTCCTGCACGGGGTCCCGGCAGTCGGCTGGAAGGGGAGCATGCCGTACCCCGCACGGAGCGCCGGCCGACACAACCTTCCATATTCTCAATGGAGATACATGGAGGTGTACCATGTGCTTCCTGTGGGGTACAGATGTCAACTTCCAGCAAACTGCCGGGACCCCACAAGGAGGGGGTGGGTCCCAGCACTTATACCCCCCTGCGATCTATAACTTATCCCCTATCCTTGGATAGGGGATAAGTTATTTTTCATCAGACTACTCCTTTAACAGACTACTCCCTTTATATGGAAGCAACTATTAACAGATGGGCCTACCCAAACTATATAGGGCTCCATATAGTTTGGGTAGGCCCCTCTGTTAATAGTTGCCCCCATAGGTATAGCTAGAAACCACAGGGCCCTGATGCAAAAAATTACCTCAGGGCTCCCTACCCATCCCCCTGCGTCCCCCCCCCCCCCCGGGCCATTTTTTCGTGGGGGTCATACTGCTGAGACCCCCACCAATCACCTCAGTTGAAGTGGTTCTCCAGCTGTTGGAAAGCTAAATCTCCCATCATGTCTGGAGAGCCTCTGGCATTATGGGAGTTGTAGTTTTGTAACAGCTGGAGAGACACAGATTGGACACAGTTTTACCCATCATCACTGCAGAACTTACAAGTGACTACAGCTCTGATGGGACAGTCAGGAGAATACACAATGATATCAGTGACCTGAGTGACGTCTTCTGACTTGAGTGATATCTTCTCTGTTATCTTTTCTTCTTCATCGGGTCCAGAGACCAGGTCTTCCTCCAGCTCCATCTTCTCTGCAGAGTCTGACATCCAGACATCATTGGCTCCTCACTTTGTCAGTAGATCCTCATCCTCTGCATGAAGACAGTAATCATTATAACCTTGCCAAAAAGTGTCCCCGAAATAAAATACTGCCCCACACTGTACCCTGAATATAAAACTGCTATACACTGTACCCCCTGAATATAATACTGCCACACACTGTACCCTAAATACTGCCCCACACTGTATCCACTGAATATAATCCTGCCACACACTGTTCTCTGAATATAATACTGCCACACACTGTACCCTCTGAATATAATACTGCCACACAATGTACCCTAAATATAATACTGCCACACACTGTACCCTCTGAATATAATACTGCCACACTGTACCCTAAATATAATACTGCCACATGATGTACCCTAAATATAATACTGCCCCACACTGTACCCACTGAATATAATACTGCCCAACACTGTACCCACTGAATATAATACTACTACACACTGTACCCACTGAGTTTAATACTGCCCCACACTGTACCCACTGAATATAATACTGCTACAAACTGTACCCACTGAATATAATACTGCCACACATGCATACACATCATATATACATATACACCCCTATTATCCTCTGTGTCCTCATCACTCCTCATCACCCCCATAACCCCCCCGCCAAACATCTCCTCATCACTACTATAACTCCCCCCCTCTCCTCATCACCCCCATAACCCCCCTGCACCTCTCATCACCCCCATAACACCCCCTGCACATCTTATCACCCCCATAACACCCCCTCTGCACCTCTTATCATCCCCATAACCCCCTGCACCTCTTATCACCCCCATAACACTCCTCCTGCACTCTTATCATCCCCATAACACCCCCTCTGCACCTCTTATCACCGCCATAACACCCCCCTGCACCGCTTATCACCCCAATAACACCCCTCCTGCACGTTTTATCCCCCTCATAACACCTCCTGCACCTCTTATCACCCCCATAACACCCCTCCTGCACCACTTATCACCTCCATAACACCCCCTCTGTACCTCTTATCACCCCCATAACACCCCCTCTGCACCTCTTATCATCCCCATAACCCCCCTGCACCTCTTATCACCCCCATAACACTCCTCCTGCACTCTTATCATCCCCATAACACCCCCTCTGCACCTCTTATCACCGCCATAACACCCCCCTGCACCGCTTATCACCCCAATAACACCCCTCCTGCACGTTTTATCCCCCTCATAACACCTCCTGCACCTCTTATCACCCCCATAACACCCCTCCTGCACCACTTATCACCTCCATAACACCCCCTCTGTACCTCTTATCACCCCCATAACACCCCCCTGCACCTCTTATCACCCCCATAACACCCCCCTGCACCTCTTATGACCCCCATAACACCCCTCCTGCACCTCTTATCACCCTCATAACACCCCCTCTGCACCTCTTATCACCCCCATAACACCTCCCCTGCACCTCTTATCATCCCCATAACACTCCCTCTGCACCTCTTATCACCCCCATAACACCCCCCTGCACCTCTTATCATCCTCATAACATCCTTTCTGCACCTCTTATCGCCCCCATAACACCCCCCTGCACCTCTTATCATCCCCATAACACCCCCCCTGCACCTCTTATCACCCCCATAACACCCCCTGCATCTCTTATCACCCCCATAACCACCCCCACACCCCACTGATAACCATTGCAGTCCCCTAACCACCATACCACCCCCGACCCCTGCCAGTTTACTTACCCTGCCAGGGATCATTGCAGCAGTGTGAGTCTGCTGCTGCTCCTGTCACTGCATGAGGATGATGCTGGAGAACTCGCGGGGACGTAGGCAGGGACAGGTCAGGTGATTGGAGTAGACATGCGTGCCTGCACGGGGCACGTGACGTCTCCCATCAGCCCCTGACCTGTCCGGCCCTACTCTGATTCTTAAGGGGCCCGTGCCCTAGAAAAAGGTAATTAAATAGAAATGTGCGTGGACATGAGGCCCGATCACAGTCCTGGGGCACCCAGCGGTCAGTGAGTGACAGTCGCAGTCACTCACTGACAGGCCAATAAAAAAAAACTAAAAAAAAAAAAGTTCCAGGGACGTCCGGGCTCCCTGAAGCTCCGGGCCCCATACAGGTGTATGGGTTGTACCCCCCTGATGGTGGCCTTGATTGCAACTATAACAGTTTTTTCACCAAGAAGAAGTTCACATTGTATTGCCTGAAAAAATAAATATATCTCATTACATAAGCAATAATATGACATTTATTTTGATATTTAACATGATTTTAGTCATTTACTTATTTTTCTTTTACTTTATGTATAAAAGGGGCATTTAGTGAATTTGATAGCATTTTTGACTTTTTTATTTTATTTACAGTTCATATATCCACATTATTCTAGCTGCCAGTTACAAAGGGAAACAGCTTTGTCTAAAGACAACCAAAATGTGCTTTATGCAAGGTAGAAACATACATGCAGAATGGATTTAGTGTTCCTCAACCCAGGTTCCAGAAAATTCACATCATGGAAAAAAAAGCAACTAAGAAACAAGAGAAAGGCGGAGATCCCAAGACAAGGGGGATCTAAGAATAATTAAAGCCAGAAATTGCTGATAAGTACATCAGAACTTATTGCACCCTAGAGGTTACATACTGTAAGACACACAGCTTTACTGCACGTGCAAGTCATGGCGGCCAGGACTATACAATATTTAAAATGCACACATACGCTGACAGGACGAAAATATTTGTTGGCAAATCCCTGTGCATTTAGTTGCCTAGAACACTGTTACCAAATAAATACTGTCTTTGTCTATACGGCTGGCAGCTTTCTGCTAAGTGTAGTCTTTAAATGAAATTAAGATTCTTGTTCTAGCTACTAAATGTTCAATTTCTAAGCAGTAAATGGAACCAATGCCATGAGACAGTAGAGAAATAGCTGTTATAGTCGTAGATTCACTATGAGGTATAGCTTGAAACTTCTGGTTCCGAATACAATATCTGTACCAGGGCCTCCACTTACCATGAACAATCAATAATATATGTATCTTTCTTGCAAAAGAGGCACCATTTGACTTCTCCAACATCAGGGCAACCTTTCCTATGCTGCTAATTTCCACCGGTATCTGGTAACTTTTTTTGCAGGTGTATATGATGGCACATTGTCAATATGACACCACATGATTGTGACAGCTAGAGATAAGTGAATTTTTGAGAAATTTGATTCGGGCAATTTGCCGAATTTTCTGAAAAAATTTAGTTTGGTACGAATTTATTTGTGGCGAATCTGTATTAAAAAGGTCTATTTCTGGCCTACAGAGAGCCTCAATAGGGGTGTAGAACACTTTGCCTTGCTGTAACGTGCAAAGGGTGTGTGCTGGGTTAGTCAAATAATACTGTTATTAAGTATAACATGCAGATTAGGGGCATCGCTATTAGAATCACTGTCGCAGAGCAGCACAATGACAGAGCATGGAGATGGCATCAGTATGATGAGACCATATAGTGGCTGAATGACACAGCGTGGAGGTGGCAGCAGCATGGGGAGACCATATAGTGGCTGAATGACACAGCATGGAGGTGGCAGCAGCATGAGGAGACCATATAGTAGCTGAATGACTAAGCCTGGAGGTGGCAACAGTCTGAAAAGACCATATGGCCTAACAATTGAAAATATAAAATATGTTTTTTTAACATTTAAATTGAAGATTTCAAATAGATGAACCTAAAAAGTTTTATTTAATGTGCCCGCAGCATGAGGAGACCACATAGCGGTACAGTGACACAGCCTGGAGGTGGCGGAAGCATGAGGAGACCATATAGTGGCTGAATGACAGCCTGTAGTTGGCAGCAGCATGAGGAGACCATTTAGTGGCTGAATGACACAGCGTGGAGTTGGCAGCAGCATGAGGAGACCATATAGTGGCTGAATGACACAGCCTGGAGTTGGTGGAAGCATGAGGAGACCATATGGTGGCTGAATGACACAGCCTGGAGTTGGTGGCAGCATGAGGAGACCATATAGTGGCTAAATGACACAGTCTGGAAATGGCGGAAGCATGAGGAGAAAAGATGGTGGCAGTATGAGACAGCCTGGAGGTGGCATCAGCAGCATCAAGAGCCATCAAAGTGACCTGGTGACATAGTGGGAAGGTGGTTGGCAATACCCATACCCGAAGACGACGGTGGGGGAAAAAAGGAGAACTTGACATCAGATGTGTGGCATCAGGCGGGTGGCAGGATCAGAATAGTTCCCCTGTACTGCCCAAAAGTCGCCCTATTAATTCCCTTCTTGGCAAGTGTTACTCTCCCTAAAAAGGGTGGCCACACACAGGAACCTCTCCCTATTTCCACCTAAAAAAATTAGAACTGGCAGTGTTTGTAGGTGGAAATAGGCAGAGGTTCCTGTGTGGGGCCGCCCTTTTTAGGGTGAGTAACACTTTCCAAGAAGGGAATTAATAATGCGAGAGTTTGTCCCAACTGGGGAAGTTTTTACCCCCACCGGTTACAATGGACCATACGTTGTTCCCTTCCACCTTTTAGAGGTCTTTGCTTCACATCAATACTTGGTGGTTTAGGTGGCACATGGTGTTTTTTTGCACACCTTTCCTTTTGTTTGATTTCAAATACATTTTGGGTACATATATTTTATCCTAGGAATAGTTAAGTTATAGCTAATATATATCACTAATACCTACTTGTGGTCTGATGCGGAGGAATGTCTGTAACTGGGGAGCAGCACCTTAAATATGTTTTGCACTATCTATATTTGTGAAGTGTTTGTAGGGCACCATGGTCAATCTACTCTGATGCATCAGGCATTGGTGGGTGGAAATCCTGGCTGATCCATGCCTGATTCATCTTCACAAAGGTCAGTCTCTACACATTTTTTCATGGACAGACGAATGCTCCTTGGGGTTACTATGGCCCCCGCCTCACTAAACACCCGCTCTGATGGCACACCATTGGCCGGACAGGACAGCTTTTCCAGGGCAAACTCTGCTAGTTGCCACAAATCAAGTTTGGCTGCCCAGAAGTCCAGAGGATCTTCAAGGTGTGTTGGCATGGTCATGTCAAGGTATGCCATTACCTGCTGGTTCAGGTCCTGCTCCAGGTCTACCTGCTGCTGATGAGTTGCTTCACTATGCCGGTGAAGAAAGCTATTCATCAGCGACTCAGGCTGCTGCTGATGAAGCTGGTACAGCTCCTGCCACCCCACACCTCCCAGCAGCCATAGCAGTGGAAGGTGAGCGCAGAGGGCCCCCCGAGTCAGACCTGGATAGGATGGATGTCTCTATAGTAGGTCAGTTTGTCCTCCCTCTCAGTGGATGTAAAAAAGGCCCCCATTTTGTGCAGGTAGCGAGGGTCCAATAAGGTGGAGAGCCAGAAGTCGAATCGTGACAATTCGGCGGTCGTAGTGATCAAGCAAGTGATCATGCATCATGACATTTGTGCAAGTGACTCGGAGGGACTCCCTGCCTCCATCTCCACTGCATACTGCCACGGTGTGCCTGGGTCCTCTGTCTCGCCTTCCTCATAACCCTCTAGCTCCTCTTCTCCTGTCAGATAACTAGAAAAACCACCCAACCTAAACTGTGCTCTACTATGCAACTCCCCTCCTCCTCCTCCTCCTCCTCCTCCAGTTCAGCCCCCACAGGGCTCATGTGGCCGTGAGACCAACAAGTGTTTCGAACACGTGTTGTATTAAAAAAAGCAGATCCTGTAATCCTGGAGACTGACTAATAAGGTGGCTTCCTCAAAGGGCATGAGCAAACATCAGGTGTCACGTATGAGCTGCCACTGTTTGAGATTGAAGTTACACAGGGGAGTCTCCCTTAGTGTTGAGCGGCATAGGCTATATTCAAATTCGCGTATATTCGCGAATATATGGACAAATATTCGTCATATTCGCGAATATTCACATATTCGTAATAGTCTCGTTTTATTTTCGCATATGCGAAAATTTGTATATACAAAAATTAACATATGCGAAAATTCGCATATGCGAAAATTCGCATATGCACATTTTCGCATATGCGAAAATTCGCACACCAGTCTCACACAGTAGTATTAGAGCCTTCTTACACCACATAAGCTGGAAGCAGAGAGGGATGATCACTGTGATGTGTACTGTGAAAAAACAAACAAAAAAAAAACAAAAAAAAACGAATATTCGTAATTACGAATATATAGCGCTATATTCGCGAATATTCGCGAATTCGCGAATATGCGATATTCGCGAATAAATTTCGAATTGCGAATATTCGCGAGCAACACTAGTCCCCCTATCTGCTTGGATCATCAAGAAATCATTGAAGGCTTTTCTCTGCTTGTTTAGTTGGTCCAACATATGGAGGGTGGAATTCCAATGTGTGGAAACGTCGCAAATCAGACTATGTTAGGGGATACTGTTCTGACACTGCAGCTCAAGGAGAGTGGGCTTTATGGTGTACGAGTGGCTGAAGTGCATGCAAAGTTTCCTTCCCCACGTTAGGATGTCTTGCAGATGGGGGTGAACACTTCAGGAAACACTTGACAACCAGATTGAACACATGTGCCATGCAGGGCACATGCCTCATCCTTCCTTGTCGCAGCACAGACAAGATGTTCTTCCCGTTGTTGGTTAACATGGTTCCCATTGACAGTTTTTGTAGCGTAAGCCATGATTCAATTTCTTGATTAATTACTTTTAGCAGTTCCTCTCCTGCGTGACTCAGTTTGCCAAGGCAAACCATGTGAAGAACAGCATTACACGGCCATGCCCTGCATATATGGTATGCTGGAGGGGCACTGAGACTTGTCCATGCAGTGGAGGCTGAGGACACGGTGGAGGATGAGGAGGCGGAGTCTGTCACAGGACCAATGGCCTAAGAGCATGGAGGTGGAAGCAGCGTGACCTGTCCAAGTTGCTGTTGTGGCTGTGCAGGAACCACATTCACCCAGTGGGCCATAAAGGACGTGTATTGTCCCTGACCATAGTTACAGCTTCTCACATCGGCGCTGCTGTGCACTTTGGTACACACTGACAGGCTCAAGGACTGGCTCACCTTCTGTTCCACAAAATTGTGCAGGGTTGGTACTGCCTTCTTCGCAAAGAAATGACTGAGATTCCGCCTCGTTGGATTAGTGGGTGCATACTGTTGTCTCTTGGACATGGCTTCGCCAATGGATTGCTGGCAGAATGACTGACTCGAAGTAGGAGGAGCAGGAGAATCTGGAGTGACAGAAGATGGGTATGACACACAGCTCCCTTCAGCTGAGGTGGTGAAGCCTTAGATGGCTGAAACAGGGAGTGCCACTGGGTGATGCAGCAGGCTTGACAACCACATCAGAGCCACAGTTTTCCCAGGCCGCTTTATGGCGATGCTGCATATGTTGACGCAGGGCCGTGGTGCCAACATTGGGACCCTGGCCACGCTTCACCTTCTGCCAATACATATTGCATGTGGCCAGGTTAACATCCTCCGGATGCTTGATGAAAAACTGCCACACCGCCAAGTAGCTGATTTTTCCACCAACAGTCCGCACTGATTGACTGCTACTGATTTCTCTGATGTCATGACCACATTGCTCTATGCTGACCTCTGCTGTCCATTTTAGGAACTGTCCAGCGCAGGAGAAAATCCCCATAGCAAATATATGCTGCTCTGGACAGTTCCTAAAATGGACAGCAGAGGTCAGCAGAGAGCACTGTGGTCATGACATCAGAGAAATCTAAAAAGAAATGCATTTCCTATGTAGTATATAGCCCCTAAAAAGTACTGGAAGGATTAAGATTTTTTTAATAGCAGTAATTTACAAATCTGTTTAACTTTCTGGCACCAGTTAATTTAAACAACAAAAAAAGTTTTCCACGGGAGTACCCCTTTAAAGGAGTAGTCCAGTGGTGATTCAGTGGTGAGCAACTTATCCCCTATCCTAAGGATAGGGGATAAGTTGCAGATCGCGGGGGGTCCGACCGCTGGGGCCCCCTGCGATCTCCTGTACGGAGCCCCGACAGACCGCTGGAAGGGGGCGTGTCGACCTCTGCACGAGGCGGCGGCCGACACGCCCCCTCAATACAACTCTATGGCAGAGCCGAAGCGCTGCCTTCGGCAATCTCCGGCTCTGCCATAGAGATGTATTGAGGGGGCGTGTCGGCCGCCGCCTCGTGTGGGGGTCGACACCCGCTATCTCGGCGGAGAGCCGGCGCCCCGTACAGAGAGATCGCAGGGGGCCCCAGCGGTCGGACCCCCCGCGATCTCAAACTTATCCCCTATCCTTAGGATAGGGGATAAGTTTTTCACCACTGGACTACCCCTTTAAGGACCATGGGTTTTTCTGTTTTTGCACTTTCGTTTTCTCCTTATTACCTTCTAAAAATCATAACACGTTCAATTTTGTACCTATAGACTCATATGAGGGCTTATTTTTTGCTCCACCAATTTTACTTGACATCAATGCTTTGACCAGAAACATTTACGGTGAAAAATAATATTTGTGGGTCAAAATTGAAATAAAAAACACAATTTTGTAACTTTTGCGGGCTTCCGATTCTACGGACCGCACTTTTTGGTAAAAATTACACCATATTTTTATTCTGTAGGTCCATATGGTTACAATTATACCCAAATTATACATGTTTTTTATTTTATTTTACTACTTCAAAAAAAATTATAACTACAAGCACCAAAATTAGTATGTTTAAAATTGTACAATACAGGAATTTAGGTGCACTACTGTGGTAGATGTATACAATGACATTGGCTAATCCCTCAACAATTATGTTAAAATTGAGACATTCGCCAGTGTATCCTTATATGAAGGACATACCAGAGCCCGCACACCAACGCCAAGGTTTCTCAAATGGCACGGGACCTAACGCTAAACCTACCTGTGCGTGATGAGCAAAACAGGGGCCAGTGGCGGAGCATCAGCCAGGTGGGACAGCATCCTCGTGTTATCATGGCGGGATAGCTGTAGTCACACGGTGAATTTGAAAGGGCAGTTGAAAGAGAGGTATTTGGTAATAATAAAAAGCAGCAATGCTGTTAAAAATATATAAATAGCTGGACGAGTTTCAGGATAAAGATCCTTTCTTCAGCAGCTTATGGTGAATATCGTCGGCCACGGACGTAAATATAAATTTGTGTTCGTTAAGGGGTTAAGGTAAGGTCAAAAATAATGAAAAAAATATGTCTTATATACCAGGGCTTCTTAAACTTTTTTTTACTGGTATCTTAAAGGGGTTATCCAGTAATAGAAAAACAGAGCTACTTCCTATCAGAAACAGCTCCCTGTCTGTCTCCAGTTTGGGTGTGGTTCTGCAGCTCAGTTCCATTGAAGTGAATGGAGCCAAGTTGTAAAACCACACCCAACCTGGAGACAGACAGGGAGATGTTTTTGAAAGAAATTAGCTACGTTTTCTATTCCTGGATAACCCCTTTAACGGCAAACAAACAAATGAATCCATACAGCACCAAATACAGCTGTGCAATGCCCATATTACCCCCATCGGTGCCAATCAAGTGCCATATAATACCTCCTAACAGCACTGAATACCACAGTGCAGCACAAAATACCTCTCTATTTATGCAAAATATAAACCACCATTTAAATTTTGCAAATTTTGTAGGCATCTGCACTGTCCCCCATTCTGACACCACCCCCATTGACAGACGTACTGTCCCCATTCTCACACCACCCCCACTGACAGACGTACTGTCCCCATTCTCACACCACCCCCATTGACGGACGTACTGTCCCCATTCTCACACCACCCCCATTGACAGACATACTGTCCCCATTCTCACACCACCTCCATTGACAGCAGTACTGTCCTCATTATCACATAGGGTTTCCACCTTTCTTGCAAAAATACCGGCCATGCTAATTTGCATAGTTATATATGCATGACATCACAGGAAGCTCTGCCCATGTCCAGATATGTTTCGCCACATACCAGCCCAGCGACGGAAAATGAATGGATCATAGGGGCCGAAATTCAAAAAGCACCAGAGATACAATGAGGTCTATAGGGGTTGTATGGTGTTTATTGTTTTAATGGCAGTGTGACCACAGTCTAACAAGAAGTACTATGTTTGTCCACACAACTACTGTGTGGACATGTCTTCTATTTCTAGTTAGATTATGTTTAGTTAAAGAGGTTGGCCACCTTCTTATGAAATATGAGCAATTTAGTCAAATGCTTTAGTTATGTAACTTACCGTACTTGCAGTCTTGCTGTTCCTTTTAAGATGAAGTATTGCCCCCATGATTCTCCTTTTTCTGAACAGTTCAGGTGGTAATCTCATTTATAAAATGGCAGCGCATGGAGGAACATGTGACCGCACACCTCACTTGGTGTCCTGTACTGTACCGGTACTAGTTTCCATTATGCACTGCATTCCTATGGAGAACGCAGAGTGAGGTGCATGGTCACATGCCCCTCAATTCTAAGCCATCCTACGGACAGGGTCTTCATCCAAACTGCTCAAAAGAAGGGGGAGCAAAGGGGTGAGACATCACCTTGGGAATAGAGCACAGCAGGCCTGCAGTATGCTGTACAAAAGTAAGTTATATAGCTAAAGTATTCCACTACATTTGCTATATTTGTTAAGGTGGCCAACCTTTTAAATAGAGGTAGACCTAGTGCTCGTGATATATTTATCCATTTTGATTTAAAGAGGCCATTAAGAACAGTGAGCAGCGTCAGCTGCGGCTGCTGAGCTGGGGCTAATTTAATTCCGGCCCGGGACTCCTTATTGAAAAATACCGGCCATTGCGTGGGCAGTATTTTTCATAGAAAATTACCGGCAGCAGCAGTTAAAATACCGGCTGGGTGGCAACCCTAGGATCACCCATGGGTGGTGTACTGACATGGGGATGTCTGCGGGTGGTATGCTGACACATGGGGAAGCCTGTGGGTGGTGTATTGACATGGGGGAAGCAGGAACTGGCACACACTAATTCTGTGTAAATTGCTACATCCATCACTGTACAACTTCCTGCAAACAATGCTCCTGAACTCTCAGTCCTAGTCTGGCTATTACCTCTAGTTGTCGGACAGTGACTGAATATAAGAAGTAACTACAGCCATATAGATATCATATAACTCCACTCTACATGTCTCCTACCCACTGCCACACATACACACCAGCCAGAGTCTGAACGTCTCGATACCTCAGAACCTGCGTTATCCAGGCGCCATTTTGTCAAAGACCAAAACCTATAATATCCTCCTAATGAGCAGTACAGTGCGTGCTGTGGGTACAGTAGACGTGAAGTGCTGTTTGTTTTCCAGTGCAACTGAACTGTCACTAGGGAGGCCGAGAGGTTCACACTTGCCGGCACATTTATTTGATGTCGTCACTACATAGACACAAAAAAATGTATGGATGGAACTGTGCATAGGGACAAAAGGTGGTGAGGATGTGCCCTCCTTACTGAAAAATACCGGCCAATGTGTGGCCGGTATTTTTCATAGAAAATTACCATCAGCAGCTTGAAAATACCAGCTGGGTGGCAACCCTATTCTCACACCACCTCAAGTGACAGCAGTACTGTCCCCATTCACACTTCACCTCCATTGACAGCAGTACTGTCCCCATTCTCACATCACCTCCATTGACAGCAATTCTGTGCCCATTCTCACTCCACCTCCATTGACAGCAGTACTGTCCCCATTCTCACATCACCTCCATTGACCGCATTACTGTTATGGTAGGCCTCTGGGGTAGGGGTAGTGTAGTCAGGGTTTTGCTTTAGTATATCAGGGGTTAAGGTTAACCCTATAGTTTGTGACGTCAGGCTGAGGGCTGGTATGCTGAGATAATTCTCCGGCCTATCGCCGCCCTTCCCAGTAACGACAGGTGCATATGAATAATGATTGAAGGTCAACAAGATAGTTGAACTTGAACTTGGATAACTTTACTTAAAGGCTCGCGGTACATCCAATGAACAATAACAGTCTCATTCAAACAGTCTCTATATAGTTCAGTGACTGACAGTTGTTGCAGACCTTGAATTGTATTATAAGTCTCTGAATTGAGGGTTAATTTTGAAGATCCGTCCGGATTTAGGGGATAGATAAGGTCCGGTGAGTGCTTAGGGATTGATACACTCACAGTTAAGAAGAGATCAGCCGTCACCGCAAGGCTAGGGCCTAAATTCACTGAGGAAAGAGAACTAACAATGGCCGCCGCTCCTTTATATGGGCAGGGGCGGGGTTGTTCTGTTTGGTCCGAATATCTGTAACTCACCGTCACAAAGAATGATGGGTGCAATACGTCACAAGGACCTCCAAAAGGTCCTTAAGCAAAAACCATAGAGTTTACCTGATCACGTGACCCGCATGTCCAGCTACGCTCCGTACAGGTAATTAACTAATTATATACATTAGTACTATTATATTTACATAAATCCTGAATAAACTATTAGTTGAATGACTATCTAGATGAGAGGTGGCAAAGGGGCAGACTAGACAAAAAGGACCCCGACATCCTAGGGACTCTGGCTATGGGGACCTATACACAGGTACCGTATAGGATGCGGTACCGGGACACCACAAACCCTCTTACTTAAGATAAGTCAACCTCGACGCCTGTCCCCTAAGACAGAGGGACTAGGACTAGAACAGGATGATCTATAAATTTGCTATCCATCCTAAGTAAACATTGAACACATTTACATTCTCTGATACTCTTACTAGTATCTGGACTAGACAATAGAAATCTATCTAGACATTGGTACTATCTAGACATTAACGCTATCTAGACATTAATGAAGCTATCTAACCTTTAGTTTCTAACTTCTTAGACATTTTTATTAAGCTTACTTTACATTTTAAAGCTTACTAGACAATTAGGCAGCTATCTGACATGTAGTTGCTAGCTCCTAAGACATTTTATTAGCTCTCTACAAATTTTTATGAGGCTAACTAGACATTAGTACAGCTCTTTATACCTTAAGCGTCAAGCTGACTAGACATTTTTATTATACATTTATCAACACTCCAACATGGTTCAGGTGCATTCACCTGATAAGCGCAACATTTAGCATAAGAGTTCTTATGAAGCTGCTGGTATATACATAAAACAGACGTGTAAGGATCAGCAGTCCACCTACACTGGGAGTCCAATTAAAGGGAAATATACAAAGTGGCGTGTAAGGATCAGCAGTCCACCTACACTAAGAGTTCATGGAAGGGAAAGGTAAACACGGCCTTAACCACAACTCAGCCGTGTACAGTCCTTAATGAATTTCCTACTGGCTAGGAGTCTCTTGACTTAATAGTAAGGCACAAGCTTAGTGGTTACGTTGCTGAACTTTGAACTGGAACAATCTTAGCACAGTCCTGCTAGGCACAATTCTTGAACGTGGTTGCTGCAAAATAAAAGTGGTTCACACAAGAAACAATAGGACATTACTTTAGAGTCTCTTTAGAGGATGTTCTTCTTCACTTTTCTAGTGCCTCTCTGGGTTCCTCTGTACCTCTCAACATCAGGGGCAGGTATAGAATTGACATAGCTTTGCCACACCACATTGGTGAGGATGGAGTGCTGGAAAGCAGCATTAGCAGGGGACACAGGCTTTCTAGCCAGGATCAAAGTGGGGCAATAGGGCTTGAGCACCATCTCCAAACTAGTATGGACCCATGACTCTTTCGTTGGTACCCTGGAAGCAGGCAAACTCTCCATGTCAGAAGTGGGCCTTGGTACATACGTTGGTACCTGTGCAGGAGGCAAACTCTCATTGCTCCTAGAGGGCCTAGGTATGTGCGTTGGTACCTCTGGAACAGACAAACTCTCATTGCTCCGAGAGGGTCTAGGTACGGTCTTTGGTGCCCGCAATTTGGGCTTACTTTCCTGAACTTGAGCAGGACTAGACTCCCGACGGTATGTAGAAGATGAAGAACTTGACTCTTTGCTGTACATAGAAGATGATGAACTTGACTCTTTGCTGTACATAGAAGAGGATGAACTTGACTGTTGAGGCTCCTCCTCCTTGGGTAAGCTGGTGGAGGCTTTAGGAGCAGACCTTTTCGGCCTCAAGTTGAAGGGATCGGACTCCCAATCAGTTGACGGAAAATATTTGAAGGGAAGCTGTGTTGGGGCTGTTGGTCTGGTGACCGCTGCAGCCCATTCTCCACGAAGGCTCTGGACGGGGGTGTACTCTACAATTTCACCCACCTCCAAGGTGTAGAACTTCTTATGGAGATATGGCCTTTGCACTGCTGGCCGGTTTACGAGGATGGTCTGCCCAGTGTGGCAGTCAAGGAGTGTCCCAAAACCTCTGACCATGTCGAACTTGGCCACAGTTGCTCTTCTTCTTTCTAATGGCTCCTCCCCTTCTCGGGGGTGATCCCATTTACGAATGTACAATGCCTCAATTTCTTTGGTGTTTTCTTGCCACCGTACTTTCTCTTCATGGGGCAAATGTACGTCCTTGGGGGCATAGAGTTCTATGTGTTGGGCCTTTAGCTTTTCCATCAATTCGGCCAGCTCGGCTTCTTGATGGGCCCTTTCCCTTTCTGCAGTTGGGATTCGTGGGAGTGGCTTCCCAGGTAATGGTTGAAGTACTCTGTGAAGTACTCGATCAGCTCCGGCTCATCTCCGAACGACCATTGCAGCAATTTTGGTGAGCACGGTCGTGCACTTGGCAAGCTTGATCGAGGTATGACCTCAGGGCTGGAGGAGGAAGAATAGCCGCCTCTGGCGGGGTACTCACTGCAGACTCCTCCAATGGGATATCGGCCCACGAGCCCCAAGTTCTGTGGTGAGGGGACAATCTCACCGGCGATGCACCTCCAGGTGTCCCTGCGCTCTCCGGTGGAGGTGTGTCTGACCAATCGTCGTCATCATCAGGCAGTGGGGGAAGATTGCAGGCCCCATCTTCGTCTAATGAAAACCGCTGCAGACAGTCGGCAAGTTCTTGGAAAAGTCGGGCTGCGACTGCCACAACTTTCCGCTTTTCCGGCGCCATTTTGCCAACTTCACCACGTGGAACGCTGCTCTCCGCCATGTCTGTACTCTCTGTGCAGACTGAAGAGGTTGCTTTGCGTGGTGTCTTTTATAGTGGGCTTCTCCAAAATGGCGGCCGGCAGGAAGGACGTTATCGGTGCAGCCCCGACTTCCGGAGACGACTCCTGTATCTCCAAGTTCCCTTTCGGCTGTGACACAGTAACTTGGGGCGCAGGCTTTCTTTGCGCGCTTTTCCGGCAGCAGTTTGTGCCGACCGGACCAAAGGATCGCAGAATGAACTCATTGCGCAGTTTACACATCTTAGTTGTAGATGAATTTTCACCTCCCCCCTTACATTTCTCGTGGCCCCCTTGTATGGTGCACCACAAGTACCGCTCCCGTACACAGCAACACGGTTTACAGCACATGAATAAAGTTCGTTTTCTGGGGGGAGTACACTTTCACTAGTGGCGACTGTAGTAGGCACACACCCGAATCCTGTTCGTGTGATGCCAAAAAGGCTTTGCGGTAGGCCTCTGGAGTAGGGGTAGTGTAGTCAGGGTTTTGTTTTAGTATATCAGGGGTTAAGGTTAACCCTATAGTTCGTGACGCCAGGCTGAGGGCTAGTATGCTGAGATAATTCTCCGGCCTATCGCCGCCCTTCCCAGTAACGACAGGTGCATATGAATAATGACTGAAGGTCCACAAGATAGTTGAACTTGAACTTGGATAACTTTACTTAAAGGCTCGCGGTACATCCAATGAACAATAACAGTCTCATTCAAACAGTCTCTATATAGTTCAGTGACTGACAGTTGTTGCGGACCTTGAATTGTATTATAAGTCTCTGAATTGAGGGTTAATTTTGAAGATCCGTCCGGATTTAGGGGATTGATAAGGTCCGGTGATCTTGCAGAGTGCTTAAGGATTGATACACTCACGGTTAAGAAGAGATCAGCTGTCGCCGCAAGGCTAGGGCCTAAATTCACTGAGGAAAGAGAACTAACAATGGCTGCTGCTCCCTTATATAGGCAGGGGCGGGGTTGTTCTGATTGGTCCAAATATCTGTCACTCACCGTCACAAAGAATGATGGGTGCAATACGTCACAGGGACCTCCAAAGGTCCTTAAGCAAAAACCATAGAGTTTACCTGATCACGTGACCCGCATGTCCTGCTACGCTCCATACAGGTAATTAACTAATTATATACATTAGTACTATTATATTTACATAAATCCTGAATAAACTATTAGTTGAATGACTAATCTAGATGAGAGGTGGCAAGGGGCAGACTACACAAAAAGGACCCCGACATCCTAGGGACTCTGGCTATGGGGACCTATACACAGGTACCGGGACACCACACTGTGCCCATTCTCACATCACCTCCATTGACAGCAGTAGTGTCCCCATTCTCACATCACCTCCATTGACAGCAGTAGTGTCCCCATTCTCATTCCACCTCCATTGACAGCAGTACTGTGCCCATTCTCATTCCACCTCCATTGACAGCAGTACTGTGCCCATTCTCACATCCCTTCCATTGACAGCAGTACTGTCCCCATTTTCACATCACCTCCATTGACAGCAATACTGTCCCCATTCTCACTCCACCTCCATTGACAGCAGTAATGTGCCCATTTACACTTACACCACAGTACTGTTCCTTATAGACAGCAGTCCTCTACCCATCCCCACCCCTCCCCCACTCATAGTAGTACAGTTCCCATTCCAATAATTTTTTCATTCTCACCTCTCTGCCACTGGCAGGAGTAATGTTCTCTTCCCACCTCTTTCCCTTCTAATAGCAGCACCAATTTCTTAACTGTTTCTCACCTGTGCTTTTGTCAGCAGCAAAATTTAATCTGCCCATTCTCCCCCAAGCCACCCTTCCCAGTTAGCACATGAGACACTGGAGTTGGGAAGGAGCAAGAAAAATTCTTAACTCCTTGACATCTCCCTTATAGGCTACTGCTGCTATACTGCCCCCTGGATGCAGGAACTGTGAACTCATTATGACCATGACCATAATGTGATCTGAGGTAACCCCTTTAAACTTTCTAACCTGGGGAAATACACAGATACTGCAGGCTGTCATTATAAGGGAAATTTCTGCTTATTGCAGCACAGTCATGGACTACATATTTCAATTGTGATAATAGTAAAAACTGGAGCTCCTCCAGGGATACAGTTTACTAGGGAAAAAGACCAGTGTCCAAGACCTCTGGAGGGGCCCCATTAGAAACGTGGGCCCTTGGTAGTTGCCCTAACCCCCCTTTTTTCTATAGCTTTACTAACCTAAAGTTATACACAAAATTATACACAAATACTGTATAACAACACATTTCTCATGACTAGTCAATTTTGTTTGCTTTATTTTCAAATGTCTGCTTCTTGGGCACAAATCTATTTTCCAAATGAAAAACAACTTGAAGGTTTATTTTAATTTTTTTTCATTTTAGCCTTATTTCTGTTTCGCAAAGCGAGAGTTTGTTTATATTGGTTTAATGGAACGTTTTTGTCACATGTCTGAATAGAACCAGACAGCAAATTCAGACTTGCTTTTCAGCTTTGACTATAATGATGCACTCATTCCACGGGTCAGTGCTTTCAATTTTTGCATATTCATGGAAATTTCTAAAACATTTATTTGATTTACTACAACATAGGTAATAAAACTTTGGACAATAATATAATAAATGTCACGTAAATATTTAGAATTCTGGCAAAGTTTCACTGATAAAGTTTTATAGGTTTTAGTATAGGTTTTACGGGAATTAATTCTTTGGGAATAGGATCTACTCTGCTTTCCTCTGAGGTACAAAATTGGGGAAGTTATCAGCCAGCGTGATGCATGATGTCACATGGGGGCGGAGCCGTGACATCACGATACTCCTTCCCCCGTGATCGTGATTCATCAATCCAGGAGCGATGTTCAGTCCGGAGGTTGATGATAGCGGGGTGCTGCATGAAAGATTGCGGGGGTTCCCAGTGGCGGGCCCCAGCGATCCTTTGGATAGGGGATAAGATTTCTAAGTCCAGCGTACCTCTTTAAGGTAAGATTTAGAACTTAGTCTGCACTTAAGTCTTCCACCCAGTAGGTTCAGCAAGCAATGCCACAAATCAGCACGCTGGCTGAACTACACCTCTGCTTAGATATTTTGCTGATTCTTTCTACCTCTCCTTGGTATCTTAGTATTCAATAGTAGCTCCTGAAGTAAAGAATACATTCCCAATAGTTCAGTTATTAACCATACAAATGCCGCAACATACCGGTATAGTGCAATTCAAACCAAAGGATGGACCTTCTACAGTTCTTTAAAGCCCTGTAGGAAAAAAAAGTCAACATAGCGCAACACAACTAAAATATGTAATTTTTCCGGGCACACTTTACATGTAAACATTTTGGCAAGGCATCTGGAAGTGAAAATATCCTGATTAAAAAAAATTCTGCCGTGAAAAAGTTATTTTTTTCCAGAAATGTCCATATACACAGCCCATCCTTAGCACTGGACATCAATGTGTGATAGGTGGGGGCCAGTCCCTGGGATCTTCACAACTAGCAGAATAAAGGGCTTGTGATTCTTGCTGGAGAGTTGTGGAAAGACAATATTTATTTGGTCAAAAAAAGATCAAAACATGTCAGAATTTTTAGCTTAGGAAAAGGGTGTTGATCTAGGCCATTCTTTTCAGGAAAAAACAACAACATTTTTCTGACAGTTATTACTAGGAATACAACTAATACTCTAGAAATTCCAGTTATGCTTCCCATTCAACCTTGTTTGTATGCATAGACCTAGCCTTGACCTCTTCTGAGGCCTTCCATGAGTTATACAAGATTAGTTACACACCTAGTGGCATCTGTTCACTCACCTATGGTACTTGCAATCAATATTGTTATTCTAAGAAAATACTAATTCTGGCAGCTTAGTACCGTATGGCTGTACTTTCCTGATGTAAGTAGACATTACGAAAGAGGAACTCCAAAATTTGGTCAGGGAAATCCTGGCTCGGCAATCCTTCTAATCTTGCGAGACATTCACAAGGCTTTCATTAGAGGGTTGAGTTGAAGGACTTTAGAGAAAGAGCAACCAAATGTAAAAGACTGGGAAGGCTCATATTGAAGAGACAGCTGATTCTGCTGTTTGTTCCTGACTAAAAAAAAAAAGACTCAGCCTTTAACAAGAAAATGAAGAAATATCTTCATACTGGCACATGCACATTGGCATATTCACAAGACACTGCTTGAGACTCTCTAATGTTTAAGAGGAAGATTGCATTTTACATACTAATCGGACTTGCATAAAGGTGCAGTTTGTCACCTACTGCCCTTCTTTACACAGCTCATGGCAAAGCTGAGCTCAGACCAAGAGCCTTTGATGAATATTGGAACCTAAGAGAAAACACCCATTCCAATGTGCCTATGATTTGTGTCATCTGCTTCACAGACCCTTGGACTTTGATTGTAGTCAGTGAAAAAACAATTCTTATACATTTATGTATAGAAAGTACAAATATGTTAAGAATATTTGTATATATTATTTACGGCAATACAATTGCCAAACCTCAACATTTCTAATACTTCTTTCAGTAGATGCTTAATGTTTCATCTTGAGGAGCACATTACTCCCTTCCAAAATGTTACTATAAAATGTGTGCTTTTTATTCTTTTGGCAACAAAGGTATACAATTGGTCTTGTATCACTTCATTAACTCCCCTTTGACAAACGTATGTTCTGTTTTCTTGCGAATGCAGAATCAGACATGTGCAAGCAACCCTTTCCCACTAGGATTCAATAATGTAGCATGTATTCAGTATTTGCTAATTTTTATAATAAGCTCTATCATGAGTGCTGCTTGTATTTCATGCCAGAAATGGTGGTCTAGGCTTAACTTCCATTACAGACATCAGCCGTTTTAGTTTAAAAGTCAGCTAAATCTTATGGACTCCCTCTACATGCACATAAAAACATAAATGGCTTGTCCCATGATAACATTTCTAAACTATGGCGTCTGCACTATTTATTGAGTTCATAAGCCATAGAGAGAGCTGTTTAGATTCCAGGTACATGAAAACTTTTAGCTTTGGAAAATGTACAATTTTGGAACCGGCTATAGACATTGAAATGGTACTGCATGTCCTGTTACTGCTAGGTGTTAATGGATTGGGGAAGATTTATGAAATGACATTTGCAAATGAAAATGTCAATTAGATTATGTAATTTTCTATGATTCCCAGTATTTCGAATTGTAAAGCCAAGGCAGTGCTGAGCTATTTGTCCGATCTGCACAAAACATGCATCAATTTCCTCGGTCATAGTAAAGTTTGTGAAACATAACAAAATATCAGAATTCCGTTGTAAATTGAGGACATGATCTAACTTTTTTTGTGTTTTTTATTTACATGTTTTTTTGTGTTTAAACATCTTTCTGGACAGTTACAAAAATAATGTTTAGAAAAAGGACTATAAGGTGTTGTAAAATCCATTAAAGATATGTTTAAGTGTTTTATACACAGGCATGGGGGAGTGGGGAGTTGATGTGTTATCAGATAATGACCTATTGTTTAAATCAAATGTTTATGTTAAACATATGTTTAAATTGTTTAATTTTCCATTTTACTATTTATATTATAAAAAAAACACTGAACGCTTGGCCTTAAAGGGGTACTCTGCTGAAAACATATTATCCTCTATTCAAAGATGTTAGATCATGGGGGTCCCACGGCTGGGGACCCCCGCGATCTCGGCTGCGGCACCCCTGTCATTCAGTGCACAGAGCAAACTCTGCTCCGTGCCCGATGACTGACGATGCCAGCCACCACGCCCCGTCCATTCACGTCTATGAGATGAGGTGTGATGGCTATGTACTAGCCGTCATGCCCCTTCCCATAGACATGAATAGAGGGGGCGTGACATTACAATACGAATGTGGAAGCTGCAAGCTTCCGTGTTCTGGTCACCATTGCTGCCGGCCCAGAGATAGGGCATAAGATGTTTAGAGCGGAGTACCCCTTTAACCCCTTAAGGACCGGGGGGTTTTCCGTTTTTTGCATTTTCGTTTTTTGCTCCTTGCCTTTAAAAAATCATAACTCTTTCAATTTTGCACCTAAAAATCCATATGATTGCTTATTTTTTGTGCCACTAATTCTACTTTGTAATGACGTCAGTCATTTTGCCCAAAAATCTACGGTGAAATGGGGAAAAAATCATTGTGCGACAAAATTGAAAAAAAAACGCTGTTTTGTTAATTTTGGGGGCTTCCGTTTCTACGTTGTACATTTTTCGGTAAAAATGACACCTTATCTTTATTCTGTAGGTCCATAGGATTAAAATGATACCCGACTTATATAGGTTTGATGTTGTCGTACTTCTGGAAAAAATCATAACTACATGCAGGAAAATTAATACGTTTAAAATTGTCATCTTCTGACCCCTATAACTTTTTTATTTTTCCGTGTATGGGGCGGTATGAGGGCTCTTTTTTGCGCCATGATCTGAAGTTTTTAACGCTACCATTTTTGCATTGATAGGACTTATTGATCTTATTGGACTTTTTATTCATTTTTAAATGATATAAAAAGTGACCAAAAATGCACTATTTTGGACTTTGGAATTTTTTTGCGCGTACGCCATTGACCGAGCGGTTTAATTAACAATATATTTTTTATAATTTGGACATTTCCGCACGCGATGATACCATATATGTTTATTTTTATTTTTATTTACACTGTGTTTTTTTTATGGGAAAAGGGGGGTGATTCAAACTTTTAATAGGGGGGGTTAAATGATATTCATTCACTTTTTTTTTCACTTTCTTTTTGCAGTGTTATAGCTCCCATAGGGACCTATAACACTGCACACACTGATCTTTATCATTGATCACTGGTTTCTCATAGGAAACCAGTGATCGATGATTCTGCCGCTTGACTGCTCATGCCTGGATCTCAGGCACTGAGCAGTCATTCGGCAATCGGACAGCGAGGAGGCAGGTAGAGCTGTCCTGTAAGCTGTTCGAGATGCCGCGATTTCGGCGCGGCTATCCCGAACAGCCCACTGAGTTAACCGGCACTTTTTACTTTCAGTTTCAGAGCTGAGCCACGCAGCTAAAGAGTTAATAGCGCGCGGCGCCGTGATCGGCGCTGCGCTCTATTAGCGGCGGGTCCCAGCTTCACTATGACGCCAGGCCAGCCGTGATATGATGCGTAACCCCGCGTTATATCACGGGAGCAGGACCAAGGATGTACCTGTACGTCCTTGGTCCTTAAGGGGTTAAACAAAGCTGAGACTTCCTGTTTTGTTTGTGGTGATGAGGAGGACTTTGTTCGTGGGGCTTGCTGTAAAGGATATGACTAAATGCTGTTAAAAACAGCTTAGACAGGATGATTGTACAAAATTTTTTTTTTTCTTAAATCAGAAAATGGAGACAGAATTGAAAAAATGAAGCGACCTGTAAAAGATAAATATCCAATAAATCCAGATATAGAATGGGCTTCTTCATGTACTTTCGATTAAATATATTGGGGGAGATTTATCAAAACCTGTCCAAGGGAAAAGCTGCTGAGTTGCCCATTGCAACAAATCAGATCGCATCTTTCATTTTCAAAAAGGCCTCTGGAAAATGAAAGAAGTGATTTGATTGGTTGCTATGGACAACTCAGCAGCTTTTCCCTTGGACACGTTTTGATAAATCTCCCCCATTAAGTTAATTTCTGCATCAATATATCCAAACCTAGCTTTGAAAAAAAAAATAATAATTCTTGAATTATAAAGAATTTGGAATTGGACTAATGCCTTATGTATACAGATGGGACCACAGCCTGTTCCAGTCAAGAATCTAAGCACATTACAAGAGCTACCTCATTCTTCGGAGTTCTCTCTGGCAGCTTTACAAAAACAAAACAATGCAATGCTTTAAATGTTAATTTGTTGCTTGTTACATGGCCACCCTCTTTGCTGTCGACATCACTGATGACTTATGTAATTTTTGTCACCACTTCCCTCTTGTCATTACTGTAATGGGCAACAAATACTTATCACTGCTACTAAGTTAACAACATGCACAGTCCTCAAAATAGATCAAAAGAATGATCAAACAATAAATTCCAAGGCATATTAAAAGCAGCATTAAGATGGTGAGTGGTTGACACAAAAAAACAGATACATTTACTAACACACACTTTCGGCACTGCAGAGCCAGGTCCAGCCTTTGACCTTCCATCATGATCTTATAAGCAGGGTGGATAACTCTGTCAATCAAAAGTTTCAGACAGTATAGGTGGACATGCAACCCGCTTCATGCTTTAGCCATACAATGTAATGACAAGAGTGCTGAATGCCTAACTGAATTTCTAGATTGTTGCCATCTTTTCAGAGGTTAATTGTCTATGCCCCCTCCCCAAGTACACTATTCAACATCCTAATAATTCGTTAATTTTACACCAGGATGGCCTGGAGGTCAAGAGTACAGGTCAAGAAGCGCGAAGCAATTTTGTTGAAAATATGAGCAAATTTTTGGGCCATATGGGTGACAAAAGCCTTTCAACAATGTTGTAAATCTGAGGAACTGGACTACCAGTTGCTTGCATTTAGATTCCTCAAAAAGAAAAAATGCACAAAAAACAAGTATTTTCCACTTGTTCCCAGTTCCTGCAGTGGAGCAATTCACCATAGCAACCAATCAGATTGCTTCTTTATTTTGAAAAATGCATTAACGTGAAATTAGGTATATTTACGTCATATCTTGTTAACCACCTTTGAAGCTGGCCCAAGAACGGTGCTCGCTTCATAGATGGTAAGAAATGACTGCTATAAGCAGCCAGGACTCACCTCTAATGCCGAGCTGGGGCTTGCAACTTTGATCCCTATGGCACAGCATTGAACAGTGTATGCAATCTGAAGATTGCTTATAATAGTCCTCTAGGAAGACTAAAAAATCATGAAAACAAAAATGATAGTAAAAACATCTAACACATGTGGAAAAGCCCCTTCCCTAATGAAAAGAAGGAATCCCCAGAAAAAAATAATTAAAATTATCAGAAAATCCCATCAAAACACAAATGGTATCAATAAAAACTACAGAACACAGTACGGAAATTGAGCCATCATATATCCCCGTATACAAAAAATGACAGGGGTGCAAGGTACAATTTTTTAGCATGCTCATTTTCTTACAAAACGTTATAAGAAAAATAAAACAAAACCTATGTAAATTTGGTATCACTTTAATCTTATTGACAGTAAAATGCACTATGTTTTAAGAGTTATGGATTTTAAAAGACAAGGAGAAAAAAAACACAAACATAAAAAAATTGGCTATGTCCGAAAGGCTAAAACAAAGCTGCATCATTAAAGGGGTACTCCGGCACTTAGACATCTTATCCCCTATCCAAAGGATAGGGGATAAGATGCCTGATCGCAGGGGTCCTGCCACTGGGGACCCCTGTGATCTTGGACGGGGCCGGAGCATTGTGACGTCACGGCTCCGCCCCTGTTTGACATCACGCTATGCCCCTCAATGCAACCCTATGGGAGGGGGCGTGATGGCAATCATGCCCACTCCCATAGGTTTGCATTGAGGGGCGGAGAGTGACGTCACACGGGGCCGGAGCCGTGATGTCACAATGCTCCTGCCCCGTGATCGACAGTAATCAGATCCGGAGCGAACACGGGGTGCGGCGTGCAAGATCACGGGGGTCCCCAGTGGCAGGACCCCCGCGATCAGGCATCTTATCCCCTATCCTTTGGATAGGGGATAAGATGTCTAAGCGCCAGAGTACCCCTTTAAAGGGTTAAAGGGTGGTTTACTTGCCCCACATCACCTAGTAATCAAGGTACTTCCTTGTTCCTTATATGTTTAGACTGCTGATTCATTGCTTCTGTTGCTTTGTCTTCTGACTTTGTTCTGCCTTGTCCTTTGTATTCTATGCCTGGTTCCTGCCTTGCTCTCTGGCTAATACACCTTGTACGCTTCTCCTGCTTCTGCCTTTTTTCCTTACATATTTCTCAATTTTCTGCATAGTGACTGGTATCCTTATGCTTACCATGATCCCCATTCAGGGCCATGGCTCACTTTGACAGGGTTGCTGCCACCAATCCCCAGAATCAATCCACCCGACTGTCTTACACAGTTTGCATAACTCCAATTGACTTTAATGGGTGTTGCATAAATAGCTGGCACATTAAACCAGGTCTTACAAAAATAGCCTTGTTTATGGTGTTACACTGTTTACATAATTTTTGTTTTTAATTAACCTTACCTTGTTCTGGGGCCCTCTTGAGATATGTGCGGGACCTAGAGGTGCGACCTGCATTTATAAGACACATACGGAACATTCTGTGGATGTTCCATAAATGACCCAGATAGGAATAACTAGAGATCATGGGGTTCCTCAGACTCCACACCCCCATCTAGCTAATGTCAAGTGAATTGAAAAGCCCACTTTTTGGTATATGTTCATAACACCAGCAAACTCTGCTGGAGAAAGACTGACACACAGCTCAGTTGGTATATCAAATACATTATATCCACCAATGAGTCCTAAGGCTGGGTTCACATCACGTTTTTCTCAATACAGGATGGCATACGGCTGGGGGGAGCTAAAACCTTGCGCTCCCGTATCTCAGCCGCATGCGCCCGTATGTAATTAATTTCAATGAACCGACCGGAGTCGACCGCGGTTTGAGGTGCGGTGGAAAACCGCATACGTGGCAAAAATGACTCGACCGGCTCATTGAAATGAATTACATACGGGCGCATACGGCTGAGATACGGCAGTGCAAGGTTTTAGCTCCCCCCTAAAACCCACGGTCCCTTATTGAGGAAAATGTGATGTGAACTCAGCCTTAGAGAGAAAAGTCATATTGCCTCACAATCCAATGGGCATCTACAGGTCACTATGGACATACTGTCATACTGTTCCAGCAGCCTAATAAAGCCAGTAAATATCTCTTCATTACGGATTCTTTACTTTTAAATCTATTCTTTAACACTAGTCACATTTACCAAAATTAGAGCATACAAATATATATATATATGTCACTTGGGGTTAGCCGTTGGCAGCATCTGCATATTTCTCATTGCTTACATGTACAGGACACAATGTTATTTTCTAAATAAAGAGCCTAGTAATTATACTATAATGTGAAACAAATACTATGACACATCCAAGATTTATTTCGCTTACATGTAATCAGACCTAAGAACCTGTCATTCTAGTTTTGTGCGTGACTGATGCGCTAGATGAAAAGGCACAAAACCTCAAATCTAGCAGATTACATGACAAGAAGATAGAGCTATATACCTAATTTGATAGACCTTGTCATGTAAATGAATAAAGCAGATCATATAGGTATTGCTCCATATGGTATTATCCATCCACTAATAACTATGTGGTGAGAAAAGAGAACAATAGTTGGGGATTATTTTTCCACTAAATATGCCTGCCAGCATCAATTTAATAACAAAATTACCTTTTAGTAACTTTTCATTCAAGATTATTTCTATTTCGATGGAATTTCACTTATGCCTATTTAGTCATCATTGTTCTAGTCGATATTTATATTGGTGAAGAAAAGCGTTTTTTAGGTTTAAAAAAAAACTGTGTGAAATATAAAACAACTGTAGGTTGTTTTATTCAATAAGTTAAATACTGCAAGCGTATATAGTAAAATAATGTAAAACTATGTTTTATGTATATATATAAATAAGAAAGGCAAATAAAGATGTTAAAAAATAGTATAAAACGCTACATTGGCTTTGTATGAAACTCCCATCATCATTAAAGCATTACTGTCATTAAAAACAACTTTTCACATGTCGATCAGACATGCCGTAAGGAATTTATTGTACCAGGTCTCGCTATTAGGATCTGCTGCATGCAGCATTGGGGCATTGTGACCTGCTCCCCAGCCGGATGAGAAATTCATCTATTTCTTTGCATAGACTTCTATGCAGCAAAATGGACGTATCTATCGGCTGGCCAGGGAGTGGAGTGCAATGCCACCTGCTTTCTTATCTAAAAACTTACAATCGCAGTGGGTCTCTGAAGTGAGACCTGATGCGATCAACAATGTTTGTCTGATCGACATATCAAAAGTTGTTTAATGACACTAATGCATTAAAGCTCTATAACTGTGGTAGGCAACTAAAGGACCTGGAGGGAAAGGAGGCTTCTTATAGATATGGCAGATGAGGGCAGCTAGAATGTACTGCCTTCTTTTGGTAAGAAGATGCACTACAGTACAGAATGTTCCAGAACAAAAAGAAATACATATGCTCTGTATAATGTACATTGCACAGTCTACAGTGGGTAACCAGAGAAGCTAAGCATAGCTCTTTGCCAGTTCATTTCCTATGATAAACAGAAAAGGCATAGGAAGTGATGGTTCTGGTTCTGCATTAAAGGGGTACTCCAGTGGGAAACAATATATTTTTTTAAGATTAACTGGTATCAGAAAGTTAAACAGATTTGTAAGTTATAAAATATAAATGAAACAGTCCTACTAGGCTATAGGCGGGAAAAAAGGAAGAAAAATTGGGACAGTTAGAATGAGAAAAGGAAGAAAGGGAAATCAGAATTGTGTCTAATAAAATTACATTTATTGTGAATAGTAAATGATGTAATAGTGAGATCCCAAGCAGGGCCCTTGCTTAGGACACCTCGCAATACAAGTAATTTATAAATAGTAATTATATACATTAAAAACTAGCGATGCACAAGATAAAATTAATGAAATAGTGGGGACATATGTAAACTGAGCTATAATGAGCGCAATGCGACAGTCCAATTTATACTGCTGACTTATCGCTAGGGTGATATGAGTCACAGTTCATGAAACAGTTATTAGATAAGTCAGCAATATAAATTGGACTATCGCATCGCGCTCATTATAGCGCAGTTTACATATATAAGGAGTTAAGGAGTTAACCCTTCCAGTAATTTTCAGCTGCTGTATACTACAGAGGAATTTGTGCTGACCCACGGTGTATGGCGGGAACACGGGGTGTAGCGGTGTAGGGGCAAAATGGTATTAACCCCCTGGGCAAGGTGCTGTTAACCCCTAGTGTCCGTGATGCCAGAGTCGTTTTTTCGGTACCGGAACCACACGAACGGTATCTCCACACGTACGGTATCTCCGCTATTCCAATGGTGAAAGGAGAGTCCACAACCAGTTATGGTTTAACAGAGGCTTTACTGAGTTAAGATAGGTGATATTATCTTCACAGCTAGGCCAGATTCCCAGAGAGGTGGCCAGGAACACAGAAGTACCTTGCAGCTTGCTGGGACCAATTAGACTTGTAATAAACTTTAGGTAATGATCTTGAGGCTTGACTTTAGACTGGACTTGACTATCGGTAGTGACAGAAGACATAGACTTGGACTTACAGGAATGACTGTAGCTTTGGTCGTCACGCTACACACTCAAAACCTCCAGCGCTGTGAAGAGCTCACAAAGGTGGGTGCGCAATGACAGATTGCGGGGGTCCCCAGTGGCGGGACCCCCGTGATCATACATTTTATTGCCAATCCTTTGGATAGGGGATAAGATGTATTAGGGCCGAAGTACCCCTTTAATGATTGGCATAGCTTGTCTCTTCCTATACACTGCTAGAGAGAGACACACATCACTGAGTGCTGGCAAGGCAGAGAGCAGCAAGAACATTTTTCAATTATGATTTCTCTAAAACACCCAAGCATCCTAGAGCAATTCACAGTGTCCCGAAGTTGTGATGTCTTCACCAGTTTTATGCTGCCTGTTACGCCTAGCGCTCCGGGTCCCCACTCCTCCCCGGAGCGCGTACGGCGTCTCTCTCTCCGCAGCGCCCCGGTCGGTCCCGCTGACCGGGAGCGCTGCACTGTCATGGCCGTCGGGGATGCGATTCGCACAGCGGGACGCGCCCGCTCGCGAGTCGCATCCCAGGTCACTTACCCATTCCCGTCCCCTGCTGTCATGTGCTGGCGCGCGCGGCTCCGCTCTCTAGGGCGCGCGCGCGCCAGCTCCCTGAGACTTAAAGGGCCAGTGCACCAATGATTGGTGCCTGGCCCAATTAGCTTAATTGGCTTCCACCTGGTCCCTGACTATATCTGACCTCCTCCCATGCACTCCCTTGCCGGATCTTGTTGCCTTGTGCCAGTGAAAGCGTTTTTGTGTCTCCAAAGCCTGTGTACCAGAACTTCTGCTATCACCCTGACTACGAACCTTGCCGCCTGCCCCCGACCTTCTGCTACGTCCGACCTTGCTTCTGTCTACTCCCTTGTACCGCGCCTATCTTCAGCAGCCAGAGAGGTTGAGCCGTTGCTAGTGGATACGACCTGGTCACTACCGCCGCAGCAAGACCATCCCGCTTTGCGGCGGGCTCTGGTGAAAACCAGTAGTGACTTAGAACCGGTCCACTAGCACGGTCCACGCCAATCCCTCTCTGGCACAGAGGATCCACTACCTGCCAGCCGGCATCGTGACACTGCCCACAGTATGAAAATTTGATTGGTTGATATACTCACACAAAATCTTTTATTACAGGCAAGTTAGAGATTGGTAAAATGTTGTCATCATACTTATTCATTGTGTGGTATGTGCTCTGAATATATTTGGGTATGGAATGACATCATAATTATTCCAACTGTACAGTGAGCAGTACTTGAGGAAATATTGTGACATCATAAAATGACATCATTACAATGCTGCTCTGTAGAATCTGAGTATAATCTAAGTTTCAGGTGATGAGAGCCCAAATCTGAAAACAAGGAGAAAAGTTTTAATGCATAGCTTTATATATATATATATATATATATATATATATATATATATATATATTCATAAGACTGTAAATATCACTGCATTATCATTTCTATACAAAGTATAGTACATGCGCTAGAACAAGGATAGAAGGCATAGCTGTTTCAAAGCGCACTGCTGTTTTTCTACTCTCAAGTGCTATGCTCTTTATGTAACTCCCATTGGAATCAATTGGAGTTTTGCAAAATGAATAGAACAGTCCACTTGGCTTTTTTTTTATTTTGGCTTCCAAGTGTCCTTTAAGGGGGGGGGGGGGGGGGGCGGGGGGGGACTTAGAATCCCCTGATCTTGGGATCGGTGTCTTAGAAGTGGGACCAGCATTTATCAGACATCTAGGCATATTCTGTATTTTTGCCATACATGTCCAGATGAGAATACCTCAAATACCCCTTTATCTTATCTCTAAATTAAATTAACCCCATCATAACGGAGGCATGTGTAGTGACCCAGTACAAATAAAGTGTTCTTCTGTATTCCTGCCCATCCTGTGTGGCAGATGCTGCTTTTTGGGCCCACACTACTCAGGACTCTATATAATATAAAGCTATGCAATGGTTAATGTATTGGTATTTTCTATGTACTTGTCTCTTTAAATCTTAAACCTGTTGTTCATGAACCTTGTTGTTAGGGGAGTATGCCGAGGTGAACCATGTGATTTATCTGCTCAATGAGAATTCTCAAAACCTGCTCCATAGATAGTGTAACCAGAGTTCAGAGTTTAGTTCTGCAGAGTGCAGTTAATGCTGAGGTACAGTTGAGAGAAGTCTGAGGAGTCTGTGAGGTGATTCTGAAGGAGGCCTGAGGCCTAGTCCAGCAACCACGCTTCTACTACCAGTTAACCCCTGCTCCTGGGTAAAGGTCAAAGCCTGGCGGTAAGCACTAATTCAAGTCGTCGATCAATAAAAGTCGTCAGTCAAGTTAGTCAAGTCCAAGTAACTACAGTCTCAAAGTTCACCCTGCATTTCCTTCATGCTTATCTGAGCTGTACTGGATTGCACCCTCTTTCCACCCTCAGTAAATCCAGTTATCCATAACCTTGCATTGGAGGAATTATTTGCCCCATGCCTGGCACAGGATTAGCTGGTCTACCTCTGGTGGTGTATAGGTAAACCATGCCCTGGCATCACAAAAAGGTTAATTCACACATTACCCTCACCCGACATCACACATATGTAACTTGCAGATCAGGTTAGGTCGATCAATCATTGGACCCCCAGAGTGTTATCATGGGGGTCTGATGAGTGAAAATGGTGGCTAGAGGTCTCTTACTTACCTCCATGCTACCGATGATTAGTCTTTTTGCACGTCTGCTTCAGAAAGACCGTTTAAACTAAGTGTCACTGACACTGATCAATGATATGGCATAGCATTAAACTGTATTAACTTTCTTAAAAAATTACATTTCTTTTTAAAACCAATATAACTTAGGTACTGTTGTAATTGTTACGCCGAGCGCTCCGGGTCCCTGCTCCTCCCCGGAGCGCTCATGGCGTCTCTCTCCCTGCAGCGCCCCGGTCAGACCCGCTGACCGGGAGCGCTGCACTGACATTGCCGGCGGGGATGCGATTCGCATAGCGGGACGCGCCCGCTCACGAATCGCATCCCAAGTCACTTACCGGTCCCGGTCCCCGGCTGTCATGTGCTGGCGCGCGCGGCTCCGCTCTCTAGGGCGCGCGCGCGCCAGCTCTCTGAGACTTAAAGGGCCAGTGCACCAATGATTGGTGCCTGGCCCAATTAGCTTAATTAGCTTCCACCTGTTCCCTGGCTATATCTACTCACTTCCCTTGCACTCCCTTGCCGGATCTTGTTGCCTTGTGCCAGTGAAAGCGTTTAGTGTTGTCCAAGCCTGTGTTACCTGATCTCCTGCTATCCATATTGACTACGAACCTTGCCGCCTGCCCCGACCTTCTGCTACGTCTGACCTTGCCTCTGCCTAGTCCTTCTGTCCCACGCCTTCTCAGCAGTCAGCGAGGTTGAGCCGTTGCTAGTGGATACGACCTGGTTGCTACCGCCGCAGCAAGACCATCCCGCTTTGCGGCGGGCTCTGGTGAAAACCAGTAGCCACTTAGAACCGGTCCACCGGCACGGTCCACGCCAATCCCTCGCTGACACAGTGGATCCACAACCTGTAAGCCGAATTGTGACAGTAATCATATTAACCTCCCAGAAAGAGCAACATTTTTTGATGCTAAAGTTAGTGATTTCATTATACAGTGCAACTGGTCACACATAAAACAAGCCCACATCTGGATGTGTAGATAAAAAATGTTAAGAGTTATGGCTTTTTAAGGAGGAAGAAACAAACATGCAAAAATGAGAATTGCCTGTGTCAGAAAGGGTGTGAGATTACCAGCTTTTACAATAAAATACATTTTTGATATTGATATGTGCTGAGGAAAAGTTGACCAGTTGCCCATAACTAATCAGATTACTTCTTTGAATTTTCAGAGACCTTTACAAAAATGAAAGACGTGAACTGATTGGTTGCTGTGGGCCACGGGTCAACTTTTCCTCTGCACAAATGTTGATGAATCTGCCCCTATGTGTATAAATTGTGTTTATCTAAGTGTGTTACTCACTGATTGTTATGTAAATGCGTGGACTGGGTTTTTATAAGAAATTGTAATCCTTCACCAAGCTAAAGGAAAGGTAAAACTAGATGGATTTGAATGCACGCCAACACGTTTTGACTACTTAAAGGGGTATTCGAGGCAAAAACTTTTTTTTATATATCAACTGGCTACGGAAAGTTAAACAGATTTGTAAATTGCTTCTATTAAAAAATCTTAATCCTTCCAATAGTTATTAGCTTCTGAAGTTGAGTTTCTGTTTTCTGTCTAACTGCTTTCTGATGAATCACGTCCCGGGTGCTGTCCAGCTCCTATGGGGATATTCTCCCATCATGCACAGCTCCCGTGATGTGACATCATCATTGAGCAGTTAGACAGAAAACTTCAGAAGCTAATAACTATTGGAAGGATTAAGATTTTTTAATAGAAGTAATTTACAAATCTGTTTAACTTTGATATATGAAAAAAAGTTTTTGCCTGGAATACCCCTTTAAATTGCCATTTTAATCATAGCTTCAAGTTTTATGTACTGAGTTTAAATGACCAACACAAGGAAATGTCATCACAACAATTAGCCCCTCCTCCTGATATACATATAAACACAATAGAACATATTGTTGTTTTAGAAAATCTACAAGTAAAGATAAAGTTGAAATCCAATACTGTAAATACCCTATATGACCATCACTGAATATACAAATACACATATATATATATATATATATATATATATATATATTCCGACAAAAACAACAAGTAGCATACTAGTAAACTGCTTTATGTCAACACTACCGAATGTTGTACATAATAATAAAGTTTATTTGCAACATTTGTACCAAATGGATAAAATGAGAGCTTCCTTCACTTGCTTTGCTATAAAAGTTGTATAGAGGCCTCCTCGAGGGGGAGATATGGTGCGATTATTACTTGATCGAGAGGTCTTCTGGATTTACCACCTTGGAATGTGTTTCCCAGCATTCTTGTTATTTTTGTATCATGCAAGTGAACTTTGCGATTATGATAAAATATGATCATCTTGACATACAAGAGCTTATTCTGATTGGTGGAGGTTTCAGCACTGCGACCTAGACTGATAAAAACTTTTGACATGTCTCTGTGACATGTCAATTTTTTTTTTTTGACAGGGACACTTTAAGGCCCAAAATGGAATGCACCTTAACCCCTTAAGGACTCAGCCCATTTTGGCCTTAAGGACTCAGACAATTAAATTTTTACGTTTTAATTTTTTCCTCCTCGCCTTCTAAAAATCATAACTCTTTTATATTTTCATCCACAGACTAGTATGAGGGCTTGTTTTTTTGCGCGACCAGTTGTCCTTTGTAATGACATAACTCATTATATCATAAAATGTATGGCGCAACCAAAAAATACTATTTTTGTGGGGAAATTAAAACGAAAAACGCAATTTTGCTAATTTTGGAAGGTTTCGTTTTCACGCCGTACAATTTATGGTAAAAAATGACGTGTGTTCTTTATTCTGAGGGTCAATACGATTAAAATAATACCCATTATTACATACTTTTATATTATTGTTGCGCTTAAAAAAAATCACAAACTTTTTAACCAAATTAGTACGTTTATAATCCCTTTATTTTGATGACCCCTAACTTTTTTATTTTTCCGTATAAGTGGCGGTATGGGGGCTCATTTTTTGCGCCATGATCTGTACTTTTTTTTGATACCACATTTGCATATAAAAAACTTTTAATACATTTTTTATAATTTTTTTTTAAATAAAATGTATTAAAAAAGTAGGAATTTTGGATTTTTTTTTTTTTCATTCACGCCGTTAACCGTACGGGATCATTAACATTTTATTTTAATAGTTCAGACATTTACGCACGCGGCGATACCAAATATGTCTATAAAAAAAAATTTACGCTTTTTGGGGGTAAAATAGGAAAAAACGGACGTTTTACTTTTTTATTGGGGGAGGGGATTTTTCACTTTTTTTTTACTTTTACTTTTTTTACATTTTTTTACATTTTTTTTTACACTTGAATAGTCCCCATAGGGGACTATTCATAGCAATACCATGATTGCTAATACTGATCTGTTCTATGTATAGGACATAGAACAGATCAGTATTATTTGTCATCTTCTGCTCTGGTCTGCTCGATCACAGACCAGAGCAGGAGACGCCGGGAGCCACACGGAGGAAGGTGAGGGGACCTCCGTGCGGCATTATGAATGATCGGATCCCCGCAGCAGCGCTGCGGGCGATCCGATCATTCATTCAAATCGCGCACTGCCGCAGATGCCGGGATCTGTATTGATCCCGGCACCTGAGGGGTTAATGGCGGACGCCCGCGAGATCGTGGGCGTCGGCCATTGCCGGCGGGTCCCTGGCTGCGATCAGCATCCGGGATCAGCCGCGCATGACACGGGCACGCTCCGATGCCCGCGGTTATGCTTAGGACGTAAATGTACGTCCTGGTGCGTTAAGTACCACCGCACCAGGACGTACATTTACGTCCTGCGTCCTTAAGGGGTTAAGGGTTTTAAAAGAGTCGTGATCCGACTAGTTTGGATTGAAATTTTTCAACAGGTTCCATCTGCAACAATGTGAAATTATGGGGCAAAAACAGCTACCACAACAGAAAAAAAAAGCCATTATGTTTTCAAACTTCTGATTTACTGATCTATGGTCATTGCAAAGTTCGGGATGCATAATTATGGTAACGTGACTTTTCATAAATGTGTTGCAACTTGCATGAATATACATAAAGTCTTGCCTGCTCTCCATACAAGAGGTCTTGCATATACTCTAATTATGTAGCATGCATTTATAGATTGCACTAAACTCTATTCATATTACTCTCTCTGAGTTCTTCTTCTATCAACAATCCACATTAACCCTATCCAATCCCAGATCAGTTAAGCTGTCCTTAATAGGATCCAGCAGTTTGTAGCAACATCATTCTAGATACAAAAGCTGTCTTTGTCTAAAATGTGCCTTCAATCCTAATATGACACACCAATAACATTCTCTCCAACTTACTATTTAATCTGCTAATAATATGTTGAGAGCAGGCCAATTCATAGCTACATTAAAGTACAATGCAGTGAGGTATACAGATCTGGTATCCAAGGGGAAATATTTGAATCCCCTATTTAAATTTAACATTCCATAAAAACATTAATACACCTTCATCCAAAGCCGCTGCATCCAGCCAAAAGGATACACATATGGTAATAGATCTCATATGAACATTTACAGATTGGACAGAAAATTATCTAGCATTCATATATAGTAGCGGTAGCAGACTGTCAATGTTGTTGCGCCCCCTCCCCCCCTAAAAAAGCGTCATGGGTCCCATACTACCAACAATGTTGTTTT
Source organism: Hyla sarda (assembly GCF_029499605.1). NCBI lineage: Eukaryota > Metazoa > Chordata > Amphibia > Anura > Hylidae > Hyla > Hyla sarda. Next base: position 339,408,227 of record NC_079189.1, on the reverse strand, counting down.
TTGTTTGCTTGTTTGTTTGTTTGTTTTTTAAATTTAAATTCAAAACTTTTTTACGCTTAGTTTTCAGAGTCCTGGTATAACTCAACCTGTTCAAACCACGACAAAATTAAACCTATATAAGTAGGGTACCATTTTAACCATATGGATCTACAGAATAATGATAAGGTGTAATTTTTACCGAAATATGCACTGCGTAGAAACGGAAGCCCCCAAAAGTTACAAAATGGCATTTTTTCTTCGATTTTGTCGCATAATGATTTTTTCCGTTTCGTCGTGGATTTTTGGGTAAAATTACTAATGTCACTGCAAAGTAGAATTGGTGATGCAAGAAATAAGAAAGGGTTATGGTTTTTAAAAGGTAAGGAGGAAAAAACGAAAATGCAAAAACTGAAAAACCCTGCGTCCTTAAGGGGTTAGAGCAATGACCCATGGAAAAACAACTTAATTTTGTACAAACTAAACATAGATTACACATATAAAAGAAAAGATACGCTGCACTCACCAGGATTCCAACCAAGGTGTCTTCTTTATTCAGGAAAGATAAAACACGCCAGCAGGTACAGCGGGAGAGCGGATTACACAGACAAATTATTCATGTTTTTTGTCCATACATTTTAATACATTTTTTAAGTTAGCTATTTTGACTTGGGAAGCAATCTAATTACTATTGCAATTTTTCTGAATTTTTTCTTGCTTGTTTTTTCACTGTACTTTCCCAACTTTGCATACAATTTGTTTTATCACTAGTCCCTACAAGCTTCATCGTACACCCCAATCAATTATCCTTCCATGCCATACATTTTTCTCTTATTCTCATCCCATCAATCATGTACCTGACGTATTCTCTACTATGCCTTTTTGAGCTACTAGCTTTATCCTTTCTGACAGCTCAATACAGCTGTCACTATATTTTACTACATCCATATACTTACTGACATGCCCCTATTGTCCATTGGTTGTGGGTACAACCTACATAAATGGAGGCATGGCCTAACACTTGTCATCACAGGTAGCGCCATCCCATCATGGTAGCTATCCTGAACATTTCTTTGAGCTTAGCACAGAATGCACACTTAGTTTGTTCCCTCTCACAGCCAGACTACACTCTCATCTAGTTAGTTATCTTAGAGCGAGTAATAAAAAACATATTCCACCCAATTGTTCCAATTTCTATACCCACTGAGGAGGGATGGGCATACCCATTGAGTATGCCCATCCCTCCAATCTTTTTTACCCCAACCTTTCAGAGACTCTTCAGAGGCATATATTAGTTGTTGCTGTTGTTCACATTCCTGACCAACTCACTTTTTCACTTTAACCTAATACGATGTACATAGTAATATGTCTTTATTGTAACCCCTTAAAGACACAGCCCATTGTGGCCATGAGGACACAGACAATATCCTTTTTTTTTTTTTTTGCATTCATGTTTTTCCCTTGTTGTCTTTTAAGAGCCATAACTTTTTTTTTTTTTTTATCCATAGAGCCATATGAGTTTTTTTTTGTTTTTTGTTTTTTTTTCAAAAAACAAATATTTTTTGAGGGGTATTGGAAAAGCAGCAGCAACCTTTGGGGGGTTATTTTTGCCGAGTGCACTTTACGGTAAAAATGATATGTTATCTTTATTCTGTGGGTCAATATGATTAAAATTATACTATGGTGCCATGCTTTTCTAATATTGTACTACTTTTAAAAACCTTTTCAAACAAAATAAGTCAGTTTAAAATAGCCCTATTCTGACCTCCTATAAAATTTCACTTTTCCGTATGGGGACTGTATGGCAGTTCATTTTTTTTTACGTTTTTATCAGTACCACCTTTGCGTATATGTGACTTTTTGATTACTTTTTATTCCATTATTTAACGTGACCAAAAATCAGCAATTTTTTAAAAATGAATTACTTAATTTATTTATTTATTTTTACGTTTATACTGTTAACTGTATGGTGTTTAAATATACACATGGCAAAACCAAATGTTTTTTTTTTTGTGCAAAATCTTTGTAAAATTTGAAAAATAAATAAATATTTAGTTAGGGATACTCCACTGCCATAGCGTTCGGCATTTTGTTCTGAACGCTGGGTGTGGGCTGCGGGAGTTGTGACATCACGGCCACGCCCCTCGTGATGTAACACCACAAGAGATGACTCAAGGACAAGGCTGCATTAGCAGACACACCAATACCACAAGGGAGGGACACGCCCCCTCCAACCACACACCAATCCCCTCCCACCACCACAAGGGAAGGACATACCCCTTCTCCTGAGAGGATTTCTAATACTGTGAGCTGATGAAAATAGGAATTTTTTTCATAATAAATATAGGTGTTAGAGTAATATAAATTAGATGTACATGGTCAGGATTAGGTACTGAGCTAAGTACTATAATATTATTTTTTGTGGAATCTGACAGGTACACTTTAACATTTAACATTTACTTTTAACATTTTATACATTTTGAAAAAGTACAAGACCTTAATACTAAGCTTTCGCTTATAACTTTTGGACCCTGTCGTTAGTGGTAAGATCTTCATCATTGCATCACTCTCTTTTGATTTTACAATATAGCGTATAGAGTAACTGCAGAGACCACTGAATAGCCACTTACTTACCTTATTTTACTAAATAGGGGAGACAATAAACGATTCCTTTCTTAATTTGGTAGATATATGGTAGTGTATATATGGTAGTAGGGAAGAGTTTGATGATCCCTAGTCTAAAACATGGAGCTATTACTCCATTAACAAAGTTATTTGACTCACCACTTGTCACAGAGGTGTCAAGTTCGGCAATGATAAGAGCAGCCCTGAGCTCACCCCCAGCCTCCATCCCTGCCCACTTGAGGATCTTCCCTAAGCAACAGATCATTGACAGAACAGAATGACGGTCCATATACTGGATGAGTGCAGGGGGTAACAATAAAGTTAAACAGTGCAGAAATCAGAGAACAGGTTGGGGAACAGGGTAAACCAAAGCAAAAAGCAAAACAAAATACAGGGAATATCCAAACAAAACAGGTAAATATCAGCGAGAGCATTTCAGAACAGATACACTAAGCAAGGTGGTAGTCAAAGAACAAGCCAAAGGTCAGGAGAACAATAGAATAGGATAATAAACACAGGTAAGGAGCTAGTTCTAGGAATAATATCTCTGGTGTATTTATAGCCCACCTAAGGAGGGCCTTGAGGCCAAAGCAGTATACAATTGGCTAGTAGTCATACTACAGGCAGAAACGCCCATTACAGAGGCCTCAGAAACCAGACCTTTCACTCCACATAAAAAATCATTGAAAATAAATGTTAATCTGTGGTCATTCCATGACAAAATGTAGAAAAATCCAAGGGTGTCAAAGCACTGTATGTATTTCTATATGGAATTAATTTTGTGATTCATAAAATTGGGTTGCACGATCAATAGTTTGATTTTTTATTGTGAACCTTTATAAATGTATTTTCTTTTCTTTTTTTATTTGCTGTCCTGGCTGTGTGGTTGGTGATATGTCTTGGTTTTCTTTGGATGGATGTATTGATCTATGGATAGAATAAATGTCCAAATGTACTGTCTCAAAAGAAAAAAAATTATAAAGATTAATGGATGAAAAAAATAGTTTGATTCTGTGTTAGCTTTAATTTCTAGAACAAAAGTGAAGTTTATACAGTGATTTAATAATTAGCACTAAGTTTCTCAGGCTTCTATGACATAACTTCCCCATCTCTTTCAGTGTACAGTATATAACGGCATTGTCTGCTTTTCCTTATGTAATCAGAAGTCCAGTATCATTATACAATGACATCAACCATCATTAAGCAGCAGAACATCTACTGCAATCAAAGACTCAGACACTCAATTCAGTGAATACCAAAACGCCATTCAGTCTCTAGGCGGTTTATGGAAATAATGGATAATTAGCTGAATAATAGTGTTGTATACGGTTACATGGCATTCAATGTAATTACAGCGGTACAAATAAAGTTATGTAACCCAACACCATACAGCTACCAGAAATTAAGCTTAAAATCTAAGTTTTATCAAAAACACTCTTTCACAATTCCCAATTCACTCATGATCAACTATACTTTTCAAACCACCTATCTAATATTGTGTACGTTTCTGCATTGTTGCTAAAAAAAACTCTGATACATTAAAGCATGGACTCCACAAGGCTTCTGAAGGTGTCCTTTGCTATAGGGCATAAGGACTTTATCAGTAGATCAGAAAAGCTAAAATCCAGCGTAGGTAAAGTGCAAACACGGAAGTCTTTCTTCTTTAAATTCCGATATCCGAATATGGAACAAAGTGACGCGTTTCAGGTGCCTAAGACATGTGCATCCTTAGTCATACAAAATACACAGTGCATAAAAGGTTCCTTAAATAGGGGTCACATGACAGGACCGGCAGTGAGGAATAACTATTGGAATTTTTTCGGTTTTTAAACCAAATTGATGAGGACATTAAATTTATGAAGGTGTGGTCAAGGACAGGTATACAATTTATACCTGGGTATATGTGGTAAGGAATAAGTTGAGAACAGATCTCTATGTGAAAAACACTGACCGCAACAGTCTACTGCACTTTGACAGTTTACACCCAAGGAAGATGGTACGTTCCTTACCTTATAGTCAGTTCTTGCGGGTGAGGAGAATTGTTGATGATTCTTCCAACCTGGAGAAAAGGTTGGACAACATGAGTTACAAATTTATGGAGAGGGGGTACCCCCAAAAAGTTAATACATGAACAGAGGTGCAAAGCTGCTAGCAGGGATAGATGTGAGTTACTCAATCCTACACCCAGGTCCAGTAAACAAAACCGTATACCCTTTATATCCCCTTAATATGTGTATAGTGCGGATATTGCTAAAATTTTACATAGACACTGGTCGATCATTTCACATACATTTAGCAATATCCCCGAATTAAGTGTTCCCCCATTGTTATCTTACAGAAGGGTGGCCAACTTGAGAGATAGGTTGGTAAAGTCAGACATCACCCCTAGGAAACTCGACTTATCTTCACAGTTGAAACCAGGGTGCTATCCCTGTCTAGGATGTGAAAGCTGCAATTTGATGTTGAAGGGTGATAGTTTCATTCACCCTTTAACACAAGAAAAGTACAAAATCAGACAACATTTGACATGTAGGACTGAGTTTGCAATATATGTAATACGTTGCCCCTGCAATTTATTATATGTCGGAGCAACAACAAATGAGGTGAGAATAAGGCTGAACAACCATAAATCATCAATAAGGACAAAGAAGGTAGAATTACCAATACCTCGTCATTTTTTGGAACAAGGTCACAAGATTAGTGAGCTCAGATTCAGTATCCTGGAACATGTCCCCATCCCCAGAAAAAGGGGGGACAGAACGAGGATACTGAAACAGAGGGAAATAGTGTGGATACATAGATTGGACACATTAAGCCCTAAAGGCTTAAATATTGACTTTCCATTAAGGGTATGTTAGTTTGATATGTTAGTTGGAGCTGTACTTGGATCTTCTCTTTTCTCTCTTCCATACCACCATGTTTTACTTTGACAGTTAATATCTTTAGCACCTTTTTTGTGGAACATACACACATACATACATACACACATACATACATACACACACACACACATATGGGGTAGGAGGAAGGGATAGGAGGACGGGATAGAAGGACAGGATAGGAGGACGGGATAGGAGGAGGGGAAAGGAGGACGGGAAAGGAGGACGGGAAAGGAGTTCGAGATATGAGAACAGAAAAGAAGGACAGGATAGGAGGACGGGATAGGAGGATGTTATAGGAGGACGGGATAGGAGGACAGGATAGGAGGACGGGATAGGAGGTCGGGATATGATGACTGGATAGGAGGTCGGGATATGAAGTCAAAAGCTTCCTCCTTTGTTTATTTTCCTCCCCAACAAGGATTATCTATATATCTATATATATAAAATTCAACGTGTGTGTGTATGTTCCACAAAAACTTTCAAACGGCTAAAGATATTAACATGAAACTTGGCACACATGTTACTTATATGTCAACAACAAACATAGGATAGGTGATTTAACCCTTACTCACCCCCATTTGCCAGGGGTGGGGTTTATGTTTAAAGTCCCATACAAGTCTATGGGAAATATATGTTACTGAATAACTTCCAAACGGCTGGAGATATTTCGATAATACTTGGTCACATGTTACTTATATATCCACTTAAAATATAGGATAGTTAATTTAACCTTTAACTACCCCCATTTGTGAGGGTCAGGGTTTTTGTTTAAAGTCCCATGCAAATCAATGGAAAATGTATGTTCCCACATAACTTCCGTACGGCTGGAGATATTTCAATAACTGGTACACATATTACGGGTCGGGATAGGAGGTCGACATAGGAGGTCGGGATAGGAGGTCGGGATAGGAGGACGGGATAGGAGGACGGGATAGGAGGTCGGGATAGGAGGACCGGGATAGGAGGACCGGGAAAGGAGGACCGGGATAGGAGGACCGGGATAGGAGGTCGGGATAAGAGGTCAAGATAGGAGGACGCGATAGGAGGACACGATAGGAGGACTGGATAGGAGGTCGGGATAGGAGGTCAAGATAGGAGGTCGTGATAGGAGGTCGGGATAGGAGGTCGGGATAGGAGGTCGAGATAGGAGGTCGGGATAGGAGGTCGGGATAGGAGGATGGGATAGGAGGACGGGATAGGAGGACGGGATAGGAGGTCGAGATAGGAGGACAGGATAGGAGGTCGTGATAGGAGGACGGGAAAAGAGGACGGGATAGGAGGTCGGGATAGGAGGACGGGATAGGAGGACGTGATAGATGGACTGGATAGGAGGACGGGATAGGAGGACGGAATAGGGGGACGGAAAAGGAGGACGGGAAAGGAGGACGGGAAAGGAGGTCGAGATATGAGGATGGGAAAGGAGGACGGGAAAGGAGAACGGGAAAGGAGGACGAGGTTAGGAGGACGGGATAGGAGGACGCGATAGGAGGACGGGATAGATGGACGGGATAGGAGGATGGGGTAGGAGGAAGGGATAGGAGGACGGGATAGAAGGACAGGATAGGAGGACGGGATAGGAGGAGGGGAAAGGAGGACGGGAAAGGAGTTCGAGATATGAGAACAGAAAAGAAGGACAGGTTAGGAGGACGGAATAGGAGGATGTTATAGGAGGGCGGGATAGGAGGACAGGATAGGAGGACGGGATAGGAGGTCGGGATATGATGACTGGATAGGAGGTCGGGATATGAAGTCAAAAGCTTCCTCCTTTGTTTATTTTCCTCCCCAACAAGGATTATCTATATATCTATATATATAAAATTCAACGTGTGTGTGTATGTTCCACAAAAACTTTCAAACGGCTAAAGATATTAACATGAAACTTGGCACGCATGTTACTTATATGTCAACAACAAACATAGGGTAGGTGATTTAACCCTTACTCACCCCCATTTGCCAGGGGGGGGTTTATGTTTAAAGTCCCATACAAGTCTATGGGAAATATATGTTACTGAATAACTTCCAAACGGCTGGAGATATTTCGATAATACTTGGTCACATGTTACTTATATGTCAACTTAAAATATAGGATAGTTAATTTAACCCTTAACTACCCCCATTTGTGAGGGTCAGGGTTTTTGTTTAAATTCCCAGGCAAATTAATGGGAAATGTATGTTCCCACATAACTTCCGTACGGCTGGAGATATTTCAATACCTGGTACACATATTACAGGTCGGGATATGAGGACGGGATGGGAGATCAGGATAGGAGGTCTAGATAGGAGGTCTAGATAGGAGGTCGGCATAGGAGGATGGGAAAAGAGGTCGGGATAGGAGGTCGGGATAGGAGGATGGGATAGGAGATCGGGATAGGAGGTCGGGATAGGAGGTCAAGATATGAGGACGGGAAAGGAGAACGGGAAAGGAGGTCAGGAAAGGAGGTCGGGAAAGGAGGATGGGATGGTATAGGAGGACGGGATAGGAGGACGGGATAGGAGATCGAGATAGGAGGATGGGATAGGAGGATGGGATAGGAGGTCGGGATAGGAGGTCGGGAATGGAGGACAGGAAAGGAGGTGGGGATAGGAGGTCGGGATAGGAGGACGGGAAAGGAGGTCGGGATATGACAACAATATATGAGGACTGGATATGAAGTCAAAAGCTTCCTCCTTTGTTTATTTTGCTCCCCAACAAGGATTATGAAGGAACGGCTGGAGATATTTCAAGACCTGGTAAACATATTACTGGTCGGGATATGAGGACGGGATGGGAGGTCGGGATAGGAGAACGGGATAGGAGGATGGGATAGGAGGATGGGATATGAGGATGGGATAGGAGGTCGGGATAGGAGGTCGGGATATGAGGTCGAGATAGGAGGACGGGATAGGAGGATGGGAATGGAGGTCGGGATAGGAGGACGGGATAGGAGGTTTGGATAGAATGTCGAGATGATAGGAGGATGGAATAGGAGGTGGAGATATGAGGACGGGATAGGAGGACGGGATAGGAGGGCAAGATAGGAGGATGGGATAGGGGGACAGGATAGGGGGATGGGATAGGGGGACGGGATAGGAGGATGGGATAGGAGGACAGTATAGGAGGTCGGGATAGGAGGACAGTATAGGAGGATCGGATAGGAGGTCGAGATAGGAGGTCGGGATAGGAGGTCAGGATAGGAGATCGGGATAGGAGGTCGAGATAGGAGGTCGGGATACGAGGAAGGGATAGGAGGACAGGATAGGAGGTCGAGATAGGAGATGGGGATAGGAGGTCGAGATAGGTCGGGATAGGAGGACGGGATAGGGGGACAGTATAGGAGGTCGGGACAGGAGGTCGGGATAGGAGGTCGAGATAGGAGGATGGTATAAGAGGTCGGGATATGGGGTTGGGATATGACAACAATATATGAGGACTGGACATGAAGTCAAAAGCTTCCTCCTTTGTTTATTTTCCTCCCCAACAAGGATTAGGAAGGAAAGACCGGGCAACGCCGGGTACTTAGCTAGTATATATATATATATATATATATATATATATATATATATAAAACTCAACGTGTGTGTGTATGTATGTGTGTATGTTCCAGCATCACGTCCAAACGGCTAAAGATATTAACATGAAACTTTGCACACATGTTACTTATATGTCAAGAACAAACATAGGATAGGTGATTTAACCCTTACTCACCCCATTTGCCAGGGGTGGGGTTTTTGTTTAAAGTCCCATACAAGTCTATGGGAAATATACTGCATAACTTCCAAACGGCTGGAGATATTTCGATAATACTTGGTCACATGTTACTTATATGTCAACTTAAAATATAGGATAGTTAATTTAACCCTTAACTACTCCCATTTGTGAGGGTCAGGGTTTTTGTTTAAAGTCCCATGCAAATCAATGGAGGTCAAAATACGAGGTCGAGATATGAGGATGGGATAGGAGGACGAGATAGGAGGTCGAGATAGGAGGTCGAGATAAAAGGATGGGATAGGAGGACGGGATAGGAGTAGGGGATAGGAGGTCTGGATATGAGGATGGGATATGGGGTTGGGATATGACAACAATATATGAGGCCGGGATATGAAGTCAAAAGCTTCCTCCTTTGTTTATTTTCCTCCCCAACAAGGATTAGGAAGGAAAAATCGGGCAATGCCGGGTGCTCAGCTAATATATATATATATATATATATATATATATATATTATATATATATATATATATATATATATATATATATATATATATATATAACTCGTATGTATGTATGTTCCAGCATCACGTCTAAATGGCTAAAGATATTAACATGAAACTTGGCACACATGTTGCTAATATGTTAACAACAAACATAGGATAGGTAATTTAACCCTTACTCACCCCCATTTGCCAGGGTCGGTGTTTTTGTTTAAAGTCCCATACAAGTCTATGAGAAATACAATATATGTTACTGCATAACTTCCAAACAGCTGGAGATATTTCGATAATACTTGGTCACATGTTATTTATATGACCACTAAAAATATATGATAGTTAATTTAACCCTTAACTACCCCCATTTGTGAGGGTATGGGTTTTGTTTAACCCCTTAACGACGCAGGACGTATATTTACGTCCTGCGCCGTCTCCCGCATCATATCGCGTGGGTCCCGGCGCTAATCAACGGCCGGGACCCGCGGCTAATACCACACATCGCCGATCGCGGCGATGTGCGGTATTAACCCTTTAGAAGCGGCGGTCAAAGCTGACCGCCGCTTCTAAAGTGAAACTGAAAGTATCCCGGCTGCTCAGTCGGGCTGTTCGGGACCGCCGCGGTGAAATCGTGGCATCCCGAACAGCTGATCGGACGCCGGGAGGGCTCTTACCTGCCTCCTCGGTGTCCGATCGACGAATGACTGCTCCGTGCCTGAGATCCAGGCAGGAGCAGTCAAGCGCCGATAATGCTGATCACAGGCGTGTTAATACACGCCTGTGATCAGGATGAGAGATCAGTGTGTGCAGTGTTATAGGTCCCTATGGGACCTATAACACTGCAAAAAAAATGTAAAAAAAAGTGTTAATAAAGGTCATTTAACCCCTTCCCTAATAAAAGTTTGAATCACCCCCCTTTTCCCATAAAAAAAATAAAACAGTGTAAAAAAAAATAAAAATAAACATATGTGGTATCGCCGCGTGCGTAAATGTCCGAACTATAAAAATATATCATTAATTAAGCCGTACGGTCAATGGCGTACGCGCAAAAAAATTCCAAAGTCCAAAAAAGCGTATTTTGGTAACTTTTTATAACATTAAAAAATGAATAAAAAGTGATCAAAAAGTCAGATCAAAACATCATACCAATAAAAACTTCAGATCACGGCGCAAAAAATTAGTCCTCATACCGCCCCGTACGTGGAAAAATAAAAAAGTTATAGGGGTCAGAAGATGACATTTTTAAACGTATACATTTTCCTGCATGTAGTTATGATTTTTTCCAGAAGTGCGACAAAATCAAACCTATATAAGTAGGGTATCATTTTAACCGTATGGACCTACAGAATAATGATAAGGTGTAATCTTTACCGAAATATGCACTGCGTAGAAACGGAAGCCCCCAAAAGTTACAAAATGGCGTTTTTTTTCGATTTTGTCGCACAATGATTTTTTTTTCCGTTTCGCCGTGCATTTTTGGGTAAAATGACTAATGTCACTGGAAAGTAGAATTGGTGATGCAAAAAATAAGCCATAATATGGATTTTTAGGTGGAAAATTGAAAGGGTTATGATTTTTAAAAGGTAAGGAGGAAAAAACGAAAGTGCAAAAAGGGAAAAACCCTGAGTCCTTAAGGGGTTAAAGTCCCATGCAAATCTATGGGAAATGTATGTTCCCACATAACTTCCGTACGGCTGGAGATATTTCAATAATACCTGGTACACATATTACTTATATGTCAAATAAAAATATACGATGCAAGAAAGGATCCCAAAAATATATGATTGTTAAATTAACGCTTACCTACACCCTTATATAAAAGATGGACTTTTGTTTCAAGTCCCATGCAAGTATACTTTTGTGCATAGGTCTGGCTTGCAAATCACACCCAGTCCCACAAATACACGTCCCCTTCTATTTTTAGCTTACAATATCTTCATTACAAATCAGTCCCACCTAGGGACAGGATATGGACGGGATATGAGGACAGGATTTAAGGATGGGATTTGAGGTCGGGATATGAGGACAGGATATGAGGACAGCATAAGAGGACGGGATATGAGGACAGGATATGAGGTCGGGATATGAGGTCGGGATATGAGGTCAGGATATGGGGACGGGATATAGGGAGGGATATGGGGTTGGGATATGACAACAATATATAAGGATGGGATATGAAGTCAAAAGCTTCCTCCTTTGTTGATTTTCCTCCCCAATAAGGATTAGGAAGGAAAAATAGGGCAACACTGGGTAACCAGCTAATAATAATATAGAAACCAAATGCTGCTGAATATGAACACATATGTAGAATTAGTCAATTAGTCAAACTATCATAATGATGATAGGTTGATTAATTATACATATGTATTTGGCACATTATTATGTTAAAGAAGAACCTGCCTTGATTAGAGAACTCCATTGCCTTGAAGAGGTATACTTGGTTTCAGAACACACAGTACATCACGGATTGCTGCATATGGGTAAGAGTGCCCATACCGACATTTTCCAATAAACTCCTCCCAAACGAAATGTAGAATTTCAGTAGGCCCTGGAAAGATGAGGACAAACAGCTAGAGGGAAACATTCATTTATTTTACCCACAATGCAATGCGTTTTATGGTACTTGCTGCCACTTCCTCAGGGAGGAAGTGGTCATGGATGCCTGAGGAAGTGATCAACAAGAACCATGAAAAGTTTTACTATACTTTTACTATATTTTACTATACTTGCAGCAGAGTTGGCAGCAGGATAAATTACATGTCTAATGTTTATTCCATTGTGGTGCATGGTCGGCACAACCAACTTTTGTAAGTGCACATTTACAATTTGCATCTTGACGCATTTATAGGGTAGCGCCATTTCTCTTTTTTTTTGTAGCATACTGACCTTTGTCCACTGCTGAAAACTTTTACAATGAGAAAGTGAGCATTAAAACTAGACCACGTCACTATGGAAGAATGTAACTTGATCTGAATACATCGCACTTTCTTGTACATCATGTGAACAGCCAAGTGCATGTGTCTCTCTTCCCTGGGGAAAACATGGCACCAGGATACACAATGGGAAGATGACAACTGGAGGGAGTGTTATGCTCTGTGCATGAGTGTGCCCAAAAGAGCTTGCCCTTGGAATATGCACACTCCAGTCACTTTCTGGCAGCTTGTACTTGCTGAGATTAGTGAGATATTCTCACAGGTACAGGCTGCTTGTGAGTGAAAAAGTCTGGTTATGGCTACCTATCTTATCCCCCTAAGAAAACAAAATGAGTAGTTATGCAATTAATATATGCATTGTCAATCACTATAGTACAGGAGCAGGAGTCTGGCTTTAAAGGGTATTTGTCATCAGTATTAACTGCACCAACTTATTGGTATAAGCTTGTAGTGCAGGTGATACTGATTAAAATTCTACTTACCGATTCTTAATCTGTGTCTCCATTATGGTGATATTCTTTTTTTTTTCTAGATATGCAAATCAGATGCTTGGTGCATATCTGTTTACAATCTCCAATTGTGCTGAGGCTCCTATACTGCAGAATGGCGCTCCAGGAAGACCCCTCTCCTTCGCATGTGCTGCCGGCTACACTAAACATGAAGGGAAATATCTTTTCTCTTGAGAATGGAGATCCCTGTGAGCCAGGGAGTAAAGCCCTCAAGCAATACATTTCCTAGTTAATGCTACTGATTAGTGGTGGTCTCAACTGATCAAAACTTTATTTTTATTTTTTTGTCTCATACATGGTATTTGACCTTGCACTGTCACGATAATGTTCAATTACAGAGTGCTCTCCTGTTGGCAAACAGGTGGCTAGCAGCTTTATCTATATGTGTGCCTCAGTATGGTGCTTCTCGAATACAGCAGAGCCTTCAAAACTATATCCACATAGAGAAAGGAACAATTTCGGAGCACTCACCTCGGACACCGATTTAGCGTGCAGAAGATTCTTTATTCGTGATTACAATAGCAGGTACATAGCAGGGAGGTGGTAAGATGGAACAGGAGCGGGTGGATTCAGCCGGTGGGCGACAGTCCGTTATAGCGCTCTTGCGCTTCGTCAGGCCCCTTCCGGCAGGTGTGCATCAGGTGGGTTTATACAAAAGACATAGGGAAGGGTCAGAACAAAAAAACACTGAGAGCCAAAACTCTAGTGCACACGTTAACCCTATAAGTGTCAAACAAAAATGTGTGTATCTTTAAAACAAACCTGAATATGTTACAACAGGATTTCCTTTTTCTCTCTCCAAAAAAATAAGGGAGAAATTTAAGATGTAATAAAGAGGGAAGTTTTGCATGTGGGAAAAATTACTTTAAAGCAATGCATTTAATTCATTATAATCATTCAAGCCCAGGGGACCTGCAGCATTACACCGTATGATCCCCCTGGCTTCTTTATTAAGTAAAATTTGAGCTTTCCTTTTTCCCAAGTTCATTCATTCCACTCTCTCCAGACCAGCAAACTTCACAGATTTGGGGTCTCCATTATGTACAGTCAACATATGCTCAATAAACCAGGTAGATCCCTTTCTTGTTTTCAAGAAGTGGAGATGCTCCCTAACTCTGTGGAAAAGAGGACGAATCATTTTGCCTATATAATAAAAGCCACACTCACATATTAAGTGATCTGTCCTGCATGTGACAAATTGTCTTACTTCTATTTCATAGCCCCCTAGGATTACAGATTTAGCTTCATTATTATATTTACAGTAGGGGCATGTGCCGTACTTATGATTACCTAATGGCCGGGTATCAGTTAACCAATCGGTTCTTACAGTATTCTTCCTAGCGCACCATTTTATATAATCATGTATAGTAAAAAGATTCTATACGTGATAAGTATTTGACACTTATAGGGTTAACGTGTGCACTAGAGTTTTGTCTCTTGGTGTTTTTTTTGTTCTGACCCCTCTCTATGTCTTTTGTATAAACCCACCTGATGCACACCTGCCGGAAGGGGCCTGACGAAGCGCAAGAGCGCGATAACGGACCGTTGCCCACCGGCTGAATCCACCCATTCCTGTTCCATCTTACCACCTCCCTGCTATGTACCTGCTATTGTAATCACGAATAAAGAATCTTCTGCATGCTAAATCGGTGTCCGAGGTGAGTGCTCCGAAATTGTTCCTTTCTCTATGTGGATATAATTTATTTATTTGTTAATGGAAGGGACACTTGCAGTTAGGTAATACTGCACATTTCAGGTTTCATCACTTTTTATTAGGATTCCTAAATTGTCTGTCCTGATCTTAAGAAAAGCATTCTGTTTTCATTTTGTTTTTGTCCACTTGGCAGTAAGGTACAAGATGTAAGACACAAGATGGTCCTTCTTTCACGAGGAGGTGTTACATTCCCATTATGATATAAACCGATATAGGGACCTCATGAAATGTTATACAACATATAAAGGGTGTCCCATGCATAACTTGAATATAGACCTATCAAAGCACGGAACACAACTATGTGAATTAAAAATCAATCTTTATTGTTACACATTAAAAAAATATACAAGCAAAAAGTGAATATAAAATGGACCAGCTGCACAGGGCAAAAAGTAATGGTAATCATATTTATATAAGGTGCAAATGGACATAAAAAAGGGGGTTCAATATCCAAACAAGTATAGAGCTAAATCAAGCCTATTGCATAAATGGGACATCCCCACTGGAACAGAGACACACCATATGATGATATACAGCAATGAGAATTAAGAAATCAAATTGTCAACTCTGAGGGAAAAATGGGATAGGGGTGGAGGTATGTGTGCTCAAAAACAAAAAGTTATGAAGCCTCATCCAACCTCCATCAGCATTGAGTCAACCAAATACAAATCCCATACACCATTAGGAGTGAACAATGTGCTGTACTTACATGCCCGGGACTATGACCACCCCTACGCCATTTCGCTTTACGCTTCTTCATGGAGTCCCTTCTAACAGCTGCTGGTCCATTTTATATTCACTTTTCGCTTGTATATTTTTTAATATGTGTAACAATAAAGATTGATTTTTAATTCACATAGTTGTGTTCCGTGCTTTGATAGGTCTATATTCCCATTATGATGTAGGTTATAATCTACCTCTTCTTTGCTGTAAACTGGAGGCCATTGCTGTCTGTGTATCTCTATGAGACTCCATTGAGTGTGACTTTTGGTCTACAGCAAAAAATCGGGGAGATTAATGGGAGTCAAGTACCAGGTCACTTGTGTATTCAGCAAGACAGGAATAGCTTTGGAATTGGCAGATAACACCGCCTGTGAAAATAGGGCCATCGCACATAAGAAAACAACAAAAAATAGAGCACTTCTTTAAAATACATCATAGAGTGTGACGTTGTACAGATGTTGGATTTGAAAATGACAGTTTAGAGATGTTCAATGTAGGTCAGTGACAGACCAATGCTCAGTGTGCAAACAATAGGTTAGATGTAGAACATTTAAAACCGTCATTTGATTAGAAATCAAAAAGGCAGGAAGCATTTTTGTCTATTCTGAATAAAGATCAACCTCTAGCAAAATCATATGAGGTAAATGTAGTGATATTTATCCAATAGTTGAAAGAATTTTTTTTACAGTGGTGATTTCTATGAACATCTGTTAGCTGTGTCATGACTTCTTAGCATTATGATAAAAGATTCTGGTCAACTGCCTCAGCTTTTCACAAATCCATTTCCATGGGAGCGTTACTGTCATATTGGGCCCTGTGAAATAATTATGGGCACATTCACACAGCCATAGCTCTGGTCCCTGGAAGCTCTGTATGTTTCCTGCAAATATCAGGACCTAATCCCATCAAAAGAAAGTAGATTTAACAATAAATGCACAGAGAGCTACATGGATCAAACACATCTGTATTAATGTGACCTTACTATGAGATCAACCAGTTGTGCTTCAAAAGCTTTTTATGCAATAGAAATGAATCCACTCCACAGATTCAGAACAGGGTTCTCCACTGAGGTTCACCTGCATGGGCTTCTAAAGGGAGACGTCTGCACCTTCTACACCCACAACTGGGCTCCTGAACCTTACACAATATGCAGTGCTTACTTAGGAAACCAAATGAGATAGACTATCAGGTTGACTGAATCACACAAAATTACACTGTTTACAGGACCCCCATTCTCTTGATAGGGGAGAGTCCCAAAGGTGGTACTGACACTTGATGTAGTCATGGCATATGCAGTAGCTATGACAGAAAACCATCATTTTGATATTAAATATTAACCCCTTAAGGACCGGAGGTTTTTCCGTTTTTGCATTTTCGTTTTTTGCTCCTTGCCTTTAAAAAATCATAACTCTTTCAAATTTACACCTAAAAATCCATATGATGGCTTATTTTTTGCGACACCAATTCTACTTTGTAATGACGTCAGTCATTTTGCCCAAAAATCTATGGTGAAGCGGGAAAAAAAATCATTGTGCGACAAAATTTTAAAAAAAACGCTGTTTTGTAACTTTTGGGGGCTTCCGTTTCTACGTAGTACATTTTTCGGTAAAAATGACACCTGATATGTATTCTGTAGGTCCATATGATTAAAATGATACCCTACTTATATAGGTTTGATTTTGTCGGACTTCTGGAAAAAATCATAACTACATGCAGGAAAATTAATACGTTTAAAATTGTCATCTTCTGACCCCTATAACTTTTTTATTTTTCCGTGTATGGGGCGGTATGAGGGCTCATTTTTTGCGCCGTGATCTGAAGTTTTTAACGGTACCATTTTTGCATTGATAGGACTTATTGATCGCTTTTTATTCATTTTTTCATGATATAAAAAGTGACCAAAAATGCACTATTTTGGACTTTGGAATTTTTTTGCGCGCACGCCATTGACCGTGCGGTTTAATTAACGATATATTTTTATAATTCGGACATTTCCGCACGCGGTGATACCATTTATGTTTATTTTTATTTTTATTTACACTGTGTTTTTTCTTTTATGGGAAAAGGGGGGTGATTCAAACTTTTAATAGGGAAGGGGTTAAATGATGTTTATTCACTTTTTTTTTGCACTTTTTTTTTGCAGTGTTATAGGTCCCATAGGGACCTATAACACTGCACACACTGATCTTTTACATTGATCACTGGTTTCTCATAAGAAACCAGTGATCGATGATTCTGCCGCATGACTGCTCATGCCTGGATCTCAGGCACTGAGCAGTCATTCGGCGATCGGACAGCGAGGAGGCAGGTAGGGGCCCTCCCGCTGTCCTGTCAGCTGTTCGGGATGCCGCGATTTCACCGCGGCTATCCCGAACAGCCCACTGAGCTAGCCGGCATGCTTTCGGTTTCACTTTAGACGCGGCGTTCAACTTTGAACGCCGCGTCTAAAGGGTTAATAGCGCGCGGCACAGCGATCAATGCCGCGCGCTATTAGCCACGGGTCCCGGCCGTTGTTAGAGGCCGGGCCCGACCCGCTATGACGCGGGGCCACGCCGTGGCCCCGCGTTATAGATCGGGAGTGGACACATGACGTTCCAGTACGTCATGTGTCCTTAAGGGGTTAAAGGCATTTTCAAGGATTTATTTTTATTGATGGCCTATCCTTTTGGTGGGTGTCCAAAACTATGGCCAACTCATACACCCAAGCCCCTGCTGCACTGATATACATGGCTCTTTACCTGAATAGAGGAGGGACAGAGAGGTGAGGGTAAGGGAGCAGTGTACCAGACTGTGGCACTTAACCAGTTTGGCCCCGCCTTTGTGATACTTAAATTAAATATAGATGAAAAATAAAGATGATTTTATAAGATTAGCCACCACAATCAGCTCCATATATACCCAACAGCAGCTCTGCAAGCCTGTAAACTGTGTTTTAACTAAATAGGTATATTACCTGAGATGCAAATACTACAACCCTATAAATATATATCCAAAGAATAAGTTGGCCAGCACTAATGATTCCAAACTATTGTAAAGGCCTGGCTTACAGGTGCAGGCTGCTGTATTCTCCTGTTGCTATATATATATATACGGTATATATATATATATATATATATATACACTCATGGCCATAAATGTTGGCACCCCTGATTTTTTTCTAGAAAATAAAGTATATCTTACAGAAAAGGATTCCAGTAACTCATGTTTTGCTATACACATGTTTATTCCCTTTGTGTGTATTGGAACTAAACCAAAAAAGGGAGGAAAAAAAGGAAATTAGACATATTGTCTCTCCAAACTTAAAAAATATGGTGGACAAAATTATTGGCACCCTTAACTTAATATTTGGTTGCACCTCCTTTGGAAAAAATAACTGAAATCAGTCACTTCCTATAACCATCAATAAGCTTCTTACACCCCTCAGCCGGAATGTTGGACCACTCTTCCTTTGCAAACTGCTCCAGGACTCTTCTTGGAAGGGTGCCTTTTCCCAAAAGCAATTTTAAGATCTCTCCACAGGTGTTCAATGGGATTTAGATCTGGACTCATTGCTGCCACTTCAGAATTCTCCAGCGCTTTGTTGCCATCCATTTCTGGGTGCTTTTTGACATATGTTTGGGGTCATTGTCCTGCTAGAAGACCCAAGATCTCAGACACAAACCCAGCTTTCTGACACTGGGCTGTATAGTGCAACCCAAAATCCGTTGGTAATCCTCAGATTTCATGATGCCTTGAATGTGTGCAACATTCAAGGCACCCAGTGCCAAAGGCAGTAAAACAACTCTAAAACATCATTGAACCTCCACCATATTTCACTGTAGGTACTGTGTTCTTTTCTTTGTAGGCATCATTCCGTTTTCGGTAACCAGTAGAATTATGTGCTTTACCAAAAAGCTCTATCTTGGTCTCATCTGTCCACAAGACATTTTCCAAGAGGGATTTTTTTGGTTAAGTTCCAACACACAAAGGGAATTAACATTTGTATAGCAAAACATTTCAATCAAAACATTTCAGTGTTACTTCAATCCTTTTCTGTAAGAAATACTTAATTTTCTTGAAAAATTTCAGGGGTTCCAACATTTACGGCCATAACTGTATATATATATATATATATATATATATATATATATATATATATATATATTTTTTTTTTTTTTTTTTTTTTTTTTTTTTTTTTTTGATTTATGTATTTATTTTTCTTGTTTATATCTGAATTGTTTGTGATTCAATTTGTGTTTCACTAAGCAGCCAGGCATTGTACATGCATTTTTATAGAGCATGGTTCAACCCTGTGAAACCTGTCAATACGATGAGATTTTTTGTTATTTTTGTGATGATGTCACAAACTCTTAGCTTCACTTTGTTCCTTTTGCCCAGTGGAAATCCCTCTTTCTCCTTGGGCTCACAATGATGACATCACACACCTTTCCCTATTGACACAGATGTGATACTTCAATAGTTTTGCATGCCCCGTATGGATCAAGGACCTTATTTGCCACATGTTGCTTATTAACATCATGGCATGTGCCTTCCATCTAAATCTAAAAGTAGTATTCACATATGGATGGAATTAATACAATGTTCATCTAAACTTATCACAGCTTGTTCTTCCTTTACAAACATGCACTTCATCCTGTATTGAGTTATCGGCATGTTATTACTATACTATGGAACATAAACTTACTTTATGACCTATTTTCATTCATAAATGTAATAACTAATATATTGTTCCTTTTTGTGATCTATATTACTGAACCTGTTATCTCTTGCTTTGACATTATCTGGCATCCACCTCTTAGACTAACACTGCCTGTAGTGATACTATCGTTGTGAGAAAATGTCACCTGACTCATGAATATACTCCAGAGGTATTCCAGGAGGTGGTATTGTTGAAGGAGGAAAATGCTATTGTATTCCCAGGAAAGTTGAGTTTAGACAGCTGCCTGGAAAGCAGATTCTATAAACCATCTCATGGCCTTTGCCCTATCACCATCTTTTTATTTTTCAAGTTATTATTCTCTAAGCTTAGGAAAATAATACAAATGGGAGGCCAGTTGCCAAACTATACAATGCCTGAAGTTCTACTGACAAGAATGAACAGCTGTTTCTAAAAACATATTTATTGATTTGCTTGATACATTTTTTTTTGTCCTTTAGAGAAGTAAATGAGGTTTAAATGAAGCAGGGCACTGAACATTTCTATCATTACATAAACATAGTTCTCAGTCACTAGGTTGGAATGTAGCAGTGACATTGGGCAACGGAAATATCAATCGTTACAGCTTTAAAAAAAATGGAAATAACCTTTACAGAAATTATTCAAAATATTTTTACTAATTTGTAATTCAGGAATGTAGCCGTGGGAAGCAAGGATGACTATATGGCGAAAGAGTTCCCAAGCCTATCCGAACGGTGATTTGAATTTATATTTAAGTAACAATTCCAATGGAACTCATTCCAAAGTACTGTGAAATTAGATCTGATAATATTTAGGGAGTTCACTCTATTTCCCAAACATATCAACTTTATTTTCTGCAGCCCTTCCTGTTCTAAAGTAACTGTTATTAAGTATTACATTTGAAGAACACTTCAAGTCAAACCTGAATATTAAAATGTAAATGTATTTATTCACAACCTCTCCTCCTCCACCTATTGATGCTTACAGTGATCCAAGAGGCAGGGTGCACGTCCTTAAGAACTGCATTACAGGATGTTTGAGAATCATCAAAAGTTGTTTCTGGAATTTCAGCTCAGCCCCACTTACATGCATAGGGCTTGAGTGCAATACTAGACACAACCAGTGAAAAAACCTGCATTGTTTTTAAGGAAAAAATCTGATCTAATTATTGTTATTTTAGACACCCTATTTAAAGGGCTTGTTCAGCACTAGAGTTTTTTTCTTTCTTTTTTTTTTTTTTTGGGCCCAGGCTAGCTTAAAAAACAAGAGACCAGATAGTTCCTTGTCATGCTACCCGGCTCTTCCTGCTTTCCTCATTGACAAGCAGAAAACACCAACTCAACAAATCACTGGTCATAGTGGTGACCAAACTGAGCAAATGATTGGCTGAGAAGGTATTTCCTGTGTGGAAAGTAGCAAGTGCTGAGCAGCAGGGACTGTCCAGAAAGAGGCACGTTATTTTAAGCTATTTTTAAGTTTAAGTTATTTTTTTATGTTTTTAGTGCCAGAGAGCCCCTTTAAGTGTTGTGTGCTTGATTTCTTGGCTCTGTAAGATTAACAATTTAATTTCAGTAATTAGTGCTGTTGTATCACTACTTAATTAGTCGATTAAACTCATTGGCCCCGATTTATCAGACTGAGGAACAATCACAGCTTAGCTTTCATTTCTCAGATTGCTCTGGTAAAATAAAAGCTGAGCTGTGATTGGTTGCTGTGGATGGTGCTTTGCTTAGACAGTTTAATAAATCTGGGCCATTATCTTCAATAGAAAAATAAGGCAAGCCTGTTAACCATGTTACTTTGTTGGGAAATGCTTGTACAGGTCAACAATTGGAGTACATGGACAAGTTGTAGCAGTGATAGGAAATGTTTAATAAAGTTGCCCCAGTAAGTATTTGGATTTAAAAGAAATCATTTATTGAAATAAATTCTAAGGATTGGGTCAACAAAAAATAACATTTTTAATGTGTATTTTATTTTACGCATTGGATATCCCGCAAATATGTGCCCGCATTTTCCTTTGTGACTGCATTTTCACAGATCATGCAGCAATTTTTTTGCAGCAAATTGGAGCGTAAAATAAAATATGCACCAAATTTAGTCTATTTTTCTACCTTAGAATTGAAAACAAATGGCAACATCAAAATATTGGGGTTAAGCTATTTAGCTCATTACTACAAGGCACATTTCCAAAAATGGCAGAATAGAAGAAAAAAAAAAAAAAAAACAGAGCATGTCACCATTTGGGGTATAGTTTTCAGAACAAATGATTCATTAGAGTGCCATTATATAAAACTGGCACAGTGAACTTCTTCAAGGTGCTTACTTTAAGAGTTTCTATAAAGCATGCTTTGAAAAAGAAACAAATCTAAAAAGTAAATAATTTACTTTAAGTAGATAAATGGATCACATACTGCTAAGCAGGGCTGACCCTACAAAGGGTCCCGCTGGGTCCATTGGACCCAGGCGGTACCTTCACAGGGGCAAAGATTTTTGACCCCTTCCTTCGTGACCCATGATGGACATAGTCTCAGGGTGTATGGAGCAGACTCCTGACTCGAGCCCGCTCCATTTCCGGTGACCCCTGCTTTTTCCAGTAGATGGGGGCCACCGCTAATAACCGGCATGAAGCGACCGCCACAGCTGCCTATTAACCCTTTAGATTGCCGCTCGCTGTCAAAGTTGACAACCGCATCTATAGTGAGCTTTAAACCATCCCTGGTGGTCTAGTGGGGTGGATCGCCCCCTCTGTAGCATGATCAAGGGGGACCGATCCACTGTGGAGGTAGCCGGAGGGCTTACCTCTCCTCCCTGCCCGTCCACGGCTCTGCATTTGATAGAGCCTGGCTGGACCAGGCTCTACCAAATGATTTCAGAGCACACAGATCAATGAAGTTCTATGGAACTTCATTGATCTGTATGAGGAATCTACTGATTCCTCCTAAAAGTCCCCTAAGGGACCAATAAAGTGTAAAAAAAAAATAAAAAATAAAAAATAAAGTTTAAAAAAAACAACAACCCACATTAACTCCTTTCATATTAAAAGTTCAAATAACCCCCCTTTTCCGATTTTTCATTTAAAAAACATGTAAACATAATAATAAAAGAACATATTTCGTATCGCCATGTGTGTAATTGTCCAAACTATTAAATAGGACATTATTAATCCCATATGGTAAATAGCGTAAAAGTAGGAAATACAAAACCCCAGAAATGCGTTTTTTTTGTATTATGTCCTCCTGATATGCAACGGTATAGTCCCTTTTTTTTCTGAGGGGGGCGGGGGAGGGGGGCAGCGTTTCACTCCCTGGCCCAGTCTTGGCCAGCCCTGCTGCTAAGGCTCCATGCCCACTGATGTTTGTTCCTGCTCCATTGTGATTCTTTTGCTTTGAAAAATAAAGTAGTCTGCTGCTCTGTTTGAAAGATTGAGACCCTCAGCAGAAACCTTACTTACCTATTATACGTCATGCTAATTAATAATGGAAGCCACAGAACTAATGTGAACAGAACCTGCATGTTTTTAATTAATTCTTAGGTAAACAAAAAAAATAAAGGGCTTATCTTTTAATATAAACTACAATATTTGTTTATTTTTTACCTCCAAATTTTTGTTATTCTAACTGGGATTTTTATTTTAAATAATTCAGTGGCCCTAAAGTCCTAAGAGAAATCTCAAAACTTATGGAAAAAATTATCTCATATCTGTTACATGGGAACCACCCCTGTCAACAGAAATTCCTTGTGTACAAGAAACACAGCCAAGTATTAAAAACAGCTTACATATTTTTTTCTAACTTACAAAAAAAGCTTTTCAAACACCAATAAAATCTAAAGGTCTTACGGAAACACATGGTGCAATAAAAGTAAAATATAACATTAAAAAAATATTTGTTGCATACAGCAATTTTTCATGAACATTTTAAATAAAATGCTTTAGGACATATCCTCATTGATTTCTAGAATGCAGGGTCTAAATGCAGTTTTTCCCTGTATAAGAGTACTCTTGTGTACTCAAGGAGGGGCTGTGAACTGTAATACAGCTCTGAGGTCCCAGAGGATCACTGGTCATGATGGCATGGCATATCCTGGGGTGCCCTATTTAACCCCTTAAGGACCGGGGGTTTTTGTGTTTTTGCATTTTCGTTATTTCCACCTTGCCTTTAAAAAATCCTAACTCTTTCAATGTTGCACCTAAAAATCCATATGATTGCTTATTTTTTGCGCCACCAGTTCTACTTTGCAGTGACATCAGTCATTTTAGCCAAAAATCTACGGTGAAACGGGAAAAAAATCATTGTGAGACAAAATTGAAAAAAAAACGCCGTTTTGTAAGTTTTGGGGGCTTCCGTTTCTACGGAGTAAATTTTTGGTAAAAATGACACCTTATCTTTATTCTGTAGGTTCAAACTATTAACATGATACCCTACTTATATAGGTTTGATTTTGTCGTACTTCTGGAAAAAATCATAACTTCTTGTAGGAAAATTAATATGTTTAAAATTGTCATCTTCTGACCCCTATAACTTTTTAAATTTTCCGCGTATGGGGCATACCGCTCATTTTTTGCGCCGTGATCTGAAGTTTTAACTGTACCATTTTTGCATTGATAGGACTTATTGCTCGCTTTTTATTCATTTTTTCATGATTTAAAAAGTGACCAAAAATGCACGCCATTGACCGTGCGGTTTAATTAACGATATATTTTTATAATTCGGACATTTCCGCACGCGGCGATACCATATATGTTTATTTTTATTTTTATTTACACTGTGTTTTTTTTTTATGGGAAAAGGGGGGTGATTCAAACTTTTAATAGGGAAGGGGTTAAATGATCTTTATTCACTTTTTTTTTTCACTTTTTTTTCAGTGTTATAGCTCCCATAGGGACCTATAACACTGCACACACTGATCTTTTACATTGATCACCAGTTTCTCATAGGAAACCAGTGATCGATGATTCTGCCGCTTGACTGCTCATGCCTGGATCTCAGGCACTGAGCAGTCATTCGGCGATCGGACAGCGAGGAGGCAGTCCTGTGAGCTGTTCGGGATGCCGCGATTTTGCCGCAGCTATCCCGAACAGCCCACTGAGCTAACCTGCATGGTTTCACTTTCACTTTAGACGCGGCATTCAACTTTAAACGCTGCGTCTAAAGGGTTAATAGTGCGCAGCACCACGATCAATGCCGTGCGCTATTAGCCACGGGTCCCGGCCATTGTTAGAGGCCGGGCCCGACCCGCTATGACACGTTCCAGTACGTCATGTGTCCTTAAGGGGTTAAAGGGGTACTCCACTGCTCAGCATTTGGAACAAACTGTTCTGAATGCTGGAGCCGGTGACGGGAGCTCGTGACATCATAGCCCTGCCCCCACGATATCAAGCCCCGCCGCCTCAATGCAAGTCTATGGGAAGGGGGCGTGACCCCCATTGACTTGCATTGAGGGGGTGGGGCATGATGTCATGAGGGGTGGGGCTATGACATAATGAGCTCCTGGTGCCAGCTCCAGCATTCGGAACAGTTTGTACCAAACACTGAGCAGTGGAGTACCCCTTTAAGATATTAAGGGCATGGGACTTGTAAAGGTGTCATCAAAGACATTTGGTACAGATCCTTACCTTTTATCAATCAAAGTGGGCCCTACTTTACTTATTAATTGTATTCAATTGTTTGTAAAGAGATTTATTTTATTTTAACAAATGTCAAGGCTGGGCTTTAAAAAAAAAAAGTAAAGCATAACTGTCATATCGCACAAATGTATTTTTTTTATTATATGTTACTCAATACATGATCTTGATCATGTACATATAACTTTTATGTGTCTGCTACCTATATTTCTCTCACAAATAAATGTATTCTCTTGCTCACTTGGTTTGTCACCTTCTCTTGTGAAGGGGGCGTGTTCCTCTCTTGCCCTCACTCTGCTCTAGTCGCTGAATCTTGGGATTAAGCCGGGGCTGTTGCATCCAGCTGTTGCAAAACTACAACCAAAGGATTTCTGGACATGCTGGGAGTTGTAGTTTTGCAACAGCTGGAGGTGCAGTGTTTGTAAAAGTGTTTGTAAACCACAGCATCCTATGTCTAAGCAGGAGACTCCTCCTTGCTGCACTATGTTCTCTCAAGTAAAGCCTCTGTCCCCTCTCTGCACAGACAGGAGAAATCTGGAACCAGGTAACTAACCTGCCCGAGCAGCAGAACAGGAGGCTCTTCTGGAGGCAGAGTAATGGCAGCATGGTATTTTCTGTTGGGGGCCATGGGTGGGAGGGCTTTAAATCCGGCTTCCTGACAGTCTTCAGTGCTCTCTTCACCATCAGGATATCACTGCACTGACTATGTGTGAGCGGGCTCCCTGCGCCCACTCGCAGCCTGGTTGTGCCCGCGCATACACAGCAGCCAGTTCAGCTATGATATCCTATACTGGATACCGGCGTGCTTTATGCCCGATATCCAGTATAATGTAAAATACAGGCTAGCCTTTTTGGAGAAAGATAGATTACCCCTGGTGGCGGCAATTTTTACATTTTATTTTTGGGTTAAATTGCCTTTTTATTAACAAAAATATATTTAAAAAAGTAATTTTATCATTAGGTCTATAAAATATAAAAATTTCTTTATAATGACAGTGTCTATTTAAGGTCACTTTCCATAATCCACTGCCATTCTGATTGGCCCCGATCCCGGCTGTTCACCATTTCCTGATCTCTTTGTTAAAACAACATGTTGTCCACACTAAAATCTGAGATATTTGAAGGCCAAGTCAACACCTTGTTCACATTATCATGTTCTTTCAACCAATACTGAACAAATTCCGTTTGAGATCAGACCAGACAGTTGTCCAACCTACAAGTTGTCCTTCATTAGTTAGAATTAACCAGTGCATACCAGAATCCTTACAAGAGCTGCACTTTGGAGATGCTCTCGCCCAGTAATCTAGTCATTGCAATTTGGTCCTTGTCAAAATCTTCCAGATCTGTATGGTTGTCCATTTTCCTGCTACTAACATATCAACTAAAAGAATTGAATATAGTGGTCCCCCGGTAAGCTATGGCCTGGACATACAATAGTTTTAACTTACGATGGACAATAGAGTTGAATACAGCATCAACTACTATGCTATGTTGTGGGCTATTAGCAGCTCCCTGGTGGCACTTATTATTAATGCTGATGCCGATCCCTGTCATGTCGCATCCACATATCAGTGCTGCTCTATGCTGCTGGTTATCTGCTTCCCCCCTCTCTGGGCCAGCCCCCTTAGTGACCTGCAAGAAGAAAAGAGGCACTGATCGAATCACCTGCTGAGCTGTTCTCCCCACCTTACAGTGACATCACAGACCCTAGAGGTCACAGTGTTACTGTGCAGTGAATTGTCAGTGCAGTGTCGCTACAGTTTTGTTGCAGTGTAGAAGTGCAATCCCAACAAGTTGTGATGTCTCCCACCCAGACCTAGACGCTGTCCTTGTCCAAAATAAGTACAGTTCACACACATTACACATACACCCCATGCTCTTTTCCTGTTCCCGTGTTGGAGAACTACAAGTCCCAGCATGCACTGACTGCTGCAGACCATCAAGACCTGCTGGAATTTATAGTTCTGCTTGTCCCTACCCAGTGTTACTTTTTCAATTCGGCAGAGTTCCAAGTGGAGAGACACTGGATAGTACAGTTGCTGTGGCAACCGTACCCATGTTCAGCAAGTTCCATGCCTGAATCCTTTTCTAATTAATAGAGCTCATACATGGGACTCGGTGAGAGTCCCTCAGCAACCCGACCACCCATCATGTACAGCGTCTCTCCATGACGAACTTTGCTGAATCGGCGGGAGAGCTCCCTTCCTTCTAGAAAGGGATTAACCTGTTTCCAGTTGTTCCCTCTGACTAATAAAAGTAAGGACATGGTTATTTGCACTTTTTTCTACCTATATTTCTTCATCATGTTTTCTTCCTATGGATTGACATTTCTGAATCAGGATGTTGGCTGCATTCTGTAGTAGACACCTGCTGGGTAGAGTTTTTACGCTGTGTCATCACTGTATCATGACTGTATGGATCATTGTATAAAGGATGTGTGTACATTGTGCTGTACGTTTACATCATGGGGCCAGAAAGAACTTAAAATCCTGTTTTGTATTTTGAAATCAAGATCTTTACTTTACTTTACTTTACTTTAATAATATTGGTAATTCAAAACAGAGGTGCAGTAAAAACGACTATGGAAAAACTAAAGATTACAGCTTACAGCTGGAGGATATCATGGTCAGTGGGCAAAAACTGATAATAGAATGTTTTCTCCTGTCTGCATCCCAGTGACTGGCTAATAAGACAGAGGATCTAGTTATATTGCTCTTCACCATGGGTTATATAAGTTGGCCTCAGCATATCTGTCGATACATAAAACTGGTAGTATTTCATTCTTTCATACCTAATGTAAATATATATATCAGTGTGATATATTACATTGCACTGCAGATCACAATGGGCATTAACACAAATGACAAAATGAATGGAGGATCTTTACACCCTTGTTATCGATTGGTGGTTTTTCCAAGGTCACTGTAGTATAATGGCAAACAATGTTAACAGATTAAAGCTTGAGCAAAAAAAGATTTATTTCTGCATACAATGAACTGCTAAATAACTACAGGGAAAAACGTCATCCAACAAACTCTAGTGTCAAACTTTCTGAAGAAAACGATATAGGAAAATTTGTATGTGCAAATAGAAAAATAATATCAATAGATCTAAAAACCTTTATCTTAAAAGGATATTCCAGGATTTTTTTCTTCAGCCTTTGAGCCCATGATGCCTAGTTGTAATACTGTGTAATGTGCTTTTACTACCTTCATGTGCCGATTTGCCCTGTATCTCTGACCCTTTCCCAGCATTCCATGAGGCCAGAGACATTGGGGAAAAGATTCACAAAACTACTGTCATTTCTTTTACAGCAATATCAATGACACTTTTTTTTTCTCCTTAAATTTTCAAAAGTCTTTTGTGCTGCTTTGAAAATATAAAAATATGTGAAGGTTCATTTTTGTGCCACTTCTGGTATTTTTGCGGTAGGTTTGTAAAAACCTCATTGGACAAACTTGTACAGTATAGTTAATGTATGATCAAATTGATATTCGCCATGGACAAGTAAATGTATGACAGGTAAAAAATAAAAAAAAAGACAACTTTGGAAATGTAATGTTTATCTACAAATATTGCGACAAAGGTAAATCAGTCTCTTAGAGTTTTAATTCCACAAGTGAGCATATGAGATAAATAATCTAACGAATACAGAACAATACATCATTATATTAGATAATCAGTAGTATCAGCAAAACAAATATGTGTTGTAAGTTAAGGAAGACCCGTTGTAAACAATACAGGTTCTTGTTTCTCCATAATGGAAATAAATGAAGTAGATAAAGAAAAGACAGATTGTCAGAGATTCAAAAATGCAAAAAATCTTTGGGAGCCTTGGCAACTAAAATGGGGACAGTCTTGACTGACACCATTTTGTTACAGGATGACCTGGATAAAATCAAACAAAGAGTAGCTAGCACTGAACTTAAAATTTTACAAGTAGAAGAAAAGATAACTATGACCTTAAAGGGGTACTCCGCTGCTAGACATCTTATCCCCTCTCCAAAGGAGAGGGGATAAGATGTCTGATCACGGGGGTCCCGCTGCTGGAGCTTCCCACAATCTCCGGCAGCACCTGGTGTTCTAAACAAACGTCAAGTTCCTGCGGCAGTGGTCGTGACATCATGGCCACACCCCTTGTAACAGTGGTCATGCAGCAGTGGTGGTCACATCACGCCCCCTCCATTAATGTCTATGGGAGGGGGCCATTGACTGCACGAGGGGACGTGGCCGTGATGACACGATCACGGCCTCCTGCTCCGAGCATTTTTATTGAAATGTTCAGAACGCTGGAGTACCCCTTTAAGACGGGTGAGACTGTGTCAAAAGACAATGACAAGAGGGTTTGTTTATGTCCCCCCACCTTTCTTCACTGAAATATTCCTTAATCTGGGTGATTTCTTGAATGATAAGGAATAGAAGTACCTAAACCTAAATGGTAATTTAAATCATGTATTGGGCACCCAAAAAGATAGATAAAGTGAAAGGCAGTTGGTAGCTAACTGGACATCACAATTGCTTAAATTCATCCCACAACAATACATTCATGATCAATATTTCATTCTGCAATATTAAAATTTGTTGAAAAACAAGTAAGAGCCTAAATTTATATCTGGCCATTCTGCAAGGATTCCTGAGATTAATATGGATAGAAATGGAGGGAGATTGAGTCCCTATAGAATCAGTCCTTACTGGTCTTCTCTGACTGGAATTTGGCCAGATTTAAAGACAAATAAAGCAATTCTAGCTTATGAATAAAGGTACTGTGGATGTGCGTGCCTGCTGCCATAATGTCTTACACCTGCTGAGCCTGGGCAAGAAAAGCCACACAGCGGAGGAGCTCTGTCTGCAACAAGAGGTTTCACACTGGATCACAGATCGTGAGCTGACATTAGTACACATTGTTGTCGATAATGGCACAAACATCGTCAAATCGCTTGGTGAGGGTGGTATGACATACTCTCCCTGTTTCGTACACGTGCTAAACCTTGTGGTCAAACGTTTCTTTACAACATGCCCAGGTGTCAAGTGGTGTCTACGTGCAGGAAAATGTGCATTTGGTGTAGCTGTTTGTAAGCTTTTATACATAACTTGCTTCACCTACAGCGCCCAAACGATCTTCCCCAACACCGCCTTATTTGTGACTTTCCAACAAGGTGGAACTCCACCTTACACATGTTGGACCGCCTCTACCAGCAGTGTAAAGCAGCGTCTGACTTTCTCATGCAATAGCAAGACCATTTCTGGAGCCAGTGTAATTGACAGCTCAGGGATTGGCAGCTAACCATGGAAACTTGTCACGTGCTTGTGCCTTTCGAGGAGGTTACAAGATATGTCAGCAAGGAAAACAGTGGCATTGGCAATGTGATGCCTCTGATATTCCTTTTGGAGCAGACGCTGATGGCAATGATGGTAAAAGTAGGGATGGAGGAGACTTCACATCTTGATGGCAGCAGTACGGATGCTCTCCTTGAGGAGGAGAAGTTGGATGAGGAGGTAGTTGGAGCTGAAGAGGAGGATTTAAAGATGGACTCTATGGAAGAGAGAGGGGATGAGGACCTTACCCAAGCAACACTGATGAGGACAAGGAAGAGCATGACCAACCTTGGCAGTATGGGATAGAGGTGGAACAAGCTAGGTCCTCAGAAAAACTGGCAAGGATGGCTAGGTGTATGCTTTCCTGCTTGCACAATAACAAGCATATTGTGGGCTTGAAATGAAGAGAGGAGTACTGGATAGCCCCTCACTCCTCGGTATAAACCCAAAATGGGGGAATTTTTTGTACCTTCTGAGAAGGAGGCTAAATTGGATTTGTATAAGGAGAAGCTATGTAGCAAGCTTGCCACGGCTTTCCAGCAACAAACACCTGCTGAACAGGGGTCCAGTCTCCGCTCTCCACAGAGACGGGAGAATCAGCAGCAACAGTGGCAGAGTCTTGATGTTTGAGCACATGATAGTGAAGTTTCTGCATCCTGAAGGCACCTCTGACATTAGTCACGAAAGGAATGTAAATCACCACCTTAAAAGAGTACTCCAGTGGAAAATAATTATTTTAAATTAACTGGTACCAAAAAATTAAACAGATTTGTAAATGACTTCTATTTAAAAATCTTAACCCTTCCAGTACTTATCACATAATATGGTAACTACATGGTCACTATATGACCAAAAAGTGAATTCGGGTAGAAAACAGACATGGTGCACATCTACAATCTTGTATAATGATCTGATTGCTTCTCAGCATAATATCAAAAACTAACAGGTTGTTAGTATACATTTTTGATCAAAAAGTACAAGCCCACTCGCCACGTCAAGGCCACCTATTTAGAGTGGGTCCTTAACGTCCCTAGCATAAAATGGCGTAGCACCGGGCGGCGACCACCACTGCCGCGACACCAGTGCCCACAGGGGGAACGACCCACTGGCAGAGCAGCCCCAATCCCACTCAAACCAGTCTATGGGTCTCACCTCCCCGCAGACACGGCGCCACAGCAGCAACGGACGCCGCACAGCACCACACCAGTGTGAACAAGGTGTAATAGCTCACTTACCATGCTCTCCCAGTCAGACTGGGAGGCTGCTAGGAAGGAAATGGCCCTTGTGTAGCTAACTACTACTTATATAGGGTTGGGCTGAGGGGGTGGGGAAGAGTGCAGCACATGTTCAAACAAAAAAAAAGGAGGGGATAGAAATCACAGTGTGAATTCGGATAGAAAACAGACATGGTGCACATCTACAATCTTGTATAATGATCTGATTGCTTCTCAGCATAATATCAAAAACTAACAGGTTGTTAGTATACATTTTTGATTAAAAAGTACAAGCCCACTCGCCACGTCAAGGCCACCTATTTAGAGTGGGTCCCTAACGTCCCTAGCATAAAATGGCGTAGCACCGGGCGGCGATCACCACCGCCGTGTCACCAGTGCCCACAGGGGGAACGACCCACTGGCAGAGCAGGCCCAATGCCACTCAAACCAGTCTATGGGTCGCACCTCCCCGCAGACACGGCGCCACGGCAGCAACGGACGCCGCACAGCACCACACCAGTGTGAACAAGGTGTAATAGCTCACTTACCATGCTCTCCCAGTCAGACTGAGAGGCTGCTAGGAAGGAAATGGCCCTTGTGTAGCTAACTACTACTTATATAGGGTTGGGCTGAGGGGGTGGGGAAGAGTGCAGCACATGTTCAAACCCCCAAAAAAAGGAGGGGATAGAAATCACAGTGTGAATTCGGGTAGAAAACAGACATGGTGCACATCTACAATCTTGTATAATGATCTGATTGCTTCTCAGCATAATATCAAAAACTAACAGGTTGTTAGTATACATTTTTGATCAAAAAGTACAAGCCCACTCGCCACGTCAAGGCCACCTATCATATGACCAAAAAGTACTTGAAGAGAGAGGTACAAAAATGTATGCAGTAACACTCGCGGTTCAATCACAATGGTCTAATGTGTTAAGAGGGCCGCTAGAGTGCTGCTCACTGGTAGCTGCCAGCTGTTGGGCTTTTCTTCTCTGGTCTGTATTCTAGCAGACAAGAGAAGTAGATCACAGATAACACTGATCAGTGCTGTTCACTTTTTGCAATCAAAGATTGCAATAAATAGTCCAATGTGGGAGTGTCAATTTTTTTTTAAAGTGAATAAGCCCCTCTCCCAGGAAACATTTTATTTCCCTCTTTTCCTATTTTACAAAAAAAGTTAAATTAATAAATGAAATCAACATATTTGATATTGCCACACGTGTAAATGTCCAAACTATTTAATAAATGATGTGAATTCGGGTAGAAAAACAGACATGGTGCACATCCACAATCTTGTATAATGATCTGATTGCTTCTCAGCAGAATATCAAAAACTAACAGGTTGTTAGTATACATTTTTGATCAAAAAGTACAAGCCCACTCGCCACGTCAAGGCCACCTATTTAGAGTGGGTCCCTAACGTCCCTAGCATAAAATGGCGCAGCACCGAGCGGCGACCACCACCGCCGCGACACCAATGCCCACAGGGGGGAACGACCCACCGGCAGAGCGGCCCCAATGCCACTCAAACCAGTCTATGGGCCGCACCCCCCCGCAGACACGGCGCCACGGCAGCAACGGACACCGCACAGCACCACACCAGTGTGAACAAGGTGTAATAGCTCACTTACCATGCTCTCCCAGTCAGACTGGGAGGCTGCTAGGAAAGAAATGACCCATGTGTAGCTAACTACTACTTATATAGGGTTGGGCTGAGGGGGTGGGGAAGAGTGCAGACAACATGTTCAAACAAAAAAAAAAAAAAGAGGGGATAGAAATCACAGTGTGAATTCGGGTAGAAAAACAGACATGGTGCACATCCACAATCTCGTATAATGATCTGATTGCTTCTCAGCAGAATATCAAAAACTAACAGGTTGTTAGTATACATTTTTGATCAAAAAGTACAAGCCCACTCGCCACGTCAAGGCCACCTATTTAGAGTGGGTCCCTAACGTCCCTAGCATAAAATGGCGCAGCACCGAGCGGCGACCACCACCGCCGCGACACCAATGCCCACAGGGGGGAACGACCCACCGGCAGAGCGGCCCCAATGCCACTCAAACCAGTCTATGGGCCGCACCCCCCCGCAGACACGGCGCCACGGCAGCAACGGACACCGCACAGCACCACACCAGTGTGAACAAGGTGTAATAGCTCACTTACCATGCTCTCCCAGTCAGACTGGGAGGCTGCTAGGAAAGAAATGACCCATGTGTAGCTAACTACTACTTATATAGGGTTGGGCTGAGGGGGTGGGGAAGAGTGCAGACAACATGTTCAAACAAAAAAAAAAAAAGAGGGGATAGAAATCACAGTGTGAATTCGGGTAGAAAAACAGACATGGTGCACATCCACAATCTTGTATAATGATCTGATTGCTTCTCAGCAGAATATCAAAAACTAACAGGTTGTTAGTATACATTTTTGATCAAAAAGTACAAGCCCACTCGCCACGTCAAGGCCACCTATTTAGAGTGGGTCCCTAACGTCCCTAGCATAAAATGGCGCAGCACCGAGCGGCGACCACCACCGCCGCGACACCAATGCCCACAGGGGGGAACGACCCACCGGCAGAGCGGCCCCAATGCCACTCAAACCAGTCTATGGGCCGCACCCCCCCGCAGACACGGCGCCACGGCAGCAACGGACACCGCACAGCACCACACCAGTGTGAACAAGGTGTAATAGCTCACTTACCATGCTCTCCCAGTCAGACTGGGAGGCTGCTAGGAAAGAAATGACCCATGTGTAGCTAACTACTACTTATATAGGGTTGGGCTGAGGGGGTGGGGAAGAGTGCAGACAACATGTTCAAACAAAAAAAAAAAAAAGAGGGGATAGAAATCACAGTGTGAATTCGGGTAGAAAAACAGACATGGTGCACATCCACAATCTTGTATAATGATCTGATTGCTTCTCAGCAGAATATCAAAAACTAACAGGTTGTTAGTATACATTTTTGATCAAAAAGTACAAGCCCACTCGCCACGTCAAGGCCACCTATTTAGAGTGGGTCCCTAACGTCCCTAGCATAAAATGGCGCAGCACCGAGCGGCGACCACCACCGCCGCGACACCAATGCCCACAGGGGGGAACGACCCACCGGCAGAGCGGCCCCAATGCCACTC
Source organism: Hyla sarda (assembly GCF_029499605.1). NCBI lineage: Eukaryota > Metazoa > Chordata > Amphibia > Anura > Hylidae > Hyla > Hyla sarda. Next base: position 339,372,718 of record NC_079189.1, on the reverse strand, counting down.
AAACCAGTCTATGGGCCGCACCCCCCCGCAGACACGGCGCCACGGCAGCAACGGACACCGCACAGCACCACACCAGTGTGAACAAGGTGTAATAGCTCACTTACCATGCTCTCCCAGTCAGACTGGGAGGCTGCTAGGAAAGAAATGACCCATGTGTAGCTAACTACTACTTATATAGGGTTGGGCTGAGGGGGTGGGGAAGAGTGCAGACAACATGTTCAAACAAAAAAAAAAAAAGAGGGGATAGAAATCACAGTGTGAATTCGGGTAGAAAAACAGACATGGTGCACATCCACAATCTTGTATAATGATCTGATTGCTTCTCAGCAGAATATCAAAAACTAACAGGTTGTTAGTATACATTTTTGATCAAAAAGTACAAGCCCACTCGCCACGTCAAGGCCACCTATTTAGAGTGGGTCGTTCCCACCCCCTGTGGGCATTGGTGTCGCGGCGGTGGTGGTCGCCGCTCGGTGCTGCGCCATTTTATGCTAGGGACGTTAGGGACCCACTCTAAATAGGTGGCCTTGACGTGGCGAGTGGGCTTGTACTTTTTGATCAAAAATGTATACTAACAACCTGTTAGTTTTTGATATTATGCTGAGAAGCAATCAGATCATTATACAAGATTGTAGATGTGCACCATGTCTGTTTTTCTACCCGAATTCACACTGTGATTTCTATCCCCTCTTTTTTTTTTGTTTGAACATGTTGTCTGCACTCTTCCCCACCCCCTCAGCCCAACCCTATATAAGTAGTAGTTAGCTACACATGGGTCATTTCTTTCCTAGCAGCCTCCCAGTCTGACTTGGAGAGCATGGTAAGTGAGCCATTACACCTTGTTCACATTGGTGTGGTGCTGTGTGGTGTCCATTACTGCCGTGGCGCCGTGTCTGCGGGGGGGTGCGGCCCATAGACTGGTTTGAGTGGCATTGGGGCCGCTCTGCCGGTGGGTCGTTCCCACCCCCTGTGGGCATTGGTGTCGCGGCGGTGGTGGTCGCCGCTCGGTGCTGCGCCATTTTATGCTAGGGACGTTAGGGACCCACTCTAAATAGGTGGCCTTGACGTGGCGAGTGGGCTTGTACTTTTTGATCAAAAATGTATACTAACAACCTGTTAGTTTTTGATATTATGCTGAGAAGCAATCAGATCATTATACAAGATTGTAGATGTGCACCATGTCTGTTTTTCTACCCGAATTCACACTGTGATTTCTATCCCCTCTTTTTTTTTTGTTTGAACATGTTGTCTGCACTCTTCCCCACCCCCTCAGCCCAACCCTATATAAGTAGTAGTTAGCTACACATGGGTCATTTCTTTCCTAGCAGCCTCCCAGTCTGACTTGGAGAGCATGGTAAGTGAGCCATTACACCTTGTTCACATTGGTGTGGTGCTGTGTGGTGTCCATTACTGCCGTGGCGCCGTGTCTGCGGGGGGGTGCGGCCCATAGACTGGTTTGAGTGGCATTGGGGCCGCTCTGCCGGTGGGTCGTTCCCACCCCCTGTGGGCATTGGTGTCGCGGCGGTGGTGGTCGCCGCTCGGTGCTGCGCCATTTTATGCTAGGGACGTTAGGGACCCACTCTAAATAGGTGGCCTTGACGTGGCGAGTGGGCTTGTACTTTTTGATCAAAAATGTATACTAACAACCTGTTAGTTTTTGATATTATGCTGAGAAGCAATCAGATCATTATACAAGATTGTAGATGTGCACCATGTCTGTTTTTCTACCCGAATTCACAATTTAATAAATGATAATGGTCCCGTATGGTGAACGATATAAACGTAAAAAAAATCCAAATTTGCTGTTTTAGTCATATCACATGCCCAAAAAAATAAAAAGTGATTACAAAGTCACATATACACAAAAGTTGTACCGATAAAAACAACAGATCACGGCTCAAAAAATTAGCCCTCAAAAACAAGCTCTCATATGACTCTGTATTTCTAAAAATAAAAGTGTTATGTCTCTTAACCCCTTTAGGACACAGCCCATTTTGATCTTATGAACACAGCCAATTTTATTTTTGCATTTTTGTTTTTTCTTCCTCGTCTTCTAATAGCCATAACTCTTTTATATTTTCATCCATAGACCCAAATGAGGGTTTGTTTTGTGCGTGATCAATTATATTTTAGAATTACATCACTCATTTTACCATTAAATGTATGGTGAATTTTGGAGGGTTTTATTTTCATGCTGTACACTTACTTTTTCTGTGGGTCAATAAGATTAAAATGATGTAGATTGCGAGAAAGAAAAGAACCATGGAGCACTCACCCATATGACGAGACAGGTGCAGAGGAACAGGTCACATACATGAGGCAGAGGAGGACATGGACTGGCCCTCCGTCAATGTCCTAACCAGCCTCATGTGTGATGGCTGCTCCCCTGCACCTGTCTCCTCATATTTGTGTACAGTAAACTTAAAAAAATAATTAAAATAAAGAATCATAAAGAATAACGGGTAAGTGCTCCATGGTTCTTTTCTTTCTTGAAAGCTACATGTGTGATATCTCAGTCTTCGATATGTGTAGCACTGGCCAGCTCTGCTAGATGGGTGCTTGTTTTGTTTGCCGCACCATTGGTGTTGAATTATAGTCATGAACTAGTAGTGACAGAAATTTTTCTATTCTGTGAATCATTTAAGCTTAAAATGATATCTAGGCTTAGATGTTTTTCTTTAATTGTGCTGCTTTTAAAAAAAACTCAAACATTTTTTTTTATTTTAACCTATAACTTTCAAATTTTTTTATAAGCATTGCTGTATGAGGGTGTATGGTGGAGGTGTGATACTACTTTTGCATATATGTGACTTTTTAATCACTTTTTTATAAAAAATTATAATTTGGAATATGATGTAACAAAAAAATCAGCAATGTTGAACTTTTTTTTTCAATGTTTATGTCACTCACCATGTGGGATCATTAACATCATATATTTTGATAGTTCAGACGTTTCTGCATGTGTTGATACACTTTTTGGGGTAAAATGGGAAAAAGGGGTGGTTTTAATTTGTAAAATGGGGAAAAAGGACGGTTTAAATTGTAAAATTTAATTTTTTAAATACTCTTTTTTTACACTTTTTATGTCCCCGTTGGGGACTGTTTATAGCAATCATTGGATTGCTAATACTGTTCAGTGCTATGCATAGGAATAGCACTGATCAGTATTATGTGCGATCTTCTTCTCTGGCCTGCTAGAAGGTAAACCAAAGAAGAAGACCCTGTTATGATGGCAGAATGGCAGGTATGGAGACCTCTGTCTGCCATCTTAGCTGATCGGATCTCCGTGTCTGTGCCACGGCCAATCTGACTAGCCATTACAAGTGCCTCATTTCTACAAATGATGTGATCATTATTAATACTGAGGGGTTAATGGCGGACATCAGGGCGATCGCTGATGTCTGCCATTACCGGTGGGTCTCTGCCAAGCATGAAACGAGCACAGCTCCTGTGCTCGCTTCATGTATAGGACATAAATGTACATCCTGGCGTGCTTAGTACCAGGACCAGTACAATGTCCTTAAGGGGTTAAAGAAGGAAAAACAAAAATGCTAAACTTCAAAGTCCAAAATCCAAAATAGGCTGTGTCTTTAAGGGGTTAATGTGTATTTCCTCTAACAGAAAATATAGAAATAAAGATGAACTTAAAAAAAAAAAAAATTAACCTCTAACTAACATTTGATGTACTATTATAAGATATGTTTACTAAGGAAATACAGAATGAGCTCATGAACTGAATTATTTTTGCTATCTGAGATGCCAATCATAAAATCCCCTAGGTGCTGTGGTTAACAGAAACTGTGGCATCTATAGAATAAAGGAGAATGGTGAAAGTAAACTTATTACCTATCCACAGATTAGGGGATAAGTAGCTGATTACAGGGGGGGTCCAACTTCTGAGACCTTCCCACGATCTCCGGATGGGACCCTGACTCTCTCAGTAAGGAGCACGTGTCGTCTTCTGGTAGAACCAAAAAGAAAAATAGCAAGCACAACTACCTAATACACGGGTGCACGCTGCTGTGACAAATACAAAGTATACAAAAAAGAAGGTTGCAGCAGCAATTTTGGTAAAAAAAAAAAACGGAGGCTCTTAGCGCACTTTTTGATCAAAACGTGTCCCCCATCCACCATGTGGAGGTGGCCTCATTTCGGATGGGACCCTAACACTCATTTCACTCACCTCTGCTGGGCATACAGCCTCTGACTGGGTGACATGCTGGATCCACTATGAATTTAAAAAACCTCCTGTGAAACAGGGAGGGGTGCACGGCTACAGAGGGTGCCACTCCCCCTAAATTGCACAGCTAAAACAAAACGAAAAATAGCCAGCACAACTACCTAATACACGGGTGCACTCTGCTGTGGCAAATACAAAATATACCAAAAAGAAGGTTGCAGCAGCACTCTCGGTCAAAAAATGGAGGCTCTTAGCGCACTTTTTGGTGGATGGGGGGACACGTTTTGATCAAAAAGTTCACTAAGAGCCTCCATTTTTTGACCAAGAGTGCTGCTGTAACCTTCTTTTTTTGTCTTCTGATAGAAGGCATGTCCTTCAATCATTTCTATGAGAGGGCCGATGATGCCCGAGTGCTGTATTTGGGTCTTTTCGGCGCTCCCATAAAAATGAATGGAGCTCGTCCCGCCTGCAGTAGTGCTCCTCACTGAGTGACGGGTCCTGTCCCGGTGATCACGGGGGGTCCCAGCTCTTGGACCCGCCACCCCCACCCCTGCGATCAGCTACTAAGTTTAATGTTCCTTTATCTGTATTTTGTATTTTCTACTTTGGGTCCTGTTCAGACATTAGGTTTGTGTCTGAACAGTGACTGTGGTATTTTCCCTGGGTTGGGAAAAGTTAACCTTCCTGATTTCAGGCCTCTTCAGGTGCTGTTCTTTCCAAGTTATTAGACCTGCATTCTGGCCATGTTGGCTTGATGTTCCCTATGTCTGTGCACATATGCTGGGTTTTATCCATGGTTACCTGTCCTGTTTGATACATTTTATCCTGCTTTGTTTTATTTAATTTGTCAGGTTTTAGTATTTGTGTTTGTTCTGCATTTGCTTTGTGTTGCCTCAGTTTGTATTCACACTGTGCATTTTGTCAGCTCTGTTTTAACCTTTTTGATCCTGCAACTCCGAGGATACAATCCTGTTCTGAGCCTTGTGCTATTCCGTCTATCTAGGAGTGAGTTAGTCTTTTGTCTGTATCCGTGTTTGCTTGTAATTAGGATTTTTGTTTCCTCCAGTATCCTGGTCACTCGTTGGAGAGTGCCACCTTGCTAGGAGCCTATTTTGCTTTGGAATTGATGTCCCTCCATGCTTGGAGTGGGGTGTCTAGTGTGTTCCTTGTTCTGAGTCCAGGGTGAACAGTGCTCTGGATTTCCTTGCCCGTTTAGTGTCAGTTAACCTGTTCATCCCCTGCATTTTCTGGTTTTGTCTGCTGTATACTTATCCTCATATCTAGTAGTGATGAGCGGCATTGGCCATATTCGAATTTGTGATATTTCGTAAATATATAGATGAATATTCGTCCTATATTCGCGAATTTTGCGTATTCGTTATGTCCGCATAATCGCATATGCAAATATTCGCATATGTGAATATTTCCATATTCGCGTATTCGAGGAAGAAAACAGTGAGGGGGTGGGCAACTTTACTATTGGTTGCTAGGGATGTTGTTGATAACCTCTGACAAGTGTATTTACATCATTCTAATTGGCCCACAAGTGAAAAGAAGGAATATGTGACTATTCACATATGCGAATATTCACATATGCGAATATACGCATATGTGGAAAAATGAATATTGGCAATTTCCAATACATAGCGAATATATTCGCAATATTCGCAAATTTGCGATATTTGCGATAAAAATTTGAAATGCGAATTTTCGCGCTCAACACTAATATCTAGTCTTGTTCATATTATCTTATCTGCCATTAATCTTGATCCTGGTTTCGGGACTGTATGTTAGTATGCTATGTACTGTCTTGTTTGTATTTATATATCTGTTTGTTGGTTCTGTTATGTTCCTGACTGGTTTCCCGACTTTGTACAGTTGTGTTTGTTTTGTTGACTTCGATGCCAATGCACTTTAGCTTAAGGAAGGGACAGGCTCCAAGTTGTCGATCCTTCATTTACAGCAGATGGGTGAAGTAGGCAGGCAGAGTGGTTTATAGGGACAGATTTAGGGCTCACTTCTCCCTGCCCCTAAATCGTAACACTAGGTTTCTTTTTTGCTGGATTTCTCCTTTAAGATGGATGGTGTCATTACTGTCTGAGCTCCAATTGGACCCCCTGAAAGACACGTGTCGAACTGATCAGTTGTAATGGCAGACAAAGACCTTCTAAGAGCATCCATGGTTGAAAAAGTTAAAAGTCCTTTTATAGCCTACCATTCAGACCCTTTACTCAATACTTAGTTGAAGCACCTTTGGCGTGTCACAAGGTTTGCACACATGGATTTTTCTCTGCAGATCCCCTCAAGCTCTGTCAAGTATAATGGGGGCTACAGGCGGACAAGTACTTTCAGATCTCTCTATTGAGCCAGGGCTCTGGCTGGAACACTCAAAGACATTTACAGGGTTGTCCCTAAGACACTTCTCTTTTGTTTTTGCTGTGTGCTTAGGTTTATTGTCATGTTGGAAGGTGAAACTTTGGCCCAGTCAGAGGTCCAAAGGACTCTGGGTCAGGTTTTCAATAAAGCTTACCTGTCAGATCTCACAAAAGAAAAAAAAAATAATGAATATGCTACTCAGTACCTAATCCTGACCATGTACATCTAATTTTTATGCCTCTATTACCTATATTTATTATAAAAATACCTCTTTTCATTAGCTCACAGTGTTAGAAATACTCTCAGGGTAAGGGGGAGTGTCCTTCCCTTGTGGTGATGGGATGTGATTGGTGCACCTGCTAATGCAGCCTTGTCTATGAGTCTTCTCTTGTCCATGACTCATGGACAACCTAATGCTGCTGTAGGACTGGTTAGTGTCCCAATAGGTATGGGGACCCTTAGTGGTATGATTTTCAGAGGACGTTTTCTTTATTAAATATATTTTTTTTAAAACATATTACAAAATATCTTTAATTTTCACCAGTAACAACATATAAAAAGGTTTTGGATCTGACAGTGCCCATTTAAGAATATCTCTGTGCTAAGCTCTATTTAGCTTTCCTTCAAGCTTGACCAGTCTACCTCTCCCAGCCACCATTCTTCTCTGAAGTAAAGGTATTGAGCAGATGCTGAGCAGTGCTTGGTTTCCTCCTAACTTGATGCTTAGAGTTGAGGCAAACACCTTTAATTATGGTTTTATCAGACCAGGGGACCTTGTTTTTCACAATCTGGGGTAATTTTTTGCAAACTCCAGGTTTCTTCACTTCACTTTGCCATAAAACAGATATTGCTGGAGTGTTAAAGTGATGTTTGACCTATTGGAAGGATTTTAAGAGCTGAGCCAGAGTGACCATTGGGATATTGAACATCTCTCTTACCCAAGGCCCATTTCCCTGATTACTTAGTTCGGTGGAACGGACAGCTCTAGGAAGAGTTCTGGTTGTTCCAAACTTTTTCCATTTAAGAATTATAGAGGCCACTTTGCTCTTGGGACCTTTAAGTGCAGAAATAATTATTTGTACCTTCTCCACACAATTTAGTCTCTGAGATCTACATGCAGTTCTGTTCTCCTTATGACTTGGTTTCTCTTCTGGTATGTATTGTCACCTGTGAGACCTTATATAAACAGGAGTGTGTCTTGCTATATCACGTCCGAGCAACAAAATGTTCCCCAAGGCATAGATGCATCTGAAAGATGATCAAGAGAAATGGGAGGTACCCATAGGTAAATTTTAAATGTCCTCATATAGGGTCTATCATTCTGTTTTCACATCTCATATTGAGTGCAGAATTATGGGGGAAACCTTGATTATTTTTATTTTAGCACATGTCCACGATATAAAAAAAATGTGAAAGAATTTAAAGGGTCTGAAGACTTTCTGTATGCATTGTAGTTGTAATTTCTTCTAACCTCATGATGTAACAGTATGTCTTAGTAGGCTGGTTGCACAACTAACCCATTGGTGCATTTGTTATGACTTGTGTTTATAAAATTCAAATGTTACTTAAACAATGAATCACACACAAGGCAGAATTCCTTACCACTTAAATACATTTTCAGGTTATATATACCTTAAAGAGGTACTCGAATGAAAAAAATGTTTTTTTAATCAGCTGGTGCCAGAAAGTTAAGCAGATTTGTAAATTACTTCTATTAAAAAATCTTAATTCTTTCAGTACTTATCAGCTGCTGTATGATCCACAGGAAGTTCTTTTCTTTTTGAATTTCCTTTCTGTCTGAACACAGTGCTCTCTGCTGACACCTCTCTCCATTTTAGGAACTGTCCAGAGTAGGAGCAAATCCCCATAGAAAACCTATCCTTCTCTGGACAGTTCCTAAAATGGACAGAGGTGTCAGCAGAGAGCACTGTGGTTAAGCAGAAAGGAAATTAAAAAAGAAAAGAACTTCCTGCAGATCATAACAGCAGCTGATAAGTACTGGAAGGATTAAAATTTATTTAATAGAAATAATTTACAAATCTGTTTAACTTTCTGGCACCAGTTGATTTAAAAAAATTTTTTTTTCCAGTCGAGTACCCCTTTAAAATGGTGCCATTGATAATATAACTTATCTTGAAAAAAACAAGTCTCCATGCTGCTTAATTCTATCCTTTGCTTGTTGTGTTGGGCAATACAAATAATCCAATACTGTTATTTTGTAGCAGTGTGACATTATTATTAGTAATGCATAGTATACATGTATTTCTGCAGTATGCCAACCATTAATAATTTACACTGGAAGGAAGGTACTGGAAATTTGCTATTTCAATGTGTACAGCCTGATAGATATAGGATGGGAGAAGAAACAGTGGCCCAGATTTCTCATTGCAAATGTGCTAAAATGTTGGCCCAAATTGCACCAGAAACTGACACATATTTGCACCACAATTAATAAGAGTTTTGCAAACTCTTCCACTAGAGTGTGGTGTAAAAAAAATTGGGGGTGGGGGAGGGGGCGGTTATGTTGTAAAAAAAAAAAAAAAAGGGGTATGGTCTGTATGAGCTACAATTTTGGAGCACTGTGTAAAAACTGTGAAAGAATGATGTAGGCATAATGAAAGAATATGCAATGAAAGAAGAAAAATCCTAACATCTTGCACCACAGTTGTTATTCTATTTGTGCTATTTTTTTTATATATTTTAGGTCAATTTGCTCTATTTTTGCTTTCTGATATAAAAAAAATGTATTGTATGTTGGTCAATGTTCAGTTTACAGTATCTACACAAGGAAGATGTAGCGTAGCAAGTATGTTCTTGTTATACTACAGTTATCAAAATGGTAAAATTACATATTGCATATGAGGAAAATGTGATACAAACAATAGTAAACTAATGCAAAGCAGTCAAGACCATTTGAAAACACTTATCTGTTCAATTTCCAAGGCATATGTTGGCAAGTCTCTATGCCATATGAAGCTGCTTAAGGAATGCTTCTCATCAAATATATTAATACATTGCTGATGAACCAGTAAATGGAACTAAGCGTTGCCAAAATGATATTATTAACTTGATTTATTGGAGCTGGATTCTGGCTGCGGAGATATTGGAATTAGAAAGGACAAAAACAATAACATTGCATTAACCACAAAGATATTTAGCAAAAATGTATCCCGGAATTTATAACTACTTTTGACAGAAAGACAGTGGCTCTGCTTGCTCATCAAGTTCATGTAATAAACTAGAAGATGGTGTCAGAATGAGAAAATGGAGAAAAAAGGCTAGGGAATATTACTGGTATTAATGCATACTGACTATGTTTGGAGGGGCACATACAACAAACCATAGGGGTTGTGTGGTATAGAGGTTAAGGGGGTTGGCTGCTGCCTGGGGATAGTAGTCCCTTGTACATGTCTAGTCAAAGTGTTCTCTGTGGCTGGGGTCTTTACACCAGACTTCCCACACTATTTAGGCTGACACAGTGATAAGAGGGGTTGCACTAAATAAAGATGGTAGTAGCTCCACTGGGACATTCCCTGTGTGGTGTCTCCTGTGTGAAAAAAGGTGGGGTGCCCTTAAAGTGCAAATAATAGGCAGACGTGGCTAATTTGAGACACGAAAACTCACTGTTGTCTTTGCTTGGCAGCAAAGATAGTTGGATACTACCAATTTAAAATGGGGGACAAAGTCTTTGGTAACACAATTCCAATCAGGGTTGCTGGTCTGAAGCAGGAGTTTAAAGGTTTTATCAATTCTCCTGTTCTCTCTATGTCTCCAAAGCTTCACTAGTAAGGTTACTTACATAAAGTCCAGCAAATGTTCAATAGACACATTTCTCTCCAGTCAATTCCTTTCAGTGCAATTCTCAGCTATGCAGTGAACAACCTTAGTACTGCACTTCCCAACTGTGGGGTGAAAATCTTCCAAAAAGATGGAGCAGGAGAGCTAACAGACTACTAAGCTATGCCTAGATACGGGCTTTGAGGTTCACTTGGTTACATATCTCTTCGCAGGCTTTTCTTGTCTGTCTTTACATTCCAAACTCAGACCTCAGACCTTGGTATTCATATATAATATAAAACACGACAAATGGAGGCTCATATAACAACACATTCATCCAAGTTTCCTCAGAACTAGTGGCCTTATGGGAAACTACACATATATTTTCATGTTTTTCTTTTTTTGTAATTTCTGGAGCTGTGATGTACAGTTTTCTCTCCTTATTCTAAAGTTGTACATGTCCCATCTACCAAGCTGGTAATGGTTGGTAAAATATAATAGTACTGTATATAGGTTCACTATTAAGAAATCCTTGATACCTTTTGCACACCCAAACACTATAAATGTAACAGTTAAGAAAAATCTAAAATGTAGTAGCTAGGAAATAAAGTTGCTTGGTAAGAAGAGCATTGGCCTGGCAGTTTTATCATGGTATGTTACAACAGAGCAGAAAATTAAATTGCCCAAAGTGGTCCTTTAACAATTTTGTCTGGTTACAATATTCTTTATTTCATATCAGTGGTGGGAACGGAAAATGGGATCCTAAACAATGGGGGAGATTTATCAAAACCTGTGCAAAGAAAACATTTACCAGTTGCCCATAGCAACCAATCAGATTGTTTCTTTCATTTTTAAAGCCCCTCTGAAGAATGAAAGAAGAGATAGATTGGTTTCTATGGGCAGCTGGTCAACTTTTCCTCTACACAGGCTTTGATAAATCTTAAGGGTACGTTCCCACACGGCGTATTTTGCTGCGTATTTGCTGCGTATTTGGTGCTGCGTATTTTCCTACCCATTGACTTCAACAGAGAAAATAAAATACGCAGCAGCAAATAGGCAGCAAATACGCTGTGTGGGAATGTACCCTAAAAGGTCAGTTCATGTGGCCTATTTTGACAACACCCTCCTTTTGCAAAAATCAACTGTTTTCAGGTATCTGAACCAAGATGAAACAACCCCTTTAATAAATAAGATCCGTGTTCACTGGTATCGGGAAATCCTACTATTGGAATTTTTAAAAAATAGTGCTTATTCAATTTGGCTAATAAATCAAGATACTTTTTAGCTTCTTATTACTCTTACTGCAACTGTTAAACATACCAACGCTTCAAACCTTGACACCATCTTTCGTAAGACAACATGAAGTATGCTCGTATTTGGATCAGCACTGTTTATACTGCTATTGATAATATTTCATTATACACATGGCAGGCCTGTTTATAATAATAGCAGCAATGTTTATGTTACTATGATTAGTTTTAGGCAACTATAATAGCGCTCATAGAAAACATATAAATGTTAAGCTGATGTAATGTGTTTGACATAAATATGAAGGTTGCTAAGTATTGTTATTATAGATGGAGTTAAAAAACACAAGGAAACCAGGCAGAGCTGAAACATATGGAACACATTTTATTTTGTGTGATTAGTGATAGAGAACAGTAGATTTTTGGTGATTCACTTGGACCTAGTATAATATACTCTGGCAACCTTTGTTTGTACGTGAAGATGACCATACTAGCACATCATGCTATGTTAATTTGTGATATACTCTGTTAAAAAGATTTCACAATTAATTCCCACTGATGACTTGTGGCAGTCAATGACTTATAGAGTACTGCCAATGCAATACAATAAATTGCTGTCCAATCTGGAATTCTCAATAAACATGCATATGGCAATCGGTACTGGTTTAAACATACTCAGGCTCAGGTACATTGCACACATCCACGATACATATCCATGATGTAGGGATCCACATCACAGTGCCCATTCTGTGCCAAACTTGATTTCACTGAGGTGTTTTTTTTTTTTTTTTCTCACACAGGGATCGGAAAATAAAACAGGTCATGCTACATACATGCCATGTTATGGAAGTATTCTCCTATTAAAAACAATCCTTCTAGTGGAGAATACAATGTCTCCTAAAATATCCATATAGCAGCACACAGCTATGTATTATAGACCAACAGGGACTTTGTGACTTATACATGGCACATCTATTAATGTATTAATTCCTATTGTCCCCAGCCTGCCAATAAAATTACAAACACTTTCCTTTGGTATTGGGGCACTTTGTCCCCGGTATTGGTGAGCTCTGTCCACTGCCTTTGTCTCTGTTTTACCCAATCAACGTGCAGCATCTACAGCTGGGGAAACTGACAGTGTTGCTGGCTAATCACTGACTAAGGCAGGACACCACTCCGCTCCGGCCAGTGATTGGCTAAGCAGCGTTGTGATGTCACATCTACAGCCCAGGCCAGCTCCAGGGAGCAGACTGTCAGCGGAGACCGTCCGCAAAATCGGCTTCCTGATCCCCAAATTAAGAGGGAGAGGATGAAGGGGAGTTAAATTGTTTGTTATTTTATTAGACAGGCTGGGGACAATGGGGAAATAATACATTTTACCTGGCAACCCCTTTAATGCTTAATTGCTGTATGACAGTGTTTTACAGTTTTCTGCAATAGGAAACAATAGGAACATGAGCATAATAAATAGACCATTGAGCGATTTAAGGCAGTGGCCTGAAAGAGGCATTGTAATAGTCTGAGCAATGTTTTGTTGGGCCTCCAGCAGTTGGACTGTATTGTATTGCTGTAGCCATTTTATGTAGTTTTTCTACTTAGTTTGAAGGTGTAATTTTGGAGTGCGTGATCATCATCAACTGTGGGTGACAGTTATATGTGTTTGGAAGAAACTGTTTCTCAAATATTTGCTAAAGCTTATAGTGGTATACAGACCTCTAGGTATATATTAAATAAAATTGTATTAGATAAATATTAGAATTGAGATGTGAGGTAGGTGTGTATGTGCAAATAGACTAGCAGTAGATGATATGAGTAAAACATTTTTATTAATGTAAAATATAGTAATCCCAGCAGGGCCCTTGCTATGGATCTACTAAATATATTAACAAAAAATGTGTGCAAAAACAGTTTAAAATAATATTACGTTGTGCAAAGAATAATACAAATTATTAAAAAAGATTAAAATAAAATAATATAATGGGGCAGTCACCAATGGTATAGGAAATTGTGGACAGTTATAACGTTTTGTAATCCATAGAAATGCTTTGTAATCCACAGAGATACTTTTACAAATGTCAGGTATACTTCAAGTATATTGGTAGTGTTGCAGTCCACTGAGGTTTAGCAAAATAGTAGCAAACAAAGTATCAAATATATGCCGGTGCTTCTGCACCACTCACCGCTCCGCTGTGTGCAGGAAACCTGGGAATGGAAGCCCCTATTTCACTGGGCTCCGTATTGCAGACTGGCTCAGATTGGCGACCGGTTCAGTGTGGATGTCTGCGTGGTAAGTCCAAGGATTTCCCAATTCTGATGGCAACAAGGATGCGGTGTGTGGCTGGTGAGTGGATGCAGGTGCAGATTAGCAATGCTGAAGGCGTCGTCCTCGTGTTGGAGAGCGCACGTATGCACAGTGGTCCCAAAAGCAAGGGATTCCAGCTGTTGCAAGTGGTAGGATGGTGTTAGGCTTCCAATGGTGATCTGAATGCTGGGGGTGGAAAAGCTAGACGCGTTTCGGGAGTGACCCCTTTTTCAATAGCTGTTGTATACCCCATGCTTGAGGGTTTATATAGTCCATGCTGCTTTAATTGGTGGCTGATTTAAGGTTCATTACAAGCTGTGGACTGGGTTGTTGGTGATGTATGAAACACGGACTAGATCAATTTAAACATAGTATATAGAAATAACTTAGGAACTGCTAGTCGATACGAATAATGTGAAAAGTGAAATGGAAGTAGAGATATATTATAACAATGTAAAATTGGTTTATATGGGTATAAAATGAATTATTCTAGAGTGAATTATTCTAGAGTGTGAATTTTATGTGGATGAATAAAGTATGTTGATAGAATGGATAACATAGATAGTTCATAATAATAATAATAATATCAATATATGGATAGATGGAAACCGTGAACATATGTACAGTATATAGCTACAGAGATATAGAAATATGAAAATTTAAATAAAAAATTAGAAATATAAAGTTGTATATGTTAAAATATATTTAAAAAAATATATATCAAAATTAGTATATGATTGTATATTGTAATGGATGCTAAATATAAAAAAAGGTGTAAAAATAGTATTAAAAAAAAAAAAAAAACGACGCCTTCTGCATTGCTAATCTGCACCTGCATCCACTCACCAGCTACACATCGCATCCTTGTTGCCATCAGAATTGGGAAATCCTTGGACTTACCACACAGACATCCACACTGAGCTGGCCGCCAAGCCGAGCCAGTCTGCGATACGGAGCCCAGCGAAATAGGGGCTTCCATCCCAGGTTTCCTGCACACAGCGGAGCGGTGAGTGGTGCAGAAGCACCGGCATATATTTGATACTTTATTTGCTACTATTTTGCTAAACCTCAGTGGACTGCAACACTACCAATATACTTGAAGTATACCTGACATTTGTAAAAGTGTCTCTGTGGATTACAAAGCATTTCTATGGATTACAAAACGTTATAACTGTCCACAATTTCCTATACCATTGGTGACTGCCCCATTATTTTATTTTAATATTTTTTCATAATTTTTATTATTCTTTGCACAACGTAATATTATTTTTAACTGTTTTTGCACAAATACGTTGTTCATATATTTAGTAGATCCATAGCAAGGGCCCTGCTAGGACTACTATATTTTACATTAATAAACAAATTTTTACTCATATCATCTACTGCTAGTCTATTTGCACATACACACCTACCTCACATCTCAATTCTAATATTTATCTAATACAGTTTTATTTAATATATACCTAGAGGTCTGTATACCACTATATTCTTTATTCCCTTTCTGTCACATAAGGTTACGTGTAACACAGAAGCCTCGGTGCATATTAGCACAGTGTGCGCCCCCCAAACTCTTGTTTTCTTCTATTTGCTAAAGCTACCATAGGGTTGTCCCCCCCCAGCAAGATCTGGGGGTTAATACCATTAAAAGCTGAACAACTGGTGAATCATTTTCCATCAAAACTAGGATGGACTGCTCTTACACCTTTATAATATACCTACTGGAATGCACATGTGGTCTTCAGTATACAGTATCCTGTGTAAAGCCATATTCACTTTGAGAAAGAGGTTGCTACCTTGAAACGCGTCTGTGTTCACCGGCTAATAAAAATACATTTTACCAACATCCGTCTGGAACAACTTTACTGATGTGGATCGCGCCAGATACCCGGTAAGTTTCACCCTTCAACTTCCCCAGCAAGATCTGGTTACATCCCTTTCTTACCACTAGGGGTGTAATGATACAAAAGTTGTACTTGTTTGGAGATATTATGTGTTGCTCTTTATCCTGTGTTACTTCTTTTTGGCCCAACACCATTTAAGCTCCTATAAATAAACCAGTTATGGTTTAGCCACATGTAACAGATTTTCCAAATTTTTCTGCAACATTTTCACACCAAATCCTGCAAAGTTTTCCAGACTTGTTGCAGAGTCTCTATTGTGCAGATTATGCAAATTAAAACAATCCAACATTTTATTGCAGTTTCTTTACTCAAGCATTAAGAAAAAAGGAGGTCCCTCAAAACATCATCAGGTTGTGTCTTCATGTTTTATCTGTTCCTCGTGAAAGTCTCTATAGGGACCCATTTCCCAATATTGGGGCATCTGCTAAAATCTGGATTGTGGACTTCAACACTAAAAATGTTATAAGAGAAGGTATATTCTGTGGAAGATTGGTAGAACAACTGGCTTGAAAAAGATGAACTGGTTTTAATAAATTTGAGTCTGTGATTTACACAGCATGAACTAATGCTGCAGATTTCTCATATGTCACCTTTTAGTTGTTTTATTTCAACTTTTTGCTTTTTGTGTGTATTGTGCTTAACCCCTTAAGGACTCAGCCCATTTTGGCCTTAAGGACTCAGACAATTTAATTTTTACGTTTTCATTTTTTCCTCCTCGCCTTCTAAAAATCATAACTCTTTTATATTTTCATCCACAGACTAGTATGAGGGCTTGTTTTTTTGTGCGACCAGTTGTCCTTTGTAATGACATCACTCATTATATCATAAAATGTATGGCACAACCAAAAAACACAATTTTTGTGGGGAAATTAAAACGAAAAACGCAATTTTGCTAATTTTGGAAGGTTTTGTTTTCACGCCGTACAATTTATGGTAAAAATGACATGTGTTCTTTATTCTGAGGGTCAATACAATTAAAATGATACCCATTATTATATACTTTTATATTATTGTTGCGCTTAAAAAAAATCACAAACTTTTTAACCAAATTAGTACGTTTATAATCCCTTTATTTTGATGACCTCTAACTTTTTTATTTTTCCGTATAAGCAGCGGTATGGGGGCTAATTTTTTGCGCCATGATCTGTACTTTTTTTTGATACCACATTTGCATATAAAAAACTTTTAATACATTTTTTATAATTTTTTTTTAATAAAATGTATTAAAAAAGTAGGAATTTTGGACTTTTTTTTTTTTTTTTCGTTCACGCCGTTCACCGTACGGGATCATTAACATTTTATTTTAATATTTCGGACATTTATGCACGCGGCGATACCAAATATGTCTATAAAAAATGTTTTTTACGCTTTTTGGGGGTAAAATAGGAAAAAACTGACGTTTTACTTTTTTATTGGGGGAGGGGATTTTTCACTTTTTTTTTACTTTTACTTTTACATTTTTTTACATTTATTTTTACACTTGAATAGTCCCCATAGGGGACTATTCATAGCAATACCATGATTGCTAATACTGATCTGTTCTATGTATAGGACATAGAACAGATCAGTATTATCGGTCATCTTCTGCTCTGGTCTGCTCGATCACAGACCAGAGCAGGAGACGCCGGGAGCCGCACGGAGGAAGGAGAGGGGACCTCCGTGCGGCGTTATGAATGATCGGATCCCCGCAGCAGCGCTGCGGGCGATCGGATCGTTCATTTAAATCACGAACTGCCGCAGATGCCGGGATCTGTATTGATCCCGGCACCTGAGGGGTTAATGGCGGACGCCCGTGAGATCGCGGGCGTCGGCCATTGCCGGCGGGTCCCTGGCTGCGATCAGCAGCCGGGATCAGCCGCGCATGACACGGGCATCGCTCCGATGCCCGCGGTTATGCTTAGGACGTAAATGTACGTCCTGGTGCGTTAAGTACCACCTCACCAGGACGTACATTTACGTCCTGCGTCCTTAAGCGGTTAAAGAAGGAATTCCCATAGCAGACCCTGGCAGAAAAGAAATCCTCTCTGGCGTTCCTACAGAGCTTTCAGTTGGCAATACAAGGTATCTTTTTTATGGAGGTTAACACAAAGGGGTGCTACACATAGTAAATGAGGCCCAATGGGTATAAACCTTGTGCACATCTTGTAAGAGTGTCGGGTTTTTACTAGTGGGAAAAGTCGTTTCAGACTTTCAGGATTCCTCTCTATTTACTATTGGGAAAAGTCGGGAACATTTTCTGACCAGCTTTTTCTTGGTCGATATTTCCAGCCATTTACCCACAGGATTTTCTGTGAATTCAATAGTAAATCAGTCGGGTTGTGAAACCACACCCCTTTTTGGGCTGGCCACGCCCCATTTGCGAAAGACCATACCCCATTTTAGGCTTTTCACAGTGCAGTGTCGGGTTTGTTGTATTTTCCAGGCGCACACTTTTGCACACTGGCGCAGACTGGCGCAGACATATCTTCAACACTCTGCGCCAAAATAACCAGACAAAAACTGGTCGGTTTCAGCTTAGTAAATGAGGGCCATTGTCATTAAATGGGGCTAATCCTAAAATTTCCATTATATGTGAATTTTTGGGAGGAATTTTTTTAGCAGCACCAAAGTGGAAAAATGTCCATTGCATTTGAATGGGTTTCACATGTATGAAATGTGGACTGTAATCAGATTTGTGGGATATGTAGGGGGAAAAGGCAGGACAATACCGGCACATTCTGTGCCCAAATTCTCTGACAGTAATGTTGTGACACTTGTGGGAAACAGAATGCTGCTCACCTTTGGGTGTTGCACTGCAAGCATAACACCGATAATTGCCTTGGGTTAGGCCCTTGCGGTTCCAGCAGCCCATGTCTATCCCTACTCCAAGTCCTGGGACAGTTGTGGCAAGTAGTAAACCACGTGCTCTGTGTGGGAGATAAAAGGGACACTGGATCGGCACTCAATGTGTTTTGAGGGGACCTGCTCCCCTTTTCCTCGGGTCCATAGTGTATGCGGGTACAGTCTGGTTTACT
This sequence comes from Hyla sarda, assembly GCF_029499605.1. Lineage (NCBI taxonomy): Eukaryota > Metazoa > Chordata > Amphibia > Anura > Hylidae > Hyla > Hyla sarda. The sequence goes on along the minus strand of NC_079189.1, from coordinate 339,353,921 downwards.
TATGTCAAAAAAGCCAGCGAAAGGAACTGCTCTTACCCAAGGTCAGATGACGTCATATAGGGTCACAATTCATTTGTACAAATAAAAGCAACAGTGCATCAGGGTTCAGGTGGTTCATTTTTACATATCTAGATGTAAATATGTGCACGGACCGTGCGCCTGTACATAGTGAGAGCAGACTCTCTGATGCGCTGCAGCGCTTGTAATATGATATCGCACGGAGTGAAAGTGCATAGTAATGCAGGCGGGATTATGGCTGCGCCAGGTATTGGCTCTCTCGAGTGGTGGTAATTATGCAATGATGGTTATACTGATATTTCAGTGGAGTTGTAAACTTTTGTTTAAGGATAAACATTACTGTATATGTAAGCATGGTACATCTTCCTTAATAAAGAAAGGACTGACATGAGGGGTGGCATTAACCCTTGATGTGCTATATGTGGAGATATTTGTAGTATGGCACATGGTATACATGAGAAAGGAATTGTAGTGTGGCACAAGATAAATTAGGAGGCAATATTAACCCTGATCATGCTGTATCATGTTTGTGCTATATGGCATAATAGCAGTAGTGGTTGTTATATAGCGGGTTGGTGGCTACCAGATGTGAAGAACCTTAGTAGGGAATAGGGCAGTAATAGGTACTGTATATACTGCCACAGGCATTATAATGGTGGCATATGGAACACATATAAGAGGGTCGACACATCGTACCCGGAAAGCAGTTGCAATATTATGCATAGTGTATTGTGTTTAGCATAATTCTATCTTAGACAGTACTTATATTTATTGTGAACTACTGATATAAGATAAAGGGATGTGTCTGCCTCTTAAAGATGATGGGGTAAGCGAGAGGAATAGTTAGGCTCTAGAGGCCCATGGGGTTTCAGTTATTGGTGGAGAGGCATGTATAGGCTGGTATTGGGCAGAGGAGCAATACATAACAGTATTTCTTTAGTGAATTAGCTCTGTGTTTTTGTTAAGTCCATGTGGTTGCAGAGAGTCAAGGCTGTAGATCCAAAACATCTCTTTCTTGACCAGTGCCTCAAATCTGTTGCTCATATGTGTCGGGCCCTGGTCTATTGAAGTAATGGAAATGGGGTTTGGATCTCCCTGGTGTTGTTTGCTACAATGGTGTGACAGCCTGTGTAGTGGGTCATTTTTCCTGATGTTTGTACAATGTTGGTTTAGCCTGTTATGCAGAGGTTGGGTCTTCCGTCCCACATATTGCTTCATAAGATTTGTGATTTGTTACATTGACAAATCTGTAACGTGAACATACCATAGTGTGTGAAGTCTGTCATGTGAACATACCATAGTGTGTGAAGTCTGTCATGTGAACACACCATAGTGTGCGAAGTCTGTCATGTGAACATACCATAGTGTGTGAAGTCTGTCATGTGAACATACCATAGTGTGTGAAGTCTGTCATGTGAACATACCATAGTGTGTGAAGTCTGTCATGTGAGCACACCATAGTGTGTGAAGTCTGTCATGTGAGCACACCATAGTGTGTGAAGTCTGTCATGTGAACACACCATAGTGTGTGAAGTCTGTCATGTGAACATACCATAGTGTGCGAAGTCTGTCATGTGAACACACCATAGTGTGTGAAGTCTGTCATGTGAACATACCATAGTGTGTGAAGTCTGTCATGTGAACATACCATAGTGTGTGAAGTCTGTCATGTGAACATACCATAGTGTGTGAAGTCTGTCATGTGAACACACCATAGTGTGTGAAGATTGTCATGTGAACATACCATAATGTGTGAAGATTGTCATGTGAACATACCATAGTGTGTGAAGTCTGTCATGTGAACATACCATAGTGTGTGAAGTCTGTCATGTGAGCACACCATAGTGTGTGAAGTCTGTCATGTGAACATACCATAGTGTGTGAAGTCTGTCATGTGAGCACACCATAGTGTGTGAAGTCTGTCATGTGAACATACCATAGTGTGTGAAGTCTGTCATGTGAGCACACCATAGTGTGTGAAGTCTGTCATGTGAGCACACCATAGTGTGTGAAGTCTGTCATGTGAACACACCATAGTGTGTGAAGTCTGTCATGTGAACATACCATAGTGTGTGAAGATTGTCATGTGAACACACCATAGTGTGTGAAGTCTGTCATGTGTACATACCATAGTGTGTGAAGATTGTCATGTGAACACACCATAGTGTGTGAAGTCTGTCATGTGAACATACCATAGTGTGTGAAGATTGTCATGTGAACACACCATAGTGTGTGAAGTCTGTCATGTGTACATACCATAGTGTGTGAAGTCTGTCATGTGAACACACCATAGTGTGTGAAGTCTGTCATGTGAACATACCATAGTGTGTGAAGTCTGTCATGTGTACACACCATAGTGTGTGAAGTCTGTCATGTGAACATACCATAGTGTGTGAAGTCTGTCATGTGAACACACCATAGTGTGTGAAGTCTGTCATGTGAACACACCATAGTGTGTGAAGTCTGTCATGTGAACATATCATAGTGTGTGAAGTCTGTCATGTGAACATACCATAGTGTGTGAAGTCTGTCATGTGAACATACCACAGTGTGTGAAGTCTGCCATGTGAACATACCATAGTGTGAAGTATGTCATGTGTACACACCATAGTGTGTGAAGTCTGTCATGTGAACATACCATAGTGTGTGAAGATTGTCATGTGAACATACCATAGTGTGTGAAGTCTGTCATGTGAACATACCATAGTGTGTGAAGTCTGTCATGTGAACATATCATAGTGTGTGAAGTCTGTCATGTTAACATACCACAGTGTGTGAAGTGTGTCATGTGAACACACCATAATGTGTGAAGTCTGTCATGTGAACATACCATAGTGTGTGAAGTCTGTCATGTGTACACACCATAGTGTGTGAAGTCTGTCATGTGAACATACCATAGTGTGTGAAGTCTGTCATGTGTACACACCATAGTGTGTGAAGTCTGTCATGTGTACACACCATAGTGTGTGAAGTCTGTCATGTGTACACACCATAGTGTGTGAAGTCTGTCATGTGAACATACCATAGTGTGTGAAGTCTGTCATGTGTACATACCATAGTGTGTGAAGTCTGTCATGTGAACATACCATAGTGTGTGAAGTCTGTCATGTGAACACACCATAGTGTGTGAAGTCTGTCATGTGAGCACACCATAGTGTGTGAAGTCTGTCATGTGAACATACTATAGTGTGTGAAGTCTGTCATGTGAACATACCATAGTGTGTGAAGATTGTCATGTGAACATACCATAGTGTGTGAAGATTGTCATGTGAACATACCATAGTGTGTGAAGATTGTCATGTGAACATACCATAATGTGTGAAGATTGTCATGTGAACATACTATAGTGTGTGAAGTCTGTCATGTGAACATACCATAGTGTGTGAAGATTGTCATGTGAACATACCATAGTGTGTGAAGTCTGTCATGTGAACATACCATAATGTGTGAAGATTGTCATGTGAACATACCATAGTGTGTGAAGTCTGTCATGTGAACACACCATAGTGTGTGAAGTCTGTCATGTGAACATACCATAATGTGTGAAGATTGTCATGTGAACATACCATAGTGTGTGAAGTCTGTCATGTGAACATACCATAATGTGTGAAGATTGTCATGTGAACATACCATAGTGTGTGAAGTCTGTCATGTGAACATACCATAATGTGTGAAGATTGTCATGTGAACATACCATAGTGTGTGAAGTCTGTCATGTGAACATACCATAGTGTGTGAAGTATGTCATGTGAAAATACCATAGTGTGTGAAGATTGTCATGTGAACATACCATAGTGTGTGAAGTCTGTCATGTGAACACACCATAGTGTGTGAAGTCTGTCATGTGAACATACCATAATGTGTGAAGATTGTCATGTGAACATACCATAGTGTGTGAAGTCTGTCATGTGAACATACCATAGTGTGTGAAGATTGTCATGTGAACATACCATAGTGTGTGAAGATTGTCATGTGAACATACCATAGTGTGTGAAGTCTGTCATGTGAACACACCATAGTGTGTGAAGATTGTCATGTGAACATACCATAGTGTGTGAAGTCTGTCATGTGAACACACCATAGTGTGTGAAGTATGTCATGTGAACATACCATAATGTGTGAAGATTGTCATGTGAACATACCATAGTGTGTGAAGTCTGTCATGTGAACACACCATAGTGTGTGAAGATTGTCATGTGAACATACCATAGTGTGTGAAGATTGTCATGTGAACATACCATAATGTGTGAAGATTGTCATGTGAACATACCATAGTGTGTGAAGTCTGTCATGTGAACATACCATAATGTGTGAAGATTGTCATGTGAACATACCATAGTGTGTGAAGTCTGTCATGTGAACATACCATAGTGTGTGAAGTCTGTCATGTGAACATACCATAGTGTGTGAAGTCTGTCATGTGAACATACCATAGTGTGTGAAGTCTGTCATGTGAACATACCATTGTGTGTGAAGTATGTCATGTGAACATACCATAATGTGTGAAGATTGTCATGTGAACATACCATAGTGTGTGAAGTCTGTCATGTGAACATACCATAGTGTGATAATACATGTGTATGTGTGTTGCTTTCTCAAGGAATGTTCAGTTAGGTTTGTAAATCTTTCAGCTCTTGACCTACTAAAAACCAAAACAAGCAAATAAACATTGTTTAACATCAATGAGTTCCGTAGTATTTCCATGTTTTTATCGTCAGACAGAATACAAGTGAAGACTATAATCAAGTATGACACATAAGAGGCTTTAAGCCAATATTGCTAGAGGATGGCCTAGAGAAAGAGAGTCCTTAAGTGATCTTTGCTTTAGCATTTTCCCAGAAACCGTCAACATTCTGTACATTCTGCATCTTTGGCAGCAAGACTAAAAAGAGCTTATAATAAGAGACAAATGCATCTACATTCATTATTGGGTGACAAATTATAAACAATGAAACCCCCTTCAAATATGATGTTGGGAATGGAAAGGAATTGTGGGAAAATTATAACAGTCATTTAACACTTTGCTGATATAAGTTGTGCTAAATAGGATACATATAATAAACCAAAGTAAGTGACCTTATCATATTTATCATTGACGTTCAAAGTTGTATTTTTACCCATAGTTTGCTTATATGTATAATACAATGAAGGCCAACATGGCACATAATGAAAGAGCACAGTGTGGGAGCAGATGTAAAGCACTGATCATTTTTACTATTCTACAGAAAGGAATACTACAGACCTGACTGAATCTATTAAATACTTTTCTAAGCATATTGTACAATATGGTCTTCATTAGCTTTGGATAAAACATTAACAGCAGGGGTGGGCTATTCAGGCCATGTGGATATAGTTAATCTACAAGATCTTCATGAAGCTGCTGGAGAATGATGACACTTATGGAATAATTCCTAAATGAATAAATCAACAGTCAGGCATGTTTTGCTAAGTAAATACATACAGCAAGAAGACTTGAAATTCTGTAGGATCCAAGCAACTCAACATCGGATGTTGGTTTTCAATTGTCAGTTAAAAAATGCATAATAAACGACAGATCCAATGAAATTAGTAAAAACTATGAGAGATGTTGCAAGAAATTATGGTGGATGTAGATTGTGACTTAATGTAGGACAGGCAACAAAAAAAATTCAAAAGGTTTAGAAGGAAACTGTAAGGACATGTCCCCACACCATTTTAAAAGAAAATATATGACACTTTTTGGAATTATTCTCAGCCATTTTTTGGGCCCTAGCAAAAGCTATAGCCAAAAACAACTAGTGGGATATTTATCAAACAGAATAAAAATGGGTATTTAGACCTCAAGGAACAGTTAGTGAGATGGGGGTATGATTTAAGGGTAATTTGCAATATAATGGGATGTGATATATATTATATATTATAAGATTGGAGATGCCGCGGGTATACCTTGCTACAGGGTCAGAATCTAGTACTGCACAAAATGGGATGCAGGAAAATTGATATTTGCAGTCAATACGCAAAGTGGCATGGGTATGTGCCCGGCCTGCTGGATGGAAAGTACCTGCGATCCTGGAGCGGTGCGCAATTTAATGCGGTAGGAGGTAATGCAACTTTGCCTGTCTGCCGGGTAAGACGCGGTCTGATTTCTGGATGGCACAGAGCGGCGTCTGGCGCGGTGGAGATAAGTCCAAGCTGTGGATGAAATACAAGTGCTCCCGGCAGCGGCATCCCTGTGCAGTTGGTGCCATTCAAGCGCACACTGAACGGTGGTACACTAAGCAGGGGACTGCAGCGCCTGAAAGTAGGTGCACATAGGGAAATAAGGTTATTAGCAGTGGCAAATCATGCAGGACAATCTGTGGAGGCCAGACGCGTTTCTGGGAGTTCCCCCTTTATCAATGGCTGAAGATAACTGACTGTAGACAGAGTGGTCTTGAGATGTCCTCTTAATTAGCATGTGAATTCTGGTGATAGGAATCCATGGTCAGGATTCTGCTAATTGAGATTGGGAGCTTGCACTCCCTGGTCTCAGTGATGTATGTTTAACTTGGTAGATAAAATAGTGTATGAAAAAAAAATAATAATAATAATATATATATATATATATATATATATATATATATATATATATACATGGGTAAAATCATTGTTAGTGCATTGACTCCTTGAGATGATACAAATAATAAAATAATAGTAAACATAATTATGATTGCATAACCAGGTTAGTCTCTATGTGTACCAGTAGTAAGACCTTTTGGAGGTTGTGTAACAATGTAAATGATTATGCATTGACTATATGTATTCGAAAAACAGTATAATAAGATAATAATAAAATGGAAAAATAAAGTTGGAAAGAAAAAAAAAGAAAAAATGGAAAAATAAAGTTGGAAATATATACATATATATAGATAGAAAGATAGATAAAATAGAGGGAAGTGGTAGGGAACGGACGGAAAAGTAGCACGAAATTTTGAGAACATATATTTAAGAAGTGTGACTTGCTAGAAGGGGGACCCTATGGGCTTGGGTGCGGACCCCGTCCAACGCTGGTAACAGCCTGGCATTGGACCGGGAGCGGACCAGAGCCCAAGGGGTTTCTACAGGAAACCAAAAATCTCCATTTCGGAATATAGGCCATTCAGTTCTTTTTTTTTTTTAACTGTTTATTTATCATTTTTTTCAATAAAACATTCATTTTAATAAGAAACAAAAAGAGTTATAGAAAGAAGAAAAAAAGGAAGAATTCTTGTGGCAGCAAGAGTGTGGAATAACACAAAATATTCAAGCAAAACTGTCAGAATATGATAAGAATCCCATTTCTATGTAGCTTTAAGTTTTTACCATGTCTCTATAAGTTTAGAGTAACGGGTACTTAAATTATCAATCTATTAATATCTGCAAGTGTAATTTTGTCATAGACATAGCGGTCTATAAAATTTCTATTAAATTCCACAAATGGAATAGGAAACATTAAGAGAAGAAAGAAAAAAAAAAGAAAAAAAAAATGAGAGAAATAAAAAAGATAAATAATATACCTATTAGACTAAGGTGGGAAAGAATACATTTAATCCATTCATTAATTCATTAAGCCATTCAGTTCTAAAGATTCAAATTCATAAATTTTTCTAGCCCCTGCCCTCGACATTCTCGCTATGAAGTCGCCTCCTCTCCTGTCTTGCTTAATGACTTGTAACCCACAGTATTTTAATTGTGATGGGTCTTGTTTATGGTATTTGTTGAAATGTACAGAGAGAGGGTGATTTACATTCCCTTTCTTTATATTGTTTGTGTGTCCAGATATTCTTACTTTGAGTGGCCTCATGGTTCTCTCTCTCTCTCTCTCTCTCTCTCTCTCTCTCTCTCTCTATATATATATATATATACATATATATATATATATATATATATATATATATATATATATGTATACACTGCAAGTCATTAAGCAAGACTGGAGAGGAGGTGACTTCATAGCAAGAATGTCAAGGGCAGAGGCCAGAAAAATTTGTGAATTCTAATCTTTAGAACCGAATGGCCTAAATTCCTAAATGGAGATTTTCGGCTTCCTGTCGAAACCACTTGGGCTCTGGTCCGCTTCCGGTCCAATGCCAGGCTGTTACCAGCGTTGGACGGGGTCCGCACCCTAGCCCATAGGGTCCACCTTCTAGCAAGTCGCACTTCCTAAATATATGTTCTCAAGATTTCATGCTACTTTTCTGTCCGTTCTCTACCACTTCCCTCTTTTCTATATATATTTATTTACTTTTTTTTTCAATTCGTTTTTTCAACTTTATTTTTCCATTTTATTATTATCTAACCTGGTTATGCAATCATTATTATGTTTACTCTTATTTTATTATTTGTATCATCTCAAGGAGTCAATGCACTAACAATGATTTTACCCCTATATATATTTTAATATATATTTTTATACACAATTTTATCTACCAAGTTAAACATACATCACTGAGATCAGGGAGTGCAAACTCCCAATCTCAATCAGCAGAATCTGGACCATGGATTCCCATCACCAGAAAGCACATGCTAATTAAGAGGACATCTTATATAAGACTACTCTGTCTACAGTCAGTCATTTTCAGCCATTGAAGAGAATGTGAGAAAATGTGTCCAAAATTGAAGGCCATGTGTGTTTACAAAGCCCCAGTGGTGCCAGAACAGTGAACCCCCCCACATGTGACCCCATTTTGGAAAGTACACCCCTCACAGAATTTAATAAGGGGTGCAGTGAGCATTTACACCCCACTGGCATTTGACAGATCTTTGGAACAGTGGGCTGTGCAAATGAAAAATTAAAATTAAAATTTTCACGGAGCAAAAATCTGTCAGACACCTGTGGGGCGTAAATGCTCACTGTATTCATTATATTCCGTAAGGGGTGTACTTTCCAAAATGGGGTCACATGTGTGGGGGGTCCATTGTTCTGGCACTATGGGGGCTTTGTAAACACACATGGCCTTCAATTTCAGACACATTCTCTCTCCAAAATCCCAATGGCTCCTTCTCTTCTGAGCAATGTAGTTCGCCCGCAAAGCACTTTACATCTACATATGGGATATGTTCTTACTCAGATCAAATGGGGATACAAATTTGGGGGGGCATTTTTCCTGTAGGGTAACACCAGAATTTTAGTGAAAATGTTTTTTTTTTATTTTCACATCCAATTTTATTGAAAATTCGTCAAACACCTGTGGGGTGTTAAGGCTCACTATAACCCTTGTTACATTCCGTGAGGGGTTTAGTTTCCAAAATGGGGTCACATGTGGGTATTTATTGTTTTGCGTTTATGTCAGAACCGTTCTAAAATCAGCCACCAATTTAGACCTCAAACATACATAGTGCACTCTCACTTCTGAGCCATGTTGTGTGCCCGCAGATCACTTTACACCCACATATGAGATAGTTCCGTACTCAGGAGAAATTGCGTTGCAAATTTTTTTTCTTTTACCGCTTGTGAAAATGAAAAGTATGGGGCAACACCAGCATGTTAGTATAAAATTTTTTATTTTTTTACACAATCATGCTGGTGTAGACCCCAACTTTACCTTTTCATAAGGAATAAAAGGAGAAAAACAAAAAAAAAATTGTAACACAATTTCTCCCGAGTACGGAGATACCCCATATGTGGCACTAAACTGTTGCCTTGAAATACGACAGTACTCCAAAGCGAGAGAACGCCATGTACATTTGAGGCCTATTTTTGGGATTTGCATCCGCTACCAAAACACCCGACGGCAGTGTTTCCCATACAGGGTGTCTCCAGCTGTTGCAAAACTCCCAGCATGCCTTGACAGTCAGTGGCTGTCCGGCAATACTGGGAGTTGTTGTTTTTCCACAGCTGGAGGCTCTGTTTTAGAAACAGTGTGGTACAAGATGTTTTTTTTAATGTATTTCTTTTTTATTGGGAGGAGGGGATTGTGTAGGGGAATATGTATATGTAGAGTTTTACTTTTTATTTTGTGTAGGTGTAGTGTTTTTAGGGTACATTCACACGGGTGGGGGTTTACAGTGAGTTTCTCGCTGGGAGTTTGAGCTGTGGCGGAAAATTTGCCGCATCTCAAATTTGCAGCAGAAAACTCGCTGTAAACCCACCCCCGTTTGAATGTACCCTGTACATTCACATGGGGGGGGGGGGAACCTCCAGCTGTTTCAAAACTACAACTCCCACCATGCACTGAAAGACCATACATGCTGGGAGTTGTAGTTGTGCAACAGCTGGAGGCACATTGGTTTCACAACACAGAGTTTGTTACTTAACTCGTGTTTTGCAACCAGTGTGCCTCCAGCTGTTGCAAAACTAGAACTCCCAGCATGAACAGTCTCTCAGTGCATGCTCGGAGTTGTATTTTTGCAACAGCTGGAGGCACACTGGCTGTGAAACACTGAGTTAGGACACAAACTCTGTTTCATAACAATGTGTCTCTAGTTCTTAACATTTATTCTAGTTAGATAGCTAGAAGTTTCTACCTCCCATAAATATGTTTGGTACTATTACAGGGCTGATCCCACACCTTAATGTTCTGCTCTCTTTTACAAAGACTATTCATTTGTTTGGAATGTTCCATTATTAAGTTTAATGCTGTAAAATATGTGATGCTTGCATTAAAAGAAAGGCAATGATGATGTATACCTCCTACTCTCATGGGCACATAATAAGTCCTGCTATAAAAGGAACTTCATCGTACCATGTACATTTTATTCACTTCAAATGTTTATTCAGGAACGAACATTACAAATAGCAAAACAGTAAAAACATGACACTGTTCCAACACTCTCCAATAAAATGTTAGCAATGTAATGTAGTCCTTTCAGGCACTCTTAGTTTAAGGGGTTAGACTTGTACCTTCCAGACAGTTTTATAGAGTTGTTGTAGCTTGCACTCCTTGTGTTCTCCTAAATTACACAGGAAAAAAGAATAAGAATTGTTACTCATTAATAATAATAAAATGTTAAAAGGGTTGTCTATTTTGAACACCTCTAGTTCATACTATGAGAAATGTGTCTTAGTTATAGCGCTTAGTTTTAGACTCACCACTAGCACTGGTGGCTATTGCTGGGAAGATCTCCAGTATTTATGAAACATATACAACCAATAATAACCAGGTTTGAATCCAGTCAAAAGTTCATATAAATTACAGTGAAGTTTCTCTGGCAAATGGACTGTCTTCACTCACTCACAACAAGCAAGAAGAGTTCTTTAACCCCTTAAGGACCAGGCCAATTTTATTTTCGCATTTTCGTTTTTCCTCCTCGCCTTCTAAAAATCATAACTCTTTTATATTTCCATCCACAGACCCATATGAGGGCTTGATTTTTGCCTCATCAATTTAACTTTGTAATGACTTCACTAATTTTACCATAAAATGTATGGCACAATGTGGAAAAATTGAAAAGAAAACTGCAATTTAGCAAATTTTGGAAGGTTTTGTTTTCACGGTATACACTGTATGGTAAAAATTACATGTTTTATTTATTCTGTGGGTTAATACGATTAAAATGATACCCATATTATATGATTTACTATAATTGTACCACTTAAAAAAATCTCAAACTATTTTAACAAAATTAGTATGTTTGAAATTGCCCTATTTTATCGGTACAACTTTTGCTTAGGTTTTACTTTTTATACATTTTCTATAATTTTCTTTTGGAATAAAATGTGCCAAAAATGCAGCAATTTTGGACTTTTTTTTTACGTTTACGCCGTTCACCATACGGGATAATTAACAAAATATTTTGATAGTTCAGACTCTTATGCACACGGCAATACCAAGTATGTTTATTAATTATTTTTTTATGCTTTATGGAGGGTAAAATGGGAAAAATTTATGATTTACGTTTTTATTGGGGAATGGGATTTTTCACATTTTTACTTTCAATAGTTTTTTATTGAGATTTTTTTTGCAAAGAAAACAAGAATACAAGTAATCAGCACACAGTGTGCATTACATACAGAGATGTTGTAAACAAAAATAAACATAAACACAACCATAAAAGTAACAAAATATTACCCTATGACGTATCTTGGTCTCACCAGTCTTATATAAAGGCTGTTAAAAAGTGTAATTGGTATAAGATGTAGAATTGTCTCCCCTATACTCTTCTTTAATACTGCAAAATCATATACATAAAGTATCTACAATGACCTATGTATACCCCTCGTCAACAAGAAATGAATGGAGGGGGTCCCCAAGTTAACCCTGTGTTCAGAAATCTTTACAGTAACCCAAAGTGGACCATGGGTCCCATCTGTCACAAAAAGCATTATATCTACCTGCCACCTTAGCTATAATCTTTTCAAACGAGTAGGTTGTGTTAATCTTATTAATCAAAGTTTCTAAAGATGGGGCCATGTTGGTTTTCCAATGGCATGAGATACATATTTTAGCAATAACACATATAATACAATAAAGGTCTCTAAAAGGTGGTGGGATATGACCCATATCTAGAAATAGCAGAGCTTGCTGAGGAGACCACCCCACTGTACAATGTAGCAATGATTGCAATAGGCGCTTAAAGATCTGTTTGACCTGGATAAGCCTTGGCAAGTTTGTCAGGCATATAATACCACCGGAGGATAGTCTTAAACATGCTTTATACATGTGAGGAGCATTGTAGGGCTCTGTGTATGCGTTTGAATGCTCCTTCCCACTCCACCAGGTCAAAAGAATGCCCCAGATCCTGCTCCCATAGTCTTAAAGGATAACTCTTACTACATTTGTCAGAACCTGTGAGTGAGGTATATATGAATTTCAGGCCTTTATGGTTGGAGGATAGAAATCTCATCAGCGAGGAATCTATACCTTGTGTAGGTGTGGACTTATTATGGATAAAATGTCTTATCTGCAGGTATTTGTAGAAATCATTGCATGGTAAGTTAAATTTCACTCTGATGTCTTGAAACGGAATCAAATTGTTTTCTATAGAAATATGAGAAATGTGGGTTATACCTGCAGAAAGCCAATTGCGCAAATCTAGATCTGGTATAATAGCTTGGATTAAAGTCAATGGCAATACCGGTTGATTGGTCCGAACCGATGGGTATTCATGAGATAAAGCTGCCATGCCTTAATTGTAGCTTTAACCACGGGGTTCCCTAAATTCGGGGAGGGGAGATTCCACAGAGGGAGCAGGTATATGTCTGTAATCCTGTATGGAGATGCTGAAAGGGCTTCTAAGGCAACCCATGGGAAATCTAGTCTATTTTGTATCCAATGTTTTAAAGAACCTACTAGGGTTGATATGTAATATGCTTTAATATCCGGGGATCCCAAAACTCCAGCCCATTTGGATTTAATTAGTAGGGAAGGGCTTAGTCTGGGCTTCATACCAGCCCATATTAACTTTGTCAATATTTGTTGGGTCTTTTTAAAGAAGGAGTTTGGCAGAACTATGGGCAGGGTCCTGAATAGGTAAAAAAGTTTCGGCAGAAGAAACATTTTATATGTGGCCCCTCTACCTACTCAGGAGACCATGGCCTTTGAAAGAGTATCTGCCTCTGCTTCCAAAGTCTGCAAGAAGGGGAGATTTTTCACATTTTTTAACTTTTTATTTTTTACATTTTTAACCCTTTTTATTTACACTTTAACAGTCCCCATAGGGAACTATTTATAGCAATCATTTGATTGCTAATAATGTTAAGAGCTATGTATAGGACAAAGCACTGATCAGTGTTATCGGTCATCTTTGCTCTGGTCTGCTCAAACTCAGACCAGAGCAGAAGACCCTTGGAGATGGACGGAGGCAGATGAGGGGACCTCTGTCCGCCATTATGGATGATCGGATCCCAGATCTTCCATTTAAAGTACCGCACTGCCGCAGATTTTGTGATCTGTATTGATCATGGCATCTGAGGAGTTAATGGAGGACATCTGCACGATCGAGGATGTCTGCCATTACTGGCGGGTCCCTGGCTGCTTATAGCAGCCAGGACCTGCTGCGCATGATGCGAACAGCGGTCATGGCAGAGCGTTAATGTACATCCTGGTGCGTTAAGTACCACAGCATCATGACGTACATTTACGTCCATTGTCGTTAAGTGGTTAAAATGTACCTGTCAATAGCAAAAACATTTTTTTATATAATGTAGAAAATAACATTATGGCCCTCATTTACTATTGCAAACCCGACATGTTTTGTCCGGTTGTGCGCTAGATTGTGGCGCATTGAGCCAGAATTTCTGTCTGTGCCAGAATGTGCACCAGAATTTGCACCAGAAATGATAAAAACCCGACTAACTCTCCATTTTACTGAGAAAACCCGAAAAAGGGGCATGACCGTCGGGAAAATGGGACATGGTCACAGAAAAGGGGTATGTTCCAACATTTTCACAAAAAAACTACATATTTACTAAGGTTTCCACAGAAAAAGTAGTGTATTTGAGCTGAGGAAAACCCTACCCCCTTAAGGACCCAGCCCAAATATACCTTAAGGACCCGGCCATTTTTTGAACATCTGACCACTGTCACTTCAAGCATTAATAACTCTGGGATGCTTTTACCTTTCATTCTGATTCCGAGAAAGTTTTTTCGTGACATATTCTACTTTATGTTAGTGGTAACATTTTTTCGATACTTGTTTCATTTCTTGGTGAAAAATGCCAAAATTTGATGAAAAAATTAAAAATTTTACATTTTTTTTTACTTTGAAGCTCTCTGCTTATAAGGAAAATAGACATTCCAAATAAATGATACATTGATCCACATACAAAATATGTCTACTTTATGTTTGCATCATAAAGCTGACATGTTTTTTACTTTGGGAAAACATCAGAGGGCTTCAAAGTTCAGCAGCAACTTTCCAATTTTTCTAAAAATTTTCAAAATCGGAATTTTTCAGGGACCAGTTCAGTTTTGAAGTGGATTTGAAGGACCTTCATATTAGAAATACCCCACAAATGACCCAATTATAAAAACTGAACCCCTCAAAGTATCCGAAATGACATTCAGTAAGTGTGTTAACCCTTTAGGTGTTTCACAGGAATAGCAGCAAAGTGAAGGAGAAAATTCAAAATCTTCATTTTTTACATTTGCATGTTCTTGGAAACCCAGTTTTTGAATTTTTACAATGGGTAAAAGGAGAGAAATCTTCCTAAAATGTGTAACCCAATTTCTCTCGAGTAAGGAAATACCTCATATGTGTATGTCAAGTGTTCGGCGGGCGCAGTAGAGGGCTCAGAAGGGAAGGAGCGACAATGGGATTTTGGAGAGTTTTTCTGAAATGGTTTTTGGGGGGCATGACACATTTAAGAAGCCCCTATGGTGCCAGAACAGCAAAAAAACACATGGCATACTATTTTGGAAACTACACCCCCCCAAAAGGAACGCAACAAGGGGTACAGTGAGCCTTCACACCCCACAGGTGTTTCACGACTTTATGTAAAAGTTGGATGTGTTAATAAAAAAAAATTTCACTAAAATGCTAGTTTTCCCCCAAATTTTAAATTTTTACAAGGAGTAATAGGAGAAAATGCCCCCCCAAAATTTGTAACCCCATCTCTTCTGAGTATGGTAATACCCCATGTGTGGATGTCAAGTGCACTGCTGGTGCACTACAATGCTCAGAAGAGAAGGAGTCACATTTGGCTTTTGGAAAGCACATTTTGCTGAAATGGTTTTTCTAGGGCATGTCACATTTAGGAAGCCCCTATGGTGCCAGAAGAGTAAAAAAAAAACACATGGCATACTACTTTGGAAACTACACCACTCAAGGAACGTAATAAGGGGTACAGTGAGCCTTAACACCCCACAGGTGTTTGACGACTTTTCGTTAAAGTTGGATGTGTAAATGAAAAAATATATATATTTTTCACTAAAATGCTGGTTTTCCCCCAAATTTTACATTTTTACAAGCGATAATAAGAGAAAATGCCCCCAAAATTTGTAACCCCATCTCTTCTGAGTGTGGTGATACCCCATGTGTGGACGTCAAGTGCACTGCGGGCGCACTACAATACTCAGAAGAGAAGGAGTCACATTTGGCTTTTGGAAAGCACCTTTTGCTGAAATGGTTTTTCTACGGCATGTCGCATTTAGGAAGCCCCAATGGTGCCAGAAGAGTAAAAAAAAAACACATGGCATACTATTTTGGAAACTTCACCCCTCAAGGAACGTAACAAGGGGTACAGTGAGCCTTACCACCCCACAGGTGTTTCACGACTTTTCGTTAAAGTTGGATGTGTAAATTGAAAAAAAAAAAATATTTTTCACTAAAATGCTGGTTTTCCCCCAAATGTTACATTTTTATAAGGGGTAATAGGAGAAAATGCCCCCCAAAATTTGTAACCCCATATCTTCTGAGTATGGAAATACCCCATGTGTGGATGTCAAGTGCACTGCGGGCGCACTACAATGCTCAGAAGAGAAGGAGTCACATTTGGCTTTTGGAAAGCACATTTTGCTGAAATGGTTTTTGGGGGGCATGTCGCATTTAGGAAGCCCCTATGGTGCCAGAACAGCAAAAAATAAAAACACATGGCATACTTTTTTGGAAACTACACCCCTTAAGGAACGTAACAAGGGGTCCAGTGAGCCTTACCACCCCACAGGTGTTTGACTACTTTGGATGTGTAAATATTTTTTTTTGTTTGTTTTTTTAACTAAAATGCAGTTTTTTCCCCAAATTTTAGA